>NC_137213.1:10093768-10718768 GCF_949987685.1 Ammodytes marinus | reverse complement strand
ACGCGATAAGAAATATCCATAATTCCCCCCCCCCCCCCCCCCACACTGTGTTTCTTCAGATGGTGCAGCCAGCAAATGACTGTTGTTCTATTACTCTCATTCAGCTGTGTTTTTTTTATTGTGGTAGAGGTGAAAGGGCCCTGTGAGTTATTGCAGATGTATTCGTAGCTTTATGTATATCAGTGTCAAAGTCCATAACTCGTAACGTTTTACGATCTTCACTGCAAAGGCGGATGTGTGTGAAAGGTGAATTTGTTCTCATTGTGAGTAGAATTACAAGAAGAAAGACAAAACAGAAACAAAAACAAATTACTATCTTGTATCGTCAGTATTTTTGTTTAAGGGATAACATTAGAGAATAGGTATCTACCTATAAAGTCAATGCAGTGCCCTTTTTAAATGTTTTTTTTTCCTCTCTTGATTTTCTCCCTTAGCTACTACCTGTACACATACGATAAGATGGTGGCTCCCAACGTGTCTCTGCAGAGGGAGGCTGAGTTGAGCCCGGAGATGTTCGGTGCGCTGCTCAAACAACACTACAGCCGCAGACTGCTGGGCCACGACGAGCCGCCCATGGGTCAGTAATGATACACACATTAATACACACACACACACAGCTGACATGCATTGACCTGCCAAACAACACGCAGACAGGCAATTATTGAATATGCACACATGATGATAAACCGCTTTACCACACCAATCCAGGAATTGGATTTTTGGATTATAAAGCCATTCATCATCTTTTGGATCTTTTGTTGCGAAAGGAAACGCAAGCAAGCAAATCATTATTATAACGGCACATTCCATTCCCGGGGAGAAGGGATGTTTTTTGGAGTATTTCAGGAGCTATGATGAATAAATCTAAAGGCCTTTACTAAACTAAACTTTATATTTGACAGTTTGAACAGCCAGAAAGCCTAAAGAGTAAAGTGAAATGTGATACAATGTTGATGTCAACTTTCCTAGATACAAAGTTCCCAAGATGTTCTGAAAATTGTTAAACCCTTCGGATCATTTTCAAATGTGGCGCGTCCCGAGTCTAATAATACTGAAAGAGAATAAGACACCTTTCCTATTTGACCTTCTTGTAAAAACTGCAAAAACTACATTTAAAAAAAAGTAAATAAATAAAAAACTTACCTCAAGCCTTTTCTGGTTAAGACGCTTAGAGAAAAGGTTGAGTTAAGGTTAAATGCTAATATTTACAGAATAATCTCATGGAAACTGCTTGTACATTACAGACGCACAAACACGGCTGACACATGCCTACTATAAATACATGACGCACATACGGCAAGTGTAAGACAGGCAGATCTTGTTCATGTAATACACTCAAAGAGGAGACACGTGTTTAGTTAAAACGTATACAACCTACAGTAAACTACCATCCAACACACAGACACACACACACAGCCATGCATACACACGTAAAATCGTAGCCTGCAGCAATGCACATAATCATGCGTTGACCTTCACATAAAGACTCTGGGGGAACCTCACTGTTGATGAACAGGATGGTTGGAAATGGCAGTGACCTCGCCTCTGCACCGCGTGTGTTTTATGTGCACATTAAAGTGTGTACATTAAGCCTGCTTTAATAAGATGTGTGTGTGACTGTGTAGTGTATGTATATAATTAATATATGTAGAGGGGGTGGCGGTGAATCAGAGGAATGTTTCCGTCTGCCATTATTACGCTCCGTCTGACTGCCGGGCGGGCTTTCTCTCTGATATCTCTCAGGCGCTCCGCTCCGCTTTTCTCTTCTCCCACCAATCTGTCTCTCCTCCCTCCCTCCCTCCATCCTCCCACACTTCCTCTTCCATCCATCCATCCATCCATCCATCCATCCATGCCATGTCTTTCTTCTCTGGCTCCCTCACAGTCTGCTGTCACTCCCTCTCCCTCCTTTTGAATTTTTTTTTCTCTTTTCATTGAAAGCTTCACTCTCTTCCAGTCTGCCTTCTTTATGCCTTTCACTTTTTATGTTGTGTCTTTCTCTCTTTACCCTCTTGCTTACTTCCTTTCAGTCCACCCCCTCAAAGGACCCACTCCGGTTATTTTTGTGCTTCTACTAGTGTGTGTGTGAGTGTGTGCGTGTGCGTGTTGTACAGAGCATCTGTGTGTGTGTGCACGCACATGAGACAGCCAGTAAATGATTGTCCTCCTATGCTGTGCCAGACATGCAGTGCACAGAGCATGTTGTTTCCTGTCACACACACACACACACTATGAGCGCACCAGGCCTTTACACAACCCCCTGCTCTCATGCACCCCTCTATCAGTCTTTCTTCTTCTTCTCTTTCTGTCCGTGGGCTCATGTCTTGTCATTACAAACCTACACACATGCTCCACTGCAGCACCATCGCACATGTGACACTGTGACACTGTCTGTTTGATCTTTTTTCAAATGATGTGTACACCTTTTTTTCAAAGGCCACTATGGTGAGGGAACATGCTAGAGTCTGCAGCGTGACTCCCCCCCCACCCTCCCACCCACACACACACACACACATGGCCCTTTACTCCTCACTGCTCTGTCCCTCTGCGTCTAAGCGAAGAGAGAATTGGTGGTTGAATGTTTGGTTGCTCGGCTGTTGCAGTGCTGTGTGCTTGTAGCTGTGAGCTACTGTGAGGTTGTGCGAGGGTGTTACTAAGCGTAGGCGGGAGTGTTAACCATCACGGCTCGCACTTCCTGTCTCTCAACCACCTCCCAGAATGAATTTATTTCTAGTTTTCCATTGTCTAAAAAGTCCCATCCTTGTCCCTCCCTCCCTCTCTCTCCTCAGACCTCCACGCGTCTCCTCCCCTCGCTGCTGCTGGCGCCGACGAGGCCAAATCCCAACGTGCCGCTGCCCTCCCAACCGGCGAGCGGGAATGCCAAACCCAGGCTGTTTCCATGGAGACAAGCAGCCGGAGCAGCAAGAAAGCCACACACAACCCCACCCACACCTCTCCTCCTCCTCCCCCCGCTGCTTCGTCGTCGTTGTTGTTGTCCCCGGTAACGGAAGAAGCAGCTAAGGACATGAGCGGCGGTGCTGTGGTGGTGGTGGGGGGGGTGGAGGACGACAAGGACAGGATCGTGGTGGAGATCATGCAGATGTACAGCAAGCAGCAGGAGAAGCTCAACTCCACCCTGCACAAGCAACTGCAGCTTGAAATGGTGAGCTAGTGGCGGGAAAGAACAGAACAGCCCCCAAGATGAATGAGACCTGAAACTGTCCACGCCCAATTAAAAGTGTCCTTGATGTAGATGTGGAGGTGGTGTTCACTTTCCTCCAAAAAAGTTAAATGTACACAAAACTTTTCTAATGTGGGTTGTCCTTTTTATTTATTATTTATTTATTTATTTATTTATTTATTTATTTATTTATTTATTTATTTATTTATTCATTCATTCATTCATTCATTCATTCATTCATTCATTCATTCATTCATTCCATTTTCTTTATTTTGGCCTTTGACTACATTTATCAACCCACTAAAAGTAAAAGTAAATTTAAGGTCAAAAGGTCACATGCAAAGTTTTTGGTTCTGTATAGTTTTTAGCCTTGCAGAAGCAGTATGGGCTGCATCCGAGTCCCTTGTGGCTTCAAACATCTGACCCCCCTGTGGAAGGGCTGAAACGTAAAGCACATTTCTCTCTCGATATTACTGTATTAACTCTCTCTCTCTCTCTCTCTCTCTCTCTCTCTCTCTGTGTGTCTGCAGGAGTTGGAGGCGTTGCGTGGGGGCGAGGCGGCGCGGCTCCGTGAACTGAGCGAGGAGCAGCGGGAGCTCCGTAACGAGCTGGAGGCCGTGCACAGTGAACAGGCCCGACAGCTCAGCCACGCGCGGCAGGAACAGCTGGAGCTGGAGACCCGACTGGAGCAGCTCAGACAGCAAGCCTGCGCCTGTGAGCCGGGGGCCCAGCGCCAGCAAGAGGCGCACTACACCACACAGGTATGGACTCACAGAGGGGAACACAAGGCACCGACTTTGGTTCTAGTGACGTACACGATATGCACATTGGCCTGCGTCACTTAACCTACAAATGACCATTAATGTTAAAAGAAAGGATATTGACAATCTGCACTAAAACTCAGCACATTCAGGAGGATATGAACGTTATTGTTTTACTACAACAACAAAAAACTCTACAGCGGAGATATGGATATTTTCCGAATTGTTGGCAGTCCAAAATTGAAATTTGCTATTCAAATTCAATTCATTGCACAGCCCTAGTTTCAACAAAAGGGCTCTGAATCATTGGTTTTCGTCACTGAATCTTTTCATGACAGCCTGTTGTTAGATGTGATAATGCGTTCTGACTAAAACATCTCCTTATTCCCTTTGTGTCAGTTGTCAGAGTTGCGTCAGCGTCTGGAGCAGGCGGAGGCCGACCGTCTGGAGCTGCAGGAGGAGCTGCGCAGGGAGAGAGACGCCCGGGAGAAGCTGGAGAGAACCATCGCCCTCCTCCGGCAGCAGATGGCCCAGTCTGGCCCAGTGGGAGGCAGCAGCAGCAGCATGAGCCCCTCTCCCCCCCCTACCCCCAGCACCGGACCCCTCAACTCCCACTCCCCAACCTCCTCCTCCTTCTCTGAGGCCCCAGCGAACGGCCAAAAGTAACTGCAGGCTTCTCCCCTCATTCCTGTCCCGCCAAACTCTACAGACACAAACAAAAACCAGCCCCAAAAGCAAAAAAAAAAGGAAGCTTTCAACTCCTTGGGGCTGTTTTTTTTTTTTTTTAATTGTGCGAGTTGAGATCCCTCTCCACCCCCCCTTTTTATTTCAGCGTAGGACTGACTCTTTGTTTTAGTAATTTAACATCACTTAAAAAGAAAATGTATGTTGTGTTTTTTTTTTTTATTATTCTTTCTTTTGCTCCCCTCTCCTCTCTTTAAAAACAGTATTTAAAGATTTTTTTTTCCCGGGCATGTATGTTTTGATTTAATTTATAATTATTACTGAACAAACCGCTGCTTCACAGACAGGAGTTTGGTCAAGTTAGACACCAACTCGACACATCACATTATTATAATTTTTTATAATTTTTTTTCCTTCTCCTTCACGATTGTATCACCCTCCCATTCCATCCCTCGTTGCTCTCTTTTGGATACTGGAGTGAAAAGACTTTGAGATTTCAGACTTGAGAAACACGGACTCAGCTTCTCACGGACGACTCTTCATGATACTACCTGGCACATCAGTCCAGTCACACATGACATCACAACGGCTGCGTATTTCTGTACGTACGGCTCAACGCTACCAGTACCCGGCAAAACTGCAAGGGACATTTCAACAGCAGTTTTGTTTTTGTGGAGCAACATGTGAAAAACATCAAAAATATCTATACGGAGGAGAAAGACCTTTTTACTGTACACAAAAAAAAAAAAAAAAAAAAAAAAAAAAGAAGAGACATGTCGTAAAACCTCATGAAAAATATGCCAATAGTGACGCCGAACACACAAGTGAATGCTTTGAGTGTGACTCCCCTCATGGTAGCTAGCTAGCACACAGTCTTGCCTGGACTCCAGCTGCTCCGCACACAGACTAGTTACCCTCTTTTACTCTGCTGGGCAGCACCTGGACACTGCTGTAGTAGACCAAACAGTCTGTAGGTTGATCCACCAGCAGCAGCCCCTCCCCCCACCCCCCACCCCCCACCCACACACACACACACACACACACACACACACACACACACACCCACCACCACTGCACACTGTTGTTTTCTACCCAGTTTGGTTGGGGCAGGCAGGCACAGGAAACACTGTGCCGTTTCTTTGGACCAGTGTTACTTTCTTGACGCGCTATCCCCCCCACGCCCCAGAATCCCCTGGGAAAGGAATGTGTCTGGTTGAGCTGGTGTGTGTGTGTGTAGCTTTTTCTAAAGAAGGAATAAAAAGGCAGAGTCTCACATGTGCGGTGGCTTGTACTGCGTAACCACCACATAATACATACAATGTCCCCTCTGCATGCTCGCACACACTGGAGTGTGTCGGTGCGAGGCAATCACGCAGAACAATGCCCCTGGCAGCTTTTGATCAAAGCTCCAGTCTGTCCATGTTTTCTGGGCTTCTTTAGAAAAGCATCATTTAACGACATTGTTAGCAGACGGTTTAATCCTCCACTCTTGTTTTGTCCGAGCGTCAATCTACAGTAAGAATGTGGGTCGCAGGTGAAAGCAGTTAGTGCGCGGTTTGGTTTCGGGGCCCTGCTTCGCGTTATTCCGCCCGACTGAACAAACAGCACCGGGGCAGGAAGCGAGGGGTTAGAAGGGGAGCACTCGGGGGGGCACTGGTGCCCTCTGGCTGGGTGGCCCAGACGCCGGAGAGCTTCAGAGGGAGCCCCCTTTTTTGTTTTATGCCGTCAGAATGGGGGCAGCTGTTGTTGTCTAGGGGCCTCTACCCGCCTCTCTAGTGAGACTGTACAGAACCCCCCCCCCCCCCCCCACCACCACCACCACCACCATCTCTCCCACAAAACGACAGTTACTCAATCCCACATACAACACACCTACACGCACACTGGTCCATCCATCTCCAGTGCCAGATCAGCTGGGGGTGTGCAGTGTTTTGTAGAAGCCCAGGAGACTGAGAAGACGTCCAGCCAGAGGAAGAGAGGGACTTTTATTGTGTCAGTTGCCAGGCAAAAGCGCTTTTTATTGCCACTAAGGAGGAGATCCCTGAAAGCGAGAGTGTGTGTGTGTGTAAATAATTGTTTAAAAAGAGAAGGGGATCGGCCTCAGCTAAACTCTGAGCTTCCTTTTTATGCATCTGCTATAAATGCAAATTGATAGACATTCCACTGTGCTCCATCGTGTCCAATGCAGATTTTCTTACACAGCTTCCCTTTACAATAACAGACCTTAAAGAGCGTGCAGAGGACAGCAGTAGTAGTCTGTTGATAGTCATATAACAGCAGGTGCAGGTGTGCAAGCCAGTAAAAATCAATCCCATGCCGCAAATGTACACTCTACAGTTGTTAAACCTTTATTGAAAATGATGAAAGAAAATATTTAACATATTAACTAAAGATTTATATTCACTTTGTAAATACAGTAGTCATTAATATATTAACTGTTCTTATATGAAAAATCTTCAAAAGGTTATATAAATTGGACCAGAACTAAGGCTTCAGATGATTGTTTTTTTTTTTTTTTTTTTTAAAGAGATCTTTGCAGATTTCCGAGCTTGACTTTTGTCGAGTGGATGTTTGGGGATTGAAAAGCATGGTATACTGAGAGTGACGCAGGACAAAGGCAAAATAGGAAAATACTTTGTTACACACTTTCCCTCTTTCTGAACGGATGCAATTGTTTTTTCTTTTTCTTTTTGTGGATTTCATCTTTTCAAACTGTTAAAAGTGTAATGTATTGATATTTCCCCCCCCCCTCCTTGTTAAAGCCCCTCCCCCTGAGATAAATTGAAAACATTTCTTGAAGAAAATGCATTTTGAAAAAAAAAGAAAAGAAAACAACAAAAAAAAATTTTTTTCTCTTTGCATGATTTTGCTGCCCCTCCATGTTTTGTGTCACTGGGCCACTCTATCAATCTGTTCATCGTTTTTAAAAAACTTAAGAAAAGAAAAAGATATTCTTTCTACATGTAACGCACAAACTATTGAGATGGCTCATATGCATGAACATTGAACATGTGCAAGTTTTTTATCATTATTGGTTTAAAAGGTTGGCTAAATATAAAGTCAGATTATGAAGAACATAAATAGTAGCCAAAATTGATTTGAAACTGATGTTTGAGTGTGTGTTTGTGAGAGCGATAGTGTGTGTTTGTGTGTGTGTGTGCCTCCCACAGCAGCTTTGAAAAGGGAAAAAGAAAAACTTGCTCATGTAGCTCCTGGTGTGTGTTTTCTGATTCTGATCTTATATTCTCGTCTGGGTGTGTGAACATCAACAAGATAATCAGTATTAATTTTTATTGACTTGATTACCTCTTCAGCAGAACTTTTAAAAAAAATTATTTCAATTCTTCACAATAGCAGATATAGCTGTGACTTTTACTTTACATTTTATACACAAGGGGGCGTTGTTTAGCTAATTGTACGCCATATAATAAGAAAAAAAGGACTTGATGAAAAGGGTGTGAAATCCCTTGTAACACGGTGTGCTGGGCCTTTTTGCATTTTGCAGTGTTATGAGGACTTGGATATGCTTTGTACAGACTATTTACAGGTGTGAAGTTTGGCCCAACGAGGTGAAAGGAGCAGAGTTTATAAACTATGTGGACACATGTATAGAGGATTTAAATACTGAAAAAAACTGTAAAACCTTTGAACTGCAGTTGGGCGTTTCAGCCAGTTATTCGTTGTGTGGGAGACGTAGGAAGTAAGGCTGCGTTGTTGATTGATCACACAGATAGCTGGTTACTAAGAAAAAGGTACACCATGTTTTAATTTACACACATCCTAATATAGATGGAAAAAATATATTCGTGGCTTTATTGCTTAAGAAAACAAAACAATATTTTTTTCTCCTCCCTTCAATGCTGTTCTGAAAATGAAACACAGTGTCTGTGTTTGACCATTGCATATACTAAGTTGCCAATACTACAGTGTGATCAGACTTTTGTTCTTGCATGAATCGAGACACTGTTCTCCTACCTCATGTTGTGATATAAAAATATGTTTTTTAAGCAGAGGACACTGCATCTCTAACTGTTTATCATTGAATATTTACTAGTAAATTACATACCTGTAATTGCTTTTAGCTAATACCTCAGTTGTATCTAGTGTATGTTTTTTTCCTGTTTTTTTTGCCCTTCCCCTGATTTCAGATCTTGTAAATATACGCTGTATAGACAATGAACTTGGATCAAATTCAAGTAAAGTTCTGTAGTGTCAAAACATTGTTGTCTCTTGCCTTTTTCATCTGATTTTCTCCTCATAACTTCGGTTTGACCGTAGCTGCTGATATGGATCTAAATGGAATCATACAGCTGGTCATTTAAAGTCGACCACACAGTGTGAACACACTTTAAAAAACATTTATATTAAACTATGTATATGTCTGAATATTGAACTATTGGTCAATTAATCAATTAGCTAATCCACAGAATATCAATTTGCAACCAATGTAATATTCAATTGCAGTTTTTTTAAGGACAAATGCATCACATTTTAGTTTTTCTTCGGCTTAGAGGACTCGTCTCAGCAAGATTTAGAAAATATGTTACAATTAATCAACAGAGGATTTTGGCAGATTAAAGATCATCAAAATGCTTAAAATGTAGCCCTGAATATTTGTAAAAGAAAATATTCTGACTTGTAATGGTCCTTTTAGAGAAATCTATAGTGAACCTCCGTGCATTGTTTGGCTTTTCAAGGCTTCCGTACCTGCTCAAACAAAAGTGATTTTGAGATCAAGTGTTCTGCATAATCTCTGACTCCACTTTTAATTAATGCATTAAATAGTTATATACATTTCAATCCCAAACCACACATATCGACCTCATGATGGCAGAAAAAATACATATATAATAGAGATACATCTTTTGGGAACAATGAACGTCTGAACCAATGTTTCATCCAGTTGACTAGTTTTGGTCTGGGGGGGGCATTCCTAAACTCATGCTACTTGTATCAAGTTGTATGGCTAAAACAAGCACAAGTTTTCTCTTGAAATGCACATTATTTTCTTCATATATACCACATTCATCTCTCTGAAGTTAATTCCACCCCTCTTCCAACACACGTCCTGTGTGTATTCGCTCGCAGTCATGTCCTGTCCTCTGCAGCCGAGCTAAATTTAAACCTCCACTCACAGAAGCTGTCGGCAGGAACGAGAGCCAAGCCTTGCGCTAGCTGTGAGGCCGGACAGGCGGCACATAAAAGCACTGCTATCAGAAGGCTGTTGATAAAGCATAACCAGGCCACATTCAGACCCAGGTACGCAGGGATTCCCACCGGTAACAGCAGGAGCACGGCCAGGAAACAAAGGAACAGAACCCACGTGTTCAGGAATATACACACGGCTTGGTGAACCACGTTTCGTTCGGAGTGATTTCTGCTGCTCAGGTCTGTAATTTGCTCTCTCACGAACCATGTTCTGTACCCAGTATGCAACGCTGCACAGCCCAGAGCCAGGAGCAGAAACATGGCCGCCTGCTGGATCTGAGCGGTGGGGAAGAAGACCCAGCACCATACAATCTGGTCGTAAGTCAAATCCTCCAAGACGGGAGTGAAGTCAGACAGCAGGAAGAGGTAGAGAGCTGTGAGGTACCACAAGAATCCACTCACACATGAATAGACCATCCATCTTGCCCTGGCCTTAGTGGGCTGTAACCTCCGAGTGAGGGTGAAGAAGTGGTCCAAACCAGCCAAGACTACGACAGGCCACTGCAGAAAACTGTAGATTTGTCCTAGGATTTGAACCATCAGGCATAGGTGGTACCGGGTCAGCTTCAAGCCCAGGAAGTAGACCAGACCGTCTTTGTGGAGGTGGAGGGCGGTGAAGGGGAGGGTCAAGGTGGTGTCAACCACGGCAAGGGAAATGCTGAAGACACCAAGGAAGCTTTGGCAGACGTGGTTCCTCTGGAGAAACACCAGCCACCAGTTGAGCAGACATTTCCCTCCCAGACCCAGCAGGATGGAGGGGATGGAGATATTCATGCTGAGAAGTCCGCGTGAGATTTTAAGTTCACCGGGTACCGAGCGCCATGATGGAGACGGCTGCTGCAAGAGGAGAAAAAAACAGCATTTCTAAAGTTAAAGCTTTCTCTGTAACATGAAATAGTTATGACTAAAGAAGCAATTATCAAAGCAGGAGCGAGCTGTAAACAAAATATTGACCTTTTAAGAGGATGTAAGGTTAGGGAGATGAGTGAAAGAGAGACTGCAGTATGCATCCGGTAATGCATTTACATGTGACTATGTAAGATTAATAATGGCATTATGTTGATGGTGAAGCAAAGTCAACTCAGATTCAGTACCTTTTCGGGAAACTCAAGATGTTCCGGTTGGCCTACCCTAAATCGTTTCGTCTATAATAAGTATATAAAAATAGCAATGTTTTCACTGATTGTCTCATTTGCTGTTACAGGTCATTTATGATCATCAGAGGAATAATTAGACATAAACATTTAAAAGTTCCTCCATTTAACAGATCACACAAAAACATAATTAGTTATAATTCATTCAGAGTTGAAGACTTTTAAAGTCATCAGGAACGTTAAAATGTGGTTTGTTGACATTAAGATGCTGGGAACATTAACAAACAACCCGACTGTATTCAGATTTGAACACAGGATGTTAACTCTGATGTGAAGATAGGTGACATCCTTTTCTTCTCTCCAAATGATCTCCGTCCACTTTAAACCGATGAGAAGAACCCAGAAACACAAAAAAACAACCCAATCTGTTAATTATAAATCCCAAGAAAATATGTTTCCAGGGTGTTGGGAATTCATAAGGGGTAGATTTGGTCAAAGTCAAGAATATTATTAATTTCAAGGAAATTATAATATTAAGAAAAATTGTTAATTAATGATCAATTAAATTAGTCAAGCTAATCAAATTACTTATTAATACCTACGGAGCACCACCCTTTGAAAAAGGGAACTTTGAATCAAATCAGAAAAACAGTCTCATAATGTTAAAGGGATTTATCTTGAGAATGTCAAAGTTGGTTACAATGTACATTTAAGATAATGAAGGAGTGAATATTCGAGCATAGACCTTATTTACCAGCAATTAGTGAAATACAAGACACAAATATCACAGACACTGCTTCTTAAAATCAAAATGTAAGGGTTTATTTACTTAGGTAAGTTGATTAAAACGATACACATAAGTCAATAACCATGAACTAATCTAATTTAAGAAAGCAGACATAGCACAAGCAATAATAAGAACAGTTTAGAATCAAACCCACAGGCTATACAGGTCCTTCTCAAATAATTAGCATATTGTGATAAAGTTGATTATTTTCCATAATGTAATGATAATAATTGAACTTTCATATATTTTAGATTCATTGCACACCAACTGAAATATTTCAGGTCTTTTGTTGTTTTAATACTGATGATTTTGGCATACAGCTCATGAAAACCCCAAATTCCTATCTCAAAAAATTAGCATGTATGTAAGAATATGTGTTGGTGTGCGGATGTACAGAGTTTGAATAAAGAGAGAGAAAGAAAGAGGAGATCAAGTAAAAGCTCGCCACTTTCAGAGCCGTTAGTTGTTCACCTTGATTTAAAGCCTACAGTCATTCAGTCTGTGAGTGGTCTCACAAAGCTGATGCTGCTTCGGAGTTATCAGAGGGGAACAGCTGAGGGGTATACTACAAAGCAAACTCAACAGAGCCCGGCTCTCTTTTTTTGATCTGGTTCAACATAACACATACCCTCGCTCAGAGCTAACCAGTATCACGAAGGCAGTTATCAATCTCTTATGTTGAACGAGGGTTTCAGCTTCAGGCTCTGTGCGCGTCCCCATGAGAGGGGGCGTTTGACCGTCATTTGACTCTGCTTCCGCACAGACTGGACTGATCTTTTGCCGCTAACTTTACACAAACGGACTGATTGTGAGCAGCTGAGTAAAACAAAAGTGTGTCGCCAACTTCATTCAAGAGGAAGAGTTTGTCAGTCTGAATTATTACAGCAGAAATCAGAGAGCCGAAAAAAACTCTTACTGCAAATAAGGAGAGTGGAATGCTGCCAGCATTGAAATTATTTATTTATCTTGCCGATCGTTCTCGCAGTGCGTAACGTGACATTATAAAACAATGAAACGTTGAACTCGGATTTAAACACTATACCATTTAGCCTAATATATATATAGGCTACTTTGCTATATTTATAGCACTACGCCTATAGTCCCACACTTAAGAATGTAATTTAAGTCTGACACTGTCCCCAAATGAATAGCCTATGGAAAATCATTTAGTTTTGGGCCACATCATAATGAATACAATTTTGATTTAGACTATTAGCCTTTTATTTGTATCTTACAAATACCAATAGGCCTACATTAAAAAACCTGTAGTCTGGATTTTTCGGACAAATATGAATCTACTGTGAGAAGCTTAACCTGCGAGTCTGCAACGATGTCCGAACTGTGACAGCTGTCACCTGTCACGTCCCAACTGTAATCGCTACTGATGAAAAGAAAGAAGCCTACAGTGAAATAATGTTGCAACCTGTGATTTTATAGAACGCTTTATTAAGAGCCAGTGTGTGTATATCGCCAGGTAAAATCATTTGAGAGGAGAGCATAGAGTGGCGCTGCATACAGTAGCCTATAGGTGTGGGCTATTTTACATTTTCAATAACTGTATGCATGTGGCAAAAAGCCCCGGCGCGATGTTACAGTTCACTCTGTAAGCCTAATGTCACGGCTTCGTTTCGTTCATTAACTTACTGATCAATAAGTTTAGATGTAACAGTTTCCTCAGTGAGAATGTAGCGCTCAGACAATATAGTCAGGTCCGCGGGATTTCTAAATGTGTAGTTTCCTTGAAGGGCAGCGCTCTAAGAGCCGAATTTAAGCTCAAACTCTGAAACAAAAACTGGTCTGAGCAGGTTAGCCGTGCAGCCTCTGTTACCACGGTGATCTAGCCAGGTAAAAAGAGAGCCACCTTTCGTGATACTGAAAACTCTGGCTTTAGACCGCTTTAGACTCAACAGACCTCGCTCAGCCCTTAATCTCGCTTCGTAGTATACCCCTCTGATCTGGCACGTAGCGACAATCACAACAATCAAACATCTCCCGGAAAGCGGGAGGAAAAACCACAGTGAGCAATTAGGCAATTATTATGAAAATAATGCTCTCAGAATCACATTTAACAAGGGAAAAACAACTCGTCAGTTGGTACCTTAACCTTAAGTTAATGTATACCTAGGGTGAGTTGCCCTAATGTGGGACACTTTTTGCAATTTCAATTTATGTACGATATTAACATATGAAGCCAATACATTTGACCCATACATGATACCATTCTGAAATCCCCAAGATGTTGGCTAATTAAAAGAGAAGAAATAATTCAGATATCATACTCGTATATTAGTGGTCCATGTGCAAAATTGCTCAAGAAAATGGGTTTGCTCTAATCTGGGACAGTGTGTCGCTCTAATCTGGGACAGTCTGTATTATGCAGAAAAAAACAATATCCCCTTAACTAATTCAAATCAAACGTATCTGCTAACACTCATGGTCTTAGGTACATTACTCAGGTTTGATGGTTTCAATTTGAACAATACTTTTCTTGCCCTGGCTTCATATCCCAACTCTGCGCTTTGCCATTATAGCCTGACCTGTAATACATTGCATTGAGTTAACATAGGACATGAGAAAATTACTATTTCCTAGGCACAGGGTTGAGTTAATTTCTATTTGCTTCAGGGATGCTTTCTTTATAAGAGTATTAGACCTGTAAACCTTGAATAAAATTCATATTGCACATATGATTTTCCTGCATGTGTATTTCCCCAATTTAAATGACTGTCCCAGATTAGGCAAATCATGCTGTCCCACTTTTGGAAACACCTTTCCGAATGTGGGACAGCTACAGATTGATTGAAGATGAAAAAAAAACTTAAAACATTTTCCCAATATTATTGCATACTTTGATGCATAATTGTATCATAAACATAATCTGATAACAAATGGCAACATTGTTTTGTTAATGAAAAATGTAAAGCCTTAGCATTGAGTTCCTCTCAAACCTATGTCACTGTCCTTTTTCTGGACTTCACATGGTTTACTTCCTTTTTGACTGTTTCCCCTCCCTTATCTTTAAAATCAAAATTGTAAATTCATGTGATTTCAATCACAGGGAACCCCTGCTTGGATTTGACAACACTATTATCTATTTACATGTGTTAAAAATAAGCAGTGGCGACTGGTCATTAGGGGCACGTGGGGCGAAGCCCCACCTACTCTCACAAAAAAAAATATATATATATATATATATATATATATCAAAAAAAAAGTTCGGCGCTTTTAGTTCATTTTTAGCCGACCCTAGCTTGCTTCTAAGGATTGCGTTTGTCTGATTTGTGTCTTATGGCCTGTGCCATGTCCATGGTCTCTGCAGTCAGACTACGGCAGCCGTGTGAGCCAGTCAGATTTGGGCCGAAGGGCTAAGGGCTCGTTCGCCTTTTGCCCTCCCTGCCCAATGCAATGTGTATTGCACGTGAACAACTGCGAATGCGCGTGCTCGTAGTATTTCGCTGAACCGGAAGTCGCATGATAAACTCGCTAGAATCGGAAGTGGAAAACGGGGCGTTCCAAAATTAGGTGAATAGTGGACGGAGATATTAGCCTCGTTTGAGATGTCGCCGGCTTGCTAAGACCTGCGCAACTATGACGCTCGGCTTGCTGAGCGCACAGCATTTTTGCAGCATTTTTGTTGTGCGCTCAGCAAGACGCGCGTCATAGTTGCGCAGGTCTTGCTCAGACCTGGGTAAAGGCCGTTTCAGACGGAACGCGTTTGTCGCCCCTGGCAATGCATTGTCAATGGAGAGGCGAGCGGGGAGAGAGAAGGCGCGGCATTCTGTCAGGCGACACGACAAGCGGGCGCACTCCCGTGGAACTGTCGCTGCCGTGCTCGTGAAAACGCACGCGCACGCTCGCGGGGGCCGTTGGAATAGTTGAGAACTGTTTAACTTTTGACGCGCGGCAGTTGAAAATTTACTATCTATCGAAAATGGATGAGAAAATAGTGATCGCTGTCGCTGAATTTCCGGAAATTTATAACTGCTTCTTGACCGCTTACCGGGACATTAACCGTTCGAACGAGGCTAATTTTCCCCCAACGGTCAGTGCCCCTCCGGCAGGGGAAAGGCCATATATGGTTCGTTTCACTAATACTGTGACGCTGTAGTGCCGCGAAAAGTCATGTAGCCGGGAGAAGAGAAGGACGGAGAAGGATAACTTTGCTAACACAAAGATGTCATAGGCACACAAACCAAAACGAGTCGACAACATGAATGAAGTAGATAATTTTTGGAGCACATGTTTGAGACCCTTAGTCTGGAAGAGAAATTGGTAGGCTAGTAAAACCGCTTGGTACACATGATCCACCGGACAATATAGCCTATACAATGTGGAGTGGTAGCTATGCTAAAGAAGGCTAACGGCTATCATCATAAGAAGGCACTCTTCCCTCGTTTGCTGTTCGGTGGAGAAGGTATGTTGTGGAGGACGGGATACAAGGATTTTAAAAACTTTTCTGAGAGGATGAGATGAGAGCAGCTGGATGCTGTCTATGCTGGACGAGTGAACGTCGCTGTATTGACGGGGCCGCCTTTCTCTTCAAAGTGCTTTGGTGAGTGAAATAATGCTATTCTGTTTTGCTATCGATTGAAATTGATATTGAATATGGCGTTGAGTCGGAGTGTCAGTGTTTTCATGTGTCAGTAGCATTGCATTTGAAGGTGTGTGTGCTGCTGGTTGTGCTTATGTTATGGGCGATCATCAGCAATAGTTGTTGTTGTTGTTGTTGTTGTTGTTGTTGTTGACGATGCCATCAGAGTGTATGTTGTGAAGAGTGAGAGCTTTTTTATATATGTAACATATATTATTACTTTGAAAACTAAAGAGTTATCTTATCTGTGATTTTATTAGCCTGCCTTTATCTGACACCGCAGCAGCATGCAGCGCGCAAAGTAGCCTACCTACTGAACGGAATATGTCTGTTTAAAATCACGGCATTAAAAGCACTAAATGACTTGCTTTAACGAATTTCGTTAGAATATAACATGAAGAATTTTAGAATATTATTTCCATGAAGTTTAGTCAGAAAGTGAGCGATCACGAGTGGCTCATCCTCGCTGCTGTCCAAGGCATTTGAGATGCAGCATTTATTTTATGCTCATAGTTAATCATATAGCAGTGCTGAAACGAAAGCTTAATCGTGATCCGATTGCTTGTCCCTAACCTTGGATACACAGAGACATGTCCCCGAACTGACTGCGCGATAGTCTGTACAGTGAAACAGCCGCCTCCCTCGTTAGTTTCAGTCTACAGCCTACAATGCTAATATAACCACCACCTGCGCATGGAAAGCGTTTAATTAGGAATTATTTTTATTAGGAATTATTGAGCTGTTTTGTCGTCAGAAAATGAAGAAGTACTTCAGCAGATTGTCTGTGATGTGTAGCCACATTGAGTCCACTCGGTGACCATAACGTCACAAAGGCTGCGTGAATGAGGCTTTACTAAGTTAGTCCGATGCTGTGTTGTCACTTGACTCAGTTAGTTAAGATGCAGTTTGAGGTTCACGCTGCACACAGCTGCTGCTGGAGCCACCGGGAGTTTTTGCTCCACTTGAGAAAAATGGAATATTTGCAGTTTGCATAATCTATTTGAAATTGATATACATTTTTTGATCGTTCAAGATCCAGTCCTCATTCAAGTGTACTGTGTAGGCCCTATCCTTTGGAAAATATTCAATTTAAACTGATTTCGTTCATAGAAATAAAAATAGATTGTTTGAAATACATTTGTTCGCCAAACACCGTTTTTTGGCCATGTTTTGATATTGAACCTCTGTGAATTTTTTTTCGTATTTTCTTCATAAAAACACCGTTTTCAATAGGCATCTTCTGGAAAATATTTTGCCTAATTTGAATGGCTTTTCTTCATGTTATTTAAGTAGAAATAAAACGTGATGTAATATAGCGTTGTTCTGCTGCATTTATTTATCTATTGGCATTGATTTAGTTCCATTAAAGTAGTATTAAAGGGCAATAATGGTTTCAACGGGAAATCCCGGGAAATCCCGTGAGGAGCTCTGAAATCCCGGGATTTGAAAAGGGGCCATTTCGGGAAATTTCAGCAACCCTACATGGCAGGCACCTATAGGCTAGGCTACACAGGAGCATTTGAGTCCACACACAGTCTAAAAACACAGAATTACAAGGGTGCAGAGAACAGTGCACTTTTGCAGACGTACATATTAAGGTTGTTATTACATTATATTAATAATGTTGGTCGTGAACTAAAATGTGCCGGTCTGAGGCATGAAACTCCTTTTTGTTCCTACTACACACTGTGAATCCATTTTAGTGGGCTGGAGGTCACTCTCTCAAATCTCCTGCAGATTGAATGTCAGTTGTGAAAAAGCAGACGTAAAAAGATTTCGTAAAGATTCACACGTCAGCCCTTTGGGAAGCCTCGCCAGCCTTCGACTGAAGACACTTCTAAATTCTGCTGCTTCGACCCCCAACCACCTGGAAACGACTTGTGAGTTTTCTGACTGGAGCAAAGGTTTGAATAAAACAAAAAAGCAAAGCCTGGTTACTATGGGACACCGTCTCCATGCGGACAGAGGAAATGTATAAATAAGATATGAGCAGCGGAAAAGAAAAGTATTTTTTTTTTAAATTTTAGGTCAAGTCCACTGTGAGTTCGCTTTGTGTTTCTCTTTGTTTTTCCATACAGTTACAAGTGATGTGCGTCATAGAAGTCGTGTAGTTTACCTGAATGCCCTTGTTGTGCCTACAGCAGTGCTAAAAAGTACAATAGAAACCTATGAGGAAAATGAGGCCTAGTTCCCCTTTTCAAAGCCTGATAAGGAACTCTTTGAGGCCTAAATGGGTAAAATAAAGCCTGGATTTGAGTTTTCTGGAGGCAAAACCCCAGAACAAGGGGTCATAAAACTAAGGGACCCAGCCCTAGTTTCATCACACCTGATAAGGTTTTGTACCCCCATTGGCTGAGATCTTCCAGTCAACCATGTGACCATGCTATGATAAAACCAGCAAGCACCCCAAAATCACCGCCTTTTAGCAGTGGAGCCATCCACAAAGCGGGTGTTTGCAAACTTAAACTGAGCTCACAGACTGCTTGCCTGCAGTCTTTACCTTCCCGGATCCGAAGGAAGTTTCACCAAGGAAACTTCATCCTACCGCGGCTGCTGAAACTCAGCAGTGCCTTCCTCCCTGCCAGCCGGAGAAGAAGCCCAGCGTCTCTGAACGCAACAGACAGTAAACTGCCTCACCGCCTCCGCAAAAGACGCACGTGCCCCTACCGGAGCAAGCCAGCTGACCGCAACGGGCCACGTCTTTCCCCAAGAAGCAAGATCGCTCCTCCACTGGCATAACAAGCAGGACCCTCCTCTAAACCTGCCGTGTGGACCACAGGATCCTACCCATCGCTTCTCATCACCGTCGGAGACGGTTCACAGTAGGCATTTGTCTGGGCTATAAATTAGGCTATAGATATCTATTTAGGGTGAGTTGCCCTAATGTGGGACACTGCCTAATGTGGGACACCTAAGGTCGAGAGCATTTATCTCTTATTTTCAGTGGCGTTTCTAGGTGTAAAAAACAGGTGGGGCTCACAAAAAAAATAAAAAAATTGAGCTTCAAAGACACTGTTTCTCGCATTCTGGCGATTTTATAAACACAAAATAAGTTGTTCACATCATTGTGCACTTTCACATTTTAGCCAAAGAAGGAAAGGATTGCTCCCTTCATCTTTACTAACAGTTAAGTAAAAAATAGACAGGAGAAAATTCAATGTGCCGCTACAGTCTTTGGCCTCCGACAGCCAGATACAGAAATTTCAAGGTGGAGTTTTCCTTCATGTTGAGGTGATAGCTGACTATTATCGTTTCTCTTGCGTGCCATAACCTACCCTACACGTTTGACTGGGGGACATTGAACATTCAGAGTCTGAAACAGTAGGCCTATTACATCACAGTAAAACTCATAAACTTGTGCACTCTTTTTATTTTTAACTAAACTAAGTTGTATGATCCATCGATCTAGATAAAATCTTATTTTGCCCGTTTATTTCCCTCTTCTCTCTCACTCTCTCTCTCCCTCTGTCTCTCTATAGACCTATCTCTGTCGCGCTCTCTCTCTCCCTATCTTTTTTAATTTCTAACTTGGTTCAATGAATAATTACTTTGGACTAGGAAACAGCGTTTTATAATCTAGTGATGTAAGTGATCAACGCACAAAAACTAAACTTTGTTTGAGCAAATATCTTACTTATAAACAGATTGTATGAACTAAACAGGCAAAGTCTTTGCAGATCAAATATTTAAAGATCGATTTTATATGAATTACACGGCCCGTTGCCATTAGAGAGACGCGGTTCACGTTCAGAGATTTGAAATAAATTAAAGTCATTGTCTTAGTTTCTGTTTCCAATTCACTGAAAAAGATGATGGATTCGCTTGGATGAATGATAAAGAGATATTTGAAGGTCCTGATAAGACAGTAGTTTCCCAGGTAAGCCCAACTAGAACAACAGGTTTTTCTTTGGAGCTATGAAAAAAAAATTTCTGATGAAATGTTTTGTGCGGGTGAGCTGCAGGGCTTATGTACATGTATAGTGTTTGAAGTATGTTGTGCAATGCTAAGTATGATGTACAAGGCTAAGGAGGGGGGGGGGGGGGCACCACAAAGCATCACAATTCAGAATCCCCCAAAGCATTACAATTCAGGATCGGTTTGAATAGTGTGTACGTTACACATAAAAATTATGATATGGCCAAAATCCTCACTTGCCTAATAATTGTGCACAAAGTGTATATGTTTTAACATGTTTCGAGTATGTTAATAATTTGTTGTCCCTTGGATCATAGTGTTTTCTAGATCCATTCAACAAATACAGCCCCACAGACACAACATTAGGGATAAATTACTATGAGCAATTAGCTGATTATGATCAATAAAAATGTTCAGGAAGCTAATATAATGGATGCTGAAATCTGATCTGCGCTCTGCTTAGTGTGGGACACTGGCAGGCAGCTGCAATTGTCGGAGATCTTTTTAATTCAGCTATTTAAATCTTTTAGACGATAACGCAGAGAAACTTAAATAAAGTGAACATGGGTGGAAACAAGACTCCCGGCTACAATCATCGTGGTTTATTCTTTTGAAATTGCTTAGATTTGTATGTTGGTTTACTCTCTTTCCATTTTGGATGGTTGCAACAACACACTTTTTCTTATTGTGTAAGAGAGAATAAATGCATTGTTTTTTTTCATAGCATGTGGAACACACCACAGTCCAAAACACCTGTAAACCCAGCAGTGAGTGTTTAAGCGCAGATTAAATAAACACATAATGAGCTTGGATTTTCTCTAATCCTTTTGTACATACCTTACTACGCCCCTGCTCCTTTTCTTTTTGTCGTCCACTGAACAGGTGCCGGTAGAGCTGCCCAGCCCTGAAAGGAAGTGGACATTGACCAAATGTAAACAAAGTAAACCAATCAACATTTTGCACAGTCAAATTTCTGTTATCAGAGAGAAATACAATAAAAACATTTTTTAAATGTTTTACTTTTCACCATTTTTCTAAAGCTGAGAAAAGCTTGATCTCCCAAAGTCAGCCTCACATTTCACCTCTGGATTTGACATCCTGTATTTAAAAACACAAGCGTACGGACAGTTACATTAGCGTGTATTACCTGTGTGAAAGCAGCCCTGCACTGTATCTCTGCTTCCTTGTTATTATTCAGAAGCAGCTTCAGCTCAGCTATCAGCAAGCTTTTGCCCTGAAGGCGTGGTAGGAAGAAATAGAGAGAATCCAGTGAGGAAACATGTGTATTGACTCTGAACGAGGAAGTACATAATTCACTTATTGTCCTCCTGTTTTAAATAACTCAACTGTGTTTTCTGTAAACAGCCAAGCCCACATTGAACTCCATACAACACATATTTCCCACAAACTCTATAATACTATGGAGTGTGTACTGTGTAGACATTAACTGTGACAAATTAAGGGTCTAGAAAAAGCGCTATAATAATCTTAAACTGGTAAAATGTTTAAACATTTTCATCAGGAATATGTAGGCCTACTTTGTATCAAATTTGCAGTATCAGAGCTAAAGTGCAAACAGGTATTCAAGGGGTTTCCACTTAAAAGAGAGAGTTGAGCAAGTGTGGTCTGCTTGCAATTAATTCTGTCTAGTTTGAATTAACGGTATTCAAATTTGATGCAAATGTGTCTTGAAGCCCCGTCAGAATACAGAAACAGTAGTTCAAATGTAATGTGGAGCCTCTTGTCTAAAGTAGACAGGACATGACCAGACCTGTCAAATTCCTTCTGTGTTTCAACCGTTTCATGCTGTGTAACTGAAAAAGGCTTTGAATCAAAACTTCCCTGAAGTCTTTGTCTATTAATTCAAGACGAATACAACAGGCACTGAAGTGCTCCTGAAATATAATGCGAGGTGGGTTTGGATGTGTTTATAGTTGTTGAAGCCATTATTATGCTACTCCTTTGCTTGTTTTATTTGATGACATGTAGTTTTGTGTGTGACCTTTGGGTAGAGCTTTGGGCTCAACTGAAAGCATAAAGGTAATCACCGGGCACGACCAGGTGTATACTTGTTATGAATGACCCACTTAATAGGTTTTAGGCTGACTACTATTTATTTTATGTTTTTAGTAACTACTATATACGTTTTGCATTACCTAGCCTACTACAAAGGTTTAAAAAAAAATCTTTTTAGTAACTACTTCATAGGTACTACATAGGTTTTTGTAGTTTTTTTTCTCCAAATTAACATTAGGTAAGGTTTAAAAAAACATTTTTCTTTTAGTTACTACTACATTTAAAAACATTGTTTTTATCGTAACTCAAACATGGTTACGCATTACATTCTACATAGTTTTTTGTTATTACATTTTTTAGATTAACTATCATGAAAAAAATGTTTAAACTTTTTTTTTTTTTATTGAAGCCTACGTGACTGTCACTCACCAAACATGTCGCTGTTCCTTTAACGGGGGACCCCAGTCCTGCGCACAGCTGAGCCGACACTGATGCTCCTGAGCCGGCCTGTTCGATACATCACTTCCTTGCTCCTTCATCTTCCTCGGTGGCGCATTTACTTCGTAATACTTCAGCATTTACAGTTTTGACAGACGGCGCTGTCCCGTTTCAGGCATAAATCAGCCTCGAGAGAAGTTATACCAGCAAAGAGCATGTTTGCTTCTTTCTGACAAAGTAAGGCTTCGTTTGGTTCGGAAGTTAGCACCGGTTAGCTGGTTAGCTAGGTAGCTTAAGGCTAGCTTACTGTCAACAGAACAACGTTTTTTTTTGTTACTCCAACTGACAGTTTTTACATTTTTTTTTCTTTTAATAAGTTAACCTTTAATCTCCGAGGCACGTGTTCACATACACGTTTATCTCATTTTAAAGTAAGAGCCAAGGTCAAACAACACAGGGAAGAACCTAGTATTTATTTTACTTTTATTTATGCTGTGAACAAATAAGTGTTAATCAGAATATGAATACTTCATTCATTTCCGGTTGTAATTTCGGACCTTTGTCGTTGCTCCAATTTTAGAATAGAAATATAGAAATAGAAAAAAGCATGTAAAGTGTTACAATACAATACAGCCTTACAAATAAAAAATTAAAACATAATATAACAGGAAAATAATAAGTGTACGTATTATCCTAAAATATTATTTGAAAATATTAACATAATAGGCTACAAACACTGGACATACCGTAATATGTAAATATTTTCATGTAGGCCTACTTTGTATCAAATTGGCATCCACAGGTACAGTATCAATAATGCTGGTTGTTGTTGGTTGATTTATTTTAACCATATTTTTCACTGGATCATGTTTTTCATGGATCTGTAAACATTTAAAGTGAGCTGCCTTAATAATGAATGTTAAAAGGGTAGGTGTAATAAGCTTCAGCCTATACCTTTTTGGTCCTGCTTGTTTCTTGTTTATCTTTTGTTGAGTTTTTTTTTGTCTTATTTCTAGAAGCATTTATTTTTTGTTCAGATTTGTTTTTTAAACTAAACTTTTTGACTGATAACTGTAGCACTGAAACTACTTACATTAGTGATTTTTTTAAATACATTTTTCTAGGTTCAACATTCACCCTGAGCTAAAAGTCTTATATAAATTGCTAACTGACAGCTAAAAAACTGAAAGACAAAAGTAGTGATCTTAAAAAAAAATATATTATCATTTACAAGTTAATCACTGTAAGACTCATTTGTGGCTCATACTAAATAAGCTACTTACACGACACTGGCTCAATCTTACTTCATGAATAACATAATATTTAAATAGTCAAGCATTTTATATTCATAAGTATGTTGGTTATATTCATTGTCAGTTAACCTGCTCCTGCTGATTGTTTCCTGTAATTCAAAAATGTATCATCTGAAACGCCCAAGGTGATGTCTTCAAAAGGCTTATTTTGTCTGGTCAGCTGATCGAAACCCTCAAAATATACTGTTTACAATGGTAGAAAACATTGGAAAGTGGCAAATCCTTATTTTTTCGACGCTGTTGCAAGATATCTTTTTGGCATTTTAGCTTCATAAAATGACTTCAAACGATTAATTGATCATCATAATGCTGGTATTGATGGTTTAAATTATTTCCATAAATATCTTTTCAACCGGTGCTTTCGTCTGTGTAGCCCCCCCTGCAGGAGAATGGATAAGTCTGACCCCTCTCCGTCCCCGGCCCCGACCAGAGGCATGGCGCGCCCCTCTGGCCTGGAGTCAGCCCGCTCCTCCAAACACAGGGAGCACTCGTCCAAGTCACCACGGCGACGTGGGAAGGGTACTAGATCTGAGCAGCCTGGGGCTGGTGGCGGTCAGGAACAGCTGCTGGGGCGGCGCAGGTTGCCGGGCCAACGGGAGCACTCCTCGCCCTCTGGTTCGGCGAGCGACACAGCGGAAAGCTCCCCTAAGAGGTTTGCACTGCAGGCTGCCAGCTGGTCACGTCGTGCCACTGTTGCCCCGGGGACATGAGGAGACTTGACTTGTTTTTTCATCTTCACACAGGAGAGCCCACTTTCTACATGGACCGTGCCCTGACACTCACTTCGGACCCAAGGCCTGTATACTTCCCAACCCGACTTCAGTCATGTAAGCATGAAGGTCGCCGCGCCACGAATGAGTTCAAACTTTGCATGCAGATGGTACGATCTGTTTTGTCGGGGACGTTGACACGTAGAGGCTTGTGTAACTGTGTGAGAGAGATAAGATAATGTGAGATTGCCGTGATTGGATGTGACATGAAATGGGGAAGTGCTAACAGAACAGACCACGGATGCTTATTGTCGCCGGTGTTTTCGCCGGACTTGATCTGAAAACCCATAGAGACACATACGAAATCATGCCGGTCAACCGCCATACAAAGGAGGAGAGAGACAACCGGTAAAGAGGAGGAAGAGAGGTTTTTTACATTCTGATGTTTGGAGTTTGGACTTCACTCCGTCAGACGTTAATGAATGACTGCAGCTGCTGGCACAGTGTATATTTATCTTTAGTTTATTCCATGTAAGACCTGGTGTCAGGGTGACGACAAACTGAATGAAAGTTGCAGGGAGATTGTAATTATGCAACAGTTGAATCTTTTTAAAGGTAGTTTACATAATGTTTAGTATGTTTGTTTGTTTGTTTACTATATTGTGTGTGTGTGTGTGTGTGCAGGCACATCCAGGACCCAGCCAGCCAGCGACTCACCTGGAACAAGCCTCCCGTCAACGTGCTCATCATCAGGAAAATCCGAGATGAAAGCCTCGTCGAGCCTTTCAAGGAGCTCTGCAGGTTTCTAGTGGAGGTAGGGACACAGGAATCATATACACTTTTTAACATGAATGTTTTAGACTGAGTATGCAGAAATACAGAAAACCCATTTTGATTCTTTCAGGTGTCTTGAGGTGCAATTGATTTTGGTTCTTGCACACATTGATAGTACATTAATTACAAAGATGTGTTCATATAGTAAGGGTGTAAAATAAATAAATGACCTCAAGTTTGTTATATCTACAAGACTCCACACAGTTCAACAAAACCCGTTTTCTGCACATCAAACAAAAGACAAAAGCCACAAGGAAGCTTGTGTTGATGGGAAAAAAAGATACTTAACTTTTATCAGACATCTAGTGCAACATTTAGTGTACTGTAAAAAATTAATACACTTTTAATAATTGTTATCTAATATTGTTTCAGACTCAGAATCTTGTTTTTTTTCATCTAAAAGGAATCTCTGTCGCTATATACATAACAGTCGCAATAAACATTGTGAAAATAAAATAGTTCAAAAACAAGCACTGCAAAAGTCAAGAATCATAAATTAACAAAATAAACAGGAAAAGTATGTTTTTGAAGTATAAACAGCTGTGCATTGTTTAACTCATTGATGACTATGGCAATCTAGGATGCATGTCCTTAATGCCTGAGGGTTTTCTGAAAAAAATACTACGAATTGTCAACGTCTAACAAAACCTTAATATCTAAGCCTGTGTAGCACATAGAAACATGAAATAAAATACATTTAAAAGTTAAGGTTCACAAGTTTTATTTAAACATGCTCCCTTAGCGCTTACAAACCAACAAATGTTTCTAAAAATCATCAAAATTTGATGGGGGAGGGAAAAAAGAATAAATAATATAAAATAATTAAAAATAATGTGCTAAATGAGGTTATAATCCTGCTTCCTTTAACCATGGATGGTAGTGACTGAGTGTGCAGTGGAGAGAAAAAGATAGACAGATAGAGGGAGGAAGAGATGGCTTTATAATTTAGTTCAGTTATCACTGGCACCATAAATCCGTCTTCCCAGTACAACTGGAACGCAGACTGACTCCCGCTGTCTGGAGCCGATCAGCTGGTCCAAACAGCTGTATAAGATGGAGATGAAAACGAAACTGAAAGTTAACTACCACCTGGCTGGGCTCAATTTGAGTTGGAGCAGCAAAATATAGCCTAAATTCATAAATATTGTTAATATATAGATGAAATGTGTTGTGTGATTTTCTTCAGTAGCCTATAGTAGACCTAGATTCTGCGCTCCGAACGCCACTAGCTCTTCTGTAATACACTATCGCAGACACAGCCGGCAAATGTATTTATTATTTATTTATTTTTATTTTATTCATTTTTTTATTGACGTGATTTTCGGCAAACCACACAACATTTGGGTGGTCACGTGGTCTTAAAAAATCCACAAAACCCACCTCATGTGTATTTGAACCTATGACCGTGCATTCTATGCTCCGCGCGCCATGAAAATTAGATAAAGCAACAATGCGCAGCAGCCGGCAGGTGATACAGTGTTGTGTCGCGCAGCAGCCGGCATCAATGGGTTAAAGTTGCTGCAGAGCAGGGGGCGCCCTTAGCTCAGTTGGTAGGGCTTCCCCCCATGGGCCTCGGCCAGCAGTGGACACGGGTTCGATTCCAGCCCGCGGTCGTTCTCTGCATGTCACTCCCCATTCTGCCCCATTTCAACTCTGTCTCTACACTGTCAATAAAGCATAAAAATGCCAGAAAAATATCTTAAAAAAAAAAAAAAATTGCTGGCTGCAGAGCTGACAATAATTTTTCTGTTTGCAGTACAGATCTGAATTTTCTTTCTCAGTTATATTTCAGAAATAATATGTACTACATGTTTGAATTCAGAGATTAGATTGTCAATGTCTATGATATCAAATCAGTTTGGTCCTTGACTGCTTACAAACTAAATCTACTGAGAAATTCTGTAGAAAAATTAGTCAAAGAACAGACTTTCCTCTGAATCAGTTAAAAAGAAGAAAACAGGAAATGAAGCAGACATGTGGATAAAAGTTAAAGTCTGGTTACGACACCTTTGGACCACATGTTTCCAAAATAAGCTGGACTTTGTGAAACAAGACGGTCAAAGATGGTGTGGGAGGGACGTCATGTATTGGCATTCCATACAAACACCGTCATATTTGGCATATGCCGTCATGTTTGGCATACTGTCAACTGGAGCGAGTGTGTGTGTGTGTGTGTTTGTGTGTGTTTTGTCTGTGGTTGCTGAGGCTTGTCTCTGTGCATCAGGAGAAGCAGATGATGGTGTACGTTGAGCGCAGGGTGGCAGACGACGCTACACTGTCAAAGGATGAGGCGTTTGGCTCCATCCGCAACCAGCTCTGCACCTTCAGAGAGGGTGAGACAAGAAAGACACTGTAATGCAGTCTACATTTAGAAATAGAGAAATATTTCACTTTTTATTGCACTACATTTATTTTACAGATCAAGTAAAGGCCCTTTACAAATGTCAGATTTTTCTCAAAAATCTTTTCTGTGTGTTAGTTTACATAACAAAGTCAAATTGACCATTTTGTTCCGCCTGCAGGTTACGATGACATCTCTGAATGCATAGACCTGATCATCTGTCTGGGTGGAGATGGGACTTTGCTCTACGCCTCCTCTCTCTTCCAGGTAATCTCTCCTCTTACTTTCACACACTTTACTTTCTTATCAGTCCATCACCGCAGGCTCTAGCAGCTGAAGTTGGTACTTTGAAATGACAAATTTTCTTGCTATACAAAATTCTGTGAAACTAATGTTTTTTCCTATCTTGTGAGGCATGATCAAAGAAAAATACCAATAAATAAATATACGTATACTTATAATATATAAATATTTGAGAAAAAAAGGTATACAAATTCAAATATTTTAATATTATATATATATATATATATATATATATATATATATATATATATATATATATATATATATATATATATACAGATTATTTCAGTAATGGTTACTATATGTAGCTCAGTAAACAGAAGTGTTTGAGTCATGACTGCGTCATAGCATTCTTAAGTCTGCTCTTGTTTTTGTTATGTTCAGGGCAGCGTTCCTCCTGTTATGGCCTTTCACCTCGGCTCCCTGGGTTTCCTTACGCCGTTCAAATTTGAGTCCTACAAGACCGAAGTGGCCAAAGTGTTTGAAGGTAGAGTCAGTGGAGTTTTCTATTTAACCCATTGATGACTATGGCAATCTAGGATGCATGTCCTTAATGCCTGAGGGTTTTCTGAAAAAATACTGTAGTACGAATTGTCAAGTCTACCAAAACCTTAATATCTAAGCCTGTGTAGCACATAGAAACATGAAATAAAATACATTTAAAAGTTAAGGTTCACAGGTTTTATTTAAACATGCTCCCTTAGCGCTTACAAACCAACAAATATTTCTAAAAATCGTCAAAATTAGATGAATTAGAAAAATATTAAATATTCTTAATAAATAGATGCAATGTGTTGTGTGATTTTCGTCAGTAGTCTATAGTAGACCTTGATTCTGCGCACCAAACGCCACTAACTGTTCTGTCGCCGACATAGCTGGCGTATTTTTTTTATTATTTTGTTTTATTTTTTTATTTTTTATTTTTTTGATTGACATGATTTTCGGCAAACCACACAACTTTTGGGTGGTCACGTGGTCTTCAAAAAATCAACAAAACCCACCTCATGTGTATTTGAACCAATGACAGTGCATTATATGCTGGGAATGCCATGAAAATTAGATAAAGTAATAATGCTGCGCGACGCAGCATCAGGCAGGAGAGCCAATGTGGCATCGCGCAGCAGCCGCCGTCATCAATGGGTTAATAAAAAAATATATGTGTGTGTTGGTTATGTGTATATGGATGTTTGTCTGTGATGTGACTGTGTTTTCAGGCAATGCAGCCATCACTCTGCGCAGCCGGCTGAAGGTGAAGGTGGTGAAGGACATGCTCCAGAGAGAAGGGCCGCAGGAGCACGACCGAGAGACCACAACAACAACACAACAACAAGAGCAAGAACACAATGGAGTCCTCACACATGGACACACCAACAGCGAGGCCGGCAAGGTCTCACTGCAACTACAGGTGAGGACAAAGAGGCAGAGGGGAGGGAAGGCAATGCTCAACAACCAGGCCTTTCAAAGTGCCTTAGGTATGACAGAAAGACATTGAGAAAAAGGTAAACAAGAAACACATGGTAATATATAAATTCACATGCATAGGGTTATAAAAGAAAAGAGACAACATAAAATACTAGATACAATTGAGCTCAATGAGTACATCAATAAGCTTCTGGGCTGTTGACATATTACAGTAATTAGTTATAGTTGATAGGACCCAAGTGGCTCTTGAGCTAAAGGCATCATGCATATTACAGCCCCTTTCCATGACAGGGACGTCAACTTTATTCTTTCAACTGTATTTGTCCCTGGAGGGCAGTTGGTTTTGCAACAATATGAAATACAAATTGATACAAAAGGTTACAAGACAATAAAATACAGAAAGCCCAGAGAGGGTACTTAAAACTCCCAACCACCTCCCAGTTGACCTTTACTATTTAAGAGAGAGCAGCTTTAGCCTCAATGCTGAGATTTCTATAGCAACAGATTGCAGAAAATGTTACAATAGAGAGTAGATACACTCGATGTTGGATCTGTTACAAAAGGGGATCATGAGGGTCTCATTGACTTAACCTTCTGGTGGTCACTGCATGAGCATGCACCTTCCTCTTTCTTTAGGGTCCCAGAACCGCATTTAGAAAGAACTGGGTGAGAGTCGGACATTTCAGATAAAGTTTATAGAAAAACTTTGTTGATTGTTTCACCATACTTAACCCATTGATGACTATGGCAATCTAGGATGCATGTCCTTAATGCCTGAGGGTTTTCTGAAAAAATAGTACGAATTGTCAAGTCTACCAAAACCTTAATATCTAAGCCTGTGTAGCACATGGAAACATGAAATAAAATACATTTAAAAGTTAAGGTTCACAGGTTTTATTTAAACATGCTCCCTTAGCGCTTACAAACCAACAAATATTTCAAAAAATCGTCAAAATTAGATGAATTAGAAAATTATGAAATATTGTTAATAAATAGATGCAATGTGTTGTGTGATTTTCGTCAGTAGTCTATAGTAGACCTTGATTCTGCGCACCAAACGCCGTTCTGTCGCCGACATAGCTGGCGTATTTTTTTTATTATTTTGTTTTATTTTTTTATTTTTTTGATTGACATGATTTTCGGCAAACCACACAACTTTTGGGTGGTCACGTGGTCTTCAAAAAATCAACAAAACCCACCTCATGTGTATTTGAACCAATGACAGTGCATTCTATGCTGGGAATGCCATGAAAATTAGATAAAGTAATAATGCTGCGCGACGCAGCATCAGGCAGGAGAGCCAATGTGGCATCGCGCAGCAGCCGTCATCAATGGGTTAAATATAAGATAAATAACCTTAAATCACCCAGCAGATTGTCCACTAGGGATCGAGATGCTGCGAAGTTTGCTAGATCTAACACAAGCACCAACGAAGGTGCATCTCAAATTCTTTCGTTTCTTGATTTAAGTTCCCTCTGGTTCCTTAGTTCTTGGAAACATTTAGTTAAAAAGGTGCTCTTGGGGTTTCAATTCATCCTCGTAATCAACCCATAATAAGGCTAAGTACATAAACGATGGAGGCATAGTCTGTGTGTGTGTCTGTGTCCTGTTGTTTTCTTTTTCCTCCCTGTCTGTGTGTGCGTTTCATACACGAGCACAGGTCAGTGACCAAACCGGGTTGCCACGGCGACAGTCATAATAAAAGCTCCCGGGCGTAGAGGAGGGAGATAAAGTCGGATGTTGTGAAGTTCTTCAGGGCCAGTTGCCATGGAGACCATGGCGTAAACAGCAGCGTCCACACCGAAATGGATATTTAATGAGCTAGTGACGCGCTTGGTCTGAGACACTGTGTAACTAAACAACATGCCTCGCTGCTGTACACACACACACACACACACACACACACACTCACACACACACACACACACACACACACACACACACACACACTCTTCTGCTAGAATTTGTCATTTTCAGTGCAGCCTCGTCCCATTTGTTTCTTCTATCTCATGGTTAAAAAGGGACAGTGATGGATTGTTCTTGTGTCTGACCTCTCATTACATCACGTCTGCTGTATCCAGCAGGATGTTTGCTCCGCACTCGGCTGACGTCAGTACATCTGCCAGACATCAGCACTGGATTCTTTTTATGTGAATGTCGGAAAGTGTACAACAGTTCCCTTCCCTGTTTCCTGATGTAATGTGGGATTGTGGGAAACTGCCATCCTGCGTCTGCTGGTTGATTTTATTTCATAATATATGTTGGTCTGTAAAAAGGAAATACATCCTAAAGACGCACCACGGCGGCTTCAAAGAGGTTTCAACATTACACAGGAGAGGCAGTGCAGTTGTTTTGCCTAGATCATCTTTGCCAGGGAGGTTTAGTTTTGAGTTGTTTGCTTGTTTTTCAGCTGGCTGTGTCAGAAGCTACTAAACATGTATGAAATAAATTTTGGTGCAGGTTTTCCATTACTAACTGATGGGTTTTTGTTGTGGATAGAGCCCCCGTGTGGACATTTATAAAGCACTTCAAGTGATGAAAATCCAAACCTACTGTATCTTCTTTAGATTAGTTCATTGGCTCAAGATTAGACAAGTCCTCATTCTACATGAATAGATGTCTTGCAACATTACATCTTTGCAGCATTCCTTATTTTTTTTATTGGCCGAAAACAAGTTTGATTGACTTTGAAAAAGAGAAATGTATTTGTTTTTTTATTTAATATTTGTTAAATTTTCATGTCATTGATGGCCAAATTCTCATTTATTGCACATGTACGTAAGTATATGCACAAAAGCACATCAAAACATTCATGGCATCGACCTATTAGATGGCACTACAGTAACATGATCAATGTAAATGGATCAGTGGTCATGAGTCTGGGTGTATTTAGGGGCTTTGTTTTAGCAAAATCAAAGGATTTCCCCAAAATCAACATGGACATGTACTTTATCAATATTTTGATACAGCTGTGGTGGGCTTACGTGCTTTGTGAGAGTCTCCTGATTTTCACTGTTGTGTGTGTTTGTGTGTGCAGGTGTTGAATGAGGTGGTGGTGGACCGAGGCCCCTCCTCCTATCTGTCCAATGTGGACTTGTATCTGGATGGGCGACTCATCACCTCAGTGCAGGGAGACGGTAAGAGCATTCATAACTCACACTCTCAAACTCAATCAAATCAATCATCATAAACGAGGAGAATTATCTTCAGTTGAAGCAGATAAGGTAAATATAGTAAACAAACTGCCTCTGTCTGTTCTCCAGGTGTGATTGTGTCCACCCCAACTGGCAGCACAGCCTATGCCGCCGCAGCAGGAGCCTCCATGATCCACCCCAACGTCCCCGCCATCATGGTCACCCCCATCTGCCCACACTCGCTCTCCTTCAGGCCCATAGTCGTCCCTGCTGGGGTGGAGCTCATGGTGACGACGCATTTCATTTACCCATAGTGTCATAGGCTAAGGAATCACAAGACAATGGAAGGAGTAAAATGTTTTTTTTTGCCTAAAGGTTGTACCCTCTTATGGTGTTTTATGACATCAACAAACTATTCACATCAATTTGAACCATTCATTGACCCTGCGTGCCCTTTTATAAAACTGCCTGCATCAAGTTACGCCAGTCATTTACTTAGCTTTGAGTACACGGCACATACAGTATATATCATTATTTTTGGTTGCCAAGGTTGTTAATGTACCCTGGACAACCATATCTTCATAAAGACCTGGTTTCAGATCCAAGTTCCTCTTTATGCTCTTATTTTTCTTAGCTTTTATTTTGAAGTTGTGAAAAGAAGTTCCCATCAGTCCCTGTCAATATTTGATCTAGTCAATGTTTGATTTGAGCCTCGCTAAAATAAATACATCCACAACTATTGGATGGATTCCCAGAAGATGAATACTATTAACTCTCCTGATGTTTCATGGAGTGACACCTTTAGATATGGTTTTGCGTGAAATGTCTCGAGAAGTATTAGATTAGAACTAATTATGGTGCCGATTTTCCTGATTTCACTCCTCAAGATGAATTCTAATAACTTTGCTGATCCCTTAACTTTTCATGTAGTGCAAATTTTTGATTTGTCCAATATTTTTGTTTCTAACCAAAATACCTGCAAGACTTGTAACATTACGTTTTGCTTTGAGTGTGGCCCTAAGCTGTTGTTATTACTTCTGGAACTTTGTCCCCCAAAACAGATCACTTTGTCCCCAGAAGCCAGGAACACGGCCTGGGTGTCGTTTGATGGCAGAAAGAGACAGGAGATCCAATATGGAGACTGGTAAAGTTTACCGTCATTATCAACTGCCGTTTCATTGCACAGATTTATTTTTTAATATGAGTAGGTTGTGTTGGTCTGACATTATAAGGAAAAAACTTAACATTTCAGAAAGTGGAATACATTTGAGTGATTTTCTGTCGTAAACCTTAATCATTTTATATTTTAATTTTTTTTAAACACAACAGAGGGTTACAGACTTTCAACTCATCACTCAGGCTATTATTCCAGTTGAACTCTGAAATTAAACACTTCTGTATTTTAACTTTACCCTCCTGAATTATAATTTACTTCTCTTGATTTCAGAGAATATTAAATACAAACAGAAAGGCTTTTACTCCTGTTCCTTAAGTATTCCCAATGTCTTAAAATTACACTATAACTAAAGTTTTAACAGGCAGGACCCTAAAAATAATGGATTTTTCGGCTTACTATAAATAGTCAAAATTATTTTAGTAATTTAGCTTCCTGATTTTTTTTCTCCCAACAGCATCAAGATCACCACGTCTTGTTACCCGGTTCCCTCCATCTGTTGCCATGACCTGGTGTACGACTGGTTTGAGAGCCTGGCTCAGTGTTTGCACTGGAACGTTCGCAAGAGGCAGGCGCGACTTGCTGACGTCTCGGACTCATCAGACACAGAGAACTGAACCAGTGAGTTGCTGTCGCGTTTTAAGGACGTTGGGTCGACACTCTCCCCAGCAGCTGAGTGAGGAAGTGGGCTGAGACACAACCACGGTGTCCCCCTAAAAACCGCGGACGCTGGGAGTGAGGGCACGCGTGTCTAAAGCCATATATAGAGTTACATTAGTCCCATGAACTGCATACTGAGTGTACATGTGATGAAGCATCTCGTTACATTCCAGTACATGTATCTGTAGCTTACAGGGAGAGAGAGCATGTTTCAAATGATACTCAAATGAGTTCAGTATGTATTAATATTTTGGTGTTTTGGACCTGGAGCACTTAATCAATAATGTGATGATCAGTGTGTAAACTCTACGTAGAAAAAACCACTGATACATGGAGAAAGAAGAATGTAGGTGTAAATGTGTACATATGGGATTGGATACATTTATTTAATGTCATATTTATGTGATATTTATATATTTTTCAGGATATGAAAAGAGGTAAAACGGTCAGCCAAAGACTCATTACTGTTTGTGGTTGTTGTGGATTTTTTTTCATTATTTGTTTTCACATCTGTTACGCCAGAGTTAAAGTCAGACTGCATGTTGTATAAACAAAACCAAAAAGAATGAGTTGGAGAAAAGCTTCCTCCAATTTTGTCTTTGATTCAATGATCATTAAAAAGTCAAAGTCTGTAGCAGAAGAGCAAAGGTGCTGAAATAAAGCTTTCAACACTCAGTGACTTTTTTTTTGTCTAGACTGATCTTTATGTGAACCCTGTAACCCGCAATAACTTTGAACTTTTGATTAAACATTTGTAGATTGTTTCAGGTCTTCTGGATCTTGGTGTTTAACTACAGATGATTCTATTGCCTTAAATCGAGGGAAAAGTAGGATTAAAGATAAAAAGTGACAAAGATTTGAGGTAAGATTTTAGATTTTATCATTTAAAACTTTCCACCGAGTGAGTTTATATGCCTGATAATATACCCAGTACCACATTATTAGGTACACTTGGTTAAAACTAATGTGGTCTGATTAAACAGCCTTGCATAAAAATAAATGGCACCAGTTTTGATCATTTTTGACATAATCAATACTTTTGAAGGATATATAATAAGCTTTAAACATAGTTGAAATGCAGGTCGATATGAACTGCTCAAAATGTTTAATAAAAAATACACAATTCAAATCCATCTTCATACTTATGAGGGTCATACAAGTTTTCATTACTTTATTTTCAACAAAACCTGTATGTATTTCAGAGCTTACATACAGGAAAATATGACAATACTTATGTGCTTTCTATATTTTTATTGCAATGATAAGATACAGATATATTTCCAGACATCCAGTTTTATTAAATTATACTCCAATATTGCATGAGACAGTCTTCAGAATGACACTGATCAAAACGTGGACGAATAGGCGATGAAAAAAGACAAGTTAGTTTTGACCAGAGATTTAAAAAGATGAATGTTTTACAGTTTCACTTTTATTTCCCCCAGAAATGTGCGATGAGAAGCAGCAGCATAGAGTAATAATACTACAATATACAACAGACCGATACTGTGCAACACAGTCAAGAACAATTAGGAGGATTATAACTAGATCTTTAATTTTTTCTCTTTTGTGAAATGGTTATGCCAATATTAAGTTGTACAGCGACTGGCAACTCAGGACACAGAGATGCACTTTGCCCGTTCGGGGAAGAAGAAAAAAACAAATAAAAGATATTAAAAAAATAAAAAGTTTGTGTTGTTAGAGACAGTCAAATAGCTACAAACCACAGTGGGATTACAAGAGAACAGACTACTAGATACAGTGGAGGTGAGTTTGTCTTTTAGCCGTACAAAAAGCCAAGAGCAATATATTCAGATATCATAATTCACTTTGAAGAGACTTGTTTGTTTGCGGGCAGCGTTTACGCAGGCTGCTGGTTTTCTAACCTCAGGGTTATTAATAAGCGACCAGATCTCACACATTCAATGTTACGCTGGCAAAACGTACAAATAAAAGCCAGAACTAAAAAATGCCAATTTCTAATTAAGTCCCACTGTTCTCTAACCCCACATGTTTAAATAACGAGTTGAATCTTTATCGTAAAAAAAACAAACTAAACAAAACAATGAGCATCACAAATTAAACCTCCTTATTCAAAAGAAAAGGATGGAAAAACAGATTTATAGTTTCAGACTGTAAGTATATATTTGATATATCAATAGAATTCATATATAAATGATACATTTCTATTTTTTCTTAGTACTTAAATATAATCCTTGCTATGACTACATAAGAGCATCTAATACATTTCTAGCCGGAAGATAATTGTGAAGGAACGGTTTAGAACTGTCAGTTTCTGGGCTTTGATTGTAAATGAAACTGTCGTCTGAATTCACTATTTTCACACATGAAGACACGTGCGAGACTAGTCAGGAACTGGTTTGGATTTTCTGCTTAAAAACGGTTTCATTGAGACCAAAAAATCTTTGTTTTAGCTACACACTTACAACCTGTGCTTTATTTTTTTAGACTTATTCTTTCCCCCAAAAAGGTTTGACACTGAAAATTTACAAAATGAACGAATCTACAGAAAAACGCCCTCACACTGGACTCTCTGTATTGAATCAGCATGCAACAAAATTATATTGTTAGTTGTTTTGGCACAAGGTTTTGCTTTGACTTAATATCTGGTTCTGTATGCAAATAGACAGTTGATGACTTAATGTATTCTAGCTTTTAGATGTACAACAAATGCTGCAATCTTTAAAAGAAAAAAAAGAAGGGTGTCCCAGTTGAGTCCAACATTAATCATGAAATACGGCAGACTGTTTAGAAGATTGCACTATGATCATGAGCGATTAAAAAAAAATCTTAGTGCAATATGGCAAGTACCTCAAAGAGCCATACTACTACCACTGTTCTCCAAATGCTCTGTCCAGCCACAATTTAATATGGTCAATTTCTAGGTTCCTTGGAGTAAAACTACAGGATTTGGTCCATCTGCCTCAAGAGACGCTGCCCGAAAAAGTTGCACCAATGACACCTAAACCAGGTGAAATACCACCAGGCATTTTCTGACTTTCTCCAGGACTACCGTGATTGTACCAACAACGTGGAGCTCAAAGACCAAAACGACCAAAAAAAAAACCAGCACATTTTCTCTTACTGATTAGTTTTATCACAATAGCTCTTCTCCATTGTCTGTATCTAATATCTGGATTTGACCTTACACACCAAACATACAAATGTAACCAATGACAGAGGGACATACAGTCAAGTGCGAAAGTTTGTGAACCCCTTGAACATTTTGGAATTTTATTTATTGTAACCATCATTAATTCATTTTTATCAATACCAGTATTTTTTATATGAAATAACAGATGTTTGTTTATCAATTCAACATTTTTCTTTTCCAGAAATCAATTGTTAAAACAGATAAAACAAATTATTTGACGAATGTTGTATGTGCAAAAGTTTGTGAACCCTGAGCTGCATTGCTTAAATGGAGCAGGTAAACACAATCAGATGGGCCAAATTGAGTCATGAAATGGACCAATGTAGTGAGAGATCTTTAGGGAAGAAATTGGGCGGCACTAGATACAACAGAGATAAAACCAGGTCAGTTTAGGCTCACCAAAGTGAACCCATACAGGTCAGACATGCTAAAAGGGGAAACAATCTCAGAGGATCTCAGGAATAGAGTTGTGATGCTGCACATTTGTCTGGGGACAGCTATAAATTATTTTAAAAAAAGTTTGAGCTCCATCGGTCCACCGTGAGGCAAATCATCTACAAATGAAGAGCTTTAAGAGTGACTGAACATCTGCCTAGAAGTGGACTTCCTTCAAAAATATCCACAAGCGCCACAAGATAAGTGATTTTTCAGTTAAAAGCCAACCCAAACATTACATCTGGTGATTTGCAGACCTCTCTTGCAGCATCTGGGACAGATGTGCATGGTTCCACAATAAGAAGAAAACTCAGTCAACATGGCTTTCATGGGATGGTTGCTGAAGAAGCCTCTGCTCTCAAAAAAGAACAAAACTGCTTGTCACAACTTTGCCAGAGAGCACCTGGAGATACCTGAAGTCTTATTCTGTGGACAGATTAGTCAAAAATTGAACTGTTTGGTCATAACCAAAACCGCCATGTTTGGGCAAAAACGCAATTCTGCCTACCACCTAGAGAACCTTCTCCCAAGTGAATAATGGTGGTTTCAAATTGTCTGCAAATCTCCAGGTGTAATGTTTGGGTTGGCTTTTACCTGAAAAATCACTTTTCTTGTGGCGCTTGAGGATATTTTTGAAGGAAGTCCACTTCTAGGCAGATGTTAAGTCACTCTTAAAGCTCTCCATTTGTAGATGATTTGCCTCACGGTGGACCGATTGAGCTCAAATTTTTTTTTATGAATTTATAACTGTCCCCAGACAAATGTGTAACATCAAAACTCTATTCCTGAGATCCTCTGAGATTTGTTTCCCTTTTAGCATGTCTGACCTGTATGGGTTCACTTTGGTGAGCCTAAACTGACCTGGTTTTATCTCTGTTTTATCTAGTGCCGCCCAATTTCTTTCCTAAAGATCTCTCATTACATTGGTCTATTTCATCAACCAATTTGGCCAACCTGATTGTGTTTACCTTGCTCGATTTAAGCAATGCAGCTCAGGGTTCACAAACTTTTGCACATACAACATTCGTCAAATAATTTGTTTTATCTGTTTTAACAATTGATTTCTGGAAAATAAAAATGTTGAATTGATAAACAAACATCTGTTATTTCATATAAAAAATACTGGTATTGATAAAAATGAATTAATAATGGTTAAAATAAATAAAATTCCAAAAGGCTCAAGGGGTTCACAAACTTTCGCACTTGACTGTAAATAAAAACAAGCTCAACTATAGAAATGAGAGACGAGAAAAAGAAATACAGACAAAGACAAAGACAGAGAAATGAAAACCCTCCATCAGGGCTGCTGTTGATCCGATGGGTTCGTTTGTTGTTGACGACTTCCTCAGGCAGGTTTTCATCTGAACATAAATAACATTTGGGTGGGAGGAATCACATCCACCATAAGGCGTTCTTATTTTTTTTTTATTATTAATTTTTTATTAAAGAATTTATTTTTCTCCCATTGTCGTAACCATTTGCTTCCCTCCCCCTCCCCATCGATGCGTCTTATCCCGGTTCTGGTCTATCGGTTAACTGTTCAGTTTGAAGATCTCAACAACAAGAGATTGTGGCCCCCCCCCCCCTCCCCCAACCCTAACCTTCGACTAGCAGGTCCTGGGATCACAGGTGGGAAGGACAGAATAAGAGAGAGAAAGAGAGAGAAGTAGAGGGTGATGGGATTTGTAAGAAGTTTATGTTTCAGCAGTCTGGGCTGTAGTTTCACTCTCTGCCCCTTCCTTCCTCTCTTGTGTCTCCTCCTCTTCCCCCTCTTCTTCCTCTTCCTCCTCTGTGTGCTGCTCCAGCTCTTCCCTGGTGATCATCTCAAAGTCGTTTCCGTTGCTGTGCTGCGAGCCCTCGTCTTCCCGCCGGTCGCTGTCTGTGTCCGAGTGGCGGTCCGTTCCCTCCACTTCCTTGCTCTCCTCTATCGGCGTGGTTTCCTTGCTCTCTTCCTCTTCCTCCTCCTCTTCCTCGTCGCCATCTTTCTTCTCGCTGTCCGACTTGTCTTCGCTGTCTTCTTTAGTGGAGCCGTTGTTGTCTTTGTCGTCCGTCTTGTCCGTGCCCTTCTTGCTGGAGCGCGGTCCCTTGTACTCGTGGGTGTAGAGCGGGCGGAACGAGTCGATGAAGCCCACGTCGGCCGTCAGGTTGGGTAGGAACCAGAAGTGATGGCGCCCGCCGGTCACCACCCAGATGAGCAGGAAGAGGATGCAGCGGGCTGATGGAGAGACAGAGAGAGGGGGGAAACCAACAGGGATTAGTTTTAAGATACAGTCAATTAAATATGTCTTCACTTTCTAACTTTAGGGCATTCAACCGTAACAATAAAACTTCTAACACTCCAAAAAGTTATTTGATCATTAATGCATATTTGTCCTGGATTTCTTTTGTATTTAAATGCACAGTAAGATTTTGGAGAATGCTTGTTGTCAAAATCACATTCGGTCAAAAACAGAGAATGTCTCCTCACGATCAACTACCTGACTGTACTGTGTGCCGAAGAAAAAACTGGTGTTCATACACAGCCAAGTCTCTGTAAACGGGTAGGTTAACAAAGGCTAGCAACATGCTTATTTAGCTGTGTATTAACATTAAGAGCACACAAAGTACGGACAGGTAGCGGATTGACAAGCATTCTACAGAAATGCTGACTCCACCTTTAATGGAAGTAGATACAAAAAAAAAGGTAAAATGTCTTGCAGGAACTTTTAGTACTTACCAACAGCAAGAAGCAATATGCTGGCCACAAAGCAGCCGGCTGCAACACTCAGATAGTAAACTCCTACACGCATCTCTGCCGGCCACAGTGGGAACAGAGTGGCTGCTATCACTGCAATGACTGAAAGACAGAACCACACAGACACACAATGTGAGATAAAACAGGTGTAACAGTAAGACATTAAGCTGCATTCAGTTCTTTTCAATATATGATTTTTCGCATAGTGACTCACCAAGGATCAGCCCCATAGCAAAGGTCTTGAAATGGACCGGGTCGTAAATCCACACGAACACCTGAAGAGGAGACATATTTTGTGTTAAGCCTTCACCTACAGTATATATACGTATGTAAGTATATTCTATATATGCTTATTCTCTGTGCACACTCACTTCATTTCCATCTAGAAACAGCTGATCCTCATGAGGCTCCAGTTTAAACTTCTTCTTCACCTCTTTCTTCTTCTTGGGGGTTCCAGGACTATCATCCTTTTTATGAAAACAAATGGAAACAAATGTTACAAATACAATCTGTATTTTATTTACAAATCACACAGTGGGACCTATGTAAACCAACAGAATATATTGGTTAGAGAGATCCACAACCATGAACTGGTACTCTATATTGTGCTATGAGTGGGGTTTTACATTAATGCAATTGATTGGTATTTTGATAAAACCATTTTTTTTTTCATTGCCAAGAAGATCAACACCATCTTCACGTTTGTATTGTGATATGAAACTACAGCAGTTGGCTAACTTAGCTTCGCCCAAACACCAGGAACTTCAACCACTTTGTATGAGACACACAAATCAATCAGATCAACTAAACCTTCTTTATGTTGTGCTTTTGAAATAATTATCATAAAAATATTAGATATAATCGTTGATTAACGGTAACACTTATTCAAACTGTAATTTGGTGTTAGAAACCTAACCTCTCAATATCCTTTCCGCGAATTTTCTTTCCATGCACTTTAAATTGGCAGTGTCATGGCAACACTAACCGCGCATCAAACAAACATACGAAGCTGAAACCTGTCAACTGTTCAACACTGACGGTGGCTCCGTTTCTGATGGATTCCACCGCCAAAACACGAAAAATAAACCTGATCAAGCTAATTTACAAGTGTGTATCACAGCATTTATGGCACCCCAATACATTTCTAATGGGAGAACGCTGTATCCATACATAATAACATCCAACCCTATCTTGTGAAACAGGTCTAATGTGACGGGTCATCATAGAGAGAGACAGTGTTGGTTCACGTACGCTCTTGTCTTTCTTGGTTTCAGCAACATCGGCATCTTTCTTCTTCTCTTTCTTCTTCTCCCCCTTTTTCTCCTCCTCTTTGCTGCTGTCCCCCTTGGCTTTCTCCTTCTCCTTCTCCTTCTCTTTGTCCTTGTCCTTCTCTTTGATGTCCTTCTTAATGTCTTTCTCAGGCTTTTTCTTCATCACTTTGAGAGCACGGTGGAAGAACTGCTTCTTCAGGAGTCTACAGAGGAAAGAGAATGATTTAGTTTAAATCCTTATGGTTTAAAAGGAGTGCAAAGACTCAGAGGTCACGTGAAGGATCCTATCTGAAAATGCAAATATTTAAGCTGTGCATTTGCAAGTTTCTTCATACTGGAAGCACGGTTATTCAAATTTAAGTGTCGTGCTTGTGGCACTGTATTCACAGTAGAGTAACAGAAACTCAATGAGCATCTTATATTATTATTATTACAATCGTTTCATTTTTACAAAAAAAAAAAAATTATTGTTTCCAATGTGACTACTTGATGGATGTATTTATCTTCTATGATAATCAACTGAATATCTAGGCATTCAAAGGCATCGCTTTTTATATCATTAGTTAAAGCCCTTTGCAACATTGACCATAATGACAGTGTACATCAAAAGCTTGCTTTTGGAATGACATCCTGCAGACAGACTGTTATTCATTTACCTGTTGCAGTAGTCCACTACAGACTCCCTAGTGGTGAACACAGCCTCCTCTCCCTTCTTAGCCTTGGCCCACTTGGAGTCCAGCAGACAGTCCACTGCCTTGGAGGCTAAATGGAGGGACACAAACAGCACATGTACAGACCAGGTAGCTACACAATGAGCTGAAACTCTATGTATTATAATTATCTCTGTCTCTTTCACATTTGAAATGATAGTGTAATACACATTTGTTCTAAAAACATTGATCATATCTGCTTTGAGAACTACAGAAACCTTTATATGTCAACACAGGTAATTGAAACTTGGACAATGGCTGCAGGCTACAGACACACAGCTGTGGATATATTCAAGTGCATTTACAAAGGTAAAACACACACAGTGAGGTCATGTGATGGTGATGGGGAGAATAAGCGGCCTCAGCAGCAGTCATACTATGTTCTACAAACAGCTACTGAGCAAACAACATGTCCCCAAAACTGACAAATGGAGTAAGCGCGAGAACAAGACAAATACACATACTGGCCCTCATTTATCAAACTTGCGTGGAAACTGGTGCAGATTCTGGCGCAAATACCTCCCTACGCCAGGTATCGCGTGGGATTTATCAAACAGTCGTATCTCGCCAATCTCGGCGTACGCCAGGCCATTATTGATAAATGTGGCGACTGAAAACAATCGTACCACGCCCCTATATTTTCTCAGTTTAGAGGCCTCGCCCAGAGGTTTTGCGACATGGATAAGCGCATTACGGCACAAAAGAGGAACTTATCTGAAGTAGAAATTGACAGAATAACAGCGAAAGTAGAAAAATAAAGAGTTTCCTTTCGGAGCATTTCAAGCGGCATCGAAGAACGACAGAAGGCAGCAGTTAGGAAGGAAATAACTGCTGCGGTCAACAGCGTTGGTGTTGACAACAAACGATCTCCAGCTGAGGATTTTGCATTTTAGGTTTACATAATGGCTATTGCTCAAATGCTATAAAACAGCCTATACAATTATATGTCGCCATGTCTTTGAATAGACGAAGAAAAAGTGGTCTGACTCAAAAATCGCCACTAAAAAAAGCGTGTTGCTGTTCTGAAATGCAACCAACTTGGCTGGGGATGCGGGCATAATATAAGTGGTAGAGGAGAAAAAGACGCACCAACTGTCCGATAATGGTCCCCATAAAAGAAATACACGTCTCCAGAATGATTCAAATGTATTGGCCCTTTTAGATAGCACTACTCAAAGGGGGTTTAACAACTAAAAATAACACATTTTGCGTTTTACTCATGACAGCATGCGCTTGGTCAGCCCGGCCGTCAGCTGCACAAGCCGACCCGGCAACGATCAGCTGTGAGAGCGCCCACTGTCCTGCTCCACCAGCAGATCGGAAAAACGTGCCGGTTAACGGTGGAAATAAATCGCTCGCTTAAGCGATCAATGACACATTAAAAGAGGAATTAACATCTAAAAAGTGCGTCAAATAAATAAAATGTTCAGCTGAATGTTGTGCCGTGTATTTTTTATCAGAAAGAGCAGTGTAGGCCTACTACATATCTAATACTTAGGCTAACATTTTGAATGAATGCAGCCCCCGTGCCTCAGTGTCCCCCCAGCTGCTCCAGACGGAGACAACTGCCCGCAGCGCTCCTAAGTGGCCGGTGTGTGCACTATTGAATCAGTGCTCCTACTCAGTTGCACACCATAAACTGCACATTTTTAAGTGATTAATATCTTTATTTCGGTCTGAGCAAACACTGCATTTGTATTATCTTCTAATAATTGTCCAACAAAGTAATCGGCTACCCGGCACAGCCTGCACTGCGAGTCCATGCTGTTTACTAACTTGCGTACACGAGCTGAGAGCTGGCGTGGGATTTGAGCGTATCCTACGCTCACGTCCATATTGATAAATGCCGAGGTTTGCGTGGAAATGTACGTACACCCAAATTTCTGGTCTACGGAAGGTTGATAAATGAGGGCCACTGAGTGGGAGGATCAGGTCAGAATATGGGGACTGCGGCTGAAACGTTTGCTCAGGATTTTGATAACTTTTCAAAACCATGGCATATAGTTGAACAAAAAAATATAAAAATGTGGAAAAACAACAGTTCACTGGTCTATCTAAACTGTGTGTGTGAAAGCAAACAGCAGCAGGGTTTGACGGTCATCCGCTGGAAAACACTCATATTGCTGTCTGTGTGTGTGTGTGTGTGTGTGTGGAGCGTTTTGGCTCGGGGGCTGAGCACTCACCAATGAAGTAGTCGACCCGGTGGCCCATCATGTTGGTGGACTTGGTGGGACAGTTGAATCGGAGATACTTTGCCACCGCCTTCTCCTCCTTGGTGGGCTCGCTCACCTCCTGCAGGGGGCGCGCACACACACACACACACACACACACACACACACACACACACACACACACACACACACACACACACACACACACACACACACACACACACACACACACACACACACACACACACACACACACACACACACACACACACACACACACACACACACACACACACACACACACACACACCACACTTGGTAAAGATGTTTAAATCAAAGCTTGAATAACTGACTTATGAAATAGTCAATGTTGACCTTAAAGCGGCAACGAGTAACATTTAAATATCTTTTAAACAGCCTCATGTTTCCTCTCATAATCATAAATTACCTTTAATAGCAAACGAGACCATCAGTGCAAAGAAAGACGTTTTTATATAGTTTTTATTACTGCATTTGATCTGGTCGTACACCCAGTCCGATTTTCGGTTCACGCGTGCATGCTCTATGGTCACATATCCGCATTGGTCACAGATTTCAGTGTGGCGCAGCAACGTGAATTGAGAAGCCTATGGCTCCAGGTGAGGGAAGGGGAGCGGGAGCCTTGTTTGAGACAGTTGTTTGTAGTCATAATGACTGATAACGGGGCTGAACCATCAAAGAAAAAAAAAGAAAATGCAATGAAGAAAAAGCTAAAAGGGAGAGTGATAGGCGGGCGGGAGGGCGTTGCCAAGCAACGTATACACAATTTCACGGAGCGAACCTAGACTGCAGTGTTTACTCCTAAATGAATGAGCGGTAGCCTACTAAAACACAGTTTACTTTGCCTCACCAGCATCATTAGGGCCCTATGATTTCCGCGATAACGAAAACGCGGACGGAATCACGGAATCGGGCAATAAAAACGGAATCTGCTTGTTAACACGGAATGTCACGGAATTCGCCATTATTTTGGTGAAATTCAATTTCCAAGGCAAAGGGAAACAACACGGTTAAAACTAAAGCGGAACTAGGGAGGAATTATGGTTTGGCGACATCTAAAGACCAAACTACTGCCGTGAAAAGTAGAGCCTGGCTGCAGTAACGGTAATGTAACACACGGCGCCAAAACCCTTTCACAAATCTGTCTATTCAATGTTTACTTATTGATTTATCCATATACGTAACTCTGGCATGTACATAACTTAACTTATTGTTAATAATATGGTCTGTTTATACATTCGGCATATGATTAAAGCATCTAAAAGGCACGTAATCATGTTAAACGTTTACTGTTATAAGTTATTAATGCCACTCGCTCCCGCAGATACACAGCACAGGGAGGTCTTATATTCAGCCATTGCTAAAGGGAGTGTTGTATTATGGAACGGCCGCTTCGGTACGAAATTCCAGTCTCAACAATGTTTCCTACACGCAATTATAACTAGCGTCTACAGCCCGTTGTTTTCATGTAGTGTAACCTACCTGTAGTGTTACATTATTCAGCTGTTGCCGTGATGTCGGCTAACGCTGATGCTAATGATAACTAGCTCTCTGTCGCACAATAGACTGTAGGTTGGTGTTGCAGCCCGCTGTTGGGTGAAGGGCTGTCCCACAGGTAAAAGCCATGGACTTATAAAGCCTGTCCAATATTCACTCTAGTCCAGCTTCTTGAAAAGTTTATAAGGACTTTATTATTTATGTAAAAAAAAATATTTAATGCTTCACTTGAAGCACACAATGAATGACTTTATTTTCTTATATAGCCTAGCTACCCAACAAATCTGTTTTTTAGTTTTTTTTAAGCACTAAAAACAGTGCAATGTTGTGATGTATTTTAAATTGAGCCTTATATCTGATTAAATTGTTAGAATATTATTTGTTCGCAATAATTAGACACTCGTTCTGATGACGAAATGAGTGTTAATTGTAAAAAAACGGAAATCATGAGATTAAAACGGAAAAAACGGAATTTGTGAAAAAATAAAACGGAATTTGGAAAAAAATAAAACGGATTTCATAGGGCCCTACATCATCAGATGACCATTATTCATCTGAAATAGTCATTATTTACAACATAAACACATTACCTCATCGTGATCCATAGACTACTAACTAACTGCCATCTCACGGACACGGACTCGTTCAGCTACGTGAGAGGTGACAATGCATCAACTCATTGCAATCAGGTGTGTGTTTAGCACTTACTGGCATTAGTTGATGCTGTGTCACTAACCACTCTCTGGAAGCCGAAAAGAGTCCGGTGCCCTCACACTTTCAACACACGGACACGCACCATATTGCTTCCTGATTATTTGAATCTTGCTCTCCCCGCACGAGCTAGAAAACAGCTGGCGTCGTAAAAATACTACCGCTTTTGTTCAAAGGTGTCGCCAACGTGCCGACTTACTCGTAGTAGCTTTAATTTACTTATAAAGCAAATTTCAAAATATTGTATGAATTACTATTAAACTGTTGTAGAATAGCCGCAATGGCCAATGACATTACCAGAAATGTCTATTCTACCAATCGGATCAAAGATGTGGAAAAATAAATGCATTTGTGTATTAAAAATACAATAATGATAAAGCAGTACCCGTAAAACAAAATTCTGCACATTACCTCAGTTCACAACTGATATTTTCTCAATCAATACAACACCACAACTTCCAAAGTTTCATTTCCATGATCATATTGAAAAGGAGTTATGAGTGGCTGAGTAGAAGCTTGCAAAGTGTATAATAAAGTGTCTCTACCTCTAGAGACAGCATAATTTCCTGTGAAATTTGCAAATCCAGTTTCTCAGCATGACGAAGAAGTTCATTTGGAGCAGATAACAGAAAAAGTGGCCAACTCTTCATCGACCTTTCTCACAACATCTGCCAGCAGCACTGAAGCCCATGCCAACACCGCGGGCAGCACGGCATCAACACAATCACATTCACTGCTGCTTTATTCAGGCCGGCAACACAAGGGAGAGCAGGCCGTCAAACAAGCCTTTGTTTAAAGAAGCAGGTAGGTGGTCACACAGCTCAGTTACTGGAGACCCCAACCTGGAAAGCCCCCCTGTCTGTCACCATGTCTATATGAGCTACCTGGAGTGATCATATGAGGGAAAAGCTGCTCTGCTGCTCCAAGTGAGCAACCTCTCTGCCATAGCAAGTGAAGACTGAGGCTGCAATCCAATACCCATACTTCCCTGCTATTTAGTATGGTAGAAAAGGAATGAATGTCCCAATTCTTGTGGTCAGATTGCAGCATGCTGAAATATACCCAGATGCATTACAAGATCCGGTTATCATTTTTTAGTGGAAATCATATTTTTTTGCGGATTCTGACCCACAATCCACTGTGTAGTGGGAGTTACGTCACATCGACTGAGCCTCCGAGTGAAAACAACCAGCAATGCGATGCATTTATAAGCAAGAGGCTAGTTCAAGGTGTAATCCTATGATGAAATAGGTAACAGTATGTAGCAATTGTATGCCTAGTCTACTACTGCATGCAAACTAGATACTTTTTGTGGTCAACTGTAGTATGTAGAATTAAGTATGAGTATGCGATTTGGAACACAGGATGAGGGCTGGGGCTCCACAAAAAGACCAAAGTCCTAGTCCTTTAAAATGTACGTCCATGTTTTCACCAGATATGTATCACATTGCAACCCTTGAACGCTGTAAAGCACAGTGGGAAACTGCACATGAACGATCAGGAGTAGTCATGTAAAATAAAAGTACATAACTGTTGTGTAATGCAGGATACTGAAGAACTGATAGAGGAAATAACGTTTTGTTTTGCAACTGAACTCAAACATGCAAAATAACTGTTTGCGATAGTTATTAGGAACAACTATCGCAAACTAATGCAACAACAACACTGCAATAAATCATTCTTACATGAAGGTAATGAAGGTGCAACAGAAGTGTTGTTGAGTTATGTTTATAGTCATTTTCTAAGCTACAATCTTTAGTGCTGCTGACCTGTGTTGCGCTTTCCTAACATCTGTTTTTAATATGTATTAGTACTGTGTCAAAACACCTTACCACACTAACTGTATGCAGTATTTATTATAATAATCTTTAAAGTCTGTTTTGCAACTAGAACAGATTTTTTTTTCTACCTACAGGGAATTATACATGGCAACTTCCAAAAAAACAAACAGCTGACATGTTTATTGTATTTCATTTTTTTCCAGATCTGCATGATCAAGAATTTCTAAATTGCATCACCAGAAAAAAGAATAATAACAATTTATGAAACCGGACTCCCCAAGGCTTAGCTTTTGTAAGACTTTTGGAAGATTGGTTTAATTCCAATTGATTGCAGCTTTACTTTTAGATTGATGAATTCAATGCCTCGTAGACTTTTTCAGGATCTGTAGGTAGGAAACCAGTGAAAAGTGGGCATATTTATATCTTGTTCTTTTTTTTCTGACTATCACTGTCTGGCTCTGATGGCACAAACAGATCAGAGATGTGTATGTGTTTTTTAACATTTAGATAGCCTATATGTTGGCTGCCTGAACCCACTCTAAAACTGTTGCATTGTGTAATCTCGATGCTGCAGAGTTTAAAGCCCTTACATTGCCTATGCTGCTTACATGCACAGAGAGCAACATTATGTAGCAATGTGCGGCATTCTTAATAAAAAATTCTTGCAGACTGCTTCACGTTATGTAAACACGGTCTGCTGAGAGCTGACGCAGCTTAGCCATTAAACGTTTGCAACCACTTCAATATGAATACAAACGGCTGAATATGGAGATAGCGCTTTGCATACAGTTTACTTTATCAAAGTTTGGACGTGAGGACCAGAGCGTTAGTGCTACTGGTGGACAGGGTAAGTTGCTCGGAAATCTTCTCAAAACACAAATACTAACATTTGTTTTCGCTAATGCTAAGCTACCGTTAGCCATCATCTGGCTTCATCTGCTGCCTGTTAACGGCTCCTCGAGAGGAGGCTGCTTTGGACAAACGAACGTCAAGAAGTCGTAAAACAGCGACGTAATGTTATATTAAGTCCTTAAATTTGCATGGGCTGTAATTCGTTATGAATTGAGAGGTGTTACCTGGATCCGTTTCTTGTGCTTCCTGCGCTCCGCCATGATCCTCCAACTCAGCTCCCCTGACGTGCGCGAGGCTGCGCACGGCACGCGCATGGAGTGTTAAGTATCGCGAGACTAACCCATTTACGGTTAGTGAAAAAAGGAAGAAGGTAATATATTCATAAATAGACCAAACAATCTCACTCTTGGTAACGCTTTTACAACATTATGATGTTTTATAAATATAGTGTCTGTTAAAATAGTACAAAGTCTCATTTTTCAACCAGATTGGATAGAGATAGATAGACTGATAGATAGCATGCCTAGATAGAGAGATGGAAGGACAGATAAATAGCCTAGAAAGATTTATATAGATTACCTCATTTATTCCATACCCCGACAGACAGACAGTGCTGCAGGTTCCATGTAGAAAAAACACTTTATTTACATTCCAACAAAAGCAACAGGAAGATAGGTATCAAACATCCAAGTCCAACACTTAATTGTTCAGATTATAAAACCATGCTCATATGGTAATATTCCTATTATCTATAGCCTATATTAAAAATGCTTAGGTCATACATTTGGTTGACCAAGTGTCTGTGTTATGGTGTCCATTTCCCTGTGCCCATGGGAGAAACCAACATAACGTTTGTTTTGATCCAATAACTCAACTGAAATGAATTTAAAAAAGAAACTGCATTGTGTATCAAGTTAACCTGGTACCTGCTATAGCTGACACACATTTTCAACCCATTGATTTTTAGTGTAGGTCTACTTGGTCCTAATGCAAGCATACTGGAGAAATGACACTTAGCAGCAAGTAAGTAGGTAACTTTAAAGCCTAGAGCTGGGGGCCTCCAATAAAAAGAAAATTAAATTGTATCATAACTCCAAAAAATCCACATCCTTTTCACTCCAAGCACTGTTGTTTAAAAAAATATATGAACATACTGTATATGTGTAAAATACAAATATTTAGCCAGGGCCTAGTAGGCTATGTGAAACTGCATTAAATGCCCGAAAGATAAAAAAACATCTTCATCCATTGTGTAAACAGATCCACCACTGTGGCAGCAGGAGTTCTTATTAAGTTTGCATGTGTCCACAGTGTCAGCGCTGATCAGACCGTCTCACTGCTGGCGGACGGAGGTGAGTTGTTTTCTGCCTCGTGAAGGTGTTCTGTGGACTTGAGCACGTCGGCGTCTCTGGGACTCGCCATCATCTCCTCGCTGTTGCAGTGAACGGGCGAGCCGATCTCCGGTGAGCGTTCCCCGGGCTTCTCTGGAGCGGCCTGCAGGGCGGCGCTGGAGAGGGGCAGGTTCATCATGTACAACACGTTGCCCATGCGCCGGGACACCTGTGGAGGAGAAAGAGGACAAGATGAAACACATTAGATCAGACAGATTGTATAGTTGCTGCAGAGGGCGGTCCAAAATATAGAGCAAAGCAGTGCAATCAGTGTAATGTTCTTGCACAAGCCTGTATTTGTTCTTTATTTATAGGCTACTTAAAGTGGCTACAAGGAACTTTCAATTTGTGCTCATCTAGCGGCCCCTATGGACAAAAGCGGTAATGCTTTTACAAAGCCACCTGTTGCTTATCTGCTAGCGTATCTGGACAAACTTTATAGAAATAGCATTATTTGCACTGGTCTCATTTGCTGATGAAGGCTAATTTATGATCGTCAGATGTTTTTGCTTTTACTATTCTGTTTACCCTGCATCCACATCTATTACATGTTAAAGGCTTTTTTTTTCAAACTGTTTTTCTTTATAGGGATCAAGCCTTGATATTTTTTCAGTCAGTGTGTCCTATACCTGTGAGCGGATCTTCAGAGCTGGTCCCAACTTCAGCCCCAGTGTGTCCAGTAGATGCTCCTCTGACAGGAGGGGCAGCGTCTCCCCGTCGATCATATGGTCTTTGAACGTCTGCAGAGTGAAATCACATCAACGTTAGACATGACAAAGACACAACAGGGAGAGAAGGAAGAAGAGCAGTAGCAGAAAACTAAAGGAACCAACCTGAGCGTATTCTGAACATGTCGGTATACTGTTGATAAAGTTGTAAACGTCGTTCACTGTCCACTTCCTTACGTCTTCAGACACCTCGTCACCGTTTAGAAAAAGATTTTGTGGACCTGGGGAAAATAATGACATATCATTGCATACGATGTAACATACACTCAAAATGTGATTTGCTAAACGAACATATAATAATCTGTCTTCAACTTCTTATCACAAACCCACCAGGAGGAAGGAATCCATTTCCTGGGACGGGGAACATGTAAGGCATGCCTGTGGGCACTCCACCAGCCGAGGGATACATGAATTTGTCCTGGAAAACCGAACATTGGCTGGACATGTCTTTATCGTTTGCGCCGCTGTTGGCCACGTCCGAGCAGCCATCCCCACTGTTCACACAGGCTTTACGCTCCCCCTCTTTGTAGTTCTTCCTGCTTCCTGTGGCGAGCTCTGAGTCTATTTTGGCCTGATGATGATGCGTCTTGCTGGCGGTGCACTCCTCGCCCATGTCCCCCTTGGGCTCCATCTCCTTCTCCTCCCCTGATGTGGCCCCTGGGCTCTGCTCCACACTCTTATCTTCAGTGTGGCCCTTCAGGTTGGAGACATGACTCTCTAACATCTTGTGTTGGATGGGCCTCCTGCCGGCCCTGCGTCCCCTCTCTCGGTGCAATGTGCCCATATGTGGATAGGGGCTGGCCGACATGAGCATGCTGTTGGAGTGCAGTTCGTCCAGAGTGGGGCGGTGCACGAAGATGTCGTGGCCGTCCGACATGCGCTGACGAGCCCTGAAGGCCATGGGGTTGGAAGGGTATGACATGGGATTTTCCATTCCCATCAGCCCCTTCTGATGGGCGTTCTCCAGCTCCTTCTGATGCAAGATGGCGTTCATCTCCATCCTGAACAGGAGCAGCAAAAACAAAATTGCAAATAAAAGACATGTTGGAACCGAGTTATCACTGAGGGCTGTAACGATACATCGGATTCGGTTTAGATTGATACGTCAAGTAATTGGCGAAAGATCAAACTGCATGGATGCAAAGCCCAAACATAGAGGCATATCGCCGTCCTTACTTTAATATATGCTTTCATTTTGACAATCTCACTGCATGTCTATGTGTTACACTATTTCCACTAAAAGAAGGGATTGTTTTTTATTTAAATATCTGGAAGAGCTCAGAAATAAAATGGATAAATCTTATTTTATATTTTTTGGTGAGTGGATATAACTGTAACGGGATGTGTTAAATGATATCTCATATTGATCACAGACACCTGAATCTAATCAAATCAAAGTAGTATGGAGACAGCCTGGCTTTGTTATATCAGCAAATATCATATCGTTGTCCAATGAATCGATAAAATATCTCATTGTGAAAAAAACTGTGATTTACATCCCTAATTATCACACATTATGCATGAAATGCCTCCATTTTATTCAGCTAAATGTGATGCAGACCTGCTGTAGGTGGAGAGTGTCACACAGCATACACATACCTGGCTATATTTTGCTTGTGGATGAGCTCCTGTCGCCGGGCAACAGTTTCCATGGGCTCAGAGGGCATGAAGCCATAGCCTATTGAAAGAAAGAAAAATGAATAGATGTTCTGTATCAGCTCATTCCCATTCCTTAAAGACAGGATTGGTATTCTCTCAGGCGTTATGAATGTGCTCTGGGCTGTGCTCACCTGCTCCGGGGAAACCTCTCCCAGGCATGACGTTGGCGTGCTGAGGTAGAGGTGGACCCAGGTGAGACCCCATGTGCATCTGCCTGCCGTCGGAAGCTACCATCTCAGAGGGGGGAACCATGTCCCTGATGACAGAAAATGAATTGAGATGGTGAAATAATTGCAGAAGGAAAATAAGCTGCTTGTATGGTATTTCATTAATGATGAAGACTATAGTTTGGTCTCAGTAAAAACAGTTTTACCATGCAAAAAAGACAGGCAAGTAGCCATGTCTTCTTCTTTACTTATTCATATGTAACTGACGATTGCCAAGGGTGCCCTTTACCAAAAAGCAAAGAGTGAATTCAGTTACACACCTCTCCATGAAGCGAGGTTCGAACTGTGTCGGGACCCCCTGTAACCTCTGCTGCCCCTGGGCCAGGATCTGCGGCGCCATGGCCATCTGGTTCCTCATTATCATCTCTTGCCTCTGCCTCATCTCTGCAAGAGAAGGAAAAAACCACCTACAGGTCAACGGAAAGCCGGTTTAGCCACAAAAACCTGGCGTCATGGGCTGACTGTGAAAACTGGAGAGTGCAGCGGGTCACAACCAAAGACTATACAAGGTCACAACCCACTCAAATAAATTCATGGCGGACAAGGTCACAAAGTTGGTTTAGCCTGTTCGGAGCTCCACATCGGGAACACATTCAGACAATTTAGAGGAAGTTCTGTTCCTATTCTCAAGTGAAATATTATAATTTTTTTGGACACCCTATCACTCCTCACCTCCGGCAGACATCCCATTGACCATGCGGTACCAGTGCTTCTCATCCAAAGCCCCTTGTTCTCCCATCGCTGTCATCTTCCTCAGCTGCTCCCGTGGGGTCATGACACACGTGACCTCTGACCTCCACGCAAATGCTGTGGAAGTTCAAGTTCAAAATGAGGATCAAAACATGAGGCGTGTGAGCTACTTCAACAAACAGGTTACTATCATATGTCAGGATATGTTTCAGCTTAGAGGTAATAATGAATACATGATTGAACTTGGTTAGATGGATCTGAACATTTTGTGATTAGTCATTACTGCCACTAGGGGACAGCACATCTCCATACATTAAAGAGCTGTTGAGTTTGAGCTCAATAGTAATTTTTATAAAAAAGGAATTTGGCAAAAATAGGCTACTGATAAGGAAACAAAGACATTTTGGTTCACATAGAAAAGGAAACACATTTTATTCTACTTATTAAACTTGATTTTAACAGCACTGAGGATCGTTTTATTGTTGGCGAAACCAGCAAGAAATGTGCCTTTATAGGAGGATTATGCTTGTATTTGCAAGTACACTTGGTTTGTAAGTATAGTAATTAAAGCACGTAGGCCTACTCTCGTAATGGCAGCATTGTTCTTGGCTGAGCCGGCAGCTTGTGTACACCATTGCAATCGACTTAAACACCTCTTAATTAGCCTTCTGTGCTGAAAAAATCCCATTACCAAATATGATACTGTAAACGACAATAATCTAATTCTGCTAATCCAGGACCACGGTGCAATGTGCTGATGGATGGATCTGAATGTCTGCTGCACAAACGTTCCCTATCCACTTCTTCATGAGATATAGCTTTATATCGAACATAAGTATCCGTATTTGATTGATATATTTGTCAGTGTGTGTGGACAGGTGCAAACTGTGCACATGTCCTCCCCCCATAGACAAATGCCGCCATAAGACTTGCCCAGAGGCCTTGTGCATTATCCACAGTCCCTCAAGTTCCCCTCTGAAGCCCATCTAATCTGAGGGCTGTAATCCCCTTATTAGTCCTGCAACAGTCTGCTAGCTGCATCTGGTGACCTGCCAGCAGACTGCCTCGCTGGCCCGTCCAACCCCCCATCCCCACCTACCTACCCAAGGCCCTGCCACCCCCAGGATCCAATTAGCTAAGTCCTGGCTATACAGCACTTTAAAGGGATGTGTTGGAGGTAATCCGCACGTTTAGAGTTTAACCCTCAGCAAACCTTGCCTGTAAGCATCCCGGACAATACACCCTAAATGCTAAGCCTATTAGCCACCATCAGCTTCCAGGATGTCCTAAAATCACCTTGGGGATAAATCTGGGGATGCAATCGGTTTATGTGCAGCTATGTGGTGTGAACACGCACACCGTGCCTCCACCTACTTCTCTGCCATAACAGCTAGCATCAGCAAATGAGGAAGAACGTGTTTCAAATTTTTTTTTTTCTTTTACGGCTGGATAATTCCCAAGTGGGAAACTAAGCTCTGAGCCTTTGGGGGCCTTGTGTTATGTATTATCGCCTTCACATTCTCTTAACTGTGAATTGATGCTTTACACTTTTTTGTGAGATACAGAGTGTAAACTGCCTGCATTTCAAGATGATAAGACTTTGTTAGTGTTGTAATGTGAGTGGATGAAAAGTTTACATAGTTTGATTGAAGCTTGAAAGAGAAATAATGAAAATGTAAGCTAAAAAATATATCCAGTATGTTTGATCCCTGAGCATAGAAAGAAACAGACCAAAAAATAACACACACTGTGACAGGCTGTTGCCTCAGGACAACAGGGGCCTGTGTTAGCAGCAGATTGTGCCTTGCGTTTATTAGCGTTGCGTTAGAGTCACAGAGCTACGCCTCCAGTTTTCCCAAAAAATGTATACTCTGCGATCATTGAAAAACACTTATGAATCTCCAGTGGCTCTGCTTACCATCTGGATGGAAATGAATATAAAAATTCAGTCTGTTGCACGATAAAGTTGTGACTGTAAAAGCAAAATATTGATGTTTCTTTTTATATGAAAACATTTGACATTGTAAAGAAACATCAATAATGTTAACTTGGTTAACTTTACGACAACAGAACCTGCATTAATTATTTTTGAGTCAGTTTAAATGCTTAGCTCGGTGGGTCCAATATAATGATGATTCAGGACAGGCCCAAAGTGGGGATACGATTGTGGAAATGTGGAAGAGAACCTTTGTGAGGCCTGTTGGATCCAAGCTTACACTTTGACTATAGGATTTGTTTTAACACTCTTCAGTAAAGTTGTAGCCAGACACTTGATCGAACCCGACCTCACTCAAACTACTTCGGTTGCTGTGGAAACCTCCCATGGAAAAATACGAGTGGCTTTTCAGACTTTTATTGAGATAAACGCTTGACACAGGTGTTTTGCTCCAAGAGAAAACTATGGTCATATTTCCCCCCAACGAGCCGAGGCCACGTCGCAGCTGCCAAATCCGAGGATTGGGCTCCTTGGATTTTCTGTTGCTTGGTTAATCTCATTACAAGAATGAATTAAAGGGAAAAATTGCTGACGACTTAGATGGAGCCCTGAGGAGGTCATATCAGACAAGACAGAAGTGTTGTCTCGTCCCTCCTAATCCGTCCTCACACAACGAACACATGCTAAAGACACGTATAAATTCGGCTAGTTGCATGAAGCACATTAGGTCTGTAATGAGCTGCAGGTAGCATTGATTTAAGAATTACCCTGTGGTGTCAGGAGCTCACATGACACAGTAATGATAAAGACATTGGTTGACATTTATATAAAATCTAATATAAATGTAAATCAAATAAATATACTGTACAACATAGACACAAATCTATGCAACTTATTAGAACATGATAATAATAATAATTGTTGGCATTATTTTCATGTTGTTGGAGACACTGGGCTAATTGTGAGGTTAATTATTCAGATCAAGGTTGTTCTTCTAATCGCATTGGCCCTCAGATTAATCACTTATTGAGGGATCAGATTGCTTTTATTCAGTTTAGTGCTTACATTATGCATGACAGGATCTTACATTTGAAAGTTTTGAACTTTTATATGATAAACTGTGACACAAATATTTAGCTTAATTTTTTTTTAATCAAATTTTTATCTGTTAAAGCTTTTGTTTAGGGGAGATTTTCTGTATCCAAACCACGAGTCTAAGGACAGAGGGTGTCATATGTTGTACAAATTGTTAAGTCCCAATTAGAAATCTGTGATTTATTTATGTTGGGCTATATGTATAGAAATAAAATGATTTGATCACATACAAAAGCATCAGAGACCTATATTGAATTAACTAGCTAGGTTTTGCGCATTTACAAGAAAAACTGCAAAGTAAATTTGAAATACAAGAACTTAAATGCAACCCAAAAAACTCTGATGCAGAGAGACTCATGAAGTAATAATAGAAGAGGGAGTTTAAATTGTCTTACCTTGAAGTTCACACCACAGAGCAGAGATTGGAACTAGTTTTTCCCCTAAAATTTTTATAAAAAGTCAAAAATGTGAGAAAAAAAACTTTGGACAGCTCTTAGACAGCCTCTGTACTGTCCCTCTGTCACTTCTAAATGAAGGGCCTCACACACCAACCAGCCAAATGGTCTGTCTGTGTGCGCTGTCTGCTGCCAGCCAACTGCCTTAACTAAAAAAGACCTTTTAAATACCGATTCACTTCATCTCCATTATCTCCTGCGGTAAGCCCTCCCTGTCCTTACATCACTATGATCTCCCATCCAACTGCTCGCCGCACCTTGCAAGTGATGTGTAATTACTGTAGCAGCACTGGACCTAAGCATGGGGTGCTAAACCTCTTTCAACGTTTACCTCACTAATCCCTTGTTAGCACTTTAGACCATAGTTAAGACACCTAAACGCTTAGCTTCTTTTTCCAGTGGCAAAATGGCCAACCCCTCCTTAACTGCTCTGTGGACACACGCAGAGAAGCTCCATGATGCTGCTTGCAGACTTATAAACAATTCAACAGGATCAGCCTTGTTTTTGTTTCTTCCCTTCACATGTCTAGTTTGGGGTGTCAAGAGGTTTTTTGGACTCCCCGGGGTGCCAGAAGGTTGACCCAAAACATGCTTGGTGGTAATTTGCTGGAAATCCGACTAAATGTTGGCCGGATCATCCTCTCAGACCTCCTAATCTGACAGTTTGTGCACACCAACCGCTTACAACAGCATGCAGGCTTCTTTTGAACGATATATATTTTTATGTAATGCCTGGTGAGCAGAAAGGTGCCACACAATCGGTCTGTGGGCTGAGTGGGGATTTTGGCAAACAGCAGACATGATATGTATTGAGTGTGATCATAGTGTGATGTTTGTATCACCTTCTACAGTCTGCAGGAGCTCCTGGACATTGGAGTGGACCTATGAGGTCAGTTCACTCACACAACTAATGAAGTCTAATGCAACAGTCCTGCAATTTAACCAGGTGTTGATTCTACTCTGTGATAATGTTGTAGTTTGTAGGCAATGAGTTAGGTCAAATCAGACTGCATTAAGCTAATACATTGGTAGGATGGCCTAGACTAGAGGAAAGAGCGGCTCACCATTAATCTTGAGGTCACTGGTTCGATCCCCAGCACCAGAATGGATGGTGTAAAACTAGTGTTGGCTGGTATGGTGCTGTGTGTGGTATGTAAATGTAAAAAGACAATTTGATTAAGTTCACAGTTACATTTTTAGAAACTATGAACTTGTTGCGATTGTTGATCAAACACAAATGCCCACCCAGCAGCAGCAGGTCACTGGAGAATGACCTGTCATTAAATTATAGGACCGATGGTCTGTGGCAGTGTGTTGGTTCACACACACACACACTCACACGCACACACACACACACGCACGCACGCACGCGCGCACACACACACACACACACACCTGTGCTGGATCTGGACTATGAATTAGAATCCAGCTGCAGGATGCCACTCCTGGCCTGCTGAGAGGAAGGGTATGAGGCTGATGCGAATACCTGATTGAGTCTACAAACTCAGTTGAACCAGGTTGGTTGGGAAAGAATTGAGAATCATTCATCTGTAGTTTCCTACAGCCTATGTATGCTGATTTAGATATATCTGTCATGAAATCAAAAATGATTTATGTTGTTAATAGTAGAGGATGTAGATTTATTTTGATTGAGGGGTTAGCTTTAGAGTCAATGTTAGCAGTGATACTAAGAAAAATGGGGGAAATAACATCACTTTGTATGAAAAGGAGAAATATAAACAGAATATTTACTTATGGATGAGCTCACTTAGAATCACTGTTCATAAACATTGAGGAACATGTTTCTTGATATAGCTGTGTAGTATGTTTTTTTCTGTAGATTGATCTTTTTTTCACCACAAAGAGACTAATAAAGTGATTTGGGAATTAAGAGGACAGAGCATTAAGACATCTAAACCACTCATTTAGGAATCTGCTAGATGTAAGCTTTTTATAAGGGATTTCTGTCCAGCGCGTTTGCACCCACCCAGCATTAGTCACAGTGAGGCGAAGGGATCAGAGCAGGTTAAACCTTCGAGGAACAGGCCCGGCTATAAATTCACAGAGTAAGTGCAGACACAGACGCAGGGCCGCTGCTACGCTTTTGGGTGCCCTAAGCAGAAATTGTCAGTGATGCCCCCCCCACCCCCCCCCCCCCCAAAAAAAAAACACCCAGAAGCTCGCGTCCGCAGGGCGCGAGCGAAATTTTTTTGCCATTGCAAGATCTCTGCGACTGCTTTTTGGCACATTTGCCAGCATTTACTAACAGAAAGAACAGCTTAACTTGTGAAAAAACTGCCTTTGCAAAGGAATTGAGTGATAGGATCATAGACTGATTATGAGATAATGGGCCCCTGGGCTTACACTCTTAAAGGGCCCCCCACTTGTCCCTATCCAGTCAGGTACACTGAATTTTCTACACGGATACATACAATTAATGGCAAAAACATATTAAGGAAGTCAGTGTTTCCCACAGGATCTTGGGGTATTGTTGGAGGGACCCTGTTGGGGGGTGGGTGGAATTTTTTTTACCTTTTTAAAGTAAAATGCATCAATCTGGTGCACTTTGTGAGGAAATTTTAGAGACTAGAGAGATATCAAATCCTGAGATGCAAAAGGAACATTATTTTTCAGATTTTTCTTAAACAGGTAGCACTCTTTACTCTGCAACTGTAAAAACAGTAGATTGGTCTGCAGACCCATGTCCTATGATGGAGAGGCCCATTTCAACAGATAAAGGGTGGATATGAACAATTTAGAATTCACACATATAAAGCTTATTTGTGTATGTGTGAGGGGGCCTTCAACCCCCTTAGACAGAGCTACTAATGCTGTTGTTTTTAACTTGCTTTTGTATTTCTCCCCTACTAGTTGAGGGGCCCATGATGATTTCTATCTTGTTACATTTTAATGAGTACTTATATTTAGGCTATTCCTTTTTGGACCCTGTTATTGACATCAGTGACTGAGCTCTTTGACTATGCAACATGAAAAGTTACTATCAGTATCTCTGGCTAAGGGCCCCCCTGAGCCCTTGGGCCCCTGGGCCTGTGCCCGGTGTGCCTGTGCAGTAATCCACCCCTGGATAGGTTACACAATTAAGAAAAAACAACGATGGGCCTGTTCATAACTAATTTATATATTTTTTGTAATGTAATGATTATCATGAACTTAAAAAAAAATATATATATATTTTGGGGGGGCCCCGGACCATCTCTTTTTCCTTTTTAATTAAAAAAGAAAAAAAAAAAAAAAAAATTATAGGGGAAGGTGGGGTGATTTGTGCAACTTTTTACTCAAAGTGATTTTAAAGTGAGGCCTTGACAGTTATGTCTCCAACTCAAATATGTACATATATTTCAGGATGTTGTGCATCCCTGGCAATAAAAACTTTGGATCTGGAATAAACTGTTTAAGAAATATAGCTTTCGGAAAAAAAGTTGTCTTGTCGCACAAATCACCCCACGTAGTGGGGTGATTTGTGCGTCATTGTGTCACAATGACAAAGTCACCATCATCATCTTTCTGGCCATCTGAACTCTCATCAGTGGTGTCGTTAAGTGGAATTGAGATGTCACTCTCTTCTGAGCTACTGTAGACAATCACTTTCTTTTGGTGACCAGCGTATACAGCCATGCCACTGGCACAACTCTCAGAAATGTACTTTGCACTAGTTGCTCCGTGCTTGTGGAACCAACTGCCACCTGACAAATGTGATTCCCCCTACATTTCTGCCTTTAAATCAAGGCTCAAAACCCATATGTACACCCTGGTGTTTCCTCCCCATTAACCTCTGCACTACTTACTTACCTCTGCACTACTATCTGTGTTTATGTGGATGTATGGGCTTTACGTCTTTTATTTTGGTTATTGTTATTTTACCTTCATTGTTTACCTACTGAATGCACTATGTACAGCACTTTGGACAGTGCAAACTGTCATAAATGTGCTTTTATAAATACATTTTACTTACTTACTTACTTATAACTCACCCAGGCCCTTGCGCACAAATCACCCCATCCCCAGAATTTTGGATAATAGGCATGATGCAGCAATTTAGGGTTGACATTGTGCTAATTATATAGACTCAAAGTGTAGCATACCAAAGCACTAAAACATGTGTCAAATGTTTTCAAACGTGTCTATAATTGTTCAGACACAATAATCAAAAAACCTTGATCATGGAAATTTTACTTTGAAAGGCAAAACACAGTTTTTTGAGCTTAAATGTGCTTATATCTTATTCCTTGTGTCTCCCTTCTTTACAGGATGAGTCAAATGGATGGCTCTTCTTAAATATGTGGTCACATTTCCAATTTCTTCCACGGTTTTCTAGAAACAATGGGTTTTGCAACTTCCAAAATGCACAAATCACCCCACCTTCCCCTAATTATAATTTTTTTTTTTTTGTGGTGCCCCCCCCAGGAACTTGGTGCCCTACGCAGTCTGCGTACTCTGCGTATAGGGAGCGGCGGCCCTGCACAGACGCCATCCATCCTCTTAACACAGTCTGGAGTCCAGACAACATGCATTTCCCAGTTTTCTTACCATTAAATGACAACTGAGCCAAATATGTTGTCCATCCATAGTTGATGCATTTAACTTTTATTTATTTATTTTTTATATACATCTTGTTGATTCCTGCGCAGTAGGATTCTACAGGATAAAGAATCCCTGAAATACTTGGAAGAGCCTTAGATCCTAGTTGTTTTACATCCAAGGAGCACCAGCTGACACAGTGCAGGTGTCTGTTCTCAACAAATACTGCAAGAATGTGCCGCTTTTAACACATTTTATTATCAAGACTAGTTTATTGTTCTGCCGCTGGTTAGAGGGGATCATGAAAGCAGTTCAATATTTTTTCATCGTGCAGAATTTAATTTAAATATAATTTTTTTGGCAGTTAATACTCTTTTGGGTCTTCACGTCTTCATCAATAAAAGAAGAATACCTTTCCCTGTGATCGTCTCAAATGGGCTGATGGCGAGGGGAGACCCCTGCTGTGAAATGTTTTACAACGTGCTTTAAAGAAAATAACAAAAAAGAAAGTTGGAATGAAAAGGGAAATGATTAGCACATCTGAGGCTCTTAAATATAAATCAATGGAGTTGGTGTCACTGAATTCATTAAGGTTTCGACTCATACTTTGCATTCAGGAACATAATGTCTAGGCCTCGCTATTGGCTCTGTGAGGTTGAGCTAAATGCCAACATGCGCTATCATACATACTGCTACCATGCTCACAATAAAAACGTTAACAGTTTTGCAGGTATTTGGCGATAAACTTAAGTATTTAACTGATTTTAAACTTTGACCAGACCAACATTAGCCTATACCATTGAAGACATACTGTACACAATCTACTGTTGTCCAGTTATTAATATAATAGTTTTTCCTGAATCGCTCTACATACAGTAGTAGCTAGGCCTGTGAGAAAATATCATATATACTGTATGAAGGTTACCCAACTTTCAATCTGTGTTTACATTCTAGCTTGCGCTTATCAACAGCAGCCAAGGTCTGTGTACTATGTAATCTTAACATTTACACTAACCTGTCAGAGGCCTCTTTAAATGCAAAAATACAAATATGAACAGGTGCCAATTCCCACGTAATTTCCCCAAAAGGAGGAGCTGCAGAACACATTGACTCATCTACAGTATAAAAACACCAGCAAAACTCTGAGCTTCACTACTACCCGGTAACACAGGTGAGCAAGTGGCAAGTGGTTCTTGTCATGAATTACTTTTTTTTTGAAGAAACATTTCTTTGATGTATTTAATGAGAATAAATTAGCAAACCGTGAATAAGCAAATTCTTTTGTGTTGTCGTTCTCTACAGGTTGTGGAGACAAAATGAATTCCATCCAGGTGATTTCCCTCACGCTGCTGTCCGTTCTGGCGGCCAACGCTCAGGTCATCATGCCAGGAAGATGCCCCAAGGTCGCTGTGCAGGAGAACTTTGATGCTGCCAAGGTGGATACAAAACCTATTGTTTACTTAAGTATTTTTAAAGGGCAACAACAAAATTAAATTGAGAGAGTGCCAATTCTCAATATTCCACAATAACTTAATTTCCTGCATGCATGTTCCTCTGCAGTATCTTGGTACGTGGTTTGATATCCAGAGGCTGCCACATGCTTTCCAGAGGGGCCAGTGCAGCACTGCTACCTACAGCCTGAAGAGCCCCGGGGTGATTGGTGTTCTCAACAGGGAGCTGCTGTGAGTCCTAATGGATTTAATTATATCTCAGTCATTCAGTCAGCAGGCAGTTTTACCAAGAACTATTACTTCCTACAGAAAACAGGAGGATTATTCTACATCAGGGGAGAACGGGGTAATTTGTCACACGGGTAGGTTATCACAATCGTTATATCTCGGAACCAGAAGGTGCTGTCTGTTAAATTTTGGTATGTAAATATCCACAACTGGGATCAGAGGTCACCTACATAGTCTTCCTTGGAGTTAGACTGCTGCCTTTGAGGTGAGAGGACTGTTAGTGTTTTTCATGTCAAATTGAAAATATTTAGCTCCTCAGTATTTTTCTTCTAGGTTTTTACACAATGGGTTTATAACAAAACACTTGTTACCCTAAAAAAGTGTGAAGGGTAAGCTATAGTTTAGATTGTTTTTAGCAAGCTAATTAGCTGTCAGATGGTTGTTGGCCTTGATGCTAGCAATAAATTCCAGTTGGGGTTGGTCGTCACATTTTTTGGGGGGTTGGTTGTCACATGTTATCCAAAGGGTGCAGCCAGGAAAGGAACCCAATAAAAAAAGAAAATGTTAAGCTGTATCCTCACTGACACCCCAGAGAAGGAGATAATTGAGCAGGAAAGGCAGCTAGCATGCAAAAGAGAAAAAGGGCAACAAAATCAAAACGACCTAGTGCATCCCAAACTAGACCAGTTGCCAAGGCTACTGCACCCCAGTGCACTCCACCCCAGCTGGGGAAGAAGAAACAGAAGAGAAAGAGACAGCAGGAGGAATCTTCATCAGGTGAAGAGGATAGTTTGTGTTTGGTTTGTATGGAAACATTCTCCAGCACCCGTTCAGGGGAGGTAAGGGAGAAGTGTTGTATGTGCAACCAGTGGGCACACAATCTCTGCTTAGTTAGAGTGAGCAGACCCTACATTTGCCATCAGTGTAACTCAGATAGTGAATGTGTGTATCCTAGTTCAGTAGGCTATTATTGTTAGACCTATTTGTTTTGTTCTTTATGTTGTTACATACAGTAGGTTGGTCTTAATATGGATTTCCTTTTTGTTAATTCCTTGCTCATTTTGTGTTAAGATGCATAAAGTTATGTAGGCCTATTTTTCAACTTGACAATGAAATTAAACTTTCAAATGTAGTTCTGCTTTCTTGCCTTCTTTTTAAGATTTTTTCCATAAAGATAGCATTGTGACAAACAACCCCATAGTGTGTGACAACCGACCCCTTGATGGGGTTGGTTGTCACAATGTGTTAGAGTGTCTTTGATGGTAAATGTCTTCTTTATTACAATAAGTTAGAAAAAGTGAGTGGTTCACATTTCAAGCCAACACCTTAAGCTTCAATGTAATGTAGGAATGACTACTGAAAGATGTTTAGGTAATGAGCAATTCTCACTAGAGTAAAAAGTGTGCCTACTTACCCCAGTCTCCCCTACTGCATGTCCGGGCTACACAATAAGAGTTTCATGCAGCTTCTAAAAGTTAAATTGGTTCATTATGGTAGAACAATGTTTAGCTCAAACATATATTCATTTGAACACATTACTAAATTAGTACATTTGTTAAAAGTTACTTCACAAATTAATTAATCATCCTTGTATTTGTTGCAGTGCTGATGGGACCGTTAACTCCATCAGTGGCTCTGCCACGGCTAAGAATCCCTCTGAGCCCGCCAAGCTGATGGTCACCTTCTTTGAGAGTAAGGACCCATAGTTTATAACAAACCCTTTGCCGGGACACTGGAAATATATCTATTGTTACACACGGAGATAACCTTGCCACCTGAATGTCCTGTACCCTTTGCCCCCTACAGACTCTCCCGCTGCTCCATACTGGGTGCTGTCCACCGACTATGACAGCTATGCTCTGGTCTACAGCTGTACTGACCTCGGGGTGCTGCATGCGGACTTTGTCTGGATCATGAGCAGAGGGCCCACCCTGTCAGAGGACACCCTGGAGGAGCTGCACAGCACCCTGGCCTCCATCGGAGTCAAAGTGGACAAGCTGCTCACAACCAATCAGGACGCAGAATACTGCAGTGCCATGAGCCAGTGAATGGACTGAGATGATGGACACAACACACTGCACGACATATACAGCAGCTTGTTGGCTCTCCCTGTTTGTGTCATGCAAAGTCAATGTAATAAACTTATTTAAACAGCAGTGCAAGGTTTTCATGTCTTCTCTGTGGGACGTGATGTGTTTTTGATTCTTGATTAAATATTCGTTCTAGCACTTCTTGTTATTTTTTTTCTTATTAAAATGGATGTTTTTTTTAAATGTCTGAAGTGTGTGACTGTTTTTGTCAGTAATGAGCACTTAGTCATTAAAGAGCATGTTCCACAGCTAATTAAATGTGTTGCTAAATGTACAATGACAGCTATTCACTAAATCCTTTATTAATTTTTACATTATTAAATTAAAAATGTATTGTTAAATTATAAATCCTGTGTACCTATCTATTAGTCTGTGCCACTATATTTAAGTGTATACTTAAATTTTTGTATGTAGGCGTATAAATAATGTGATAAAAATGTATCATTTTGGGGGGATGTTAAGGGAATAGAAATGTAATCCGAGAACATTGACAAAAATAACCTTCACACATTAAGTGTGTTTTGCAGAAATAAAACTGCCGTCTCAAACTTGAAAATAAAAATCTAAGTAGAAAAAATGTGGTACACCAGCAAAGAAATATACGCAGCTTCATATTTTATTTATAAAATATTCTTACTGATGTGCTTCTGCAGAGCACAAGTACTGGGTAGCTTTAAAATTTCAAAGCATCGTGCAGTCATTTAATTAGTGGTTGATAACACTCTAGTCTATGATTATGTATATGAAACTGATAAAGTATTTATCTATGCGTTACTCAAAAGCTTTTAACTGTGGGCACCCATCAGTGGAGGCTACTATGTAAACAGATTATAAATGACAACATAAAACAGTTGTAATGACATAAAATGTATCTCTCCATAGTAGAAGTTGTGGTTATTGACAAATACCATTAAAATGTCATTACTCATGTGGACATTTAAAATGTGTCGCAACCCATTTATAAAATGTTTGCACACAGCTCAGAAATGCTTATGTCAAAGAAACCGATCTCAAACCATCTTTTAAGGGGCTTAGTTTTGGAAATGATCACATTTTTACATGGCCTCGTCTTTGAAGCGACAGTATTTTAACAGGTTCTGTTCTCAAACTCAGACAAAGAGGACTTTGATTTGATTTTAAAAACCGGTCAAGACCTCAAATGGGGTTATATCACTTGATACATAGACATAAATTGCATATATATAAATATATTTAATTTATAAAATATTCTTACTGGTATATATATATATATATATATATATATAGTATATATATATATATATATATATATATATATATATATCCAAAGACGCCAGCTCAGAGGGCAACAAGCCATACATACAATAAAATCTAGCAGAGGTGTGGCTTTAACTGACCTGAAACAGATAAATAAACGCTTTAAGGAGTATTATCAGGAGCTGTATAAATCCAAAGCTAATGGTGATATCGACGCATGGTTAAAAAAGCTAGACATACCAAAACTAGACAGCACCTACCGCGAGGCCTTAAACTCTGAACTGTCCCCTGCAGAAATCACGAACGCTATCAAATCGCTGCATAATGGCAAGAGCCCTGGGCCAGATGGCTTCGTAGTTGAAATTTATAAGAAGTTTGCTGACCAAGTAACCCCGATCCTGCATAAAATGTTCTCCCACTCAGCCGAAGCGAATAGGCTCCCACCAACACTGTATAACGCAAACATTTCTCTCTTGTTAAAACAAGACAGAGATGAAACTAACCCGTCCTCATATCGACCAATTTCCATGCTTTACCTTCCTCCTGTGTTAACTTCCTGCTACCATCCATGGTGTTAGCGGGTCGGTTTCGACCCGTGTCTGAAATCAGCTGTAAAAAACAATAAAAACAATTATCTATCATCCTTTTTGTTTCTCATCTCTTGGTCACCTTATCCTTGAAAATATTGTTTTTAATATTTTTGGTGGAGGAGGCTGGGCCTTTTTTTAGTCAGTATGCGCCTCAATTTCAATAAAAAAAATTGTCAAATTAACCTCAAGAGAATCATATAAATAAATATTTGGTTGTTGTGTTACCTGATTATTACTGAGGGGTAATAGAACACATTTAAAAATTAGTTTTATTTATTTTTTCATATTAATATTATTGACTTTTTTAACATCTAAGGTGTTACTGGTCAATTACGAACCATATATATTTATTTCAGAAAACAGCAAAAAAACTTTTATTTCAGCATTACACAAACACACAATGAAAACCAGAACAAGTCACAACACAAAATATAGATTTGTAAGGTCAAATAAACAACAACCAATCAACAAATCAAACCAATCGAAATCAATTACTAGTTCCAAAACTAGTAAAAATAACAGAGTAAAAGTCTCTGTGTGCATATGTTTGGTTGTATGTTCAGATGTGTGACAAAGAGCAACACTTTCAGTGTTCTTTGCAGAAATATTTCTTGCAGGTAAAGCACAATACTTTCTGTCCTTAGTGCTTCGGCAGACCTGACACCTCTTATTTTTAGAATCAGGTGGCCGTTTTCACCAAAAACTTGATCCAGAACTTGGCTCACTGTATATCTCCTCATTTTTGAATACTGCAAATAGGAGATGTGCACTCTTCAAGTCACCAACTCTATACTGAATTGACCTTACACGTCTGGATATGCCCGTCTGTTTGTTTCGCTTTTATGCAGATATAAGGGCAAAAAAAGTCAAAATGAGAACCCCCCCAGAGCTCACATGATTGGGAGAGGAGCTAACTGTCATTGTGTTGGCTGACAGTGCACTTAAGATTTCAGTTTTGGCTCTAGTTATTGTTTTTTACATCTTATTCTATAACCGGGTCGAAAACGACCCTAACACCACAAGTGTTATAATTTCCACCAGAGCATTTTATAATTAAAGCCACTACGAGTAACATGGCACGTTGGCGTCCCCTTTGGACAAAAGCGGTAGTATTTTTACGACGCCCGCTGTCGCAAAGCTGTTTTCTAGCGCGTCAGGCGCGTGAGTGTGAACTGAGAAGGGAGCAATATAGTGCATGTCCGTGTGTTGAAAGTGTGAGGACTCTTTTCGGCTCCGTGAGAGTGGTTTTGACACTGCATGAACTACTGCCAGTCACTGCCACACGCACCTGATTGCAATGAGTTGAGCAGCAGCGTCACCTAACTACTCTCTCTCACGGAGCTGAAAGAGTCCGTGTCCTCACAGAAAGCGAATGAACGAGAGACGGCAGTTAGTATGGATCACGATGAGGTAATGTGTTTATGTTGTTGTAAATAATTACTATTTCAGATAATGGTTATCTGATGATGGTGAAGCAAAGCAAACGTTGTGTTAGTACCAACCGCTCATTCATTTAGGAGTAAACACTGCAGTCTAGTTTCGCTCTCGTGAAATTGTATACACGTTGCTTGGCAACGCCCTCCCGCCCGCCTATCACTCTCCCTTTTAACTTTTCTTCATTGCATTCTCTTTTTTTCCTTTGATGGTTCAGCCCCGTTATCAGTCATTATGACGACAAATAACTGTCTCAAACAAGGCTCCCGTTCCCCTTCCCTCACCTGGAGGGATAGGCTTCTCAAATCGCGTTGCTGCTCCACACTGAAATCTGCGACCAATACGGATATGTGACCATAGAGCCTGCACGAGCGAACCGAAAATCGGACTGGGTGTGCGACCAGACCAAAAGCAGTAATAAAAACTATATAAAAACGTCTTTCTTTGCACTGATGGTCTCGTTTGCTGTTAAAGGTAATTTATGATTATCAGAGGAAACATGAGGCTGTTTAAAAGATATTTAAATGTTACTCGTAGCCGCTTTAAGTGAATTTATTTTTATTTTTTTTATTTTGTTGAAATAGAGGTTCCTGACAAAGTCAAGAAATCTTGATGCAATAAACAAAATGTAAGTGGTTCTTTTATGCATTTGAAATCCAAAACGGGTCGGTGACGACCCTAACACGAGAGGAAGGTTAACTTGGTTTTCAAAATTTTTACAAAAATTCTGGCAAATAGACTAAACAAATTTATAGAATCCATTATTCACACAGATCAGACCGGGTTCATCCCCAATAGTTTTCATTTTTTAATGTTAGGAGAGTCCTAAATATTATGTATAACAAATTCGACAGCTCTTCCAAACAAGCTGTTCTGTGTCTGGACGCCGAAAAGGCTTTCGACCAGGTTGAGTGGGGGTACTTGCTCAAGGTGCTGGAGGAGTTCGGTCTTGGGGCCCCTTTTATTTCCTGGGTGCGTTTTATATATGCCCATCCCACCGCCTCCATTCTAACAAACCAGGAAAGATCCAAACCCTTTGCCCTTCAGAGGGTCACACGCCAGGGTTGCCCCCTCTCGCCGCTCCTCTTTGCGTTAGCCATCGAGGCCCTGGCTATTAGCATAAGAGGGCACGCACTTATAAAGCCAATATCACTAGGTGGGATGGACCATAAGATCTCTCTGTACGCAGATGACATCGCCCTCTTTGTAGCCGACCCCGAGAATTCCATCCCCCACCTACTCCAGCTAATTAATTATTTTGGCGACGTCTCGGGTTACACCATAAACTGGCAAAAAAGTGAACTCTTGTCTTTAACAGCAGATCTGGACCCAACATTCCTAGCCAATACGCAGTTTAAAACAAATCTGGTCAGTATAAAGTACCTGGGCATTAAATTATCTAAAAATCCAAAGACACTTTTTAAATTAAATTTTACGGAAAGATTGAACAAACTAAAGGAGAACATAGAGAAATGGGGAACATTACCAATCTCCCTTATTGGCCGTGTGAACGCAGTAAAGATGGTCTCCCTGCTGAGATTTCTGTATCTATTTCAGAATGTGCCAATTTATATTCCTAAATCTTATTTTAAGTCAATTGATTCTGTTATAATGCCTTTCATTTGGGGATATAAAGCACATAGGATCTCAAAAGCCCATCTTCAGAAACCCAGGGAGCATGGCGGACTGGGGTTACCATGTGTTTTACATTATTACTGGGCTGCCAATACTAGAGTGATGGTGTATTGGCAATTTACATATGAAAAAGGCATTAGACCTGATCTGCCCCCCTGGTTGGCAATTGAAAAAAGCTTGGCCCCAAAATCTTCTCTCACTGCCCTCCTTTTCTCTTCTCCCAGACCACCTGCCTCCTTTAGAGGAGACCACTTTACCTTGTCCAACGGTCAGAGAATTTGGAACCAAATTAGGAAGGCCTGTAAACTATCGAGCACGACCATACATGCCCCAATCTGGCATAACCATCCCCCCATCGTTCACAGATTCAGCGTTCAGAGATTGGAGTCGGAAGGGAATAGTAACAGTTGAGGACCTTTATATAAATGGTCACTTTGCTTCATTTGATCAGCTAGTATCAAAGTTTTCACTGTCGAAAGCTCAATTCTTCAGGTATCTGCAGTTAAGGAATTATGTCAGACAGAATATACCATCCTTTGAATCCCTGCCCGCAGATGATTCATTGTCCAAAATTTTACTGGGCTCACCAGAAGCTAAAAACCTGATTTCATCTTTTGTGGGAATATTTTTAGATCGGCAGGACAAATCTACTTTAAAAATAAAGCAAGCCTGGGAAATAGACTTAAACATCGGAATAGCTGACGATGTCTGGGAGGGAGCGCTAAAAAGCATAAAATCCTGCTCTACAAACTCGAGGCTTCAGTTAATTCAATTTAAGGTCACACTTAGATTGCACTATTCTAAGGTTAAACTGCATAACATTTTCCCAGATCTTTCGCCTTTATGTAACAGATGTAAGATTGCCGAGGGTACACTTGCTCACCACTTTTGGGAATGTCCAAATCTTTACAACTTTTGGTGTATTGTATTTCAATGGTATTCTAATGTTTTAAATGTGTCTTTAACTCCTGATCCGGAAACCGCCCTGTTCGGACATTCCACAGCCCTGAAAAAATTGGACCACAATGCACGCATAATCATGGTTTATGGCATGGTTATTGCCAAAAGATGTATCCTGAGGCTGTGGAAGTCCGACTTGGCTCCCCAATTTGAAACCTGGCTGAGGGAAATGGTGGAAAGGCTACGAGATGAGCTGTCAGGTCACCCCCATAAATTCCCCGCTATATGGAGCCCAGTGATGCGGCACTTAGGGAACCAAAAGGTGTGAGGTTTGCCCCAGTTTTGTTTTTGTTTTTGCTTTGTTTTGTTTCTTGTGTACTTATAGCTTATTGTCTTAATCATTTTGTCTTAGTTATTTATTTCACTTTTTTTCTGTTATCCTTGTCTGTTTATGTGAGGGAGGGGGGAGGGGGAAGAGGGAGGGGAGAGGGGGTTGGGTGTTGTGTATGTATTGTATGTGTTTACTTATTCTGTTTTTTTTGTCCATATGTAAAAAAAAAACATAAAACCACTAAAATAAAAGTAAAAAAAAAATAAAAAAGTATAAAAAATGCATCACGTCCCACAGAGAAGACATGAACACCTTGCACATCTTTGTGGAATATTGAGAATTGGCACTCTCTCAATTTAATTTTGTTGTTGCCCTTTAAAAATACTTAAGTAAACAATAGGTTTTGTATCCACCTTGGCAACATCAAAGTTCTCCTGAACAGCGGCCTTGGGGCATCTTCCTGGCATGATGACCTGAGCGTTGGCCGCCAGAACGGACAGCAGGGTGAGGGAAATCACCTGGATGGAATTCATTTTGTCTCCACAACCTGTAGAGAATGACAACACAAAAGAATTTGCTTATTATTTGCCTGAATCTATCTATCTATCTATCTATCTATCTATCTATCTATCTATCTATCTATCTATCTATCTATCTATCTATCTATCTATCTATCTATCTTATTCACGGTTTGATTTTTTAAGTTATTCATTTATCTCATTAAATACATAAAAAAAAAAGTAATACACGACAAGAACCACTTGCCACTTGCTCACCTGTGTTACCGGGTAGTAGTGAAGCTCAGAGTTTTGTTGGTGTTTTTATATATGTGTTCTGCAGCCCCTCCTTCATATATTTTGGGAAAATTACGTGGGAATTGGCACCTGTTCATATTTGTATTTTGGCATTTAAAGAGGCCTCTGACAGGCTAGTGTAAATGTTAAGATTACATAGTACACAGACCTTGGCTGCTGTTGATAAGCGCAATCTAGAATGTAAACACAGATTTAAACATATATCTCACATGACCAAAAATGTTTTCCGTTGCCTAGATACAGGGGGTGGCTCACATTACCCGATGCCTCAGATTCCCCCGTTCTCCCCTATATATATATATATATATATTAAATTTATGTCTATGTATCAAGTGATATAACCCCATTTGAGGTCTTGACCGGTTTTTAAAATCAAATCAAAGTCCTCTTTGTCTGAGTTTGAGAACAGAACCTGTTAAAATACTGTCGCTTCAGAGACGAGGCCATGTAAAAATGTGATCATTTCCAAAACTAAGCCCCTTAAAAGATGGTTTGAGATTGGTTTCTTTGACATAAGCATTTCTGAGCTGTGTGCAAACATTTTATAAATGGGTTGTGACACATTTTAAATGTCCACATGAGTAATGACATTTTAATGGTATTTGTCAATAACCACAACTTCTACTATGGAGAGATACATTTTATGTCATTACAACTGTTTTAGTATGTTGTCATTTATAATCTGTTTACATAGTAGCCTCCACTGATGGGTGCCCACAGTTAAAAGCTTTTGATTAACGCATAGATAAATACTTTATCAGTTTCATATACATAATCATAGACTAGAGTGTCATCAACCACTAATTAAATGACTGCATGATGCTTTGAAATTTTAAAGCTACCCAGTACTTGTGCTCTGCAGAAGCACATCAGTAAGAATATTTTATAAATAAAATATGAAGCTGCGTATATTTCTTTGCTGGTGTGCCACATTTTTTCTACTTAGATTTTTATATTTTTTTAATAATAATAATAATAATAGTTTTCCTGAATCGCTCTACATACAGTAGTAGCTAGGCCTGTGAGAAAATATCATATATACTGTATGAAGGTTACCCAACTTTAAATCTGTGTTTACATTCTAGCTTGCGCTTATCAACAGCAGCCAAGGTCTGTGTACTATGTAATCTTAACATTTACACTAACCTGTCAGAGGCCTCTTTAAATGCAAAAATACAAATATGAACAGATGCCAATTCCCACGTAATTTCCCCAAAATATATGAAGGATTGGCTGCAGAACACATTGACTCATCTACAGAATAAAACTTACTTACTTACTCCTCTTCGTCCCCTATGGGACATAAGGCTTCAATGAGCACTCTCCATTGCATTCGGTCCATGGCAGCATGTTGGGCCTCTCCCCATGACAGGTTCATCTGTTCCAGCTCTTTTCTACAGAATAAAAACACCAGCAAAACTCTGAGCTTCACTACTACCCGGTAACACAGGTGAGCAAGTGGCAAGTGGTTCTTGTCATGTATTACGTTTTTTTTGAAGAAACACTTCTTTGATGTATTTAATGAGAAGAAATTAATTACTTAAAAAATCAAACCGTGAATAAGCAAATTCTTTTGTGTTGTCGTTCTCTACAGGTTGTGGAGACAAAATGAATTCCATCCAGGTGATTTCCCTCACCCTGCTGTCCGTTCTGGCGGCCAACGCTCAGATCATCATGCCAGGAAGATGCCCCAAGGTCGCTGTTCAGGAGAACTTTGATGTTGCCAAGGTGGATACAAAACCTATTGTTTACTTTAGTATTTTTAAAGGGCAACAACAAAATTAAATTGAGAGAGTGCCAATTCTCGATATTCCACAATAACTTAATTTCCTTGCGTGTTCCTCTGCAGTATCTTGGTACGTGGTTTAGTATCCAGAGGCTGCCACATGCTTTCCAGAGGAGCCAGTGCAGCACTGCTACCTACAGCCTGAAGAGCCCCGGGGTGATTGGTGTTCTCAACAGGGGGCTGCTGTGAGTCCTAATGGATTTAACTATATCTCAGTCATTTAGTCAGCAGGCAGTTTTACCAAGAACTGTTACTTCTTGCTGCAAACAGGAGGAGTATTCTACTGCATGTGCGGGCTACGCAATAAAAGTTTCATGCAGCTTCTAAAAGTTAAATTGGTTCATTCTGGTAGAACAACGTTTAGCTCAAACATATATTCATTTGAATACATTACTAAATTAGTACATTTGTCACAACTGAATAAATCATCCTTGTATTTGTTGCAGTGCTGATGGGACCGTTACCTCCACCAGCGGCTCTGCCACGGCTAAGAATCCCTCTGAGCCCGCCAAGCTGATGGTCACCTTCTCTGAGAGTAAGGACCTATCGTTTATAACAAACCCTTTGCCGGGACACTGGAAATATATCTATTGTTGTGACACACGGAGATAACCTTGTCACCTGACTGCCCTGTCCCCTTTGCCCCCTACAGACTCTCCCGCTGCTCCATACTGGGTGCTGTCCACTGACTATGACAGCTATGCTCTGGTCTACAGCTGTACTGAAGTCGGGGTGCTGCATGAAGATCATGCCTGGATCATGAGCAGAGGGAACACCCTGTCAGAGGACACCCTGGAGGAGCTGCACAGCACCCTGGCCTCCATCGGAGTCAAAGTGGACAAGCTGCTCACAACCAATCAAGACGCAGAATACTGCAGCGCCATGAGCCAGTGAATGGACTGAGGGTGTATTCACACATGCCGTGTTTAGTTCGGTTGAAACGAACTCAGATGCACTTCTGCCTTCGGTGCGCATCTTTCAGGCAAGTGTGAATACAGCAATCGCACTCGGGGGCGGACCAAACAAACGCTCCGAGACCCGGCTGAAGAGGTAGTCTCGGTGCGTTTCCAAACGCACTCTGCTGCAGTTCGTTTGTGGTGTGAATTTGTCCGGACTCGATCCGACCCAAATGCAGGAGGCACTGTGCCTTTTCTTTCTTTTCTTTTTAAATAAATAGCCGTCAGCTTCACATTATGGGAAAGTGTTGTTGTCGCCATTGTTAGGAAGATAAGTTGTGGTTTGACCGGGAGCCCAGAACAATATAGGCTATTACATTTGATCGAGAGGACGCATTAACATGCTGAATGTGTTCAGCGATCAGATGAAGGAGAGGGGAGCATCTCTCGCACAGTGCCAACAGGTTCACGCTGCGCAAGAAATGTGTGTTTTTATTTTGCTTCCCATGTACGGGACCGTCTATCCCCGTGTCAGTTTGGAGCTGAACTGCGCCGACCCAGCTGATACACAGCTTAATCAGCTGAGTGTCAGCTTGAGCCTATTCTTCTCGCGAGCCGCGCGTCCAGCACCAAAAATACAGTAAAAATTATGTTTCACATTGTAGGCTACAAGCCACATAACGTGGCATTGACATAGGGCTACATATTATAACCATATGAAACAACAATAATTTGATGTTTTTCCTCTTTATTTATAGGTTAGATGTAGGCAATTTTTAATTTTTAACCCCATATTATATCAATGATATTTCGCAGTTTTAACTTCGTACTTCCTGTTTCTCTCCACCCCAGAATGTCTGTCCAATGAATGAATAACCTCAGATCACGTGTGGTTTTGCTTCGTAATGCTGGTTCACTCGCAAAAGGGGCAATATGAAAGTGGACCACACCAAACAAAAAAAATCAAAACTCTATTTGGTCTGGACCAAAGCAAGTGAACTAGCGGACTTTCCCAGTGTGAATACACCCTGAGATGATGGACACAACACACAACAAGGCCACACACTGCATAACATACAGTAGAATATTGGCTCTCCCTGTTTGTGTCATACAAAGTCAATGTAATAAACTTATTTAAACAGCAGTGCAAGGTTTTCATGTCTTCTCTGTGGGACGTGATGCATTTTTGATACTAAATATTCGTTAATATTCGTTCTAGTACTTCTTGTTAATTTTGTGTCTTATTAAAATTGATGTTTTTTTTTAAATGTCTGAAGGCTGTGACACTGTTTTTGTCAGCAATGAGCACTTAGTCATTAAAGAGCATGTTCCACAGCTAATTAAATGTGTTGCTAAATGTACAATGACAGCTATTCACTAAATCCTTTATTAATTTTTACATTATTAAATTAAAAATTAATTGTTACATTTTAAGTCCTGTGTACCTATCTATTAGTCTGTGCCACTATCTTTAAGTGTATACTTAAACAATTTTATGTAGGCGTATAAATAATGTGATAACAATTTTTTCATTTTGGGGGGATGTTAAGAGAATAGAAATGTAATCTGAGAAAATTGACAAAAATAACCTTCACACATTAAGTGTGTTTTGCAGAAATAAAACTGCCGTCTCAACCTTGAAAATTTAAATCTAAGTAGAAAAAATGTGGCACACCAGCATAGAAATATACGCAGCTTCATATTTTATTTATAAAATATTCTTACTGATGTGCTTCTGCAGAGCACAAGTACTGGGTAGCTTTAAAATTTCAAAGCATCGTGCAGTCATTTAATTAGTGGTTGATAACACTCTAGTCTATGATTATGTATATGAAACTGATAAAGTATTTATCTATGCGTTACTCAAAAGCTTTTAACTGTGGGCACCCATCAGTGGAGGCTACTATGTAAACAGATTATAAATGACAACATAAAACAGTTGTAATGACATAAAATGTATCTCTCCATAGTAGAAGTTGTGGTTATTGACAAATACCATTAAAATGTCATTACTCATGTGGACATTTAAAATGTGTCACAACCCATTTATAAAATGTTTGCACACAGCTCAGAAATGCTTATGTCAAAGAAACCGATCTCAAACCATCTTTTAAGGGGCTTAGTTTTGGAAATGATCACATTTTTACATGGCCTCATCTCTGAAGCGACAGTATTTTAACAGGTTCTGTTCTCAAACTCAGACAAAGAGGACTTTGATTTTATTTTAAAAACCGGTCAAATGGGGTTATATCACTTGATACATAGACATAAATTGTATATATATATATATATATATATATATATATACACACACACACACACAGAATATGGCAATAAAATAGGTTTGAGGAGGTAACTCAAAGTTACCAAATAAATGTAGTGGAGTAAAGAGTACAGTATTTCCCTCTGTAAAGTAGGGAAGTAAAAGTATGAAGTTGCATAACATGAAAACACTCAAGTACAATTTTGAGGTGCTTATACTTTTATTTAACACATTACTTGACTCAATGTGCTGAGTTAATTTCCAAAATTGAAGTTTTTTGGACTCGACAACTGAACCAAAAATATAAGTTTTATACCGACATTATGACAGATGATCTAGGTTGTAGTCCCAATAGGTCTGAAGACAAAACACACACCACAACATGAATTTCCTTCTACAGGTTTATTGCACTGACATGTCACACATTGAATACAGTGGTGAGGTCTGGTCATAATTCATCCTGCATTAGGGGCTGGAACAGGATTTTTCGAAAAATGTTACTGGCCCATGGGAATGCAGTATGTCTCATCCTGGTTGGTTGGGACCATCTTGTTCACGTTGACTCCGGTAGCGGTCAGAATGGCATCCAGCCTGTCCATAACCTCTTGGGAGAGGGTGGGCTCTCTGCTCAGTACCCATGAGAACTCCATGCGGAAGAGGCCGAAGTCTGTGCAGCCATAGACCAGAGAGTGGCCCTCGTAGTCGCTGGACAGCACCCAGTAGGGGCCGGGGGGAGCTGCAGGTTGGAGAGAAAGTGTGTGAGATTCAAAGGTGCAGGAATTTTGAGCACCCCAACTGACTTCTGATTAATGACTGACTGAACTTAAAGGCAAAATATGTAACATTCAGACATTGTGTCTCAATGGCGATATTAGTGGCAGTTAAGTCAGCAGCAATGTGTCCTCCACTATGTCAAAACAGCTAAAACAGTGATACAAGTGATGGTGTGATTGACTGGTTGTATTAATGGATGAGGAACGTTATTTTTGCATTTTTAGTTTATGTTAGTGTGACTAATATTTTGATTCAGAACAGTTACATTAGTTGAGCTTCTTCCTCTATATGCGGAATATACTCAGGTATGCTCAGAAACGTCAATTTGGTTGTCGGAGAAATTCGACCGATTCCTTTTCATATAAATAAGTGTATTAAATGTTTCTGGCAAAAGGGAATTTTGGTTAAATTCAAATGTTTCAAGTTACATTGATACCTGTTCACCCATATGCAATATGACATGTACATTGTTACATAGTGGACCTTTAAATATCAGAGTGTTAATAATGAATTCCTTACTTCCATCGAAGGAGACCTGCAGCTTGGCGGGCACAGCGGGATCCTTGACCTTGGCTTGGCCGACAATGGAATTAATGGTTCCATCATCACTACAAGAAAAAAATACATGAATTTAGTCAGGTAATTCCTGTTACGTTTCAATCTGTTGTACATCTCTCCCCTTTCCCTAAATGATAAACAGTACAAAAAGATCAGTCGTGAGCCTTTGTGTTATTGGAGCAGGGATTCAATGCAGTTCAAGCATAAACGTTACTCTACAATGTGGCTTTCAAAAAGGCAGCATCACAAGGCTGTTTTTTATTAATTAATATTTCAATAGTAGACATTTTCCCCCTTCAAGAGTATAGAAGTAACCCTCATATGTGAAATTTAGACAGTTGTGAACTCACAGCAGCTCACTGTTGAGGACCCCAACGACTCCGGGGCTCTTCAGGCTGTAGGTGGCGGTACCGCACTCGCCCTTCTGGAAGGGTGCTGGCAGCTTCTTGATCTCATACCACTTACCAATGTACTGCAGGGGGAACACACACACACACACACACACACACAATAAGAAATAATTAGAATGTACTGAACATTTAAAACGAAAAAGACTGTTTAAATTTGAGATTTTTGGTGAAATGTCATCTTTCATACTAGTATAACTAAAAAGGTCCAACATTTACATTTAAGTATTTATTCTACTAAACCTTGTCTGTTTACACGTCTTCCTCCTTTACAACCATAATTAATGGCCATTATCTAAATTTCATTTTACCCTCAATACTTTGAACCAAAAATCACAACTTCTAAAAGCACCTACCTCAACTAAACTTTCCATACACATTTTTAGCACTACTCTTAATGTTATAGTGTAGTACTCAACATTAATCAGTAACAAAGAAAAGATAAGAAGAAGAATGGTTGAATATTCACCCTGGTAGGATCAAAGTCGGCCTGAACATCGGGTTTGGGGCATTTTCCCAACTTGATGAGCTGAGCGCTGGCTGCGAGCGCACACAGCAGAGTCAAGGAAATCACTTGCATGGCCTTCATCTTATCAACACAACCTGCAGAGGAAAGAAACATACAGAACAAATACTGAAACCATCACCTTTACACCACAAAGTTGCTCCTAACTCAGTTTATCAAAACATAATACACAGTATAAGGGGTTGGATGGAAGGAGCAGGATATGCTCAGCTGTACGTACCTTGAAACGAGGTACTTCCAGTGTGACATCCTGCTTTGAGGGTCTTTTATAGATACAATTGTTCACATTCTTGGCCCTCCCCTCCCTCTGTGTTTACAATTCAAACGAGTGAGGTGAGGAGGTGGAAAGAGTGTGAAAGTTGGCACCTGTTTAAATGAGGAGACTGTTCAAACAGGCCTCACACCTTCTGCTGTTTTATAAGAAGTGCATCAATGTCACTCATTCCTCTCTATGAAACAGACTTGTTATTCACCTTTTTATTAAAGGCCTACTTCACCGGTTGGAATATGAAGGTGTATTGAACTCGGAGATCCTATGAAGTATAAATGTGCAATTTTTTTTTTTTAAATCGGATCATCCTAGCCTGAGAAAAGGCAGAAAGAGTGTTTTATGGTCTCACTGTTTAACCCTACATTTCTCTTTCTGTGATGTCACAGAAAGAGAAATGTAGGGTTAGACAGTGAGACCATAGTGAGTTCAATACTTCATATTCAAACCGGTGAAGTAGGCCTTTAAGGTATCTTTGCAAAAATGAAATGCTAAAATTACAAACACAATTGATTAATGCAAACAAAAGTCATTTCCACCACATTTACAAACTCACACCAGCCTGTTTTAACTGTAATGTGTCCTTGAGTGTTCTGAAAGACAAAAAAATTACATTTTATTATTAATATTATTATTATTCTTAGGCTACATTTATGCTTCCAGCATTAGTGCTCAATTTAGAATTATAGCTCAGATTAAACATTTCTGTATGACTGTTCACTTTCACGGTCCTGTTTAGGTTAATAGGAACTCGTCAAACTAATCAACAACACATTTTGAACACAACAAACCGATGAAGAATAAAGGACATGAGTTGGGATACATACAGGTTGCGTTCCGAATCGCATACTTTCTACTATATAGTATGTAGAAAAAAGATTTAGGATGTCCCGATTCTTATGGCCAGATTGAGGATGGTTAGAAGTACCCGGATGTCCTACTTCATGCGGCCAAGATTGTTAGTGTTGAAAAGTGCATCCTATTTGGGCGATTCTGACCCACAATCCAGTGCGCACGTGAAGTGACGTAACATCGACGAAGCCTCCATATGAAAACAAACGGGGATGCGACGGATATAAAAGCAAGAGGCAAGATCAAGGCGCAATGTTATGATGAAATAAGAGAGAAAAGTATGTCCCAATAGTATGCCTACTGCATCCTAACTAGATTCTTTTTATCGTCGGATGTAGTATGTAGAATAGAAAAAAAGAAAGAGTATGCGATTCGGAACGCAACCACGGAGTGGATGAAGAAGGGATTGGAAACAGCAGGTGAATGAGCATAATGGCTGATTAGGGAAGTGAGTAACAGGTGAGCAGGAAATAGTGGAAGTCCAATGGTAAAGTCTGAGGGCATCTAGTGGACGGCTTGAGAAGGACGGCCATGTTGTGCTGGGAGAAATGAGCAGTGTGATAGTGTGACAGCAGGAAAGCACAGAGGAAAACTGACATCCACATTATCTTTTTTCTTTGTCATTTTGTGGGAACATTACAGCCATGTTGAAAAAGTAACAGGATCAGGCAGAGTAGGGTGTAGGCAGAAGGAGTTTGTGGTGCTTATTAACAACAACCATCAATAGACTAATCTCACTCCACTGATACCAGAAAAAGTATTTTGATCTTTAAATGTAAGTGCCGTCTCAGGTGAACATTCAGTGCGTCCACTTGCTTTTAGGTTCACCTCAGAGTGTTTACCAAAGCACACACAGGTTTTAAAGGAAGATTTTTTGGGCACAGGTGTGTCTGCTCTCTCTGCCTCTGGATTTAATCCCTGCCACCGAAGGGCCTAGGAAACCACTTATCAGACTGGAAAAATGGGTGGAAGTCTTTGGTGGTTTATCAACGGAGGAGGTGGAGAAATCAGAATCAGACCAAGAGCTGCAAGACACAAAATGCTCAGTAAAAACATTCATAATTTATACCAATAAAGTCACTGACAGCTTTGTCAGAACTGCAGTCTAATCCGGCCCGTGGACCTTTACTGCAGGTCATTCCCCCTCTCTCCGTCTCCCCATTTCAACTCTGTACTATCCAATAAAGCTTGAAAATGCCAAAAAATAATCTTAAAAAAAAATAACTGCAGTCTACCGTGATGAACAACCACTTCAGTTGTCGTTAGGTATTAGATTGAATGCATTAATCACACCGTTAGTTTTGTTGTTTTTCAAAGCTTGATACCAAACAGAGGCAGATACGTCCATTGATTTAAAGCCAGTGTTTTGGTTTGTAAGATATAACACGATAAACTTCTAGGGCATTAATAGTTTGGAATTCAAGCAACAGGTTTCTTATTTTTCCACAAAGCTGTGCACCAAATCCTACAGAGAAATGATCATACAACACTGTTCTGACAGTTATAGTATATAAAAAAGCTTTGTATAAAGCTTTGTACAAACGGGAAGTGATACATGTCCAACTTCAGACGTCCATCAAACAATAACATTGCAGAGTCACTGCCAGGTAAACTTCTCAAACTGATTTTTTTTTGTTTTCTTTTTTTTCAATCGAATACCCTTTGTTTTCAAGGGTCTTTCTGAATCTGTTTCATCAACAAACACAATTGATTTCCAGCTGTGCAGCTCTTCCATCTTCTTTTTGTATGCGGACAATAGAGCGCATTGAAAGCTCAAATATTGACCGCATACCGCAGTATATATGCTGTCTGAGTACACTTCCCTTTGGAATAACTTTGGTCTGATTAAAGTCTGCAATCATGCAACACTGTGTTATGAGACGCTGTATTTATGCACAGCGGTGTTTGGATCTAAATCCAAACAAACCAATAAATGAGATTTTTTAGTCTATATTTTTGCACAAACACATATTCCCACCCTTACAGGCAAAAGGTGCTCATAACTTAGTAAACTGGTTCAAAACCAGATACACCAGTATCTTTTTCGGTGAATTGAAAGTCAAAAAACAGCTCTCATATCGATCGTCTATGGATAATGTTTGCTGTTGCACTCGTTACAAAGTTTCACCTGAGAAATGACCTCTGACCCTCCAATGTGACACATTCTCAGGCTTGTTTGGCCACAACCATGGACATAAAGGCAATGGGATTCTTATCTTTGGTAAAGGATAAGCTCATACTGTATCAGCAACACTAACCAGTCAATGGACAATGAATCACCTATTATTTGTCTCATAGAGGGCAAATCATTGTAAAATGTAAATAATATATCGTTCTATGGTGTGAGAAAAATCCATACTGCATACAGTACATAATGCTTTTTAGAACGAAAATCTTTAAAATGGCTTATTATGTTTATTTTTTTCTATAACATAGACACTTAGTAGGGGAGAACGGGGTAATCTTAGCCACTTTTTACATTTGCCTTTAAGCGAGCTAAAATGATTTATCACTCAAATTTACACATTTTCCATTAATTCAGGATGTTTCCTAGAAATGGGCATTAGCATAATTTTTTCAAGACAAAGGGCAGTGAAAATATGATTGTTTAAAAAAAAGTTGTGATGTGGCTCACATTACCCCAGCTGTGGGGTAAACTGATCCACTTACTTTTTCCACTCTGAAACTACCATAACAACACATATTGTAACAGTAAGAATCCTGAAAGCTAGCCACACATTCCAGAACTAATGTCGGACTAGTAAAAGAATGATGGGGTTTGGTCAATTAAGCAAAGCAAATTTTCTAAACACTTGAAAGTAACTCTGAACAAAATACAAAATCAAATACAACATATTATAATTCAAAAGGTTTTAATAAGATTCAAATGAAAGATAGAACCAGTTAGATTAGAACACAGTCTGGGGGTCAGAACACAGGACCCTTAGAGCCAGCTATTGTCTGGGGGTCAAAGCATAGGAAAATCAGAACCAGCGAGAACAGCCTGGGACTCAGAACACAGGAGAAGACCCAACTGGATTATAACATCAGCCTGTCATACTCTACAACTAGGCCTACTCTACATTCCAGCGCTGAAGGTTACAGGGAAAGATGAGAAGGTGCTCTTTCTGTGTGGTTGCCCCAAGTCGTCTTCCTGGTGTATTTCCTTGGCATGATGGCTTTTCTACAATGTGTATGACATTAAAATAAAACATATGTCATGTAATATTACATTAAAATATGTTTAAGACTAAACTTAACTTGTGCCTTATGGTGGGGGAAAGTGAGACAGTGGCTCACTTTCCCCCACAGCTTTTGGCTCACTTTCCCGCACCACCACAATTTGAGAAAAAATTACCTCTCTTAGCATTTCAGGCTAATCTTCAGTTATCAGCATCACATGGTTTCATATGTTGGTAGTTCATCAACACGTATGATAGAAGTTTTTCTACGTGAATACATTTGCTTTTGCACAACAGTTGATTAAGTTGACAGCAAGAAAATTTACTTTTACATGCAAAATACCTATTTTGGTGAAAAAAACATGCTTACCACAGCACCATGAGGTCCTCTCTTTCAGGGCGAAGGGGAAATGAGAGGGGCTTGAAAACATATCTCACATGACCACAAATGTTTTCCGTTGCCTAGATACAGGGGGTGGCTCACATTACCCGATGGCTCAGATTCCCCCGTTCTCCCCTATATATATATATATATATATATATATATATATATAATATAATACAGAGACTCCTTTAATCTGTTTGGATGACATCCTAGCTGGGAACTGCCATTTAATTACAGTTTTAAATTATTATGGAGGTGGACACAATAATATGTAAATAAATACATAAAATAACATACATTAAGTGAATGAAAATAAAAAACTATAACGCCAAACCGATTCTGTGAAAAGATGTATTTTGAGGTGAAAGGTAACAGGTGGTGTTGTGAACTTGCCCCTTAGCAGCAGGAAGTATTCTCAAGCTCTGTGTGTGAGTGTGAGTGTGTGTGTGTGTGTGTGTGTGTGTGTGTGTGTGTGTGTGTGTGTGTGTGTGTGTGTGTGTGTGTGTGTGTGTGTGTGTGTGTGTGTGTGTGTGTGTGTGCGTGCGTGTGTGTTTAAATACGTGTTATGTCATATTCACTTCAACATGTTTAACACTCAGTGTGTGTACACAGGAGCCCCAACGTGACCCCGTCATGTAAGCCGTCCGTCATGTAAGTTCCTGTAGCAAAAACACATTTAAGAAATCAATATTTTGGATGAACTATGACATTTTGTCATTGATAGAAGAACAATAGGTTCCAAAGAAAAGAAAACATGTATTATAAGCATGTGATCAAAACACATATGAGCCAAAGTCTTCTTTACCGTTAAGATTTTTTTTTGTTTAGCCAGCGTGGTTGTTTACGTCCTGATCAGTCAAAGTCACTGCCTCCATCCAGGGAAGGACCCAGCACCTCGGCTTGAACCACAAGGCTTTGATGTGTCCTTGTGAAGCTAACTATTTATTCCCCTCTGAAGCGCATTAGCTACAAATTGAGCCTTTTGATCTTTCTCTTCAATAATTCAACCTTGTTTGTAGCTGTGGGGCTCAGTCTGGGAACATACAGTTCATGGTATTTACATTTTATTCACAGTGTTTGAGTTTTGAGTGTTCAAAGGCTATGTGTTTACTGCACCAGCATTTCAGATTGAAATACTGGGTTACAGGTGAACTCAACAAAGATATTTAATACTGTTCATTTGATATATTTCTATGCCGCACTGTGTTCAGTTGCACTTTAAAAAAGTCTGGACCATAAAAATCTGTCACGAGAAGCACAGGCCAATTTCTGAATGGATGGCCATTCATTTTTGAATGAACAAATGAGCTTGGCACATGCGGCACTTACTGTTCATGTGCCAAATGATTTACTTTAACTACATGAGCATGAGCCTGTAAAACATCATTTGAAATCAAAAGCCTTGGAGGTAGCGCTGCCTGGAGCTGCCTGGAAGGCACTTACTGTAATCTAACCATAATAACCCCTAACTTAACGTTAACCATGCTAACAACATTGCTCTATCTGTCTGATTTCAGGTATTTCCTCAGCTTTTGTTATTATTTTATGTGTTTTATTCATTGTAAACTAATGTATTGTTCTGTGTGGACTAAATGTGAACAGCTTTTGCAGCTTGGTCCAATCGGACTTGGCTCAAAACGCTTGTTTTCCAGCAGCATGACAAGATGAGAGTCACCAGTCAAACTGGCTTAAAACCAACACAGAGTAGAGACTCTCTGACTTTCTCATCATCCCCATCACCTGACCTTCCATGCCTTCCTCCTCACCTGTTCCCCCATCCTGTGTGGCCTATACACAGTCTCATTTCCTCTCATTCGCTACCAGATTGTTATGCCTCAGCTTCACAGCCCTTTATCGTGCCTGCCTGCCCATCACGCCCCTGACTGAACCTTAGACAAATTCTGCCTCTCTGCCTGACTGACCCCATTTTGGATACGTGTGTCTGTTTTAATCCTCCTGCCCAGTTCTGACTCTTGCCTTGATGTTTTTTGACATCACGTAAACATTAACTATTCACATGGCAGGGGCGCCCTTAGCTCAGTGCGTCCCCCCCACGGGCCTCGGCCAGCAGCGGACCCGGGTTTGATTCCAGCCCGCGGTCATTCTCTGCATGTCACTCCCCTCTCTGCCCCATTTCAACTCTGTCTCTACACTATATCAATAAAGCATAAAAATGTCAAAGAAATATATATAAAAAAATAACTATTCACGTGGCCTGTTCGTCTGTGAGTCGTGGTGCATCTGTGTTCAAACCTGGTTGTTTACTGAGACTTTACAATGGTTGACAACACTAATGTCAACCAAAGGTTTGCCCAAAACAAACAGGAATGGAAATCCTTTGTTGCTGCCCTGCATGCTATCCAGTAGACATATAGGGCAGTAAGTAAGGAGCCAAAGCAAGTTAAAGTGAGTAAGTAATATCAACCAGAGGGTGGCTTGTTGGAAAGGTCAGAGGATCACAGAAGCTTCATCAAAAAAGGCGACTGTTTGCAGCCGTTTGTGCAAAGACGTTGAGCATCTTTGCCTCCTAAAAGCGAGTTAAAGAATTCCTCTGATATTTTATGGAAAAAAATCTGCATTCCCGCCTTTCCAAATCAGGGGAATGTCAAGATTTTTTTATACCATTTCTACTGGCATGTCCCCCATGACTCCACTTTGCTAATAGTTGACTTCATGTCAGAAATAAAGCCGCTCCCTACACAAAGACAGCCATTGATGACACAGAGTCGTGGCATGGCATGACTTCGCAGAGAGCAACGTCTCTAATTCAGATACCAGCGTTTGTCCTTAGGGAGAGGACACATATCTGAACCACCAGGCCACAGAGGTAAGAACAAATATTAAGTGGTACAAAGAAATGATAAAATGACTCACTAGGTCACTCATTCATTAGGTTCAGATTGTTTGTTGAGTCAAAATGTTGTTCAAGAGCCTCAATTCAGTGACCTCTGCTTTTATCTTGTTTTTTTAATGTATTTGTTGACATATACATATAAAATGTATTTGTTGACATATTTAACACATTATAGATTTAACATATTCAAACAGCAATCAATGATTCACTTGTTTGTTTTGATCAAACTTTTGCAGATAACAAAAGGCTGGACTCTACCATGAAGTTTCCCTTTGTTCTGGTTTTTGCGTTCATCCTCCCACTGATCCGGGCTCAGGTTCCCCACTGGGGGCCATGTCCAGAACCCTCCGTTCAACCGGCCTTCACCCTTCGACAGGTACGAGCTGCTTTGTTCAGAATATGAAAAATAAACCTTCAGCCATGAGGCCTAACACTGTGTGAGACTCGCATGGTGTGATGGGACCAACAAGGCTGCCCCTCTTTATTCTTTTGTGCCATTTTGAAATAATTGTTCTATTTTTTATATCAGCTTATTCTCTGATTTTCAAGTTATATAAAAAAATTGTTATTATTTATTATTATTTGATTTATTTAAAATCCTTGTTTTGTGTTATGTTTGATTCCTTTTTTATTCCATTCCATTCCATTCACTTTCAGCTCTTATTTATATAGCCCAATATCACAAATAGCCATTTACCTCAGTGGCCTTCAGAGTATGTTCACAATATGGCATTGCATAGAAAGTATCCATTAATAATTCTAGTATCACATAGATGGAAAGTATAATTTTACTGTTGTATCTGGTCAAGATGGAGTTAATTTGAAATACTTAACATAGTGGAGGGTAGTTCACTGTAAGCTTAAAGTAGCAGAAAATGAACATACTCACTTTTGTACCTATGTAAATGAAGTTGAATTATAATTGAATTGAAGAGAAATCCACCGCACATTTGACTGAATCTACTTAAGCATGTAGATTTATTCATTATCTCCACTGGCAGTGCTCTGAATTATCTTTGAACATGTTTTTTTCTTTTTTGCCCTTACAGTTCATGGGGAGATGGTTTGAAATTGCCAAACTGCCAGCCCAGTTTGAGAAGGGCCGGTGCATCGAAACCAATTTCACTATGAGGACAGACAAATCTATTCGTGTGGTCAGCTCCGAAATACTGTGAGTCCCTTTCTGCAATTACTTTTTGTGCAAATGTGGAGTCAGAGGGTTATGATTATCTTGCGTTTGTATTTTATTTTAATCCAATGTAAAAATTTGACCGTGTGGAATGAAACAGGAAAGGAGAGCTGAAGAAAATCGAAGGAACTGGAGTCGTTGAGGATATGAAGAATCCCGCCAAGCTGGGAATAAGTTATTCCTATGGTGAGAGAGACGTGTGAAAACATTTCTTTTGTGTCGTGTTTAGAGGGGCCTCTTAACCTTTTATCGCCCTCATATCAGACAGATTACTTCTTTTGCTTGTGTCAGCTCAGGAGAAAACATTGAAGTTAAAGTCAGTGTGTCATCGATTCTGGAGAATGTTTGTTGTCAAAATGACTAGTCAAAATCAGATAATATCTCCTCACGCTCCGCTATCTGTCAGCAGGCTACTGTGTGTGCACTAAAATAAAATCCATTGTTAATATACAGCCTATAGGCTCTGTAAACTTGTATGTAAACAAAGGGTATTTTAACAAAAGGACCCACCGTCACTAGCAACATGCCTGTTTACACAGCCTAGGCTGTGTAATAAACCTGGATTTGTTTTTCAGCGCACACACAGTAAGCTACAGACAGGTAGCAGACCGTGAGGAGATATTTACAGATTTTTTGACAAATAGTGATTTTGACAACAAGCATTCTCCAGAATCACTGACTCCACCTAATCTACTTTTTGGCTTTGCTCCCTAACCCCACAGTGTTGCCCTATTCCCCTTACTGGATCCTGTCTACTGACTACGTGAATACGGCCCTGGTGTATTCATGTACGGACGTCCTTAGACTCTTCCACGTGGACTTTGCCTGGATCCTGGCGCGAACACGCAGTCTGCCTGCCGCCACCTTGGAGAAAGCCAGGGAGACTTTCGCCAAGAACAACATCGATGTGAGCAGGATGATCCCAAGCCGGCAGCAAGGCTGTGGCAAAGAGTGATGACATGGAAAAATGATTCATGATCTGTCCAAGAATTGTGTTTGTTATTGTGGCCAGAGGGCATACTTAACTTAACTGCAGTTTGTTGTTCATATGTGCTTTTATAAAAAGACATTATACACATTTGCAGCACATAGTAACTGCATGCCTAATATAGGCCTACTGTACATTATAGTTTGGAGTTGGAGGTTGTGTAACAGTATAGTGAACACATCACGTCTGGTTGTATTAAATAACAAGCTGGGAGTTGCTTTTTGTTGTAGGCTAATGAATGACGTTCACTGTTTAATTTGCTGTGTGAAAGAAAGGAATCGTATTGGAAGCCAATTAGTAAATTAAATAAAGATTTTACAACACAAACTGGAGACATAAAGGATCTTATTAAAATCAATAAAAGTATGTGAAACTTACTTCATGTGATCTTTGATTCTGCATCATTTCAATGAAAACACACTCATGTAAAACTATTTAACCTAGGCTACATACAATATTTGAATGTGTTTAATTTGCTAATGTTTTTGTGGCCTTCTTCCAAAAAGAAATATTTAGAGATTAATCACGGAAATAGAAGATTTCCTCAAAAAGTTAATAATACATCATCCTTTTTGAGCCTGAAAAAGGACATTATATTGTTTTTAAACATCACTTTGCCTTAAAAATCATTGAATGTCTTGTAGTTTATTTTAAGCTGAGTTGCTCCAGAACACAGGAACCTTTGTGTCTTGACTTCTAAGTGTCCCATCGGATTTATTTTCACGTGGCGCCGCATTAGCTTCGCTCTTTTTTCAAGTGTTGAAAATATGCAGATAAAATAAAATCAATCGATGCCACTTAAGGATCAATCGAACTCGACGGTGATGAAACCAGCCGTGGACGAAATGTTTCCAGAGGGCGCTGGCCCATACGTAGATCTGGACGAGGTTTGGGCTTTACGTTGATACAGATAGCCTAGAAATGTTTATTATTATATATTTTTTAAAGTTTCTATTTACAAATATTTAATATTAGTTTTATGGTACTTGTACTTTAGTTGAGCATTAACAATTTGTTCTTTTCTACATTATGTGCTTTTGACTCCTTTGATTTTTAGCTACTTTGCAAAATTAATTTATAAAAGATATAAATAAACTAATAGCCTAAATCATGATGTATTACTATAGGTTAAGTTACCAAGCGGTGTATGAAATAATAGAAAATGTCTCCACCTTTAACTGCTACAACATTAAACCGATTAACTCGTGAATGCATCATTTATTACAATCTATCAATTACTTATTTTTTATTTGGTACAATGAGTAGGCTACGTCTGGTAGCCTATAGTAGTAGCCTATATTATGATGCTTCTACTTCACCTGAAGTAAGCAAATAGCTTTAACAGTAATTTGACACTGTAGTAACCTATTCTTTCTTCCTCCCCTCTTGTCTTGGGCTAAATGTTAATGTGTGCTTCTGTGCTGCATGTGTGTATTCCTGCAGGCTGGGGGAAGCACAGGACTGCTGATGGACCTGGCTGCCAATGAAAAGGCTGTTCACTCAGATTTCTTCAATGGTAAAGATGTTACCTTTGCACCTGACAAACTGAGACTCTAAACAGTAGAAGGTTATGAACCCCCAATGAAATATTGAGGGAATATTGCATTATTGTTGGTGTGCACGGTTGTGGTTCATGCCATTGGATCTGTAGACATTGTATGTACCTACAGTAAGCTACTTTCAAGAATATAAACCCCTTTTTAAGTAGGACTTGGGCTGTGTATACTATTTCATTGTCACACACAGGGCTATGATACGTATTGTTCAAAAAAGAGTTTTGTAAAAAGCCATTGCCAAAATATTCTAGAACCAACGATTAATTATTTAGTAATTGAACAATTATCACTTTGCCATTGAACTCTTTGAACGTCAGTTATAAAACTTCTAAACCAGTTAATTTGATGCATTTCTGTATATTTTCTGCTCTTTTAACAAGAAGTGTTGGTCTACTAAAGACACAAGTAACCTTACACACAACATAATACCACCACCACAACCACCAACAACAACAAAAACCATATGCTAATAATAATAAGCAGTATCATTACTGGCAGATATCAAAATCCAGGTATCAGAATTTGATCTGAACTGATAAGTGGATTTGTGCATCTCTAAAGCCAACTATTTAAAGTATTGTGAGCCAAATGCCCAAAACATACTACCACACCTTCTGTTGAGTACGCACTAATGGGTACTAATAGTGATACACAGGGCAACATTTCCAGCGTTTCACCACTGCTTCATGTGCCCGGAGTTGGTGTTTTACTACAGAAGTGATGACCTTCAGCTGTCACAAGTTAGGGGCCTGAAGCTGCTACTTGCCTCGGTTTGACTTCTCCTTGCAGTTCAAATTAACATCAGTTCGAATCTCCACACCGTGGACAATAAAGATTTAACTAACTAACTAACTTCTCTATTCAAGTAAGTCGCGAGGTTGGATGTGCCACTTGTTGTTTTATAGCACCACTGAATGTTCTGGACCCTCGAGTGCGTAGAAAAGGAGTATTTATTCATGCAATGGAGTCTGGTTATAAAAAATGTTTTTCAGAATGTCTTCTGGCAGGTATTTACTTGGAGGGACACACATACATGGTGTCTAAAGAGACCACAGAGACGAGGTAGTTGGTTAACATTTTCCCAGAGTTTGATGTGACAGCTGAATTGATTTTTTGCTGAAATGTACACATGGAATTGGACTTTTCTATTGATTTTCTGAAAGGTGTCGAGTCAATCTTTTCCCCCTTCGAGAGATAAAGACATACAACATCTTTAGGCTGTCAAATGATCCTCCCACGGGGTCTCACAAATAGGACTATCAATACAATTCAATTAAGCTGTTCAGTTAATGTGAAAGGAACTGAGGAGGAGTCAGTCCGGGCAGATTGAATCTATTAGCACATGATGTTACTTCACCCCTGGGCGTCAGAGAGCTGCTGGTTCCAATCTCTTTACTGGCCTCAAAACATTCCTGGTACCCCCGCCACCCTCCTTTTTAACAAACTGTGGTTTATAATGTAGTGTGATGTCTGTCCCGAGGCGCTGCTACATCAAACGGCCATGACTTCTCAGCCATATGCGACACAGATTCCACGCAGACTGCTCGGCAGGAGCTGCGTGGACGGGCTTTGTATGAGGCTCATTTAGGGTGGCAGGCTTTAGTCCCTTCTGATGGAGATGTGGACCACTTGACAGCTGCTCCCCATTCCCCTGGCCCACACTGTTTAAAGGGATTTTAAATTTTCATTCATATAAACACATCGGCTTGATTCTTTCACAGTGACAGTGTTAACTGGTGTTTAAGCTCAGAAAGATCCATGTTGCAGTAGATCTGAGGAAAACAAACTAATGTTAATCTATTGCTTAGTTTGATGATGCGAAACTGCAGGTTTATTTATTAGTCCTGCTCTCTTAACCAGGCAAGTTATACACCTTTAGATTTAAGAGATAATTTAGGTTGACAGTGTACAGACATGCTACTGATTTAAAAGCTGATCAATAATTTTGCCAAAAGTATGTGGACACTCTCTGTCCACTTCTGGACAGGGGTGTCCAATTAATGAGTCCAAAGCTTTTTGTTGCGACTCATTAAAAAAAAAAATAACCTAAACATTTTATGGAATCCTTATGGGAAATGTGTCTTAATGTTATTTGTTTTTGGCCAAAATATATAAATCTAGGCTACTGGTATCAGTCAGGCTAACACTTTTATTGCAGCTCATTAATGTTGACAGTTTTTAAAATGAGATGTTTGAGCGCCACATAGTTTTGGCCATATGCCAAGCAGTAACACCATGACAGAAGGAATTCGGTCCCCTGAGTCTTTCATTGTCAGTTATGTGTTCTATTTTTTTGTGAAGGCTTTAATTAGAGCCAAACTGTTGTCATTCTGTCATTTTCTGTCTGATTTCTATGTTTTGTTTGTTTGTGATGACACCTCTTCAAACAGCAGCCTGTGCACACTCAGTCTGCACACAATGTCCTGTATAGTCTGCAGGCTATAAAATAACAAGTCAACAAACTGTATTTATACAGCACAGTTGAACACTATTAACAGTTTTTTATTTAAGTATAGTGTAATTCTAATAGTTGCAGTTCTAGAAAAAACACAACAATATTATAAAAACTGAAACATATGAAAAAAAAGCTATGTCAATGATAACAGTATCAGTTGCAGCAAAACATACAGCACAGCAAGCTACAGGTTAACACAAACTGAAATACACACAAAAAAAGAAAGCTTATCTCACTGTTAAATGTAAGATTCCTGCAGTAGGGATGAGGATGTGGCACATTATTCCCATGCATGTTCATACAGTTTTCCATGCTGACATCTGACCCCACAAAGGATCCGACCAACAGGAAAGGCACTCAGCAGACTTTTACTTTTATCACCCCGCTGCGCCCCTAAAGCCTGTAACGCTGCTTTATGAGAAAATGCCTGGCCTGCAGAAGCATTTGAAATACAGCCAGTGTTTCGTTGTGTCCAGCTGTTATGTAATTTAAATTAAATCAATCAATCTATCAATCTATCAATCTATCTATCTATCTATCTATCTATCTATCTATCTATCTATCTATCTATCTATCTATCTATCTATCTATCTATCTATCTATCTATCTATCTATCTATCTATCTATCTATCTATCTATCTATCTATCTATCTATCTATCTATCTATCTATCTATCTATCTATCTATCTATCTTATTGTTCTTCATGTTTTCCTCACACAGATTTTGAGGATCTGTTCGACGATGACGACATTCAGTGACTGGAGCCTAGCTTGATGGATTATATTCAAACAACTACTGTACACTTATTTGGGGAATAGCAAACCGACTATTTACTGTGTAATGACATATAATTTCCTTTCATAGTTGTCCAAGTTTCAGGCTTTTTAAAACATCCCTAAAAAAGTTGTCCCCTGCTCCAGATGTTGTGAAATTCTTCAGATCCCTAGGATTCCTTCATATGTGGTATGTTCAAATGAGGAGCTTGTATTGCGCTCATGTCTTCGACTGCTTTTTAACTGGATTGCAGGTTTGAGTGCGCTGGAGAACACCTGTTAGGAACGTAATTATACACATGATGGGCAGAGGCTTTGTATGCTGTCTCCCTCAAACATGCTACAGATGGCATATGATAAATGATGGTTTGCTGGTTAAAATAATGAGTGATAGTCACATACGTACATATGTTACATTGTGTATTTGTATATAAGTGTACAGTAGTTATGCATCCACAGTTGTATTTTTGTGATGGACTCTAGTCTCTATATGTGACAATGGTTGAAAATCAATAAATGGTATTTTTTTTATATGAAGCCGAAGTGTATGTTTTCCTGGAATTCTTCCCTTAACTTTAAAAATGCTTTTCTATATATTCAAAAACGTTCTACTTAAACTCCAAATTTCACAAGAACACCAACTGTTCCAACTCCACCTAAAGATCTTTCACCATGGCGTTTAGAGCCAAAACCATTTGTTGATTGATCAATATGTCAACTGACCGGAAATCTAACTAGAGCTATTTTGATAATCCATTGATTTGTTTGTATTATTTCAAGCAAAAACACCAAACATTACATTGTTCTAACTTCTCAAACAATTAAAATATATGTTGATGAATTAATCAGCAGTATTGATAATGAAAACAGTTCTGGCCGTCAGCAAAAGCTCCGAAAAATGTGACGTTTTCTTATCCAAGCTCAACCTAAACTGCAGATTTTACCCTGCCCTTCCCACACCATGTTATTGAGAAATACTTAATGTTGTGATACTTATTACAGCCATATGGCCCAGCCCTTTTACAGAACTGATCATTCATAAACATTATTAGAAGATTGATTTCAGGAATATGAAGAGCCCATTGTAAAAGATACAGGATCAGCCACTTAGTGAGTGTGAGCAACTCCAAAACTGCAGCCAATAAATAAAATAAAATATGCAAGAAGATTTTTTCACTAAAATGTTGTGAGTACAAATAACAACAGGCTACTGTGTGTCTGCAGATCACATCACCACGGTCAAAGAAAGAACAGTTTGTCAGAGGTTATCATGCAGATTTTTATCATTTCAGAAACCAAAGAGATTTGGTTAATATCAGCACCAATAAAACATTTGAAGTCAATAATATTTCCAGTTTTGGACAACAGCATATTGGGCTTTTATTACTATTCAGCACAAGTTGGTAACTGATAAGAAGCTTCTGAAGAGCACAAAATGCAAACTGCAGGATTTTTTTTCCAGCTCACTGATAAGAGTCAGCAAAACAGAGAAGTGTGCTGTCAGCAAAGAGATTTCAAACAGTTGTGTTTAAGACAATGGTATTAATTACGTTTGGAAAAAAAATGGCAGTACATACAAAGTACTGTGGATTTGCAAAAGTGAATCACAGGCTCAAGGATTGGGGCCAATTAACAAAAGTGTCTGTAATAGCCAACCGTCTGCAAGGGAGCAGAAATAATACGCTCTATAGAATGAAACTCAAATTGTGGAACGCCTCACACGGTTTATTATAGATTAATCACAAAGTCTGTGTCTGCAGGATAACATGGAGATTAGACCATTATTTATGTTGCAGCTATTATAGCGGCTCTGGACTTTATAGACACAATGCTGCTTTGAGATAAATGCTAAATGCTCACAATGACAATGCTACCATGGTGTAATGTTTCGTTTGTTCACCATAGTTCGGCATCTTAGCATTTGGTATTTGTATCAGCATTAACAAATCAAATGAAATCAGTTTTATTTGTATAGCCCAATATCACAAATTTACATTTGCCTCAGTGGTCTTTACATTTCATACAATATGATACAATATGATACAATATGACCTTACACCCTTAGCTCGGCTGAGAAAAAACTCCCAGTAAAAAACCCTTTACCGGGATTACATTATTTTTTTAAAGAAATCTCAGGGAGAGTTGACAAAGTAAGGGATCCCTCTCCCAGGACGGACATGCTGCAATAGATGTCATAAGTGGAGAAAATCACAAAGGATTTTGATCATTGACCAGATATTTACATAATACTAAAGTAAAGCGTGAATAGTGTGGATGCAGGAGGTCTTCAGATGCTGCCAGAGGATCCACACCGTGTCGTTTCACCAGGGAAATCAAATGTTTCCAGCGCCGGGATTACATCCCACGTCTCCAGGTGGCGTCTTTGACCAATGCAACATCTTCCGTGTTGATGATCCATTCTCAGATGTTGCCAGAGGGGGGGACCAGATCCACACCATCTCGTCACCACCAGGGAAAACTGGAAGAGGTCAGACAGGCAACCAATGAGCGAAGCACAGATTAATTTAAAGATTGAACAAGCATGGATGAACGGTGAATCAGTGCTGATGTGAGGTAATAGCAAGCGGGGAGCATCCGTTCCTAGGACGGCTGATTCCGGACAGAACTCGGAGTCAGTCGAGTAGCATGGAGAGTGCTTGGTAGACAGAGGGAGAGAACCCCTGGGGCATCTCTCAGCCAATCATGGAAGATAGACAGAAGAGCACAAATGTTAGAGAAATGGTATCAGTTTTGCGTCAGCAGGACAATTTTTCAGTGGGAGGACAACCGGTACTCAGGCCCAGACAAACTGAGACCGAGGCAGCTCCTCAGGCTGTTATTAATAACGCTATAACAGTGTTAAACAATATGAACACAGTTAACATTAATTTACATTGATTAACACTCTACCGTTCCACCGCACCCCGCCCCCAGAGAGCAAGCCCCAGTGCGGCACTAGTCCCGCGGAGGACCGGGGCCATAGATAGAGAATAAACAGTATAGAATAGGGAAATAGCCAAATGCACTGCTGCCACGAGGAGCAACCACAGCCAAAACCCCCGGAGGGGCGGCCCGCACGACTGATGCCATTAGTTTTCCAGGGATTTGGTCATAAATCAACCAAAAATTTGCCCCGAAGTTGATGCTAAAGTCAGGTGATCATTGATATCATTACAATTCATCCACTTTAGAGGATAGGTCGCGTCATGGTAATACAAACAATAGTAATGATTTTTTATTTTTAATATCAAACTTCCCGGATGATGCCAAAAGAAAAAGTCAGAGGAACAGCAAAGTCATCAGGATTCATCCACTGAGGACCATGTATTTTAAACAATGAAATCCAATAGTTGTTGAGACATCTCATTTCTGGAAGAAAGTGTTGAAACAACCGCCATTGGCATTAAAAAATATGTAGCCAACATGATTCTATTTGGTGAATGCACACTGATAGCATTTAGCCAGATCATTAAAATATACTGTATGTCCTCTTGTCACCATTCACAACATGCTTTCTTTGTTTGTTTTTTTGCAAAATGCAATTTTAAATTATGCGCAAAATATTTATCTTGGTAAATAATTATTCCTTCCTCCTTTAACTTGACAACATTTAAAGCCACAACTAAAGTGCTAACATAAAACAAATTGACAGGCGTGGTCATTTTTACAAGGGTCTGTGTTTTTAATGAGCTTCTCTTGTAACACGAGGGGCTTTATGGGTCTCTGCCCAAGTTTTTGTATGATGCCGTGAATTTTTTTTCCATGTACGGAAGGAGACAGGAACTTCTCCCAATGGTTGTTCCAGTTTAAGCTGAGGAAAACAACCATTTGTCTCCTTCTGTGACAGCTCCGGTTAGCCAAAAATGTGTAAATTGCAGGAATCATAGCAGAGACTGAGTAACCTCCAGGCATGCAAGAGGGACACAGACCTAGGGGACAAAATGTATGAGTGAAAAAAACAGCATTTAAAGGAATAGTTCAATATTTTAAATTGTTAGCTTTTTGCCTGTACTCTCCGGCTCAAGAAAAGGTGACAGAAACAGTTCCTGTAACTGCATGCATTTTTGATGTAGAAATGGGCACCTCATCCCAGTTAGTTTAACTCAAACACTGGTTGTCAAGGGGAGCAAGTCAAAAGATAAACTTAGCAACATCACTAAATGTTCCTGTGTGCTTCTTGGGACTTGTTTATTTACCATGTTATGTTGTGCTTTAGATTTTTTACATGTTATGTAATTTAAACACGAAATACATACTGGATGGAAATCAGGAAGTGCCTGTGACAGCCACATATGTTTTTGATTCTAAAATGACATGATGTGTAAAAATATAGAGTGTTTTTTTTAATCAGCTTTGTTTTCAATTTAATAGAAGAATAGGAATCAAAATATGTCTAATTTTATCAAAAGCTGCTGCCAGAGCCAGGGAGTAAAGGACTACGTGAAGAAGTTCTACCAATTGAAAAACAAAAATTGGATTTATAAATATATGTCCAAATATCAGCTGTAACACCTGGACACAGGTTACATGTTACAGGTGTGAATTAGTTAGCTAACAGTTATAAAAGGTTGGACTAATTCTCTTAAATGGAAAGGTTGCTCCAATAGTTGACATTTTTAACATGAACTAAAAGTTAAATATACATGATCAATTAGTTAGCCAAATGTTATGGATAAATATTTAAAATAGTTAACGTTAGTCAAACAGTATGGTTGAAAGATTTAAGGTTAGCTAGACGTTGAGTAGGCTAGGCTCTAGGCTATAAATGCTAGAAGTTAAGTTTAAATAGATGAAACAATTAACGTTAGCCAAACATTATGTATACTGTACATGGTAAAGAATAAATGGCTGAAACATAAGTTCTACTTCTATAATACAAATGCAAACCTTATACAAACCTGAACAGTGACCAGTGAATTACGAACATAAATTAAATAAAAATCACGTGTAAAAACCAATTCAAAAGATAAAAATCTGGAACACTACAGAAGGGATACTTGAGTTCATCTGGTAAGATACACCTCAAATGTTGCCTGTTGTGTTGTTTGCTTCTTTCAACTGATGTTTTTCTAGTTGCCATAGCTCCCACATACATGCTGTATACATTATACAGGCTGCACAGGCTACGTGGCACAATCCATGCTTCAGGGTCCTAGGTAACAAACAGATGTGTTGGCATGCTGGTCCTAATGGCTTTGCATCTCTACATTAGTAGCTCATAGTGGCCCTCTGTATGAGGCCTGCCTCTGCTAATGACCCCAGCTCTTCCTCCATGTTTTTGGGTTAAAAAAAAACAGAAAAAACATGTGCAAGAAAAGAGTAATGTATACAATTGTTCTCTACAAAACAGCCGAGTAACTGTTCGAAGAAAGAAGGCAATGGCTGCAAACAATTTAATGACACCAAGTTCAGGAGCATTATCAAAAAGGCCCATGCGTCAATATTGCCGCATTTGTAGTTTGACGTTCCAGATTTTTTTTTAATTCTTCGTACTAAGGTGGGGTCAGCGATTCTGACTTGTTGTCAGAATACATTTTTGTCAAAATCAGTGGAAATCTCCTAACAATCCACTGTCTGTCCGTACTGTTTCTACGCTGAAAAAAGTATGCAGTGTCAATACAAAGCCTAGGGTCTGTAAACAGGCATGTTGTGGGCCCCCTTTGTTTGCATATCCTTTGTTTACATAGCCTTTGCTGTGTATTATCACCAGGATTTTTTTTCAGAGCAGACAGTAGGGACAGGTAGCGGATTGTGAGGAGATATTCAGAAATTTTGACAAAAAGTGATTTTGACAAACGTTCTCAAGAATTGCTGACTCCACCTTTACTTTCTACAGAGACACTGGATGTGAAGCACAGCACTGTTATACATCAGTAGGTGTATCTGACTGATTACTCTAGTATCCTCCCAGTGGTAGACGAGCTTGTTGTTATTTATCACTAAATCCTGTTTTATGCATCTTTATGTTCTTGTGTAACATCAGGGAAGCAACGTGAACACCAACACTACCTTTTGCTGTACAGTTTTATGAGAACCACCTCTGAGATAGCCGCAGGCACTCCTTTATAACTCTGTAACACAGGCCTCTTGACTTGCCGTGTGGATTTAAAGTCTTACAGTTTTTAAGTTCACACCCATTGAGACCTCAAGGTACATTTCAAATCTAGAATAGATACAATGTCCCCTCGTGCGTTGACCCCAAATTCCAAACCTGTGTGGAAAGAAACCTGGCGCTAAGTGGCACCTTGTTAACGTTTCTCCTCTGAGAGCAGTCGTGCTGCTCACCTCTCTTAATTACAGGACCTCTATTGGTCAAATGGATGGCAGTGCAGGAGCCAATCCTGGATCTCCTAGCAGCACAACAGAGCCGTATGACATGCCTTTTTGTTTTTAATGATCAAGAGGGCTCCTTAAAAATGTTTCCCAGCCGGTGGGTCCCATACAGGGGAGTAGAGAGGTAGAGGGTTCAGACGGCCCGGACAACCACAGTGCAGCAAGCCCCCCCACCCCCCTCTCAAGAAGAGGCCAGAACTTCAGCACCTTTACAGGTAAGGACTCATGTGAATGTCTTTTTTTTTCATCAATCATAGAGTCATTGAAACTACTTGTAAACTTTATTGTGTTTATGTTTGTAAGTCTTCGAAATTGGTGGAAGAAAATGTCTCCTTTGGAGCTTCAGCCATCTTTGCAGCAATGGAGAAGAACATTTCATGCTTTTGTCTGTTTGATTGTTCAGCTCAGGGGCTTCATTTCATCTTCTAATATTCATAACAAAAGTCTTATTTTTCTCAGTAATCCCTGAAAAGCTCCATTACAGCATGCCCCCAATCCTCTCTATTGTCTTGGCATCAGCCAGTTAAATGAAAGCGCTCTCTTTGCTCCAGATGCATTCTCTTGTTCTTAATTTTCAACCACACAGCGATCAATCCAAGTCTAGTTGCATTGTTATAAGTAGAAGCCCTGTTAACCATCAATACTTCAAATAAAGTTATGCTGCACCATTATCAGTGAATATTATTTCTGTATTTATCCTCAGGAAGCACCAAAAAGTGAAAATGGCACGAGTTGAACGACCATCGTTTTCCCTGATCCACACAGGATTCCTGCTAGCTATTGTTTTATTACCAGGTGAGACTTGATTTACAAAATGTAAAAATGTATGGTTTAAAATGCATCTATTACTTTTTCTCAACTTTCTCAAAAACTTTTAGTTGCAAGAAGGATGGAAACTTACTCTTTTGTGATGGAAGTTGTTTCTTGTGATATTTATATCTGCACATGCAGGAATGTGGCCATACAAAAACAGGAAATGATATGAAATAGAGCAGTAAAAAGACATAATTTTCTGTAACAGAACTTTGTTTTAGTTTTGTTCTAGTCAGGTAAAAACATCCTCCTTTGGGAAAATGCTTTACAAAATGTTCTTGCTGTAAGTGCACTTACTGACATTTTTTACTTAAGTACAATATTGAAGTATTGAGTACTTTATGTTGCTTTCTAGTTCTACGATATTGGACATTAGAATTGCTTACATCTGCTGACTGAGATTTCATAAATAAAACATATGATAAGTGGATAAAATATAACACCCTGACAGTTTAACAACAGTATGAAGTAAGATTTTGTTCAAATTAGCTCCACTTTGAGCAACTACAACAGTAAAATGCTACTTTAACATCAATGCATCAGGACAAAATACATTATAATAAAACATGCAAGAAGTTTTAGTACATTCTGTACTGTGGTACTTTAACAGCATGTATTGCTACTCTAAGTCATGTAAAAGTACTAATTTGTGTTGTTGACAGTTTGTGCTGATGACCTCCATATTTATAAAATCCCATCACATTAATCGATGGCATCGAATTATAGACACCATTACCCTCATCTGTTTGACACTAAAACAGCGTGACATGTTGATGTGCGAGGCCGCCTGTAACTACCTCAAAATCCCTCCAGAGTCATAAAATCGCATTAAGCCCTGCTCCTCTGGGAGATTTTTCCACATCAATAAATGAGAAACACTGGACGTCTCAGGCATACTCTGCTGACTTGGCGTTTTTGTTCATAGTCGTAAACTCCTGATGTAAAAACCCCTGATGGAGCAGAGGACACTCGGCATGAGGAAACAGGGATGCACACAGACACGAACCCCCCCTTTCAAACTTCCACCTTTAGCGTGTGTTGCTAATTGGTTTGTGTGGGGGCCCACTCTTTGTAGTTTTACAGTTGAGGGAGGCCCCCAGTAGTTGGTTCAAAGCCTTACTGTGCGTGCATGGGGCTGGGTGGGGGTCTGGAGGAGGGGGGTGTTAAATTGCCTGTGTCGGGGCGCCAGAGTCCCAGCACCTGCCGCGTTTCACCCAGGGGCTTGTTAGCAGGTCAGCGATTTTTCCCTGATGTGAGGCTCCACATCTGGGAACATCTGGTCCTCGTCAGCTCTGCTGTTGCTAATGCGCCTCCTGCTCCTGTTTTACAGAGTTTCTGGGGGCCGTTCCAGTGGAGCAGCGCATGCAGGAGGAAGGTGAGGACCCAGGACGTGGCATCTTGGCTTTTTAGCCACTAATGTCAAAGATTCATGGGGCAATGGGCTTTAAAAGCTTTTATACACTGCTCTTACTTTCTTTTATGTTGCCTTAATATACATGTATACATTTTCTTTTCTTTTCTCATGTGAAATTAAACTGAAAATGTATGTTCTAAGAAACAAGCATTTTCAAGAAGTCATCTTTGCAACCTGGGAACCTGTGTTGAACATCAACTTTTTACTATATACTGACATGTAACAGAGCAAACAATTCATTTATTAATGTTATTGAAAGCAATCAGAAAATTTCTTGAAAATGAAAAATAAATTCATTGCAAATTAAAGTTGTTAATTATTGAGTTTTATTTTGTTAGCTTTGGATAGAGTGAGGCTAGCTGTTTCCAGTCTTTATGCTATGCTAAAGTAACCAGCTGCAACATCATTTTGTCAACACATAAATAAAGTTACAGAACAACAACAAAGAATAGTTAGTTATATGATAGTTCAAATTGTAAATCTTCTCCTGTCCCCTCAGTGACTGCATTGTCTGATGATGTGAAAGACGTGGCCATGGTTCGCAACAAGAGGAACATCCACCCCCTCTTTGCTGTGCCTCAGTACAAACGCCTGCCAGACTTCTGGGGATGGTACAAGTATTTCATGGACAGCCACAACCAGGAGGGAGTGAGTGGAGTTTGTTTCACTTTCATTTTTAGTTGATCATATAGTCAGAATTATGAAATCTGGTTTGAATCATTTGAATCATGTTGTACCCCTGTCACATTATTCTTCAGCTTGAGGATCTGGATCGTCTGTACATGGCCCACCTGCAGAACAAGCATCGGTCCGAAGAAACCCCAAACTTCAACCACTACCTCACGCACCTTAGCGAAATCTACAAGACTTGTGCCAACTCTGACGATCCCGAGTGCATCGCAGAGTCCACCAGCAAGCCAAAAGCTGCGTTGGTGATGCCCGCCGCCATCAAGTCTGCTCCCGCCCGGATGTGCAACCCATACCTCGACCCTTACTGCCTTTTCCCCATCCTCCCTCAAGCCGCTGCTGCCCCAGAGCCTGAGCCTGAGCCCGCCAAGCTGCCGGCCCCCATCCTCACCCCCTTCCTGCCCATGCCCCTCAAGAGCCACACCGGCTTCTACTACTACGCCCCCGTCCTGGAGTCCTTCCTCACCCACGAACAGAAGCTTGAGCTGCTGAGAATCTGCGGCGCTGAAGATGTGGAGTGTCTGCAGTATCACCTGAGGGCCGCCTACGGTTACCGCCCAGCCCCCGGCCCACCCCCGTCCTATTCCGCGCTCAAATGCGACCCCAGGAACCCCTACTGCAACCCCACCCTGGTCCACAAAGCACCCACAGGCTTCTACCACCTGATGTACCCCAGCTGTGACCCAGAAGTGGACCCTCTGTGCGTGAGCAACGCCGCACCTGCTGCTCCCCTCACCGCGGGAGAGGCCCCCAAAGAGCAACAGTGCAACCCTCTCTTTGACGCCGGCTGCAACCCCCTGACCGCCAACAAGCTGTCCGGCCTCACCAAGCCCGTGCTGGAGTACGCTGCTCCCCAGCAGGCTGCCGCCCCTCCCCCCGCCGCTCCTCTGACCTGCGACCCACGCACCGACCCCTTCTGTCTGCTGGCGGTGGCCGCTGCCCTGCGTAGAGGCACTACAGAGCAACAGGTCTGAATCCCAAGTCCTGCCTCTATAGGATTTGAATAGTTCAAGGTTTTGACTAATCCAGTGACCTTACTCGTCAAATGGTTCTCGTAATATTCTCTTCTTTTTCATGTAGTGTTTTAATTAAAATGATGGAGTGAAATGAAATGGGCTGTTGCATAATGCTTTCGATTACTATGTGTTATATGTGTTTTTGCATTTGTTTTTGAAGAAAAACACAAATCAATCAATCAATCAATTAACCAGGTCCGTTACAAGATTGGCGGCAAGACCTACGAAGCCAAGGCCAAGATCAAGGCACCAGCCAAGCCCGCCTGCCATCCTTTCGACCCCACCTGCGGCAAGTTTGCAGCACCGGCACCGGCCGCCTTGGAGGCAGAGGCCCCGAAGGCTGCCGCGGGAGACATAATCCTGCCACACCCAGATTGCGACCCCGAGTTCGACTACAACTGCCGCCTGCGTCGCGCTGGGCCCGCCCCTGCTGCTGCAGAGGAGGAGAAGGCTGCCGCTGATGAGCCAGTTGCCGCTGCCGATGAGCCCGTCAAAGAGGCTGCTGCCGCCCCCAGCTTTGAAGACTTCCTCAAGAGCGCCATGAGCCAAAACAAGTAGATTTCAGAAAATAATGAGAAAACAGAATCAACCCCTTGTAAGATAATTTGACCAAAATGAAACTCACTCTGTAGTCCATGCATCTTCATGGACAGCAACCTTCCACGATATGATCAAATAACAATTAAATGATTAAGAAAAGTTTTTTTGTAAAAGGGGAACAATTCAAAAGGGCCAACAACATAGAGCATTTAGTGATTTTTTATGGATTAAACTCTTCACGTGTGTATGTTTGTAGAAAAAGAGTCGTATGTATAGATGTGTGATAGATTGTAGCGGTAGTTTGAATTTGTGCCAGTGGACAAGAATTCCTCTCTGTTGTACATTCTCTTGTTTCTATTTGAGTTATCCTAACTGTATTTAATGTTTGTTTCCACTTTTTACTCTAAACCTCATAATGCTTCACCTGTTTAGTTTTTATAAAGTTCTAAATAAAAAAAACACTTTTGAAAAACTTCTGAATTTTATTTCCAGAGGTTCTGTGGTGGAAATTAGAGGTTACAGGGTAAAGACTCATCTGCTCAGCAGTTAAAGATAAAAGTAAACACCACACATTTTCAATACTTTACAAATATTTTCAGTGTTTTTAACAATGCTCTCCAGGGAGCCTTCTCTTTAAATACAGGCAGCATTTCAGCAACTCACATGCAGCATGTATATAATCAAGCATCAGTGTGCCAGCTGGCTCCAGTTTATGGTCCACCATTATGAAAAAAGGATATTGTTGCTACTTATGCACATTTTATGTTCACATATAATGACCAACAATGTGTGTTTTGCATAAAGGTACACCAAACTGTATGACCCCGAGTGACTGAGAGATTCATTAATGCAGCGGTAGTGGTAGAAATTCAGAGAGGAAATGTAGGGAGAGAGAGAAGGACAGAGAAAGAAAGAGAGAGAGAGAAAGAGAGAGAGAGAGAGATAGCCATTATGGTTGACTTAGCCACTCTGCTGGTCACCAATGCAAATATATTCTACCAATCATCTTCCAATATTTTACCTAATGGCAACTTAATGGAGGCAGTACAGTACACCCACAGCACAAGAACATTACTACTATCTTGCCATGCAGACACATTCAGTTCAATAGGCAGAAGAGAAATAGTCTAAGATAAACGGTGGTATCCCCCCCCCCCCCCCCCCAAAAGCTTAAACATTATATTTTAGAATTGAACGGTGGCCGTGGGCTACGAAGACTGCAGTCTTCTCTTCAATAATCCATCAGCTCAGGCACACAGCCGTCGCCTCAAGGAGACGGACACTGCTGCTGATTCTGTTGCTGCTGACAGTTTTAATAGCAGATAACACACAGCAGGGCCCAGTAATGACTACCTGAGCACAACATGCAGTCAAGAAAAGCCCCATGGAGGTATGTTCATAATTGTAGCTGTTATCCTGTAAAGTTTGGACCTGTGCCCGAGTTCTCCTGTCGTACTGCAATTAAAACTCTCTGAAGTTTAATTCCAAGTTCAGTCAGGATTATTTATCATGCAGTGCAGCACACTTGGCAGTTACCTTTCGTTGTGGGCTGTTTAAGGATGTTTTTTTTATTGGTTGTGATTTTGAGCTCATCGAAGCTGTCAGTTTCACCAAAAACCTCCCAGATGTCACTGTTGATTTGCGTTACTGTTCTGTAATGAACAGTCACATTTCACACCTTTCACAAGTCTTATAGATAGCATTTTGTTGCATTTCTTATCTAGGCGAAACCTTCATTTTTACAGTTGTAAACTATACAATCCATCGTAAATCTCCACTGCAACAATACACACCAAACAAATCTTTATTTTCAAATAGTCTTGGTTAATCTGATAAAATAAATGCAATAACATCCAGGAGGCTGATACGAGGTTTTCAGAGCCACATAACTGAGAGCCATTTGGAAGAGATCAGAAACTACTTCAGGTCCTATATTTATTAAATGGCTTCACTCTGGATTGATGCAACAAATGTATTATATTTTATTGAAAATCTATAAGTAAATCCATTGGAAATAAGATAAAGAACATTATTTAAAATAAAAATTGTAAGCCTTAATGTTTACATGCAGCTTTCCAGCAGGTGGCGCTTGTCTTCCCTAAGCTCTAAACCGTGAGGGAATGTCATTGCTTCACTACCAGCTGTCACAACAGTCAATACATCTCTGCCTCTCTACACAGTCTTGTTGTCAGAGCTGTTTTAATTAAAAGCTAGACGTTTGACGCCAAACTTTTGTTTAAGACAAAACAATTTAGCATGAAAAAACCTCTGACACAAATGTAACTACACAGATGAGAGTGTGATACCTTTAGGGGGAGATATATGTAAAAGCTGAATAATGTGTCGTCGGTTAAAATTGAATTTCATCAAAGGTCGTCTCAGGGGAGCAAAAGATCAAACAGTGTGAGGAGCAGAAAAAGAAAATGTTTGGAATCAATTTCACGCCTCTGTGAAGAATAATTGCTGTGGATTTTAAACATTATGATATTAAGATAAGCGCCATTCAGCAGAACGCATTCTGGTCTGCCGGTTTATCATGGCTGCTGTTCTGTGTTAATTACTAAATATACTGATGAATTAATCTGCAGAGGAAAAGCTTTCGCTGAATGCTGCTCCTGATGGATGGATGGATGGATAGATAGATAGATAGATAGATAGATAGATAGATAGATAGATAGATAGATAGATAGATAGATAGATAGATAGATAGATAGATAGATAGATAGATAGATAGATAGATAGATAGATAGATAGATAGATAGATAGATAGATAGATAGATAGATAGATAGATAGATAGATAGATAGATAGATAGATAGATAGATAGATAGATAGATAGATAGATAGATAGATAGATAGATAGGGAAATCTACCTATCACCCTGACAGTTTTCCCTGAATTATTCACATCTGAACATGTTTACATTATGCATAAAGGGGTCCATGGTTCTGCTATATAGCTTCTGCTTTTAGGGACAACGGTTTGATTAAAACAATAATTGAACAAAATTACAATTTACAGTGTTTGACCTGAGTCGCATCCATTTATCTCCCGAATCCGTCCGTCCATAATAACGCAGCAGGCAGACAACTAATGGACCCAAGATTTATTAATAACTGACTTTTCAGCTGACCAGAAATTGAAGTGGTACAAAAATAGATTCCTGAGACGGAGCTGTTTGAGGTTGGCAGCCTGAGGAGTCAAGTAAAAACGCTCTCCAGCATTGGAATGACCGGGTCTACTACACAGGCAATTTAACAATATTTCATCTTCTTTGCCCAGTCCTCGGTATTGCTTTTCTATATGAGTGAGTGATAAAGTCACACTAAAGCCATGCTATCACAGGGGCTTGTATGTAGCAGTCTGCAGGGACCTCCTTCCTGCACTCACACTCCTCAGATGACGGTAATGTTTTGTGGACCGATCGCTGTACCCTGTATTATTTAGCTGTTTCACAGAGGCGATGGAAAAACGCAAATGTTGAGCAGAGTGGGAGACTAAAAGTTGTGTGTGAAAGCAAATGTGACAGGCCGAGATAGAGTGAGTCATCTGAAAGGTCAGCTCACTATCTATTCTCTACATTTAAATTAAGTAGGCCTAATGGAATTTTGCATATAGATGTGCTTTCAGCTTTAACTGCGGTGGTTATTCAGTTCAGCAATGGCTTTGGTTTTTTGTGTGATGAAGTTGTTTAAATTGTAATTCTTCAACTTTCTTTTTTGCAGGTTTTAGTAAAGCAGTGCTTTTTCTGTCCCTATCATCTATTTTCCTGCATAAAATGTCCCCCCCCCAAAAAAAATAAAGTCCTTCTATATTTTTTAAAAAGCCTGCAGCTTTCAGCGACATAATGGCACCAAAACATTTAAAGAGCTTCTTCCCCGATGCCAGGTCTATAGAGGATTTGTTGTTGTTTCATAAGACAAATTTAAGTCTATTACTCTTAATGTGGTTGCTTGGATGGCAGGTTTAAGAGGCAAGCATCAGACGTACAACATTTGTTTCAAGCTATTGTTTGAATATAAAACATACATTTGAAAGAAGAAAATCTCCCTCTTACCAATAACAAGTTGATCTCATTAGCAATAAAACGCAATGTTGCTCAGTTCAACACACAAAGGGTTTAGTGCAACATCCATATTTGGCAAATGTGCTGATACTGGGTATTATTTTGATAATATATTCGCCCATTATTGTTTTTTTCTTGCACTTTTTAAAGACACATTTTCAACTGATCAATGTATATTGTTTCCCTTTAACCATGCATCAGGTTTGGCTAAGCACTCTTGGACCAGGGTTCCATTAAAACAGTAGAAAACAGAGTAGACTATCCGCCATACCAAACTGGCTTCGGGCTAGCTGGTCAAACTAGCAGGAATATAAATGTCATGTGTTGTCCCACGGTATGCTGTGAAATTGGCCTTTAAAACAACAAATAGAAAACACAATTTATAGAAATAAATCTATTAGAAGTTATGCAGTATGTCATGTTCGAGAAAATATTACTTGGAAAAAAATCTCAGCTTCAGGTGACATTTTCAAAGAATTCTACAATTGTTCAAGTAGCATTTTGTTACAGCAGAATTCAGAGAATAAAGTCAGAACTATTTTTTTTCTTATATGTGTCCCGTATTCACTTCCCTAATTAGGACATTAATCTTAAGCGTAACTTTTTTTTGTCAAGCTGCTCTTTCCAAGGTCAAGAATACACCTTCAAGCTCAAGGTTTTTCTTAGATATACAGTCTCTCTTTGAGCTAATTTACTTCTGCCAATAAACTACGCATAAATGAGCAGGACCAGCAGAATAACAACATAAGTGGTAGTTCCATCCCTCAACAATCATTCCCGTAAAGCTCCATTTAAAAAAAAAAGAGGGTATTGATGGTTGTCGGCTGAACTGATCAATGTTGGCTGGCCGCTTCTTTAATTCATTAACCGCGTGGCGCATTGTCTTTCAGATGCAATCTAGCCTTGAATAACAGTGAGTCGCACTGACAGCCTTTGTCATTGATCTGTCGCAGCTCAGCGGGCTCTGCCAGCACGGATCAGACCCACGGGGGAAACCTGGAGACGGCCTGCCGTGCGTTGACTCACATCAAGATGAATGGAGGAGGAGGACGAAGGCAAAGGAAAGGAAAGCTGTGGTTTATGTTGGATATTTGCACAGGGATCCAGGGGGCAGAGAGCGCGGTGGGCGGACAGATGGAGACTTAGAGAGAGACTGACAGGGGGAGTGAAAGAGGAAATATGTGGGATGGATATTATTGACAGATGAACAGACAAACAAAGTGTGGTAGTCGGGAGGGTGATGGAGTCAGAGGAGACAGCCCTTGGGTTTTTGGTGGATGGCAATGACCACCTTTACATGCACAGCAATACTCCAATAATACACCAGTTAAGATCATGTTCCGAATAAGATGTTGCGATGTTAACAGTAGTTTCTGCTCGCATGAATCAGAGTAAGGTCATAGTCTGAGTAAGCCATAATCGCATATATACAGCTGGAGTATTCCGATTTTAGTCGCATCATTGAGGCATGTAGGCCCATTAATCGCACTAAATATTGCTACCGGAAATGCCGCTGCTGTGTACATTTTGGCTGACAAAACAATGCAAGACAAGGATAATAATATAAGGTTTGTTAATTTTCCTTAGACGGACGGGAATTATTGTCGGAAAAGAAAGTGCTGACATCAGAAGTCATGACGCTTCTACCACTACTGGTGAACGTCACTGGTTTTCATCAAAATATGCTAATTGTTATGTAAATGGTAATTTTCCGGTAGCTGCTGTGCATGGAATATTTTCTTAACTGGAATATGGAACATAATCAGAATATGCTGTGCAAGTAAACGTGGTCAGTGATGGGACAAAAAAAAAACTGAACTTCATTATTACTATTCAGCTGGAGTTCCTCTGGGTCTTTTCAGCTGACTTGCTACAAACACAGCTCCTCGCTAAGTCTTGGCCTCTGAGGCTGCGAGGGAGACCACGGCGCTTTGGGAGTTTTTCAGCGCTGCTGCAGTCAGCACCTGGTGGAGGTTTGTGCTGACGGTAGCTCAGCGAGGCCTCATCAGCACCCTGCACCTCAAGAGAGCTAGGGAGAGGGATGGGTGGGGTGGGTGGTGGGGGGGATAGCATTACCTCCAATCAAACCTGCAGTCTATGAATGACAATGAGGGAAGAAAGAAACTGAGGCTCGGCGAATAAACTAAGTGAAATTAGCTCCTCATTACATTCAATACACCCCGGGTCGCAGCAGTGAACATTTGGGATTCAGCACATGCGCAGGGTTAAAATGAAAAGGATCACAGCTTGTTTCAAAGTAAAGTTTTTCAAATATTCACTATGTAGAAAGCTTGGGTACATTTGACAGTGTTTAGACAGATCTGCAAATATGGAGTAAAGACCACCTTCCACCAAAGACGGCAAACACAGTCTTTGCAATGTGTTACTGTTGCATTAGATGTGCTGCTTGTTGCGTGAGCTACAGTCAACAGCAGGGAGCCCGTCTCACTAGCAGAGTTGTAAAGGAAAAGTAGATGTAGGGGAGCTTGTAAATTCACAAAGTTGCATCTTCATCGCATGCTTATTTAATTCCCGTAAATTAAAATACAAAGGAGATAGACGTGCCCTATGGAGAGATGATGTTGTCAATCTTTTTTTTAGTTAGTCCTGCTGGAAATGTTCCCTGAGCAGAACAGATCGTATCTTTAAAACATTAGATGAGAAATGTGCACACATCTTTAAAGTCCGTAGACCCTTGTTTTATTCTTTGCATACAAAGGTTTTTTTTAATTCAAAGCAGTGATCCTGTCAAAGTTATCTGCCTCAGGTTCTATTTATAAATTAAAAAAGTTCCTACTATATAATTAAATTATTTAGACTGGGCTTCACCAAATACATTTTAATGCTATTTTTTTCTTTTAAATTCACATATCTAAAATATCATGGAGGTTAGTGGCTTTCAATATAAAAGGCAACATTTGAAGTGGATTGCATTAAACAGACATCAATCCTTCAGATGTATCTCCCCTCAGATTTTTGGGATTTTTTTGTTGATGTTTTTTTTTAGCCCTTTAAAACTTTTTTAAGGCCATTTTTCCTTTTTGCTTTTGGTACATGAAGAATTATTTTAAAGCATGTTTTGATCCCTCGAGCCCCACGGAGTTCAATGGTATTGACCATATTATGGATAAAAAAGCAGACACACGCACACACACACACACACACACACACACACACACACACACACACACACACACACACACACACACACACACACACACACACACACACACACACACACACACACACACACACACAAACACACACTGCTGAGCATTGGCTTTGAATAATCTCTGCCCAGAATGTTCCTCTCGCTATGAATTTCTCACAGTTGCTACATCTTTAAATCTTGTGCACTTGATGTTGGGAGCACGCAGACTTTCACAGATCGGACTTTTTACATCTCTTTGACCCAAATGCTCTCAGATTGCTGTCAAACAAGCCAAACGTTTATGCTGAACACAGACTGTCGCGTAGTTAAACTGGGTTTGGGGGGCTTTCAGTGCTTCGAATGGAAGCTGCGTACCTCTCATAATCTAAGGCGTAGCTGATTCTAATGTAAAAAAAATTTAAATTGAGAAACCAGTTGCCGTGGGTGTTGCCTTTGTGTAAAAAGAAAATTTGAAAAGTGGAGAAAAGAGTCAGGATTATGGCCAGGATAAACAGAAAGTACATGACTCACATACTGTAGTCTTCACACATCCATTTCTCAACAGTTTGCTGCAGAGGAGTGGAACAGGAAGGAGATCAGAGGCAACATGAAATATCCTTTGTGTGTGAAAGCCACACATTCGTTGTTGTGTTTGTGTGGCAAGGATAAGCGTCAAAGCCATCCTGTCTTGCCGTCTTCATTTTTCCGGCAACTATACCTGGGGGGAAAAAAGAAGAAAAGTAAAGACTGAAAGTGTTTTTACTGCTCGCTCACAGCTGGATGACTTATTCAATGCCCCTGAGGCATCTCCAGCATAGAACTCACCTTTAGGCTGGTCTTATGTGGGATGTGTCAAATATATTTCATTTCATTGGCTCCTCTTAGGGCACCTTTGCTGTCCACATTCTAATACTGCTCTTAGAGCACCTTACAGTATTTCCATCTAACATAAGAGCAGCCAATAAGATATAAGTGGTATTGACTTCTCATTTAATTTAATCAATGAAGCCAATAACTGTCAAACTTCTCCCTTAATAATCCAATGGGAACTGAACCAACCCAGGAAATGACATGGAGACTTCACGTTGCCTCTCTCCTACAGAGAAACACCTTCACAGCTTTACTATGTTACCCCGTAGACTTTCTTTTCTCTCTCACACTCATGTTATTGAATCTCTTTCTTGGCTAGCAATTAACATTTTAAAAATCAATGCGCAGCAACATTTTACGGTGATGTGGAAAAATAAGAAGAAAATATTTTCATCAGGGTTTTTAATCTTGGAGTTTATCTGCTTTTTATTTGGTTTGTCTCTGAAGCACAGGGCTGACCGGTCTAACCAAACAGATGCTAGGCAGATTTCAAGGTTAAAACACGTGTGGGGAATTCACTTTCTGTTTAACAGGCTGTTTTGGACGTGCCTTTCAGCTGTAGCCTGTATAAGCGGAAAATTGGTGTGTGTGTGTGTGTGTGTGTGTGTGTGTGTTTGTGTGTGTGTGTGTGTGTGTGTGTGTGTGTGTGTGTGTGTGTGTGTGTGTGTGTGTGTGTGTGTGTGTGTGTGTGTGTGTGTGTGTGTGTGTGTGTGTGTGGTAAGGGTTAGAATGAGCATACACATAAGAAGGCATATGACATCATTAATCTGTTTCTATGAAACTGTTTGCAACAAAAGCTCTCTACTTTTCTTTGGGGTTATAGGTTGGGATAGGAAAAGAAAAACCCAGGTCTCAAGGGAACCGGGGACTTGAAGTGCACAAAGTCATGAATTGGAGATGACACTCGCTGCTCTCTCTCGTGCTTAAATTGAGGGCAGCTGCCAGCCATGAAGACCATTGTTTTTCAACATTTAAGCTAAGATGGAGCCCTGCTGCTTTTAGAAACTTTAAAAAGGACCAGCAACATGTGGGGGAGAAGCACTGAAGAAAGGTAGATTCTGTCGGAAGCTGTCAGTTCTACTATATGAGTGAAACCAAGTCAAACTCTTACTTCTGATTATAAAGGTTTTGACTTACAAACTCGCATATATTACTGATTCTTTTAGCTGTTATTTGAGAAACAGGTGGGCTACAATAAAGGGTGACAGAGCAGTATTCTGTGTAGTCTTACAGTTACAATTTAATCCTGGGAAGCTGGGGGGGGCACAGTCTGGGTGCTCTTTTAGAATAACCATTTGAGGAATCTAATCTTGGACATACAGGAGTAATACAAGATAAATATAATGTTTCTTATTGCACTAATAAGCATACTAACATTTCAGTCAGGAGATATACAGTATGCAATATTTCCCATTACAATCCCTTGTCTCAGGGGGCGGGGTTACAGTGAGGGATGTCAGGAGATTCATGGCATTGTGGAGACAGATGGAAGACTTCAGCTACTATTTCATCTTTGAAAGCAACAACACAGCTGTCCCATAAGCTTGAGGACTGCCATTAGCTCTCAGCTGTCCTTACATGCACAAACGGGTCCTGTGGAACTCTTCTAGAGGAGAGGGAACTCTAGCCGTGCAGTTTTGTTTACTTTCCTAAAGCATGTCTTCAGGTATGGGTAAGGATGAAAAAAAAAAAATTAATTAAAAATAGATAAATATATCCAAATCAATTATGTAGATAAATACAGGAATAAATAAAAAGGTAAATCAAAGAAGTAAATGAATCTGGAATTAAAAATGCTGACATAAATATGGATTATGTGACAATTCCTGTACCCTGATGTTACCATAGCATTAGCAGTTTCCAAATTTAATTTAATCAATATTTTATTTATTTTTGCTTTTACTTATTTATTTCAGTAGTTATTTTGTAGTTTTATTAGGTTTTGTTCTTCATACGTATGTATGCTTGTTTACTTTTGTATTTATTTATTTGCTTCTCTTGTTGTCGTGCTGTTTAATATTGATACTTCTGTGAACGTCAAGCGTCTTTGAGTGACCTCCAAAAAAGCGCTATTTAAAACCTATCAATTATTAGTATTATTAAACACAAAAAACTATTGAATGAATATTAGCAAGGCTGTTTCTTTGTTATGAAGAAGCAGGAGTGGGCACAACACTGAGAAATTACCCACCTGATGCTCACAGCGCACACACACACACACACACGCACACACACACACACACACACACACACACACACACACACACACACACACACACACACACACACACACACACACACACACACACACACACACACACAGGGAATAACATTTCTCTGCTTGATAATCAGCTGCGGCTAAAAAACAAGAATGGGGAACAATCAGCCAAAACGTTTGCCCCCCTGAGTGCCCAATTCATGTCATAAATTTGCTTGCATATCACTCCCAATTCTTATCCTCAGCCAACCTCGCTCTATGACCCGTTGTAAGTGATGATTTATTAATTTGTTCTCAGTAATATCCTCCAATCGTGCACCCATAAGGCGCGGCCTGCAGGGAGGAAGATATTCAGTCGTGCCGTGTCCACCTCTGGCTCTGTGCTCCTGCTACAGGTCAACGTCAGGTGTGTCCAACAGTCCCACACCTGTTCAATAATTCAAGCTCTGGACAGGCGGCCTGGGACCCCTATGTCAAACACGATGACAATGACCAGGCGGCCACTCACAGCTCATCATCAGCCGACCGACGGTAATGAACCTGTACAGTAAGTGACCTGACAAGAGCATAGAGAGGTGAATTAAGTAGCCTACTGTGGAATCAGTGCGCATATACAGAGGACATCTACTGCGGGGTTAAGACGACACCGTTATCCTTATTCAATGTGTGTATAAGAGTTGGACATTTGGGAAATATGCTCATTCGCTTTCCTTCAAAGGAAAAAATATAAAAACGTAAATTTTATATTTGATAGATTTGTCAGAGAATTAAATGAGAAGACTGAAACAACTGTCATGTCTGTGTGGTATATCACAAGCAGCACGTTCGCTTAGCGTAGCAAATCAGGAAACAGGGGGAAACCGCTAGCAATGGTTCCGTTCAAGATCATGTAACAAAATCTGCAAACTAGCACCGAAAACGGTGCCTCAATAACCTTGCAGTATATTGTTAGTTTGATCCTTTCAAAAACCAAAGTGTTCAAAATATTCCCCTGTATGCTACTGGGCTTCATATTATTATGGACTGTTTTTTTGGCTTAGACCAGGAGCTTCCTTGGAGTCCACTGGACCCGGCCAACAAATAGTCCCCTCTCCCCTGGTACAACGGAAAATTGCTGTACTTGGATAAACAAGCAACATATAGGCCTAACTTGTTAATTTGTGAGCTGTAGTGTTGGTAGGAGGAATTTATCATTTTGACCAAGGCATGCTACATAATTTACCCTAGTATCCAGTTTCTGTGCTAAGCTACACTAACCAGCTACTGACTGTAAGTTCCTATCTAGGCCTACTGTATAATAAATCAGAGTGCTGTACATCTTCTCACTGAACTCTTGAACTCATTGAAGGAAAACATTATAGTTTCCAAAATGTCAAAACTATTCCTTCCTACTACAACCTCTGTTTGCTATCATGCCAAGTACCATTCAATTACTGCTGAGATAAGCCACTAAACACACAAAGTCAGAGCCTTAACTGTGAACGGTTACAACAAGGGAGCACAAAGATGCGCTGACTGGTTTTGACAACTTGTGAACATTTTAAATCTCAACCGGAGAGGCTTAATAATCAGCCATTGAGCTTGAACTACGCGAGGAGGGAAATGAGCAAGAGGCAAGAGCATTAAACTTCTCCATCAGCTGAATTAATCAGGCGCTTCAGAGTTCTCTACAGAGTGCAGAATCACGTCTAATGACTCTGAGTCTGAGCACAGTCTGCCTTAATTGAACTTTAAACATTGGAGGAAGACAAGGAGCTATGTGACAAAAACAACCATGTGTACCCATCACTCTTATCACAGCATGAGTCTGGGCTCAGGCTGCATTCTCTTTTTTTTTTTTCTTTTTTTTTTTTTTTTTACTTTTTTTTTTTAACGTGATGCAGGACAAGACAGGTGAAAGACATAACATTAGGTGAGGGACATGACAATTTAAGTGTTCACATTTAAGACAGAACGGACGAGACAAAAACAAGCAGGAGGTCATTGCATATTTTTACATTGTTGTTGACAGGCTGTGTATGTGTGTGTGTGTGTGTGTGTGTGTGTGTGTGTGTGTGTGTGTGTGTGTGTGTGTGTGTGTGTGTGTGTGTGTGTGTGTGTGTGTGTATATTATCATAGATAGTAAATAATATGGATGTAGCATCCGGGCTGACCTCAGTTATTCACACGGCATCCAATAATCCTGGTGTGTGCGTGTCACCATTTTGTGAGGGGGAGGGAGATAGCTGACGTATACCTCCGAGGCAAAGTGAGGGACAACGGGCGGAGAGCTGTCACTCAAGAGATTGCGCCAATACATTTTAACCTCCAAAAGAATAAAAACTAGCGTGGTCCAAAGAAATTCACCCCCCTCAGTGCTGTCATGGAGATATGACCTAAACATACATACTAAAATGGTTTTGTGGCCCAGGCTGTAAATAGGTTTAATAAGACTTTGAAAACGGCCTGTCTAACAAGTGAGTCAAAGAAAAACTGCTCGGTCTTGGCACCACCCCCCAGTGGCACTTCCGGTTACTACAGTTGTGGTCACTTCCTTATTGGATGCTGGTAAAAATCGCTGAGGTTGGGGCTTGGTGTATATACATAGGGGAGAACGGGGGAATCTGAGGCATCGGGTAATGTGAGCCACCCCCTGTATCTAGGCAACGGAAAACATTTGTGGTCATGTGAGATATGTGTTTTCAAGCCCCTCTCATTTCCCCATGGCCCTAAAAGAGAGGACCTCATGGTGCTGTGGTAAGCATGTTTTTTTCACCAAAATAGGTATTTTGCATGTAAAAGTAAATTTTCTTGCTGTCAACTTAATCAACTGTTGTGCCAAAGCAAATTTATTCACGTTGAAAAACTTCTATCATACGTGTTGATGAACTACCAACATATAAAAACCATGTGATGATATTAGCTAAAGATTAGCCTGAAATGCTAAGAGAGGTAGTTTTTTCTCAAATTGTGGTGGTGGGGTAAAGTGAGCCAAATGCTGTGGGGGAAAGTGAGACACTGTCTCACTTTCCCCCACCATGAGGCACAAGTTAAGTTTAGTCTTAAACATATTTTAATGTAATATTACATAACATATGTTTTATTTTAATGTCATACACATTGTAGAAAAGCCATCATGTCAAGGAAATACACCAGGAAGACGACCTGGGGTAACCACACGGAAAGAGCACCTTCTCATCTTTCCCTGTAACCTTCAGGGCTGGAATGTAGTTTAGGCCTAGTTGTAGAGTATGACAGGCTGATGTTATAATCCAGTTGGGTCTTCTCCTGTGTTCTGAGTCCCAGGCTGTTCTCGCTGGTTCTGATTTTCCAATGCTTTGACCCCCAGACACAAGCTGGCTCTAAGGGTCCTGTGTTCTGACCCCCAGACTGTGTTCTAATCTATCTGGTTCTATCTGTCATTTGAATCTTATTAAAACCTTTTGAATTATAATATGTTGTATTTGATTTTGTTCAGAGTTACTTTCAAGTGTTAAGAAAATTTGCTTTGCTTAATTGACCAAACCCAATCATTATTTTACTAGTCCGACATTAGTTCTGGAATGTGTGGCTAGCTTTCAGGATTCTAACTGTTACGATGTGTTGTTTAGTGAAGACAGAAGAGAAAATATCTAAATATATACGTATATATATAAATATATATAAATAAAAAAGAAAATATTAAATAATTAATAATAGTAGAAATATAATATATTACTTGAGACAAAAATAAATAAATATAGAGTAAATAGTCGACTCTCTAGCCTTCAATTCAGTCCTGCAGAAGACGAGGAGGGCGAGGAGATCTAGAGCACAAACAACAATTATTTATTTTATTAAAAATTGTTATTATTACCATTATTATTTTCACTAATTTTTTTTTCCTTCTTTTCTTTTCTTTTTTTTTTCTTTTTCTATATTTTAATCAATTCTATCAAGCTGTATGAGCTCAGGGAAGTTCCTGTCCTAGCCGCCTTCAAACCCTGGGGAGAAGACTTGCTGCTCCAGGTTGCACTACCCAGTCACCAATCAGAACAGCCCCCAGACCCTTTAGGAGGAGTCCATAAATAAACCACTTACTTCACCTTTAACAACATTGCGTCCTCCTTGTTCTTTCTACAGTATACCCCCCTTACAGGGGCGTAACATGTACATGTGGACATGGCCTAAGATTCACGACAAATCTTATGGGTCAGATCATGTCTCTGGTTTTAGAGTAGATGCAGTGTTTTCAGCCAATTCTTACTGAATGGGAGTTTTCAGGGAACACTTTCTCAACGTAGTGAAAAGTGAAAGCTTGCTTTGTGCACATATAGCAGGCAAGTTGGTAATATCACATTTGCAATTCATAGCCCCCCCCCCCCCCCCCCCCCCCCACCTGGAGTAATAGACTCCCGTCATTGACAAGTCCCCAGGGTGAACACAGTGAATCCTTTCTCACGCCTGTATTGATCGGCGCTGTAGTCCTACCTGATTTACATTGACAAGAGCACTGGGGTCAAAATGAAAGTAAGCATGTTTTCCTAATTGGAAACACAAGGGACACTGCGCTGTACAAACAGACAGCTGGGAATGTAAGCACTGGTGTTAGAATTTAGAAGTGTGGAAGAAGGAAGGCTGACTTGGCTGCCACTCTGGCATTCCTCAAGAGCCAGTGGACATTTAAACAAAGTAGGGTCTCAACCTTTTAGAATAATTTAAGGCGTGTTTTATTCAGACAAAGAAGGCTGGCCATAATGAGTAGACTCTTGTGACAGTTTTCAGCACTTTATAAAGGTTTCATTTTTTGTTTTATGAGCATTAGAATGCAAGGTATGGACAATTATTTTTTCAAACTAAAATTAAATAACACACCCAAAACAAACACTGAGCCGGGCTGTAAGGTCATTAAGGTGAAGTGAAGCTAATAGGTTTTAGGTCACTTTGGACTCTTTAGGTACAAAATTGGAATGTACGATAACAACACAAAACAAGAGAAACTGCAGAGTGGGTGATTCTTTATGTGTTCATTAATACTAGCAATAACTTTCGAATAACGTGAGGTAATTTGATCCATGGTAAATGTAAAAATATTGATTAGTTTTGCTATCTACAAAGAACCCATATTAAAGTCAGCAGAAGCACTTTACTGTTTTCTTCAGACTTTGAGTAATTATTTTTTTGTAATTTGCATAAAACAGTTGAATTTTCACTTTTGGTGTAAAAAAAATATTATCGTGAGGTGAATCACTTAGTGTGCCAGGCTAATTCACAGGATGATACAGCATATGGGTGGCCATACCGAGAAGCCGAATGAACAGATGGACCAAACACCGTCATCAGGTGCCAGGACTCATTTAAAAGTTTGTATGTTTTTTTCAATTACAGCAAGATGCAGACGATAAAGTTTGATGGACACACAAAGAAAGTGAATCATCGTATTTGCTTTCAGATACAAACATAGCTCCCGCAAATCTTCATGGCTTTACAAAGTCATGAGGAAGATGACCAAGATATCCAATATTCCCCCCACGTGGATGGACCTAATTACATCACACACAGACAGCCAGTGGAACACTTTGTTTCAGAGCAGAAACATTAACTTGAACATCTTTGACAGGGGGCAGATGAGGTAGTGAGGCTGATGTAATTATGTTGTTGATGCCGGCTTTGTATGTTATGAAACCTGACAAGGCAAGCAGCCCAGGGAAATGTGAGCCTAAACACACACACACACACACACACACACACACACACACACACACACACACACACACGCACAGGAACAACTGCACCTGTAAAATGACCTTTTTGTTTAATCATTATTTTTGAGTAAGCAGCACAAAAAGTGTTTTCTTGAATCACGCAGACTCTCAAGTTACTTTTCTTTGTGTAATTTTGGTGAGAAATGGCAGTTTGCAAGGACATGCCTGAAAAATGGGGGCTGAGCTGACCAGAACAAAAAAAAAGAAAAACAAAAAAAGGCAGCCAAAACCTCATCTTAGCTGGAATTTAGAAACCGTTAAAATGCTGGATTTTAGTGGACCTCGAGTAATGCTGGCAGCAGTATAGCAGGAGAAAGCTTATATGGTTTCAAATATACACCACTCAGCCATTCGCTTTTCCCTTCCTTCCCTGTGTATCCTAAATTGTATTTAATAGCTCCAATCAGTGCAAGCATAGTGAATTGCTGATGCTAATGCATTATTCGTGTTTGAAAAGGGGACATTGTGGGCGAAACATCAGTCGCTTGGCCATTAAGGTTGCATTACAAGTCCTGTTACCCGAGTAATTACAGCTCTTGCTCTGCCAGAGTGCAAACTCATGCCTTGATCTGACATGCAGAGTGAAGCCAGCCTATCAGGTGACATGAGGAAGAGACTCGGCCTGCGAACACACACACACACACACACACACACACACACACACACACACACACACACACACACACACACAAACAGTGGAAAAGTGGACAGATATGTATAGAATTCCTTGGTGTCCAGGAATAGAATCTTCAGTGAGAGTCGAGTGTAACGCTGAGCAGAGGGGACAGGTGTGATTCTTCTGGTAGAAGCAAATTCTCAGACTTTAATCTTTCATTGTACAATTACAATTAGAACAATTGTATTTTGTATGTACTTTCTTTGAAAGTCATTGGTTCTATGCCTCTTGTATGAAATGCGCTATACATGAACTTTACTGATTGATTGATTGATTGATTGATTGATTGATTGATTGATTGATTGATTGATTGATTGATTGATTGATTGATTGATTGATTGATTGATAAAACCTTTCTATTAGTTATGTAACATCTTCTAATACTATACAGTAACTTCCTGTTTACATAGCTAATTGCTTTTTCGGAGGACACCACGTTTTTTCTGCTGGTCTCTACTATGCTAAGACATTCCTCAAGTTTAAAACTTCAATCATTAGTTTTAAACTAGCCATGAAGGATCTAGCACTTGAAACAGTTGGCTGTTTGTGTAAATATCTACTAATTAACAGTTTATTTGTCCGTAACAAATAAACTGTTAATTAGTAACATCAATAAACCACAGCTTTTTACCACATGGTGAGATTTTAACATGGTCCCAAATCATGCTTCTTGAACTCACAAGAGCAGGATAACTGGGAACGTATTCACAAAACATTTTACTCCTAGGGTGCACTAAAGGTTCTTAGTTAAGAGTAATTTCTTAAAAACCTATTCACAAATCTGCTAAGACCAACTTTTACTAAGGAGTGGGAAGAACTCCTAAGCTAAGATAAGAGGGTGGGGTTGACCCTGTTGCTATGGATGACATCATGTTCATACCTTCTATGCCCACAGTGATTGGTTGAGTGGGAATGAGTCCCTAAAATTTAATTTATGATAGACACTGTGGGAGATATCCATATCATGTCGCTTTATTAAAGTAAATAGTTTTTAAATACAATTAATGATAAGTGACACTGATTTAACATGAAACCAACAATATACTACAATAGCGCCACATAGGCCTATTCATTTTCAATTTTACAATGATTTGAATTGGATAACATATCCTCATTGAAGAGCTGCATGCCAGGCACTCTCACTGTATTTCTTTCAATGGCGGACAATGGAGCAATAGTAAGACAGTGACGAACCGTGAAATTCACCATTTAGAAACAACAGCCGGCGAAACGGTAAAGTGCCTGAGGATAACTAGAACGTCCAACAGAGGGGACTGTGTAGTATAGCACAGATCCACTGAGTTTGGCATGTCTGTATTTTCAGTTAGAGCCACCAAGTCTTGGAACTTAGTACCAAGGGACATAAGAGAGTGGAACACCTTAGCTGGTTTTAAATGTAAGATGAAATCATGGCTGAAATTAACCCGAGCATGTACCCATCATGCATAGATTGTTTTCTTAATGTTGTGATGTCCTGTTTTCTTGGTGTCTTACTGTTGTGATGTTGTTGTTGCTGTTGTTGTGGTGTCCTAAATGTTGTGATTTTATTGTTCGTATTGTGTTGTTGTGTTTTACTGTTGTGAAATTGTGTGTTATTGTTTTTATACTTCAGTGTTAGGTTCCCATCTTGACAGAGATGTAATACTCTGTTTCCTGCCCAGGGACGACAGCAGGACTACTTATAGCTAACTCTAGTACTGCTTATGTGCTGTGCATTGTGCCTGCTAAATAAACAAATAAATAAATAAGGAAACCGCTGAATCACGCAACTATACAGTTGCGGACCTTTAGGTAGGAAATTAAACCCAAAAAAAGTTTGGAGTCCTAAAATTAGGAGTGAAACACCCCTTATTTTTGAGTTACTCCTAAATCAGCAAGTTAGGACCTGCTCTTAGCCTTAAAATGTTTTGTGAATACGGCCCCTGATGTCTGATGAATGCGGCTCCCGTGATGCCCAAATGTATGCAGCAGTTCATCCTTGTATAAAGAGAGACAAAGAGGCATAGACAGAGGCGTAATAGCGCGCAGCCCTCAGATCTGTCTGTGCCTATCATTCCCTTGAGAAGCCATTGATCCATACACAGCCTTTTGCTCATATGCCGGGCAGACGCTGCAGCTTCAGCAAAGACTTCTGTTCCTCGGTGACAGCATGACCACTCGTGTTTCCATCAAGAACCGGGGAGGAAACCCTGTAGCTGTCAACCCCACAGAGCGGAATCAAATGACACATGATAACACGCCAGGCTGGTGTAGAAAAAAGTTTTTTCAGACTCAAAAAATACACCACACCTTTCATGTCCTAGAGTTACCGTAATGTTTGAGAAGATGCTCAATCAATATTCACCTGTGGGCTGTAAGAACTCATTGCTCTACATTAACTGAGCTTTGCAATCGTACGGAGCTTGGGGCTTACATCCTCATTGAAGATCAATATTCTTACCAAGCAAAATAGAAACTCAGTTGATTAATTCTTTAAGTAGTTTTTAATGAGAGAGCACCAAGAGGTTGGAGTTGTGATTATGTATGGGAAACCTTTTTTAGTCATTCAGAGGACGATAACAGCCTTTAGCAATGATGTAAATTAGCTAATCGACTAGATGTACGTAAATAACATAATGAGCTACAAAAAGCATGCTGATAGACTGAATTGCAACAATTGACTTTCCCTTTTATGTTGTAAACCTGGTGGTGGTTTAAGAGATCAGTTAGGTTTAATTATAGATGTCATTTTGGGTCAAATTCCTGTATGCCTAGTTTTTACATAATTTATGTTTCCTGTGATGAAGTTATGGCTAAAAAGACATGTTTAAATAAAAGCAACTTTTTTGCCAAACTTTGCATTTCGTGTATATCTCAAACTCTCTCTAATAAACATTAATCTCAGTTTACAAACCAACTTTCTGCTTTAAATCTTTGACCGCCTGTACTTTTCCCTGAACAATAGGATTATTAGGTCTACCTTTGATTTTGATTTTACATCAAAATAATTCAGATAATTTGTCTTAATGGTTTGCTTATATATCTTTTTTTAATAGGATGTCCCAATACATCCATGTCAAATGCAGTGTGCCAAAAATACCAGGATGTCCTAATCAATAAATTACATTTTGCAGTTTGCAAACCTGAACGCTTTAGTATGTAGTAGAGTAAAAAGACGAACGATGTGATTTGGAATGCAGGGATATAAATTCTATTTACAATGAGTTTAAAGCATGTTATTTATGTCCCTTTTACTTTACTTACTGGGATATCCTGGGGGAATTATTTAAACACTTACATTTTCATACTTTCTTTTTAAATTATAGACCATGTTAAAACCTTATTTTGAAAGTGGAGTAGTTAGTAACAGCTAGCTTGACCAAGGTCAACACAAACAGAACTCAATCTGTATATTCATGTCTATATTGTAAGTAGCTGTTATAGGCGCTCATGGTGTAGTGGTTAGAGCATCCCAATTTATAAAGTGCACAAGCAAAACACAAGCCCATATAGAAACCAGTAGGTGTGGCATTATACCTTCATATGAAGCAAAGATGTGAAATCAATACAGACACTAATTTCAAGGCAACATCTTAATTTTTATTGTTTAAGCATAAATTCCGTCATATTATACAATTAAACATGTGCTAAAGTACTTGAAGTTTCCTTTACTCGGCTGCTTCTTTTCCCTGTAAAAAAACAGATGAATGATTTGTGTGAGCCTGGTTTTAATATGCATTAGTTGATGATAAAGTTAACCAAATATTTAAATATATTGGTATTTAAAATAACACAATGAATAATGTGCTTGAAGTATTGACGGATAATTCAAAGAATGAAGACTGCTATTTTCATTTTTTTTTTACAAATCATATATATATATTTACCTTGCCGCCGTCACGGGTCTTTGCTCTCAGTTTGTTGACCTGGGACTCTGCAATGGCAGCACGCTCCTCAGCCTCCTCCAGCTCATTCTGGACCTTCCTGCACTTGGACAAATGAACATTGGCCTGCTCCTCCTGGAGAAAGATAGAGATGGACTTTTTTGAATATCTAAACGATCCAAGTTCTTCTTTGTATATTTTTGAATCTGCAACAGCATCAAGTTTTAGTGTTTAAAATGCATCCTTACCGCCTCCTCAAACTGCCTCTTGTAGGCCTTAACCTTAAGCTGCAACTTGTCAACCAGATCCTGCAGCCTGGCTACATTTTTCTTGTCCTCTTCAGTCTGTTGTAAAAAAGTACATTTTAATTGTGTACAGATCCTTGCAACATGGGGCCGTGCATTATCTTGCTGAAACGTGAGGTGATGTTCATGGAAGTATGGCACAACAATGGGCCTCAGGATCTCATCACGGTATCTCTGTGCATTCAAAATGCCATCAATAAAATGCACCTGTGTTCTTCGTCCATAACAGATGCCTGCCCATACCATAACCCCACCACCACCATGGGCCACTCGATCCACAACATTGACATCAGCAAAGCGCTCACCCACACGACGCCACACACGCTGTCTGACATCTGCCCTGAACAATGTAAACCGAGATTCATCCGTGAAGAGAACACCTCTCCAACGTGCCAGACGCCATCGAATGTGAGCATTTGCCCACTCAAGTCTGTTACGGCGACGAGCTGGAGTCAGGTCAAGACCCCGATGAGGACGACGAGCATGCAGTTGAGCTTCCCTGAGACGGTTTCTGACAGTTTGTGCAGAAATTGTTTGGTTATGCAAACCAATTGTTTCAGCAGCTGTCTCAGAGGCTGGTCTCAGACGATCTTGGAGGTGAACCTGCTGGATGTGGAGGTCCTGGGCTGGTGTGGTTACACGTGGTCTGCGGTTGTGAGGCCGGTTGGATGTACTGCCATATCCTCTGAAACGCCTTTGGAGACGGCTTATGGTGGAGAAATGAACATTCAATGCACGAGCAACAGATCTGGTTGACATTCCTGCTGTCAGCATGCCAATTGCACGCTCCCTCAATGCTTGTGGCATCTATCACACATTTAGACAGATTTGTGAACAATGTTTGAGAGAAATGGTAATATTGTGTATCTGGAATTAATTTTAGATCTTTAAGTCCATCTCATGAAAAATGGAAGCAAAAACAAAAGTGTTGCGTTTATATTTTTGTTGAGTGTAGCTACCAGTGTGATGTGTGGTCTTTTAACATGTGTCGCCACCTATGGTCGCCACACTACCCTGCTCCTCACCTCATAACCCATTCCTTAGTAAAAATAATAAAACTTATTTTCAAACTGTGATATGAAACGGTTTTGGAAGAAACTAACATAAGTAATATTGGTTAATTTTTGGAGGACTCGTTTATCTATGGGCTAGTATCAGAAAGCAACCAACAAGGTTAATTTCCTGTTGGATTCTATATTAAAGTAGCCAAAGCATTGTTTAGAGAAAAACAGCAAAAACACAAATTTTATGAAAAGTTAAGGTAACACTTTACAATAAGGTACACAAAAAAAGGTAAACTTACCCTTTTAAAAGGTAAATTTACCTTTTAAAAAGGTAAGTTTACCTTAACATAATATTGTATAGTAGAAAATTGTTCTTTACGTATTCTAGATCATCTCTCTGATGAGCTTTTACTCTACATTTGTGACTTTTATGAGGACACATCGTCTATTTGCTGCCATGCCCATGGGGAATTCAGGCTCAATGCACCCAACTAGAGCAATTCATACAATCGTTGATAAGAGGAAATGAGTCATCTGATGGAATGTTTGCTGACATTAATTTAATTTAGCTAAAATTACCCACATTTCCCCCACTATAGTGACCCTATTTTGAGAGACACTAAATAGCGCTGGGCTAGAGAAAAAAAAATCAATGGTATTACAAGAAAAAGCTCTTATCCATTTTAGCATGAGAGAAAAAAATCATGCACTCATTCAAAAACTCCCGACCAATCCCGAGTCACATGACTCAGCCACCGGCAGCAGTAGAGAGCGCGAGGGGGGACGCAGAGCCTCGGTACATACCAGCCTGCACGCAACCAATTCACCACCGCCACACGCCCAATTTCTTTTTAATTGAAACCTTTTACTCCCGACTCGGTGAGTACATTTTCAAACTGCCATTTTCTTACGCATATTTTTACCCTCTTCTTTTTCTTTTCTTGTTGTTGCGACTCGAGGGAACAAATGTTTTCTCGTTTTCTGCATGCAATGATTTAAATCTTGGATTTGTTGCTCCGGCGACAGCCACTGAGAAATATCTACGTGCTTGCGGACGCTCTTGATAGCTATATTCTCCCATCCCTTCTTCTCTTCCCCGAAGCAGCTTCTTTACGAGCTCACTTGTTCTAATCCCCACAACCTTTTGCTTATTTTCTGGCTTTTGCCCTCCTTCGTCATGGCTTGTTTTGGTGTGGTTTTGGTGCTTTCCTCTAAACCTGCAGCCTGTATCTGGTTTTGGAGGCGATGCGTCTTCCAAGGCGCAAAAATAACAGTTTTGATTTTCATCTTTAAGGATTTTGCTTTTCTAATAGGTGAGAAATTGAACTTTGCTGGAGTTTGTTTTGGCATTTTTTTTGTGCAACATTAAGGAGCAAATGGGAACTCTTTGTTTTTCAATCGGAGCTGGAAATGAATAGTCAAATAGTTTTAGAGGTTTCGAAGTCTTCAAAACTTAGCAGATCCAAAAACCAAACAGCACGACACAGAATTTTTTTTTGTCTTGCAATCTGCATTCTTTGTATTACGAAAAGTGATACAAATTGCCACATTATATGCAGGATTTATTTTCTTTAAAGTGTCAGTGGTCAGAGCTTGGACATTTCAGATAAGTCTAATGAATGCCAATCACTGCTGAGCAAAAACAAAAGCAGGAGCAACAACAACAGAGTGCCAATTGAACCAGAGACACAGCTGTTCTCCTCCGCCCAGTTTCTCCTGCTACTCTCATACACCTCATTGCATTAACAGCAGGCACATCACACAGAGACACTTGGAAACTTAAAGGTGGATTCAGAAATTCTGGAGAATGCTTGTTGTCAAATCACTTTTTGTCAAAATGAGTTAATATCTCCTGACGATACGCTTCATGTCGGTACTGTGTGTGCGCTGAAAAAAAAAATCGCAGCCATCACAAGACAGTTTACAGAGTCCAGGTCCAGATAAATTTTTTAGCTTATCGTGAGGAGATATTCACAGTTATTTTGACAACAATTACAGACTCCACCTTCAAACTGTCAGAATGTAGGGGAAGAGGGAGGGGGATGGGGGGGTGGGGGGCTGGAGGGGCAGCATTTTGCAGCAGTTCATTATGCAAATTAGGCCGATAGATTTGATTAATAGTGTGACCTTGACATGAAGCCAGAACTCACCATAGAACCTGCAGGGGACAAATTAATAAACACCCAAAATCTTCTGCAATTAACAGACCCCTGCAAAATGACCCTCCTAAATGACTGCTGGCTTTACACCGCTTAAACATCCTTTGCCAAAGTCTTTTTGTTGTTGTGTTCTGTTACATAGAAAATGCTTTCGAAATAACCTCCCCAAAGACAAAACTTCCTTTTCAATCATCCTCGAAAAAAAAGGTACGGGTGAAAGCATTTGACAGTTATTCCAGCCGTCAAGACTTTGCAGGTCAGGTAACAGGTGGGGGAAGCCGAGCATGAAATGTGCTGCTACGCAAACAATACTTATCTCTCACCAGGGATGAAGTGGGAGGCTGGCTCCGGAATAGCCAGCCTACATACAAACGCATTCACTGTCTGAATCAGTATGAGCACGGAGAGGATGGAGTTAGGAATGAAGCAAAGAAGCAAGGAGGGAATAAAGTTTAGGCAGGCATTTCTGGAGCGGTCAGTAGTCTGTCCCCGTTCGGTGGAGGGCCTGTCATTTAGGTTTTCTTCACCCGTGGGCCCGGTATGATCACTGACCCTTAGCAGGTGCACGGCGTGGGCTGCTTCAAAACCACGCTCGCACCGCAGAGTCCATCTTCTTCGAGATACGGATGAAAGAACATTTAAGAGCTGCTCCGGGTTTTCAGACTGGAGGTCAAAGAACAGATTAGGGGAGCTGCTTCTCTCTGTCGCGTTGTATAACACTTCATGGGAAAGATAACTTGGGAAAAAACTAAAAGAAAGATGATGGCATATTGTTTGAAAGTTTGTTTCAATGAAAAAAACCACACTTGTATGATATATACTTAAAGTGTTCTGTGTTACATTATACTAGTGGCACTGGCAATACTCACAGCTCCTTATTGCATCTCCTATTCTTGGATCTGTGCGTCGCCTTCGTTAGTCATGTTTAACACATTTTTTCAATAGCCTCTTTAATGCCATTGGAAAGCAATACCATGGATAAACAACAGCCACATTGTATACATGCAGGCAGCCAGGCACCTGATGCTCTGTCTGTTCTGTTGGTCAGACGTGCCATTAGCCTAGCAGCAGCAGCATCAGTATTTTAGCACCCCGGCCAGCTCCTCTCATTCGCCATTCAAAGAGATAGCGTTTGATTTCAGCACCATGGACAGCTGCCAGCACGTTATTGCACTGGCAGCTGGAACGAGCTGATTCTTGCCTGGAAGTTGGGAGTGGGTCTTATTACTAACCCCTGCCCCCGCACACGTCTTATCCTGAGCTATTTCAAGCTCTGCACCCTCCGTTGGAGAGCCTAAAAAAGTGGGGTTGAGTGCTCCGATAAGAAACAAAACGATAATATTTTCTCAGAACAGTTTCCTGTTTGTTTTGAACTTGTTAAAAAAGATTAGTTATTATCTTTTTCAAAGAAAAAATTGGAGTACACCAAGGGCACCGGCATAATGGCAGCGAATGCACCCGGTATTTGTGTTGTGATTCAGCAAAATGACAAAATAACTACATGTTGCAATGTAGACACAAACTATGTGCAGTAGACTTGAATTACCGGCTACGTATTATGACACGGCTATTAGATTGGATTGTGATGTTCTGTCAGCAGTTATTAAAAAGCCCCCATTCAACAGGCTAAACAAAGAGGTTTGACCTTGGATAAATAAAGACTCTCAGGGTTACTGAATGTTTCTGTAAAGTCTCTAAAAGTTTGGTTTTGGTTTAGTGGTATATATATCCTCATCAACTCATAACAAATCCCATGGAGAAACAACACATTGGTCTGTTCTTTACACACAACATCTATCACACATCGGTCTGTCCTCCTGAGGTTACACAGAGTTTTTCTTTCAACCAAATCGAGAGTGTAAGGACACAGGATGTTGTATGCTGTACAAGTTTAAACCCCCCTGAGGCAAGTTGTTATTTGTGATATTGGGCTTTATACATATAATTGACTTGACAGGCTGGGATTAAGATAATAAAAATTAGTCAACAGGCAAGCACACAACTTTCGACAGCCATATCCTTTAATTGAATCTTTTTAAAACCAAAACTAGAATATGCTTTATATATTAAGGTCAGGTGTATAGTTTACAACATGTATTTGAGTTGTCTTACCCTAAATTCCCCATAGTGTTGCATTAACACCTCTCTGACACACCCGGCAACAATTAAAAACGTTAAGCTTTTAAACTGTGCCATTTATTGTATAATTAAATATTGGATAAGAATTGCATCATAATGTTAGATTTACTTGATTTAAATACGTTTGAAAAAATATAAAATTAGGCGTCCAAAGGATCATCAAGCTAGAAAAGTGATGGCTGCCTGAATGCCTTTTTTTCTGGATCTTTCCTGGTCCCATCAACAACGTCTACGATTCCTTCACAGTAGGTTTTGTATTTGCATGCTAATGAATGTTATTTAGTGATTTTGATGTAGCATGTGTTCAGCCTAATGTCCCTGTGTTCCACTAAACAAGAAACTGAAAACATCCCCAGCCTGTAACGTTTAAAAAGCAGGCCAGCCAGAGCCTATTTTAAAATGTAAATGGCAAATTGTTCCTGGAATGAAATCATAATCAGTTCTTAGCCATGTTGATTTTTAGTATTTGCAGTGAGAAAACACTGTGGTATACTGCGTGAATGTTCCTAACCCACGATGTGCTGCCTCCTTTGCCCACTTTCATCTCTGACCTTTCACCCTCACAGTACGTCCTGTCTTAAACCATCACCATGCTTTACATGCTTCTAGTGCCACAAGGCGGGAAGCAGCTAATTACTCACAGCTCTAGTGACCCAGTTACTTTAGCCTAGCGTAGCGGATGTTATATTTGGCAGGCACACAAGAGGAGAATTAAGGAAATGGAGAAATATGTTTGTGCCAAGAGATGTGGGGAAAGCGTGGCATATGTTCATGAGCCCCTCCGGCAAGAGCTGTGGACTCTTCTGCCACTTATAGCAGGTGGAGTCTTTCTCTACCTCCTTTCTCTTAGAATACACATATTGGTGGTTCAGGAGTAGTTCAGGAGTGCAGTTTTCCACAGTGTGACAATAGGAAAGTCTCCAAATACATCTAGAAATAGACTTTTAAGAACACATCGGCATGATATGCGGCGATGAAACAGAGAGTGTATGAGGCAAAATAGTTGTCAAAAGCTGCTAGTGGTACAAAACCAAACATAACTTCACATGAAAAAAGTCATCAATGCCAACAAAGTCACCCATAAGTTGCTTTTTGTATCACTTCTGTAACTGACTACTAAAGCAAACAGTGCAAACAGTTTAAAGCGGTCCAAATGATACACGCCTGACCTCCCAAGATCAGGTTTGTGTTGTGTAATGAAATCAAATGCCCTGATTACAGAGATCATCAGCCCTGCTATTATTGTAAGATGCCAGATAGCGCGTCTCACAGAGGGATACAGCTTCATCCCATTACTCTGTATAGGTCACATTGGGCTTTTATCTCCTCGCTGTCATCTCCGGGCCATGGTTATAGGTTGCTCCAATCAGATTATGTTACAACTCATTTAGGCGCGTGATCGTGCTGCCTCGGTCACCACGCTTCAGGAGAGCCCCCAATAAATTCACATGGGTTGCAGCGGAGAGATAAAGCAGATGGAAATTGGAATTTATTTTCTATACAGGTGCTCCGTATAGCTCACAGCATAGCCTTACAGTTCAAAAGGTCAGTTCATTAAAGGTATGAAAAATACATAAATGATAATAGACTGGTAGCATGGTAATATAAAAGCATAGAGAGTCATAGAAATAATTTATAAACCTGTGCTACCTACCTATCTAATGCATGATACATGCCTGCATTTCCCATCTATGATATTCTGGTCTGAAGCCCAGTTCGAAGATCCTTAAAGATGATTAGCATTGCAAATTTATTTTATCCCCCTTATTTTTATTTTTATTTATTTTTTCAAGTTCTCTCACTCCCTCCTTCCATCTCTTCCCCTTTTTAATTCCTTCTCTGCTTTCTGTCACTTCTTTTGTCACAATCTCCTCTCCTTCAATCAAACTCAAGGCAGAATTATGCATAAGTCAATGGGGTGTCGGAAATAAATAAGAATATTGCTCAACAGTCATCCTTCCTTGTTAAGATCCCCACAGAAGGTACATACAGTTTGATTAACAGGCCTAAAAAAACTGCAAGGCAAGTCGTTCATTAGGCCAATACATGGGCAGAAACATGCTTAGCTCTATCTTCCCTGCACCGTTAGTTGGTATTTACTGTACAACTCCTGCTGGGGAGATTAGGTTCCGGCAGGCTCCTCTGGGCGGGGGGCAGAATGGCCAAGTGAGGACCTGAATTCATTAAGCCCTAAATTGCTAATTGAGGCCCTTGTATGATTCAGCAATAGCTGCTGCTGTCGGGGCATTAGCTCAGTAATTTATGGCTGCGACGGGAGCAGGGAAAAAATGAGCAAGGGTGTGAAGGTGTTATAAAAAAGGACGTTGGTGTCTCCACAGCCCTGCTATTACACAATTACCTCATGTTAACAAGAATCTTTTGGTAAATAAAAAAAAATTACGAGTTAAATTCATTACGTTATGTGATTAGTTGCCATTAAGCCATAATACAGTTTGACTTTCACTGCTCATGCCATGTGAAGTGCATAAAAAAAACAGAATAGGCATATTATTTTACTTGAGTAGTAATATTTATTTTTCTGCAGCTGTCAGGTTAGCTACAGTCATTATTCTTTCTGTAAAATCTCCCAGCGGCTCTGACATTGAGTGAATATCATCACTCTTTTCAGCTTTTATATTATTCACAGCAGCATTTTGACAAATTCCTCACATTTTATGCTGCATAAGTGCTCACAAAACACCAGCACAACTCGAAAATGTTGGCTGTGTAAAAATGTAATTAGGTTTAAGGCTGTTAGCTGTTATTCAAAAGGATAAAATAAAAGAAAGGAAAAAAATAAACAATATGAGGGTAAAACCAGAGGCCGGTTAGCTTATGTAAGCATAAACATAAAGACTAGAAACACGTGGAAACAACTAAGCCTACTCTTTGCTACTTAAAAAACATAATTTTTTTAAATGAACTATGGTGTTAACAAGTGTTTGACGCAGAGACATAACACTGGAATCAATTATCTCATCTCTTGACAAGAAAGCAAATTATTACTCTACCACCTCCTGTTAAAGCTGGGGTATATGATTTGGGGAGAAAATGGCAGTTGGGCTAGAGATTCGAATCCAAATACCTCCACCGCTCCACTTGTTCTCTTTGGTCCCTCCCCTATGGTCCCTCCCTGACATGCTCTACACCAACAACGTCGTGCCAAAGTGAATGGACAGTCCCAACAGCAAATAAGAACAGAGAATCAGAGCCTCGCTCTGATTTAAGGCTTTTTTTATGGCTTATTATCATCATTATCCTGAGTTTAATTAATCATGTTCTCTGATTAAATACCATTTAGCCATAACTCAATTTGACCCACCACTTCTGCAATTTTAACTGAATATTTATTGATTAGGCCTACTATTCTACATTTATTATACTGATGGTTCTTCTTACTTTGTGTACAGCTGACAACTGGGGAATTGTAGCACTCAGGTTATTCTTGCTATAAAATCTCCTGGCGGCTCTGCAACTGAGTGATCTTTATCACTTTATTTCTAGCTTGTATATTATTCTCAGCAGCCCTTTGATAAATCCTCACAGTTTTATGCTGCATATGTGCTCAAAAACCAGCAGAACGAGGGGAAGTAATCCCATACCTGCACTGCTGTGCACATAAAAATTGAGAATGAATGAAAATGTAAATAGCCTATATTTCAATCCATATATTTATTCCTTTGTAATGTGTTTGGTTGTCATTCACAATAATCACAAGAGAAAAAACCCCAACAAAAAAATGGGCTTAATACAGACTCATATTTCATTCTCCTTTAGAGACATATTTCTTTACAGGGAGGCCCTGACAGTGAGACTTTGTTCGAGAGATGTTTTTCTCCTGTTCATGAAAAGGCAGAAGGTGACGTGTCCATGTCTATGCGATGAAGACGACTAGAAAATAAAACTCCTCTGTCGGTGACTGTTGAGGTTAGATGCTTTCTGTCAACTCTCTAAAAGATTAAAATGCTGCAATGCTATACGTTCCAGTGTGGCCTGAATGCATCCCTCATATACCATGGTCTATGCATTTGTCACATTGGATGAGGAGTTTTCATCTTTTCTCCTCTGACGAGATTCAGTGAGGAGAGAGATCAGGAGGAGAGGAAGCGCTAAAATGATTACCTCCACCACTTCCTCGCTTCCTTATCTCCGGAGAATTCAGACTCCTGACAGCTGGTGTGAAAAGACCAAAGAGGATCCGTGAAATACTTACACTTGGAACCTCTGCGACACCAAAGGATGCTGCCGAAGAAGAGAGAAAAAAAACAATCTCTGTAAAGCACTCAGTCACTCTGTAATAAGAAAGACTTTTTAACAGACAAACAAAACGTCTTTGAATGGGGAAAAACATGCAGGTGATGAGTTGGGACGAGTTCCAGGCGTCGGTTAATGCATGACGATGTTGTTTAGCATTTATTTCTGAACCTTGGAGTGTGCCAAGATGAATCCAAACCCAGCTCTATTGGGCTGCTTTGAAATCAGTGTGAGTGTGTTTTTTTTTCTGGCCTGGGACATTTCCACCAGCGTTTGCCAGCAGTTATGCCACATGTTCTTCATAAAAGGCTTTGAGGATCTTAGAGGCTCATGAATATTGTAAAGGAGTCGCCTTTGAAGTCTCTTTTTGTCACCATTTTGAATGAGCTAGAGGAATAATGTAAAACGCTTCTTCCTGTAACCATTTTGACAAAGAACTTGTAATTGAAGGGCAATTAAGAAAAATAACGTTGGATCATATCAGGGGTGTTTATCTAAGGTGATGCATGTGGAGAACTAGAGACTGGGAGCTTATGAGTGCCATTGATTGCCTGTAGTTGTGTTGCTCCAACAGCTACCAGCCTGCAGTTATTTGGAGCAGGAGTTCAGAGGTTGCTCAGCGACCAGTCAACGCTGCTGTTGGCTGCTAATAAAAGTTTGACAGGTTTACAGTCTTTGTAGAAAAGCCATAAACCCTGACCCGAGGTAATGTTTTGTGTACATAGGCAAGTTTTTATCAGCTTTGAAATTCAAAAAGACATCTTTCAGACTTTTTTCTACTGTTTACTGTTGCTATACTGTTCCCCTCACGCTTTGGTGGACTTTGTTTACCACAAGAAAGCTTTTTTCCCTTTGTATCTTTAACCCTGAGGGACGACTATTGGTCTCATCAAACTGCTTAAAGAGAAGTTTTCCAAGAGGCAACATCCTGAGTGGATGTAACACTATGCTGACACTTCCGGATCCCCCCTGAGGACTGTTGCATTATGGGAACAAACTGTGCTGGCTGCAGGGGGGTTTATGATGTATTTGAAGTGTCCAGCTAAATCCTTTTTTGCTTTCTGCTGACCTGGTCTGATACAGGCAGTAATGAAGCTGTCACTGGTGCATGTTGTTAATACCGGATATACTGTAAGCAAAAGTACACATGTAAAAGTCCTATTAAGATAAAGGTACAGAAATATTATTATCTACTATGTGTTTCAAGTCAAATGTGTCTCTGCTTTGCAGTAAAATGGAGCATGTACCTGCAATATTATTATTTATGATGTGATTGCTTTGTTAAGACTGGTGCATCAACAGGTGTTTGTTGTAGTTTAAACCACTTTATAAATTGTCACTCTGGAGGTATAGATGGTGCTTCCCAACCTAGGGGTCGGGCCCCTTCCAAAGGGTCACAGGATTAACCTAAAGGGTCATGATATGATTAGAGGGAGAGCAAACAAGTACAGGCAATATGTTACTACATACATTTATGTATACATTTATATACAATAGTAAATAGATATCATGTGAGATTTGTCAGATTCACACATCTGAATCACTTCTCACCTCCTGCAGAGAGCAATATGTCTCAACCTCCATGTTCCTTTAGTTTAGGTGGACATGTGCTCAGAATAAAGAGTGCAGGTGGACACAAAGGGATAACAAATTGAACCAATTTGGGTTTTAGACAATTTATGTAGAGCTGCAGAATAATTTGTGACTATTAAGATAACTGATTAAGTGTTTTAATTCTGTCAGCTTCTCCAATGTGGATTTCTATGCTTTTCTCTACTTTATATCCTATAGTAACTGAATATTATTGGGTTTTGAACAAGACATTTGAAGATGTAAACTTGAAAATTGGGAATTTTAGATGGACCGTTTTCACTATTTTCAGATTGATCAATTAATCAAAAAAATGGATTTAAAAAAAAAATGGATTTTTCTCAATCCTGCAATTACCTACAACATACTTTTTCATCTCTGACCATTGTTTTACGGCCCACTGGTGCTCGCTGTTTGGCTTTCAGAGTGTAACCTCTTCCACACCTTCTGGGCTTCTGTCTTTCCTGTACAACTGTGTCTCCCAGCAGGCATTGCTGCAGGACTAGGATGACTGGGAAGACCCAGACCAGCAACGTGACCAACAAGAATGACCCGCGCTCCCTCAACTCCCGCGTCTTCATCGGCAACCTCAACACGGCCGTGGTAACCAAGGGCGACATCGAGGCCATCTTTGCCAAATATGGCAAGATCGTGGGCTGCTCGGTGCACAAGGGCTACGCCTTCGTTCAGTACGTCAGCGAGAGGAACGCCAGGTTAGCTGTGGCCGGGGAGAACACCAGAGTCATCGCTGGACAATCACTAGGTAATGTTGTTCAATTCTGATTGCGGCTGGCAAATGACAGTGTGAATATTGTGGAAAGTGGAAACTATAGTATGCTCACTGACCACTGAACTGCTTTATTTGACCTCTTTTGCCATTTTCACTTGGATGTCTGTTAAATGTAATGGTCAATAACTCTGCTGGTGAATGACATGACAAGACATAGGCTAAACAAGCTGTTCTTGGTTGTTCTCCAATATCAGTTTTGACTCTTACATTGAAACCAAAAGTCTGTCATTACCATCGGTTTTTAAAACATGCACACTCTTATCTTGCTGGCTGACTCATGTGTCGCGTCCTCAAGTGACTCTGCAGTGGCTTATTCAAACTGAAAACATTTATAAATAATGACATTGAAGAGTTGCTGTGCCTGGTTGGTCCTTCGTTGGCACACCTTTCAACTGGCAAAAACAGAACAGGGGGCTATTGTGGGGTTGGATAAGAGTCAAATGGATTTACAGTTGCAGTGGTGTGTGGATTGTGGTTCCTTAATTTATGCCAAAGTTTATAATTTGTTGGAGCTGCATACATCTGAAAACACACCCAACTCAAACAACACAAAAGTTTAAATTTTTAATGGAATTTAGTATCTATATTTTCTATAGTTTTGCCCTGACATATTTCTTAGACAACGTGAGGAAGTACAATTCCTTCACTTACATTGCAGTGTTTTGTGCAGATTTTCAAGTGAGGTGCAGCTGAAGTAATGGTATCTTGTTTACTTCCAACTACGTGCGCCTCTTTTTTTTACCCCAGCAACAATGAAATGATAATGTGCACTATATAAACTATTCATAAAAAGTACCCCATATTTAAAAGCCTTTCAACATTGTAATTACCCAAAGAGAATATTTTATAAGTATCTCATCATTTTTAAATAAATGAAAACTAACTTCATCGCATAGTCAACTCTGTTACTGTGCTGTCTCCATTTTCAACAACATTACTGTAACTTAATTCTTAAACAGGTGCTCAGCTCCAGCTCTCACAGTGCAATTTATTTATAAGTGCCCTTTTAATACAAAGTTCCAAACCCTTCTTCCTTTTGTACTAAATATTTATCCCTGTATAGGTTACCAGTAATACTAGATCATTTCACTGTAGTTTTTTCGCTGTGCTCTACATTGTTACCCATGTATTAATGTGCCTGATGCATATGTGTGAAAGGGATAGAGACACCCACATGTTTTCAAAGGTAGAAAAGTCAAAACCTTAAAAGATTTATCATTTCTCAAAACTTTATTATGAAATGAAGCACTGTGCAAAAGCAATAAAACAGAACAAGGAGTAAATATAAAAGCCAGGTATAAGTCATAAAAGAAGGGTCAATACCAATAAAAAATGAAATGTAATTTCTTGAAAGCAAGTTCATACAAAAACGGGGTTGGGGATGTGAAAGAAATCTAGTCAGTCTGAGATCTTCAGGTGTCTTATTTCAAAGTAAATGTGATCAACTCAATATGTAACTATATATAAGCTGCCATCTGGTTCATGACCTGTGATGCATCTTCATGGTGAACTGAAGTTTCATCAGAAAAACCTTCAAAATCCTTCTGAAATGGTGAAGAGTAACTACGTGAAGACGCTGAGATACAAGAAACTGTTTTTGGGGGGGCTACTGCATAACACACAGACAGACAACAGAGACATAGGCGGACAGTTAGATGGACAAGAACAGTGATGAAGTATTTATACCGCGGTCCTCAGGTACATTCAGTGGATTCCTGTAAATCTTCCTTATATTACTTATTGATTATTGCACACAACCTCCTTCTATGGAAAATACAAGTTCTGCCAAAGCCCTGCTCTCTCATTAAATATGAATAAGAGCGCTGCAGGGTCACATCTGTAATTCCACGTGCTGCGTTTGCCCAGTTTCATACATTTTTGTTGTGTGAAATTACACATGGGGGTGGTAAAGCTGAGAGGTTCAATTGTGTTCCCACTCACAGTGATTGGCTGTATAATTATGTGACACAAAAACTATTACTGTAGAAAGTCCATGACTGATGTTCCTATGGGCCTTTGGACAAACTGGACTCACTCAAATGACTAATATGAGCCAAACTGGTCGCTGTAAACATCCATCACAGTTTACAATTTGAGCTACTGGCTCACACATTCATTTTCCTGTTTATTGAGGGATTCTCTTTGAAATTTCATGAGAACCTCTTTTTTATTTTTTTGCCCTTTTAGATTTAGAATAATAGTTGTGCTGCCCAGTTATCAGAATGTATTTTATGTTACCAAAGCTGACAGTAATAATGGCTAAAAAATATTCACACTGCTGTCAAAAAAGATTCACTTGTCGGCACGTCTGTGTTGTCCTGTCTGCATCATTGCGTCTGCTTTGTTATGCACACTGATGAATCAGCAACAGTTAAATTATCTGAGAAACGCAACTTTGCAAGAGAGAGGAAAATATGTGTCTCCTGAACAATGGCGATGAGAGCAGAAAATCATATCGAAAATGGCTCTATACAGCAGCCATTAAATTGTAGCTATACACTGGCTGCACTTCATACACAATACACACACACACACACACACACACACACACACACACACACACACACACACACACACACACACACACACACACACACACACACACACACACACACACACACACACGCACACACAAAAAAAATACATTCAGTATCTAAAGGTGCCTACATGTCTCCCTCAGCATCGGAAATTCATCTTTCCTGCCTTTTATTTTTCCACCTCTGCGAAATGTAACCCCCTCACGGTCATCATATGCCTTATCTTTTAAACATGAACTTTATATTTGATTAGGCCCTGGGACTATTTTGCCAGAAGTTCTGCGCAGTGTGCACAAGATATGAATTCTTGATCTTTTCTTGAACACATTCCTACTTTATTAAATTACACATGGCGAGGAGTTGACTCCAAGGACAATACGCGTACAAAGGTATGAGAGTCCTGGATACACAGCAAGGCAGCTTGGAGTGACCACATTGTCCCATGCTCCAGCAGATTTAATAGCCATGATATACTGATGCTCCAGCGATTGCTTTACTCAGTCATTGTAATTCTTTAGGCCGCAACCGTATCGCCGTCAAAATGACTCTAAGCAGTTCATGCAAATAAAAGTGACATTCAATCACACCGCTGGTTGGCCTCAGACGACAGCCACTTAGATCTTGATGAAGATTGTCTGTCTGTGATGAAGAGCACACAGGGGGAAAAGGCTTTCATTATTGTTCCCCACCGACTCAGCATTTTTTTCTACATTGTGCGTTTGTGGATAAAAATCTGGACATAGATGTATTGGTATTCCGAGGTTCATTTATTACAATCAGAGCGTGGTTTGATCCCATCTGCCTCCAACCTCCACCATCATCTTCAGCTCAAAGGGGGTGAGTGCTGTATGGCAGTCTTTGAGCGTCCCTCTGTGGTCAAAAGACGACACTGCAGAAGCACCATGATCAATCTGAGCTGTTCCATGGTCTGTGTTCAGGATATTCTGCACCGTCTATAGGTTAAATAAAACATTTCTTGTGAGGAATTATTTAGGAAATTGTTGGCAAAGCTTAAACAATGTATAGAAATCTAAGATTGGGATAGTTGTACGGAGGGATGTCTGTATTCGACATAATGGGGAAGCATCTGTTTGCAGGTATGTTAAAAATCTGAATTTTAGAGCTGTATTTATTTGTTTTGTAAAAGTATTATATGCTCTGATTGTGGATTTGTTTTGTATCTTTCTATTTTCATAACATTAACCATACGCATGAACACTAGATGGTGCTGAGAGAATAGCAGACAGGGCGACGCCACCAAAACGGATTCATTTGTTTCCTCAGTAGTGAAGCTCATGAAGGGATAGCCAGCATCCAGAAAATGCAACCATATTCTCCTGTTTATGAGGCATGAAGTTGATTGGAAAGAGTTGACGCGTGGACTGTTTTTATTTTATTTTATTTAGAGCCTGAAATAACCTTCTTGAGCTAAACACAGAACACAGAGCATGCTTTAGTTGATTTTCATCAAATAATTAGAGATGGCTTTTAAACAATTCTCCCAAGATGTTAGAGAGAGGGTGTAGCTGAAGACATTGGCGTCTGATGGAAACAATTTATCTGTCACACTCAGCCTTTGTCTTTTACAAGCGTTCTAATTTCTTGTTTTTCTTTTTACAGAAGCACAAAGAAGCTGAGTGACTATTAAGACGTCAGGCTGTGCACAAGACAGCTGCGAACCCCATGTCAGTGTAACTAGATATTACAATTACAAGCCTTTATCTCCAAACAAATGCTGCAACAGCTGGGGACTTCCAGTAGGCAGCCCCCTCTTCTGCCCTGGGTGCTTTGCTTTTTCAATTTTGTCTGTTAAGTCCACAGCCCATCCACTTCAGTTCAGGTTAAGAAAACAGAGAGATGAAGAGGAGACAGTGGCAGGAGGAAGCTGAATTGCCATAATGAACCTATGGATGAGAGACCACCATGTTTTACAATACATACCTTGAATATCAAACAAAAATAATTTACTTTCTTTAATTAAGGCTCTTTATGTTAATTTGCTATGAGGTGGGTTGAATTTCAGTTGAATTGAACAGAGAGAATCATGGAGCAAGACATGCTTTGTATAATAATAATGGATTGGATTTATATAGCGCTTTTCAAGGCACTCAAAGACGCTTTACAGGGTTCCAGGTTCCATTTATTCACACACAGTCATACTGGTGGTGGTAAACTACCATAGTAGCCACAGCTGCCCTGGGGCAGACTGACGGAAGCGTGGCTGCCATTCAGCGCCTACGGCCCCTCCGACCACCACCTCAAACATACAGCAGTCATACACATTCACACGAGGCAAGGTGGGTGAAGTGGCTTGCCCAAGGACACAACAACCATGACACTGGTGGCAGAGCGGGGATTGAACCGCCAACCCTTGGATCATTGGCCAACCCGCTTAACCACCTGAGCCACGGTTGCCCCGGCAGTATGACATTTATTCTATTAATTCAACACAAAGAACTTTCCTTTCATCTTTTTTTTATTCTGAACATTTCTCACTTTCATTGTGTCATCAGCAAGTACGTGTTTGATCCCATGCAATGTTACTTTATTTCATATTTCTATATTGGCTCATTCACTTTACTCTGTTCATGTGTTTTTTGAACAAAAAGCCACGCCATCAAATCTTTGTGGAATTCAGAAAAGCATGTAATTGTGTATGGGTCTTAGAGTGAATGTATAACACATTACTAGCTATGCATTGAAATACACGTAGGCAGAAACATGTATGAATAAAACTGTATATACACACATACTGTACATAAAGGATATGTGATAAATCAATTAAGACATATCCAATATTCACATATTTGCTTTTGTTTGAAGTGGACCTATCAGTGTTTTCATATTAAAGATATAGTGCGTAACTTTTTCATGTAAATTAATTTCTGTTACATTCAAGCGATCGCCCAATTGAGTTGACACAAAGTTGATTATATATTTAATCTCCACAAAAGCAGCATTTAAAACTGGTGTCAACCCCTGATACTGGCGCAGGAGCTCAGGAAAATCCCAAGAAGTGCCCAAGAAATTCTACTGCTAAGAAAAATCCTGGAAGTACAACAGAATGTATAAAAATCCATTTGCGATCACTAAGACTCATGCAGCGAGTAGAGTCTAGCTGCAGCCCCGGAGAACAATACTGAGGCGGGGCTGGAGTACTGAGGCGGGGCGGGAGTACTGTAGCTGGGCTAGTAGCCTATTGGTCTGCGGTCTTTTTTATTGTTTGACGTGACCTTCTCAAGATGGCCGCCGCAGTGTTCCGTTAGCCGAGTGGAGCTAGCGCCGTGGCTAATCTAATGTTCTATCTATATTCTAACCTCTCCCTGTCCCCTTGCCCTAACCCTAACCACCCAGCTGTGATGCCTGAACATAATCTAATGTTCTATCTATATATATTCTAACCTCTCCCTATCCCCTTGCCCTAACCCTAACCACCCAGCTGTGATGCCTGAACTTAATCGCCAAAACAATAGAATTTGTCTAAATAAACGTTCAACATTTATTTTTATTTTCTTCCGCCCCGCCTCAGTACTCCCTCCCCGCCTCAGTACTCTCCGGGGATGCAGCTGGATACTAATGCATGCAGCTGTCCTGACAGTGTTGTTGTAATTACCCAGAATTCCTCATGGGGGCAACAGATGTAATGTACTGTAGCTTTAACAAATGGTCAAATAAAAAACAGGTTGTATAGTGTAAAAGGGGTCGGCTTCATGACTAACCCAAAGATAATTTTAACTCAAATCTGCGGTTCCCCTTGGCTCTGCTGAGTTTTAAATGTCTTTCAGCTCATTGTTTGGTCTTCTGGTTCACAACATTATGTTTTGGTTAATTTTCATCGGTTAGAAGTCAAAGAAAAAGTACTATAGAATAAAAAACACATGTTCATCTCATCACTTGGTATTGAGGAAAGACTTGAGGCATGGGTTGTTGATGGCATCTTTAGTAATGAGCTACTTGTCCTTGAAGGCCACCGTAGCTTCTGTCAATTCTCCAAATGGGTGGGGTAAGCAAGGGAGCGTTGCAATCTAGAACTTTCACCACTAGATGATGCCAAAATACTCCTATATTGCTCCTATATTATCGGGTAACACCAATGTCGTATTTAAGGGGGGAAGCGAGAGAGACTTAGTAAAAAAAATAAACTGTCATCCATATGGGTACATAATAAAACTGGTAGTTTTTCCCATAATTAAGTCTGTGTGACACAGAGGCCTAAAAAGGTGATTTTGCTCCTGCATTTTGGTTAAGACTGGACTATTTGAGGCGAGAGTTCCCCCTGAAATAGTTGACAAATGGTATGGTCTGAATTGGCTCGGCTGAGTGGGTAACTGGGAGTGCAACGGCAATCTGTCGCTTCTTTGGGAGAGAGATAAGAGAGGAATAGAGGAAAGAAAGAGAGAAGCAAAAGTCGTCAAAGCCACAACAGAGCTAACGCCTGTGTTTTTTCGCTCGACTTAACCATGTACAAAGGCAGGCGTCGCAACCAGAGATGTGAGTAGCCTACGAGATGTCAATCACTGATGATAAAAGTTGTTTATGTCGCTTCAAGTTTTGGACATGAAGTGCAGGTGTTTTCTAGCGGCCAGTGTCACTTACATGACATTGGCATTTGTCTGCTTCAAATGTCTCATTCTGTGAGAGATAATTTCTTGAGAAACTTTGTGATACATCTGGGTGATAGTTATTGTTATAAAAATGTTACTGTGTGCATGCTACTTGCGCAGTGTTTTTTTATGTTCTCTGTCAGTTGATTTGAAATATTGTGTCCACTGCTTTGTGCTCCTTAGTTCTGTTGCAATGTGCATTTGACATTTTCTTTAAAAAAAAATATTTGTTTCACCTTAAAATGCACTGTTAAAACATTTACCTGTATTGAGCTTTTATCCTGCAGGAAAATTAAGTTATTGGTGCTGGTGCCATACAAGAGAATCATTGGCATTTCCAGGATAATGTGATTTATAATTTAGCAAATCTGAACATCCATTTTGATCCTGTTTTGAGGGAAACTGTGAGAGAATATTTTCTATTCTCATGCAGGACATTGTTGCCTGAAGAATCTAGGCTACTTTGTGACTGCATCCTTAGAAATAAGAGTGGTGGTTTTATGATTTTTTTTTAATGAGATCTTCTCTGCTTATAGCTTTTAGTACTTCTCAGCTGTTCAGTGTTTGGTTGCACATGGCAGCTCCAGGTGTGCTGTGCACCTGTGTACATAACCAGCTACGAGCTGGTGGAGCATTGTTAGCAGATCTGTAGGAAATTAATTATTGATAATTGGTTAATCTAATATTTCAGTATCAATAATTTGTACAGCCTGTGGATTCTGCATCTCAATTACTTTCATGAATATTTTTTGAACTGCATGAAGTAAGGCGTGGCTGCAACTCATTTTATTTTCTATCATAAGGTTTTTTCACAGCAGCCATTTCGACTTTGTCACAGTTTGGCTGTTACTAACGTGAACGATGGCTTCGTTTTGTTCAAGTGGCCCAGTCAGGCTTGACCTTGAGCAAAGCACGCACATCAAAACAACAGGACCCTGAAACTGAAGCACACTAAATCGAATTCAGCCATCATTCATTTTATTATTTACACCTGCATTCCATATCTGCTACCCTATTTTCTCTAACATTCGATCGACAAAATGTGAGAAAAATTCAATATATCCAATATAATTTCATTACTTGTGTTTTTCTCCATACAATTTTGGGCCAGTTTAACCAAAAATTATTATTTATTGACGGTTTAATTTTACTTATCTCCTGGATCACTGAAACATACACAGTAATGACAAGATTAATGGAGCATCTTATAAAAAACAATGTTATTTAAGTCAGCAGGTATTTTAATAAGCATTTTACTACCTTTTCTATCCACTTAATCCTCTCGCGAGATCTCTCTTTGTGTTTGAGCTTGATCCACTAGTTGGAAATATAAATCCGCTATTTATTTCAGCTCTACATAGTATAGCCTGTCACTGATGCATAATGCAGGGCAGATGTATGATGCATTAGCTCTGCACCAATATACTGTATGCTGCCCCCTGTGTCTATAGTCAACTTCTGATTGAGGAGGCCAGGTCTCAGTGTAGATGAACAAGTGGATTCAAATAGGGGGCAGCTGCCATATTGCTTTCCAGCTGCTTACACAGACTCAAAAGCGCGTGGATAGGTTGAAGTTATGGACGGGCTAGGGGTTCAAACATTTCAAAGCGTTGCACTTAAGAGCCACATTGTTGCATCACAAGAACAAAAGGCTCCGCAAATGGAAAAGGAGGAGAAGTGAATTAACGGTTTAGGAGAGATGAAAGACTACATTTTCTTTACCTCGGGTTACTACAATATTCCCATTATGATTTATTTATAGTCTTCGGGTGTAAGAACATTCGCCAACTTTGAATTGTATTCCCCATGCGATTTATTGAGCACGGTCAGCCCTGAAAATGTAGCGGTCCCACATCATGTTTTCCTTAATGGACCATAGCTCAGCAGGATTAATGGAAATAATTGTTGTTGTGAAATTAATTCAACCAGGAAGGTATGAAGGACAGAGTTTCCAGTCAGGAGGTTAAAGTTAATAAAGTGATCTTTATTTCATCAAAAAGCAGAATAGATGGCTCCGTACAGTCAAGCGTGCACGGTCCTAAATATGAGAAGTCAACCTAGAGTTAAGTTCCCAGAAGAAGGCGCTTAACAATGATGCGCTTGAGATTATATAGGGATTCCTCTTGTGAGGTCTCATAGGTCAAAGTCAAAACATGATGCAGGCGGGGCGTATTTTACTTATACGTGGCCTGGTCCCAGAGCACTGAGTATGGCCACTCAAACCGGCTCTCTCTTCTCCAGGGTCATCCTCCTCTTCTTATCAGTGACGATGTATGCATGTTGTAGATGTGCAAAAAGTGGGGGCCCCTTGTCAATCTAATCTATACAACTCTGTCTTATTCTAAGTGTGTGTGTGTTTAAGGTCAACCAAAGTTCTTTCCACGTTTCACTTCTGCAATCCCACAGTGCTATGGGTCAGTACAAGTCCCCTTCCAGTGTCACTTCTCTAATCTATGTACAAACAGCCGAAATAAGACTGTCTGGTGATTCAAACTCTCTTAGTGACCTTTCACTAAATCTGGGTTTGTATGTTCTTAACAACCAACTGTCAAATGTGTCTTGTTATGTATTGATGTACTTCTTCATCTGCCACTTTCTGTTCTGTGTTTGTAAGGTCAGTCTGAGTTCCCTGTAAGTGTCACTTCTTCTTTTGTAAACAGACAGCCGCAATAAGACTGTCTGGGTGATTTCCTACTCAATCTAGGGCCTGCTGATTTAAAGCTATCATGTGTAATATATGTATTATGAGTGGGCATCTCTAAAAGTTAATTTTCTCTACATTGTATTAGATGCTCTGAGACCAGTTGCCAAAATCTAGGCGCTTGCTAAATAACCATTTTCCTCAGGAGGGTGAAAAAGCAAAGTGTAAGGAATTCATCAAGAAAGGACGTGCTCCCTTTCCAACCGTATCAAAAACTCTTAAAGCCTTTAGGATCTCATCCTGATTTGGAATCAGTAAGGCTGTAGTCTCGCAAAGCCAGACCAAACTAGTAACCCTTTAAATAACCCTTAACAATAATGTCTTGAAGCTCACAGGGTCTATATTGCAAGCCGTTAACATTCAGTTTGTATTTAAAATCGACATGAATCACATCAAAGACATCTGCAGTTTATTTCAGATATTCAAAACTTAAAATATCTCCGGTTACATTTTGTTAGTAGTCAACATTCTATTGACTCTAAAGACCTCTAGAGAGGTTATCTGAATCATTGAAAAAGCTGATTACCTTTCTTACACAGTCCTAAATGGATTTCCTGATTTATTTTAAATTGCCTCAAGGGAAGCGCTGAATACTTCCAGTCATTCCTAAATCCTAAACTTACCACCATGGCTGTGGATTCTGCTTGTCCCTTGTACTTTTTTGAGATTGTTTGTTTTTCACAAAAAAACGTGTGTGTATGATGAAATCAGGATGAAATCGTGTATTGCAATTATTTTGGCCAGGATAATCTGACATGACATTTCCATATGATCCCATGCCTAGAAATAATGATTGTAGAAGTTAGTATTTAGCTAAATGGATTAACAAAAGTATGGACTAGCTGTCAAATTGACTATTGACTAGTAAAAAAAGATGGTGGGGGAACCAAAGGGCATCGCAGACACACACACACAATGCATACACACATATGCACCAGACACACATTTACACTCTGCGCTCCCAACCTGTCATTCCCCCTGCCATTCTGGATGAAGCACACACTCTCAGGTTCAATACATAAGCAGATGCTGCCTGTGCCCTTGAGCCGAGATAATGCAAGTCCTTCCTGTCAGATTTACAGATTTGAATCTGCGAGCGCTGTCATGCAGGAAAGCTCTTAGTGGCACATTTGTATTCACACACAGGTACCTGCGTGATCTCTTAATCAAATACTGCTCACCTGCTCTCGGGATGCGTGTTACAGCCATGACAGAGTTTGTTCAGTGCCAGGAGTGATCCTTTGCCTACCAAAGACTATGGCAGCATTCCAAGTTGCCATTTATTTGTTATATTCTAGATACTACAGCTGATCATAAAAAGTATGTAGTTAGCATGCATTTGGCTAAAAGAGTGGACATACTTTTACTTATCATATGATAACATTGCACCTTGAACTTGCCTCTTGCTTACTGTATATATCCGTTGCATCACTGGTTGTTTTCACTCAGAGGCCGATGTGAGGTAACTTCCGGTGTGCAGTGGTTTGTGGTTCAAAATCGCCAAAAAAAACATGATGATTTCCATACTTAAAAAATTAAGTAGGGTAGCTGGGACTTTTTAAGCATTCTGCATTTGATCCCAAGAATTGTGAAATCCTGAATATTTTATTTACAGCCTAAATGGCAGCGAAGTATGGGTATTGGAACCCTGTTGAGGAAATATATTCATATAACTTCTCCGGCTGTATTACCACGTCACTTACTTCTAGTTTGATATTCATAACCACTTACAACTCTTCCTATTACACATTCCCGAAGAGTCATGAATCAAGAAAAGAAGTGTTAACTGTCCAAGTTATGTAAAGTCTCTCCAAATGTATTGTTACCGATAAGAACAGCCCCAGTCAAGAGGCAAATTGCTTGTACACTATAAATCAGCTTGTGTAGGGCTTAAAGGAAGCAGCACAAGGCCTTTACAGTAGGGATGGGACGATCCACTTTTTTTAGTTCCGATCCGATTCCGATACCTGGGGTTTGGATATCGGCCGATACCGATACTGACCGATACGATATCATAATTGTTATACATTTTTTCGTTGGTGGTGATGTTATGTATTAGGCTAGGAAGGCTTAAGCAATTCTAATTTAAAAGAGCAATAAATATACACAAATGCATATAGGTTTATCTTAAAGGCAGAAATCCTTCTCAATGATCACTTCTGCCCCACTAGAATATGTGGTGGTCTGTTTGTCTAAACAGTCTTTCTCTCTCTGGCTGTATTTTACATAGTAGAATTTGTCACAAGCCTCTCCACTTCCTTGACTTGGATTAGCTTTGGTTAGCTCACTGGCTAACAAACGGATATGTACTGTATGTCAAATTATAAAGTGATGTCCTCTCTCCCTCCACCGAACGTCGGCGCATGTTCGCTCTTACATAGCAAAAAAAAAAAAAAAAAAAAAAAAAAATCATAAAAAAAAAAAAAAAAAAAAAAAAATCGGATTTTAATATCGGAGCTGTCAGTCCGATATCCGATACGCAGATTTCGGCCATATCGGACCCGATACCGATACTGGATCGGATCGGCCCCATCCCTACTTTACAGTCATTTTCCTCTTTAAAAAAAAACAAGCTCATCCCTGTGGACTAGTTCCCATTTATTTGTTGGTTTATGTGTGTCAGTCAGTGTGTGTGTGTGCCCCTGCTACAATGACTCATCCACATTTCCAGATACAAAGAGCTGAAGGGCACGCCGAGTTGAGGGGTCTATTTCAAACTCGGATAGACACACACACACACACACACACACACACACGTAAATGCACTCTACTGCAGTAACACAGCAACACACTCTCAGGTGATTTAGCACAGCTTTATTAATATGAATGAACCCAAACTGTGTCAGAGGCTACTGAGGTGGTGATTGCATTCTTTAAGGTTCCCGGCCGTGGGGGTGGATAAAACTGTTACTGGACTCATCCACTTCCTTGCTGTAGGAGACCCTTAATTAATAGGAGGTCTAGTAAAGCCAGTGATTGCTGCATTCATCTTGTGCACGGATGAGGGGAGACGGCGGGATAACATCCCCTTTTGACCACAGAGGAGGAATCAAAAACTATCTGCCTCTGAATTATTTCACAGTGCATGATATGGTCATTAAGTGCAGTGGTTTAACTTAACATCACAACATTAATATCGATATAATTTTTCCGATATCGATTTGTAACATATAGCAAGTACAATCTGTAATGCATACAATTAGAATAGTAATATCCTGAAAGATGCCCTAAGCATTTGTTTTTGTTTAACATTAATAGTTCATGTCTAGGTATAATGTAGAAGAGGTTACTTGTAGTGACAAACCCACTGCTAATTATCATTGGACTCGGCAGTTCCCCCTCTGTTCCACAAACGTGCTCTCACCAACAACACGTCACCACTGTCCCAGGCAGCGTTCGGAAAATCCCATTGTTCACTACCTGCTCTGTGCCAAAGTTAACGACAATAGCTGACTATCATCAGAGCGACGATTACTTTGAGGCTTCATGGAAGTGTTGCTTCAACTTTGCAAGGGGTTAAGTTTTGTGTATGTGTTCTGAAAGAGGCATTGATTGTAACAGCCTTTGTGATCGTCTTAAAATGGTTTGCTTCAATCTAATCTCAACAATCTCGGCAACACAGCATATAATCGATAGAATACTCTGAGTACTAATACAATCGATGGATAGCTGGCATCCCCTAGTTTAGAAAGTTTGTTGTGCTAGTGCCAAGTTGCCAAAAAAAAAGTCTATAGTAATACAGCTTTAAGATTTGTATTATACCGTATGAGTTCCCATATTAGTATTATTAATACAAAAATGCTCTTTTGTCCGACACTGTGTTTCGCTGAGGGCCACGTTTTACATCGTTGTCTGACAGCACTTCTTCCATTTTTTTTTAATCGACCAGCGTTGAACGACAATGTCCTTTCATCACTGGAGAGGATGGCAAGTGCTTTTCCTGTGTCTGTTTCTTTATTCGCAGTCTGTGAATTGTCCTTGTTACTTTCTTCTGCTGACTATAATGGTTTCAGCATAAAGTGACTTTTTACACTCCCCCTCAATGTGATGCTGCTGCATACACTTAGGCCTAACAGTATCAAACAAGTTCTAACCGGCCATTGCTTAGCAACACAGTCCCTCGATCTCCTGGGCTTAACCTTTTTATGGAAACACACACACACATTATATATAGTTGTATATGATTAGGATAATGACTGTAATTAATCATGGGCTCAGTGTGTGTGTGTGTCGTGGGTTTGGAAGGATTGTTGGTGTTTTTTAGAGTGTTTTTTAGTGCTCCGCTCCCTCTTCAAGCCAGCCTAAGCAGGAGACCAGAGGGGAGCACACTTAACACACTCAGTCACATCCTCATCGGAGCCTATTATGATAATGATACAGTCGTCCCTGTTCACCTGGGAGCTATCGATACATCCTCCAGATGGAACGATCCAAACATAGCACCTTGGTTAAGTTACCTTATTAGTCAATGTTACGTTGAAATTTGTCATTCCGCATATCCATTCTCAAGTTACCACACTTCAGAGGGGGTCAGAGCGCAGGGTCAGCCGTAGAACAGCGCCCCTGGAGCAGATTTGGGGTTAGGTGCCTTGCTCAAGGACACAATGGTAGAGATAGTGGGCACTACAACTTACACCCTCCTGTCCAGTGCCGGGGATCGAACCAGCGACCTCATGGTTACTGGTCGGCTACCTTTCCTCGTCTAGGCCATCCTACCAACATGGTAAATCTGCACACAATGTGTTGTAACGTGTAGGCAAATAGGCAGCTGATTGAGTGTGTGTGTGTTTGAATATGTGAGAGGGGCTGTGACACACATACACACACACACACACTCAAGACGAGAGACGTGTTGTATGTACGCCGGATGAGTCAACGTAGTCGTTAAATGCATTTGAATGGGGTTTTAATTTGTCCTTCACTTTACGGAGAGAACAAAATGTTATGAACGCTGTGCCCTCACATTGACTTGTTATCCCTTTCTTCAACAATCAATGTCTCAGTTGTCTCAAGGCCCCAAGATAACCAGCAAAACATTTTCAGCCTCTTTGCTTGTCTTTATCTACTTGTATCTTTAAGGCAGCAGTGATAATTCAACATGTTAATGTTAATCTCTTCTCTCACACAAAGCTCCCATAAAGCACCAACAAACTCTTTAATTAAATTTTTTTCTGTAGACTTACCTGATTAGTTGATTCATAAATTCATGCTTATTCTAACTTCTTACATTCAAGAAGCTGCAGCAGAATTGTGAATATTTTTTTTTTAATTTAATTAATTTAATTGAATAAATGTTTCTTCTAAATATGCATTTATTATTGCATTATCCATTATCTGATCCCTGAATATGTCTCGTTATAAACGCGGCATTATTAAGACTGCTGTGATTAATATAAATTAGTGGATTATGAGCAGAATGCTTCTGTGTTGGTTTATGCAACACTCTGCATGGTTTGCTGCATCTTGTCGCTTAGCGGGGAAAACAACATGGCTGTCGCTCGGAAAATTTTCCAGAGGATCTCGGGGCCGTGGACCAATAAGAAATGGGGGGGGGGGGAGGAGTTATCATAGACTACTGCACGGTGGAAGTTTCTGGTTACTAATGTGGGGGGGAAGCATGGACATATAAAGAAAATATGGGGATGTGGCTGTGCCGACTGTGACGTAATAGTAGGCGAGAATTCTGACTGGAGTATATTGGGGGGGAGGGGTGGGGGTTTCAGAAAGGGGGAGAGTGAGAAAAGGAGAGATTGATATTTTTTTTATATTTTGGCAGTCTCTAGGCACACCGTGGACCCATGGATATGTTAGAACACATTTAAAAAGTGCATTTAGCATAATATGTGACCTTTAAGGTTTTTGCGTTTCATAGACGGACTTTGTCTTTTTTCTTCATGATGAACATCCTTGTGTTCATTTATTTCATACGGGTAAAAAGGGCTTTGATATCACAGTGAATGGCTAAGGCGCATAGGCGTGTTAGACTGCTTTAGCGCGTGTAACTCATCTACGCGCCTAAACCAATGGTTTCCTATGCAAAAATGCAGATTTTCCACGCCTCTAGGACGTGCAAAGCGTTTGGTGTGGGCGCACCTTAATAAGGATAATTTCTAATGCATCAAAAAGCTTGAGGTTCAACGCTTGAGGTTTTGCTTTTCGCTGTTTGGATAAAAGAAATCTCAACTGCAAACCCTTTTTGATGCCATGCTTTGATAATGACCATATTGTGTTTTTACATTTTCTTTATTCTGTGTAATGTTTGAATAAAGGGTTGTTGATGTGGTGGGAGAAACTACTGTGAGTGTGATGTATCATCTGCTGTTTTTTTCTGTAGTTGCCATGAATGAGGTAACATAAAAGCATGACATTGTCTATAAGGCATTTTCTGAAAACATTGACTCTGTATCCAGGGGTTTCACTGCAAAGGTTCTGCCTTGTGTAAAGAACTGTTGTAAAAGTTTCCAAGCCAATATAGTTTGACATTGATATCATTGCAAGAACAGGAAGATGTCCAAAGATTCTCACTAAAGACAAAACAACGGAGGTGTTTAAGGGAATTCTTTCTGTATTATAATCTACTACATTGTATCATGACATCTTTCTTCATTTTGTTTCCAGACATCAACATGGCAGGAGAACCAAAACCATACAGGCCTAAAATTGTCTCCAAGCGGCCTCTCTCGTCTCTCTACAGGTCTGTGTGAAACGCCTACTATTTATTTCACTATAGCAGTCTTATATTACTTTGCTGACCTACTCTTTTGGCCTTTCGTTACTACTCTGTTTTTTCTTCACAGTGGCTACGAGTTTGACTATGACTACTACAGAGATGATTTCTACAGCAGGTATGTTAAAATGAAAAGGCTAATCCTGTGGTACATTCTGGCTCTGGGCTACTTTGTCCTTTTTTAACTTTCCATATACCTTTTCATTTATCCTGATATTGAGCCCTTTTAGTGCACCACTCTCCTTCCTCCCCATTTCATATTCAGGCACTTAGGTAAAGACGAGTCTGGAGCAGAATAACCCCATTTCAATTTGAGGCAAAGTAACTACATTATCATAGGCATAATGAATGTCATATTGAGGAGGTTTTTATTCCTCTCCGTTGGGCTTACTAATGATGCTTTTATCCGCACAGGCGAATACTGAATGTCAGATAGTCCCCAGCTGGTCATTTGTGCTGGCAAGGCAGAACATGTGTCTTCCTTTTTGACACATTCATTGGTTTGTTTGCTTCCTCGAATTTGCAATATCCCTGAGAGCTGAGTCCTTCAGCTTTGAGTCATTATTGCCATTTTGGCATTTTTTTAAAGTCTTAGGCAACGGGGAGCAGCTTTGATTGAGGGGCTGTGGCGTTCAATCTTCAACGTGTACCACTATCTTTCAAAGCTCTACTGCAGCGTATCCAGTAAGTGGTTTGTAAGCTCCTCTTGCTGCTCGGATGAAATCTACGGACTGCAGGAGGGACTAAACACCAGGGGAGGACACACTTAGCTGTTGCCCCTAATAAATCTAGAACTGCTTCTCCTTGCTAAATTATTATTTTTTTCTTTCAAATTATTTTTTTCTTTCTTTACGAATGCTGCAACTTTGTTTTTCATTTATCTTCAGACTCTTTGAATACCACGGTCGAGTGGTTCCCCCGACCCGGGCTGTAATCCCCATGAAACGGTCGCGGCTGGTTGTCCCCTCCACACGCAGAGCCAAGTCCTCCTTTCCACTCAGGACCTGTTCTTCCTCTTCCTCCTCCTCTTCCTCATCCAGAGCGCCCAACGTGGGCTCTTCCATCACAGCCCCTAAATGTATGTTCGATCTTGTCCCTTTTTCCTCCTACCTGTCATGTTGTTTATTACAACTTGGGTTTTGTAGTTTTGGCCATTTCTTTGTTTTTACAAGTATACTCATAAAAGTTACTGAGATCTGGAAACATTGCAACAATTGCAGAGCAAAAACATGTTAAGACAGGTTGAGGGATGTAACTAACAATTATTTTTCAATTAATTAATCTAGTTCTTAAAGGTGGAGCATCAGCGATTCTGGAGAATCACTTTTTGTCAAAAGCAGTGAATATCTCCTCACGATCAGCTACCTATCTGTACTGTGTGCGTGAGGGAAAAAAAATCAGGTGTTAAAAAACTGCCTAGGCTTTGTATTCTCCTCATAATGCAATAAAGTGAAACACCATAAACTTTGGCTTCCATTGCCCTTTTAACAATATGTGCCTGAGCCACGTTTCTGGCAATGAACCTAGCTGTAGAGACATGTCGGAGCAGTGCGGGAGCGGTTGCTTTTGTAACTGTCTTGTCTCCTGTCAAAGACATCACATTACAAATGCTTTTTAACTGTATATTAATGTGTGCTCACAGTGAAGACAGACCATCTCCTAACAATCAAAAAGGAGCTGTCACAGATCAAGACCAAGATCGACTCCCTGCTGGGAAGGCTGGAGAAGATCGAGAGGCAACATCACTCCAATGCCGGTGAGGTTTGACACATGTCTGCTTGCAAACACACACACACACACACACACACACACACACACACACACACACACACACACACACACACACACACACACACACACACACACACACACACACACACACACAGTGCTCACATGGTATAGAAAGCAAAGACACACACACACACAGGGCATGGTGAAGTAAAATATATAAAAGCTCTTATAGTGTGGCTTAAAAAAACGAGCTAGAAATTAATAAATAAATCTGTTGTGCTCTGATGGGTCACTCCAGTCTTTCACTCTTTTTTCCTTGTCTCTTTGCCAGAGATGCAGAGGAAACAAGAGGAGTGCGAGTGTCTCCATGGTGACACAGCAGACTGCTCTGGTGGAGAGGAAGCGGAGGGGACAGTGGAGGTGGAGGCGGGGGAGATGACAGACGGCGGTGAAGACGACTTTGAAGACGAAGGCACCAGTGATCTGGTGAGCAGCCCGAGACGCCATTTTAAAAGTTTCAACAAGGAGTGAGGGGACGGACTGAGTTCTACGGTCTCTAAAGTTAACACTGGGAAAATGTGTTCACCAGGATCTGTGCATGTATGTGTAATTCTGATAGAAGTCACTTTCAGACACACACACACATACACACACACACACACACACACACACACACACACACACACACACACACACACACACACACACTACATTAAGAACAGTTGATTGAGGAAGGAAGTGTGAAGGGTAGGACTATGTGATCCGTCTCTTTGATGTAGGCCTATGTTTGCTTACATGAGCTGTACATGTGCTAGGCCTACATGTCTTAATTTTCTAAGAATAAAAAGGAATACATAGTTCTGTACTACACATTGGGGAATGCGCTATTTGTTTTTTGGCAGAGAGGTAGATGAAAATATTGAAGCCACCCATCTCTGTATGGTTAATATGGAGCTATAGTCAGATTTGAGTTAGTTAGCTTTGCACAAACATTGGAAACAGGGTGGGAGAATGCAGTTAGCATGGCTTTCATCCAAACCTATCAAAATATCTCTACCAAGCTCTAAAGCTCTTCAATTAACACTTTTTGTCTGTTAAATCCTTCCAGAGTGTTAAAAAGTTTTTCCTTTTTTTGGGGCAGGATTATGTGCTGGGGTTGATTCTTGCCTTTGAGCAGTTGCCAGGCAACCAGGGAGTTACAAGAGGTCCAGCCAAAAAATAGTCTGTTACAAAGCTGTTACAAAGCTGTGGGCAATGTGCACATTTTAACAGAATGCAGGACTATAGTCTGTAAAGATGTGCGTTTTTCAATCTTCTCCTTTTAACTCTACACAAGACAGAGAATAAGTTGTGCCTCAGACTAAACTATATTTCTCTACTTATTTCAATCGACTAGACAGTCATGTCTCTGCTATTACTAAGGTTTGTCACTTCAGTGCCTTCAGGGGTAACACTTGTGGTGCTTTATTAAGTGAAAATGGGGACAGTGCTCAATTGGTACATTTACAATTAATTAATTCCAAGAGTAATTCTTTTAGACAGAGTCAGACGAGGTCAGCTGAACATTAAACGTTGTGAAGTAAAGTAGCCTTCATGGAAAAAAATTTTTACCCAAAGAGATTCTAATTATCTCTTTAATTACTAGGATACTGCATAGTTTTTTTTTGTCGGAAATGACCTGTAAAATCAAGCACCATCCCTTTTGGTGCAGATATAAAGTCCTTCACAGTACTGCCATGTCTGAGACCCCCAGGTTCATTAGATCAAACTTTTTTATTTATTTATTTCTTGTATTTTAGAACAAAATACTTTTTAGATCTTTTTTCCTAAAGGCAAAACTGTGATGCTCTTCATTAAATCACATGTATTAATGGTAATTGTAATATGGGGACGGGACGCTTTATGCACTATAGTTGCAAACCAATGTACCCAACTAATCTATACTTTCTGAAGAAGAAATTTAGCTTATGTGTAAATGAAAAACTAAAACTGTTTACAGTGCTAGCTTTTAATTTTTCTTCTTTTCCTTAATGTTTTTCTCTGTTTTAATCTATAGATAAATAAATATATTTCATCAGAATAAACTGAAACTCTTTCATTTTTAGTAGCCTTTTTTTCTTTTCTTTTTTTCACATTGGTACATGCCACCCATCACAAGTTAATCAATACAAAAACTAAAATACAACAACATTGTGTTTTTTTTTACGAGAACGGATGACTGTGTATCTCACTGATGTCCTTCGATGTCACCAACATGAATAATGCATTTTTTTCTTTTTAATTGCAGATAGAGAACCACATATCGGACATTGACAACTGAGTAAGGTAAGTAAGTATTTATTATGAACTTGAAAAAGGCATTTCATTTAGTGAATAGAAATTGAACAGTGTATAGAAAACATATATACACAGTGGAGCTTTTCGCCTCGCAGCAGAGTGAGCGGGTGAGACACACTGCTCTTCTAAAATGGCCTGTCAATTCTCTCCATGAGAACATGATGACCGTCTTAGCTGCTGCAATGATTCTCATCCGCACTCTTATTCAAACGTCATTTGAAATCCCCTGATTTTCTTTTGTATGAACAAATAGCTATAAAGATTGAATTTCCCTCTTGGCTGACATTTCCTCCCTGCTGTCCACAAGTGCCCAATAACGGAAAATCTTTTTCAGTCGCTCTGAACGGGTTCGATAGTTAAGATTATGGCATATTGTTCCCAGTGGGATATCTCCTCCAAGGCTACGGTGTTATATCAGGAGTATAGTTTAGTTTAATGTCATACACCTCCTGCTACTGCCTCTGTTTTGTCACACACATAAAGGGATGATTATGGTAGGCGATAAAGCATATAAAAATGTATCCACCTATTTTTCTACATAAGTTTACTGTGAACGACCGTCTGGCATTAATAATGATTGTTCACTGCAGTGTTTGTTTTTCCATCTTTTCCTCAAGTTTGGGGGGAAAAAGAAGCCTGCAGTACAAGAAGTTGGGTGAACAGATACCAGCATGAACAGATACCAGCAAAACCTTCTCAATGAGGAAGGTGTATTTCAGAAGGAAAAGAGAAAAATGATGAGCAGTGACTGACTGAGCAGAGGAAAAGAGGTATTCAAACGTATTTGTTGCTTGTTTGCTTCATTAGAACACGACACTCCGGATGTATACGTCGTCAAAAAGCTGGTTGTCAATAATCTCCAGACGACTTGCAAGATCAACTGCAAATAAATCGATCAATTCCCTTCAACCGATTGCCTCCCTGAAAAAAAGGACAATATATTGTGAGCTTAATATATTATGGTCTGTATTGTGCATAAAATACAGAGAAGTGATCCGTCAGATGAACCATGAAATGCTCTCCTTGTTTCAAAAGTCAGTTCTGTTTCTGTGCGTTGAAAACTGTGACGAGCCGTGACATTGGCAGAGAGCTAAATATGAATGTAAGACAAACGTGGTTCTTTCTCACTTGCTTATTATGTGTTTAGCTTACATTGTGCACATGTTTGTTGTGGTCACATTGCTTTCAACACAGTATTGTATGCATATCATGTTTGTCATTTGTTGCACACAATGAGATGCATTTTGAATTCTGTTTACATTCTGTTAAACAAAATAACTATTTTCTACTATCGGCATGTTTAAAAATGTGGCTATTATGGATCATTTGTATTCATTGCATCTGTTGTGCAGCTATGGATGATATCAGTTTTGGAAATAAACCCGTTCCTCCTCCCCCCAAAAGAGAGAGAGAGAGTCTTGATTGTTGAAGTTTACATTTAAAAAAGCAAATGGGGCGGGCTAGGGGAAATATGCACATTGTGTTCCTGTGGGGAACTTCTGCTCGGTACAAAATGTATCTCCAATGAAGCCTTGGAAAACAACTTTACCTTTTATGACATGAGAAACAGCATTGAAAAATGTTCTACCTGACTAAACTTAAGTACTTTAACTAATTACAAATATGAGTCACTTGTACTTGAGAATTTTCTTTTAATGCCACCTTTTACATACACATTCTGAACCCTCATTCAAGAGTTTCTGAGAGACATAGTGTACTTTATTCTTCAGAAAAACTATTTATTTTATTTATTTTGTGTTTATGTGATGTTATGCTTTTCCATTGTAATTTGAATCAATAAAAAAAGAACAACTGTGAAGATGTCGCTCTAGCTAACTGTGTTGATTTTTTTCACTATTTTCTGTGGAAATCAATTAATAAGTTAATCAATTAATATTTAATGTTGAGCTCATTTGAACTCTTTTATATACTGTTGGTTGCTTTAATCTACAGCATTATTTTCTTTAAGATCATAGGTATATATAATGTAGTGCCGCTGTCCACTGTGTTTTCAGCTCTGTGACAATGCATTTTACGGATCATCGAATGAATAGTTTATGTAATTTAATAAATAGAACAATCGACCTTAGGTATCCCTCATCATTCAAATGTTCAAATTCAAAATCATCAAATTTGGAGGTAGAGGATTTTCACTTAAGGGAAGATTGTGAACAATTGTAATTATTAGTAAATACGGCTGCTAGATGAATGTAGTGCAGTAAAAAGTGCAGTATTTGCCTTTGTAATGTGGTGGAGCATATGTTTAAATTGGCATACAATTGTACCTCAACGTCCTTGAATTTGTAATCTCAGACTTATTCCATCACTGACTACCTGTCTCAAACTAAAGGTATACTTCAGTGTAACTTTCCCTTCACCTTCAAAATATTTAAAAAAACCAATGGGAGCAGCCAGGTGAAATAAAGGCACGGAATGATGCTAAATGTACAAATCCTCCACTCTAGGTTAATTATAGCATTCGTATACATTAGTCCTGCTCCCATTATTGGTTATGAGAATAATTATCCATTATTTAATTATTTTAACAAAGTGCCCTTGAAAACTACAGCCTAAAAGAGATAAGTGGTGGAGAAGCAGATTTCTAATTCCCTCACTTCATTAGCACCAGATCATCATTTCCACAGGTTAAGGCTGGGACGCAGGTATAATTGGTTCTATCATCGCTGGATGGCAGCCAGTGAGTACAATGATTAGTCATGCCGCTCCTGTAAGACACAATGTTCAGTGTGATAGAATCAATCAATCACTGGCTTGTAGCTGCTGGAGGAATTATAAGATTTCCATAAAACAAACATTATCTCGAGATCATGTGATAATCAACCTATTCTTTCCTCATTTTCATTATCTTGTGATCTGGAGAAAACAAGCTTTGTTTTCTCAGGATAATGATGTACATTTTACCAAGATAACAGATAGATAGGCCTACGCCTAATTAATATATAAAGAAAACAAGCTTAGTTTTCTCAAGATCACAATATCCCAAGTTAATAATAAAAAATAATGGCTAATCAAGCTTGGCCGTTATTAGACTTTTATATCACCTAGGAAGCTTCTAAAACATCCCCCGCCCTGTTTTAAAAAAACATATATATATAGCATTTATACTTTATAATATGTTGTTTAATAAACTTCTATAAGTATTGTTATTATAACCATAGATAGTACATAAAATGTTATAGATAGTATATAAATGGTTACAACTCAGAGCCTCAGAGGTTGACTAGTCATTGACGTTTCCCGGATGTTACCGTTAACAGCGTCATGTAAACAGGAAGTCCTATGCTAGAGGCGGCTAGTTCAACTCGACAGAGGAGAAGCGGAAAAACATCAACAATTGCTCTAACCAACTCCTAAATGCTGCTTTGACTGTCAGAAAATATAACTGTACAGTTGTTGGTTGTTCCAGCGTTTGTAACTATAGCTTTGTAAAAGGCGAGGAGCACGTTTGCAACCGCTAGTGAACTTTTTTTCTAGGGTGCTAGGTAGCTAGTTCTTAGTGCACACTTGTTTTGGTGTTAATGTGACTGCAGCGGTGGATTTATTTGCTTTAAAAGCTCACGTATTTGATGTTAAATAACCGTTAACGGCAGCTGAATGTGGTCGTTATGGGAGACAAGGAGCTGAGCCTCATTGACAAGAATATAACAAGGTAAATGTAACTTTTGTGCTGTTGCTAATCAATTATTATATTATGGTTGGCTTATTTCAAAGCTCCTACAGATCTCTAAAACGTAATTAAAGATATTGAATTCATCTAAAAAGTTGAATGTGTATCTTAATTGAGATATCTTAATTGAAATCTTCAAAAGTCTAAAAAATTCTTAGTCAATTGGTATTTCAAATTAGACACATTTTCTGTTTTTGCCCCACATAAAATGGTGGTATTAAAATGAAACATGATGAAGCAGATAAGTACAGCAATATATTGTGAATAATTAAATCTAACAATAATGCCACGTATTTACTTTTTTCTTGTTCACTTGCTCACCGGCTGATTTGTTTTTGGACTGTTGATCAATGTCACCTAAAAACATGTGACTTTTTAAAGACTAGACAATTCATCATGAGAAGTTATTCATGAAATCAGTCATTGTTGTTGTGCTTAGTAAACTATTCACTTGCTCTTTCTCTCTGTCTAGTTTGCTAGACGTCTCACTGAGACCAACCGTAACATCACTAAATCTGCACTGCAATCACATCCCAAGGATCGAGGGCCTGACCTCAGCTTGGCACCTGCGGCACTTAGACCTTTCCTCCAATAGCGTTGCTAAGATTGAGGGTCTGAGTTCCCTTACTTCCCTGAGGACTTTGAATTTATCCTGTAACTTAATCACCCAGGTTGAAGGTGAGTCTTTTAGTCTCCATTTTATTCGGACAATAAATATCTCAGCATAGTGGGAGTTCTCCAAGTAATAACTCTTTCTTTAATCTTTACCTCAGGACTGAATGGCCTTGTGAACCTAACAAGATTAAACTTGTCCTACAATCAGATAAACAGCCTCACTGGTGAGTTGCATACTGAATGTGGTTCAGTTTTCTTTTTCTACACTCAAAAGAAAAACAATAACTTAACAAGTGAATTCACAACATGTCAATTATTTTTGATTATAGGTTTGTTGTATCTTCATGGCCTGGAGTACAAGCTGAAACAACTCAGTCTCCATGGCAACCACCTGGACAGCATGGACCACATCCGGCAGTGCCTGCTGGGTTTGAGAGAGTTAAGGGAAGTCACTTTGAGCCGGGATGGCAGAGACAACCCTGTGTGTGCGTCTCCAGGTAGGTCATGAAAAGGCTTTATTTTTTCCCCTTTCAAGCCTCCTGAAAACTAGAGGTTAGCTAATTTAAATCAGGGCTTCAAACATTTGAGTTAGCTAATGCTTTCCAATAAATTACATACAAAATTTCCATGTGTAACTTGTTTTGTTCTTACTGTTTTGTTCTTACTTTAATATTTATTGTCTTTTAAATGTAATTTCCTTTTGACTTTTAACCATTTGTCTGCCTGATGTTTTACCTGTAAATATTGTCCATGTTCGCTGATATGCAATAGAAACAATATCAACAGGGTCCAGTGAGAGCTGGTTAAAGTAATTAAAATAGACAGCCACTTAATAATAGTAGGAGTAATAAATGTGGACTATTTATGATTGGACTGACGGCACTTATGAGTCTAAAAGAAGTTATTCTGTGCACCCATTATACATATCTTCCTGTTCATGATTAATTCATAGTCGTAGTTGTTGAAAGCATGTGTTTGAATGAGGATATAGCACAGACAGATGAGAGGTGATTTATTTCGATATTGACTATTTGATTTAATGCTACATAACCCCTGTATAACCTGATGTTCTATCCAGGCCATAAACCACCGATGTGACAATACTAAATAATGGTGTTTGTGGACAGTCACAGTCTAGTCAGTTTATTCTAAACTATACGTGTATATGTGTGTCTGTCTTGCTGCAGGATACAGGGAGATTGTTATGCAGTCGTTGCCACAGATCTCTGCTCTAGACGGCCTGGACCGGCTGGGAAACCCATCAGATCTAGGTCTAGGGAGTCCCTGTGACATCCCTGGTCTGGAAGACTATGTGGACCTCCTGCTGTCATCAGATACTAGTCACAACGAAGCAGTAATTTCATTTATACCATTGTATTTTATTATAATGACAACAAGAATTATACGTAGATCAAACAACAAAAAGATAAAAGACATTTACTTAAAACAGCTGAATTTTTAATAATAATAATAATAAAATAGCTTAAATAATATTAAGACAACATTTTAAAAAATGTATCTTGTAAAATATTCCAAGTGAAGGGTCAATTTTCTTATATACACATCTGTATAGTTGTTATAGTAGTTGTTTAAGTAACAGATTCTCCTTGTTAAGTTAGGGGTTCTGACTTATTTACCAAAAACGTAACTTGCACCAGATGAAAAATCCATCAGTTTCTTGTTTCAGTAAAACCAGACACAGTGGAGTGGCAACCTGATATTGATTTATAAAAAAAAGCTTATTTTAGTTTCTATTGCAGCAGGTTAGAGGGGATGCCCATCTCACCACACCCCGCATTGATGAGGTGCTGACCCAGTTTCGTCAGCGCAGTTCCTCTGAAGCGATCACAGATCCGATTAGAAAACCCGATCGCCACAGCTTCCAGACAGTTTGTTCCTCTGCGGCTGATCCAGGAAACCCCGTTAATGAACAACGCATCAGGAAACTGGAGCACCAGATGTCCCAGCTCATCCAGCAGGTGCCTATTTAACACTGCTCACAGCCATAAACTCATAACGCTAAGAAGTGTGTAGTATACAGGAGGTTTAATTTTCAAGTGATATAGCTGCCTTTTCTTTCAAATGTTACCTTTGTTTGTTTCAGCTATTATTTGGTTTGTATTAAAGTCTGTTCTTCAATATTTACTCAGGTCCCTGCAGGCGACAAGTCCACCATCTCCACTCATCCTGTGGTGACGGTACGGAAAGCCAAGAGGGACACAGACCGCACGTCAGAGAGCGAGTGTGACAGCGGGAAGGAAAACAGGAGGCGCACCAGGATACCAAAACATCGCAACAGCACAGCAACCAAGTCCATCCCCAAGGAGACAAGGTCAGACAGGTTATTTTGAATTTACATCAAAACGTTTTTCAGTTGTCAGTTTAACCAACTCTTTATAGTGAAAATAACTTGTTTTCTAGTCGTGTTTACACGTGAACTCCATGCTTTTGATATAGCTGTCACAAAGTCCAAAATTCCTCAACTTTAGTGAATATATATTTTAGGCACTATTGGACACTATGACAAAATCAGAGAAATGATGGATATACTGCAAGTGTACCTTTTTGAGTAATCTCATTTAAGCACGTGTCAATGTTTGCTGACTCAAAAGGGTTGAGTAATTAGGCAAAGACTGCATTCAATATTATTATTATGTTATTAATATAATACAATATGGATTTTTTCATTTTGTACAACGTGCGTCACTCTTATAGCATCAGCTCTCTTGATGATAGAAAAAATCAGTTGAAAGGGGGTCGGTACATTCTCTACTCTGAGCGATGTGGTACACCTTCCTCCTCTCTGTTTGAATTTACAACTGTGATCTCGCTCTTATGATTAACGAGCGTGCTTCTATGGTCCTACCCCCTCATCTTACTTCATCAGCCACTGATGAAAATGTGCTCGGGATTCAGTAATTTCCCGGAAGCTCCTAACTGTCCTCATCAAAAGCAAGGTGATTTCAGTATTTTAGCCCCTGAATAAAATGTAAAGTTGCTACCTATAAAACTAACTTGTATAACTTTGACTACCTAAAAAAGTGTGCAAGTAATCTTCTCCGACCTTTTATTGAGCCAGACATTAGCTTGAGGACTCTTTTACAATCAATTTTACAGTTGGTTCAATACCTGTGATATGTTTTATGTGCAGCGATCAAGAGAACCACAAACAGAGGAGTTCTAAGTCTGCTGTGGGGCCCAGGAGGATGGCTGGCGGTGCAGGGGGCATGGCTGCAGCGGGGCCGACAAAGAGGGCCCCTTTAAGGGCTGCTAAAGCCTCAGGCGACATGAAAGCCAAATCCACAGAGGAGGAGGAAACCTACAGGGTACAGCATGAATAGGGCACTTGCACACTGAATGGCAGCTTCTATTTTTATTGACTGAATGTAATATGAAAAAGGTTATGTCCCTGAACAGGGGGCGGGGGGGGTGTTCGTACCCACATCTCTGTGAAAGTATTTATTTTTTATTAAACATAAAAAATATACACATAGAGGAATAGAATTATAGAAATAATTAATATAAATTTAAATTGAAAAATGGTTTAGGAACGCCCAAAAGTATACGTACATACATACATACATTAATAAATACAAAAATATACACAGACACACACCTAAAATAATAGTGTATTGTAAGTCAATTATTGCGTTAAACTAAGAGGATCAATGTACATACTGTATAAAAACATGAATATTGTTAACAGTTTTCAGTACATGCACAGAGATGTACCAGCCCGTTTTCCCAAAAAAAATTACTCTTTGGTACTCACTGATTGTTGTTATTATTATTGTTCTCAGTATTCTTTATAGAAACTTACTAATACGTCAAAAGCCATTTGGAAAACATTCAGTGTTGTTCCCCTTTTTATTTCTCTATGTTCACTCAGACTATAGTGGAAGAGCGTGACCAGGAGAGGGAGAGGCGTTGGAAGGCTGAGCAGGCCGTGAGGAAACTAACAGAGGATCTAAAGTGCCTGACGACAAAGGTTGGAGAGGAAAAAGACCTGCAGAGCATGGCCCTGCACACCACTGACAGGTAAGAGGAGGAAGACACACACACACACACACACACACACACACACACACACACACACACACACACACACACACACACTCACACTCACACTCACACTCACACTCACACTCACACTCACACTCACACTCACACTCACACTCACACTCACACTCACACACACACACACACTCACAGCTCTAAAGCAGATGTTGTGTTGAAAAGGGATCATTTAACTGGTCTCTGTGGATTTCAGTTGTCAACTCAATAACGGAGTCTCATCCATTTCTATGCTCTTCATCTTTTGTGAAAGACCAGGCACTGCTTCCTGTCAAATCCTTCAACAATGAATACCCATCCCACCGTTACAAATCCCATTGCCTTTCTTGAAATCAAGCGCACACTTTGGCTCCACCAGCCCAAAACTCTAAAGTATGCCTGCGGTTGTGATAATGAAGCTATTCATGTAAAGACCACTACCCTGCACACTCATTCAGCTTTTAAACCTTATATTTAAATACCAGAGGCTTATCTCTGTCCCTATACACACACGTAAGTCCACTTGGCTGTGAGCATCATAGAGCCAGGTGTAACTATTTTGTTTACCGTTCATGCTTGCATCACACCCTGCTTAGATAAGTCTGCATTATGATTTTAATAACAAGCCTATTGACTAGCATATGTCCGCAGTATTACATGAATCAATCTCAGCTGTCACTTCCTAACGACCCTGAACACAGTTGCTACTGTTGACTCCTTCGCTCATCAGGAGACAGATTACAGAGAAATGACTCATCATAACGCAGGTGGTCATACGGTTCTCCGGATATTATTTTAGTTTTCAATTTTCTCTTCTGCCCTCGAGATAAGATTTTGACTGTTCTATAATGTCTGATTTCTTCAATTAGCTAGACATTTCTCAAAGTGGAAGATAAAACGCGGAGGACAATCAAGGTTATCACTCATCACATAATTGCTGAGTGGTCGCTCGCCTACACCAGTTTCCACGGACACAGTGAAAAAAGGCATCTGCTTGAACACAGTAATCATGCTTTTTCTCCCTCATCCAGACTGAAAGAGTTGTTGCTGAAGGAGCGGTCAGGGCGCTCCAAGCTGCAGACTCGTGTGGAGGAGCTTGAGGGGAGATGTCAGTCCCTCACACATCAGCTGGATCTGGCCCGCAGCAGTGAGGAACAACTCAAGACAGCACTGAGCACACTGGAGGAAAGCATCTCCCATGGAGAGGCACTGAGGGCCCGCCAGCAGGCCGAGGAGGTACAGCAGTCGGCGTGATATACCTGAGAATATATATATATATATATATATATATATATATATATGTATATGTATATATATATATATATATATATATATATATATATATATATATATATATATATATATATATATATATATATATATATATATGTATTTTTTTTTTCAAAGAATTTGAACTATATTTAAGGGATCAAAAAAGTAAATCTTTTTTAAATATATGAATTAATTAATCGGTTATCAGAATTTCTACTCCCTAAAATTTTTGATTTGATTTGATTTGATTCAATTTATTTCAGACATATCAAACAAACAAAACAAAATGAAAAGCATGGAAATACAATAAACAAAAATTATGTTTTCACAAAAAAAAAAAGAAAAGAAAACAAACTCCCTAAAATTGGAAACTGACCCAAAAAAATCCATATCGGTCGGGCCCTAATAGAGACATACATACGGTTTCTGTTGCCTACGACATGGTAACTCCCTGTGTCCCTATCATATTAGTATATTCCACATAAGCTCCTACACAGTGAATAAATGCATTCCACGTTGCCAGTCATTCAGCTAGGACAGTGAGTGGCAGGCTACACATAACACATGTGCTGACATTCTGTCCTCAGAGGAAGCAGCACCAGGAGTTGGAGAACAAGACAGCCGCACTACGGAGAGAGTTGGACATCCAGAGAGCCTCGGTACGACAGCACAAAGACAAACTGCAGCAGCTGCATGAACTGCTGGCATGCAGGGAACAAGAACACAGGTACACCAGAACCTATTCTGTGAGTGATTGGGCTCCTACATACTGTAGATGAAATATAGTTTTGAAGCTGATGGGGAACAGTGAAAACATATTTTTTTATTTTAAAGATACTTACCTAATGTGCTTTAAATGAGAGTAATGGATAAATGCTAAATGTATTCCCAAGTTTATCTGACGTTAATATTAGTTAAGATTTCAGTCAAGTCACAGCCCTTTTAGTACAAAATTCCCTCTATTTCTTATATACCGTTGGTTTTCATGTTATCACCCACAAATCACATAGCGCAGGATGATCGAATCCGTTTATGTTATGGCTCCAGTAGCCCTTTAAACAGGTCATTGTATCATCCTCGTTTGCGGTCTTTTACAGAAAACAGCTGGAGTTGCGGCTGCAGCCTGGCGGGGCAGATTTCCATGAGGCAGTGGCAAAAGAAGTTGCATCAGTGGAAAAGAGACACGCCCACAGAGAGGTGGAGCTGCAGGAGAAACTAACAGAGGGCAGGAAGCAGTACGCTGCCCTGGAGGATGAGTTCCGCATGGCGCTAACCATCGAGGCTGCCCGCTTCTCTGAGGTCTGCTAACACAAGGACACCTGTCATACAGATGGCCTGAAATGGCTTATTCTACTTTCTCTGTACAGTGCTACTGATAAAGGACTACTGCATCTAGTAAAAAAAGTGCTTGATGATTGAACCAGAATTGAACCCGATCTAGATAGGGTATGATCATCACTCTGGAGCAATAGTCTGAGATTGCCACTAGAAAAATCCTATAGAAAAGGATTGGATTGAAATCAATCTGTACTTTCTCATTCTGGTTACAGATTTTTTATCAGCCTTAGCACAATGAAATGTAGTCTTGATTGCTTTGTCTCGCACAATTTTCCAAGTACAAAGTCTCCAACTTCTTGTCACATGGAAACCTGTAAAAGATCCCAACTCCTTTTGAATCCTCAACTTTGACTGATTCAGGGTCTCCGTCAGACCTTGAATGTGACATTGATTGATTACATTGTCAAGTCAGGTAACGCATGGACCAAAATTCCACTCAGTCACACTAAATTCCACATCCTCTGCCTGCTGCTCTAGGTAAAGGAGGCTTGCGATCAGATGAGTGCCGAGCTGTTTGGGGTCAAGGCGACACTGGCACAGTCCCAGCAGAGGGAGAAGAAATCGGGCTCTCTGGTGCAGGAGCTCACAGTCATGGTCAAAGAACAGAAAAACCGCATATCTGAACTCGTCAAAGCCAAGAGGGACGCTGTCACTGATCTAAAGGTACAGCTCTGGAGTAAAACAATTTCTGAGTTTTAGAGTTAATCCCTTTTTTATTTTATTATTATTATTTTTTTAAATAATATTTTATTAAGTTTTTAGAACAGACGGAAAAACTAATACGCATGCCAGCTTATTATATTAATTAATTTATTAATTCAAACAATGTAAAACATTTGACATTACATGGACATTTCTTACGAGTGCTCAAAGCGAGTGCCCCTTACGATTGCCCTCCCCCCTCCGTTAGAGCCGTCTGCGTTCCTTGGATGCAGAGGTGGAGCAGGACCGGCGCCTCGACCTGCAGCTGGAGCTGCTCAAGAAAGACAAAGGTCGTCTGCTGTCTCAGCTCACAGCTCAGGAGTCAGTGATAGACGGTCTGAGGGCAGAGAGGAGGATCTGGGGCCAGGAGCTCGCTCAGCAAGGTGGGTGACATCCAGGAGGGTGCTTATTGTCCACTCTGAATGAGCTTTATAGTGCACGACCCACAACCAGTTTGAGCTGTTAATCAGCAAACATGAGTCCACGTCGTCCCCTATAATGCATAGTCATGGCGAATTCTCATATAGAGATTTTACTTTAGTCCGTATGAAGCTGGCATAAGCTGTTTGGCTTAACACTGTACATTCAAGTTATGATTCAACTGTATCAGTTAAAGCCTGCTATCTAGTGGTTATTTGGGAGAAACACATTCTTACACACTAATGGGAAGAATAGGCAACTTAATTGTACACATTAGATGTAATGTTTTTTTCCCCTCACTAGGAGCGTCCTTGGCCCAGGATCGTGGTCGCCTGGAGGCCAGGGTAGAAGTGCTGGGTGCTGAGCTGGAGACTCAGAGGAAACACAACGAGAAAGACAACGATGCCCTGAGAATCAAAGCCAAAGTTATCGATGACCAGACAGAAACCATACGCAAACTCAAAGAGGTAGGAGGATACTGTAGAACTCATGTATACAATGTGTTGTACTTAAAGGTGGATTCAACATTCTGGAGAACCCTTGTTGTCAAAATCACTTTGTCAAAATCTGTGAATATCTCCGCCACCTATTTGTACTGTGTGTGCGCTGAAAAAACAAGTGGCGTGTTAATACACAGCCTAGGCTATCTGAACAAAGGGGCCCACCGTAGCTAGAAACATACTATACAGTATTCTACAGAATAGCTGACTACACCAGAATTAAGACATTCTCATTGCATTTTACACCAAGCAATGTATATGAACTCTGCATTAGTGTATATGCATCTCTGTCCGTTCAGGCCATGCAGGAGCGTGATGATCAGGTGCGCAGGCTGCGTGAGGAGGCGGTCCAGGCCAAGAAAAGGTTTCAGCATCAGCAGGAAGAGGAAACGGCTCGTCAGGCTGAGATCAACGAGCGCCTGGAGCATCTGAGTCTACGCAAGGAGGAGCTGAAACAACAGCTAGGAGACAAGGAGGCAGAGCTCCACGAGGTCCAAAGAGTTTACAGGCAAGAGCAACATCACAAACACATATTAGACACAATCTGTATTGTAAATCAATGTCATTTGTGAGTTTTTCTTAATTTGAAAAAATTAAAGTTGTCATAAAGGGGCTTCCTTTAAACATTTACTTAATCAAAACAGTTTCTTCATCATATATGTATATTGTACTTTCTTTTAGTGATTCCAGTAAGAAGTGGCAGGAGAAGGCCGAGCTGCTCACTCGGCTGGAAAGCCAGGTGAAGCGTATGAAGGAGAATTTTGACTCCAAGGAGCGCTTGCTGCTGGAAGAAAGAGATAAAGCAACGGAAGCACACACGTATGATATCAAGGGAAAAGGGGGGACATTCATCATGCTGTCATTACTACAACCAATATACAAACATGTGATTATATAGTATTAGGGAAGTTAACCATTAAGGCCCACTTATATCCCACATGATGAATATTGTAGCTGTATTTACTTGTTTTGATTGAGTGCATGTTTAAAATAACTTGTTTTGACACAGTTAGCAGAGTTTAATCCTGGATTAACTCAACTCAAAATTTAGTTAATCCAATAAATGTAAATGTATTTCATATCTACCAGAGTGTATGGGACATGTTGGTCCCATCATTGTCCACTGCTGGGAACAGGCTAGGTTAGCTCTGCTGCTTTCCTAAATCCTAGAGGAGAGGGAACTTATCTCCTTGGCCAAGAAAGCTGTTAAAAAAAATGTTTCCATCCAAAAAAACCTTAAATGAAGTACAGTATGAATCACCCTGAAATGGTTTGGTCAGCAAGGAGTAATCTCTTTCCCAAACTCTGAAGGCTCATAAAATATAAAAGTAGTAATTATGAAGTCTGGTCGAATTATGACTGTATAAGTGGTGTAGCCCTTGAGATAGGAGCAGTTTAGTGATTTCACTTTACATAAAATATTTGCTAAAGTTTACATCGTTGCTTCATCTCTGGGGCTGTTACACCATAGCACATTGCTATGCTTATTGCACACAGGGATAACATCTTCTAAGTGCCATACCTTATGTAACGTTATGTTTTATTTGTTGTCTGTCTGGCAGAGCTGCTGTAGAGAAGTTGCACTCTGTGGATGATGCATTTCGGCGACAGCTGGAGTCTGGCCAGGCTTCCCATCAGGCAGAGCTGTTTCGATTGGCAAATGAAAAGCAGAAACAGATTGAACAGGCCAATCAGAAGGTAAAATATAGACACACGGAATAGATGAGCTGTGCCTGTGAGTCCAGCCTCACTCCAACACTAACATGGATTATTCCATGTGTGGCAAAAACAGTAGAAGGATTTATTTAAAATAGACTTGATATCAAACAGGAGCCTTATTTATTTAATCTGCTTCACCATGCTCAAAGGAAAAGCAATGTTAAATTGGTTACCAATGCTTACAGGCCTATGTGGCTTACTACACTGGTGGATTCAATTGGATACAATTAATGATATGGTAATAGAAAGGTTATTGACACAGCAGATCATTGTCCTGAGCAAAGACACTTGTGAAAAGGATATTGGACGGACCAAGTGATATAGACATGCAGTTGGACAGTATACCTAGTAAAACTGTCTCCTGTGGTTTCAGTTTCTTGTCATACATCTGAAATATCAATATTCATTTTTTTTTCACCCACCAGTCTAAAGTACTTGAATGTGTGTTTCTGTCTTCAGGTATTTGAAGTAGAGGAGGAGATGCGTCAGCTCCTGGAGGAGACAGAAACTAACAAGAGAATGATGGAAGATAAAATGAAACGTCTCACAAGTGTACTGAAAGACTTTTAACTCACACAATATGACCTCTTTGCAGCTATGGCAATATGTGAATGTAAACACTAGATTATAGTTTTATTGTATTGTTTTCTATTTTTAATGTTAATATTGTTGTTTAGTTTATCATGATGTATCTAATAAATTCTCTCTTGAGCATATCCTTTCTATTTTTTTTTAATTGTAGATGAAAATGTTCTTCTGTAAATAAGTAGGCTAAAGTAATATTTGAGTATAGCCCCTTTCAGACAAATATGAAAATAAAAATGCACATCACAACACAGATTGAAGAAATAGGATGAGAAATTAAATTCAAAGATGAAAAATCTATACATTGAGGGGGTAATATAGTCGAACTTATTATATTAGGTCAAACTTTTGTTCTAATAAGTCAAAATTGTGAGATACTAACTTATATAAGTACGACTTACCATTAGTATTGCATTGTAGCCTACACTTTCATATACCGGTAGGCTAGTTTGTTTTCGGCCTCGAGTGTCTTCAATACATTTAGGGTTGATTTATTTTTCAACACCTGTCTGCCCGGTACAAACGCGGAGGGCGGGGTCTGTTTCGGGTTGGGCTTGGAGTATGAGGGGGGCACCAGGGGGGCACCAGGAGTGCACGAGCAGGGTAAGAGGTTGCCATGGCAACTGTAACCTAACGTAACGTCCGTTGATTTAAAACCCCCCCATACAGGTACTGCTGTCGTCCCTTTTGAGGTAACACAGACTTTATATGACAAGAACATGTTCGTAATTCGTCGTTAACTTTTTAAACACGGGGAGGCTGATAACAAATAAGAAGGACTCTCTTTTATGTAAAGAAGATGGAGTTAGAGACGACGGAGACTGTTCGCTCGACGCCGAGTCGCCACGAGAAGAGTTTGGGGCTGCTCACCATGAAGTTTGTCAGTCTGCTCGAAGAAGCGAAGGATGGCGTCCTTGATCTCAAAGTGGTCAGTGAAACGGAAAATGACGGGCGAAGTTGTTATTTTACTTTTATTATAACTTAATCTGTATTATTCATTGCCTGCCAATCCACAGCAGTGAACAAAGGGCTGTCAGACAGCCGAAACGGGGGCCAGTCAGGTGCATTGATTAGTTTAACAGGTGGTCCAGCTAGCCGCCATTACCAGGGCCTCCTCATGATATCACACACTCACAAGCAGTAACTGGTTTGAACTGTGCTGGTTTGAACTGAAGAGGGTGTGTGGCTACCAAGTTGATGGCAATAATCCTGTTTATAATTATACTTTATAATGTAAAAGAAAAGAGGAGCTATTGATCTCGCCACCCTCTATTGGTATAAAGTAAGACAGACCGGCTGTCCATCTAGTTCAGTGGTTCCTGCGGATTTTTGATCCTAATGCCTTAGGGGGCTCAACATTGATTTATTTGATTTCTGCTTTCCTTTAATAATAATGTTTTTCGGCCCATCATATTTATCTGTTGACCCTCTGGGACGTCCTGGCTGATCCCCACGTTTAGAACCAACAGGTCTGGCATCAACATCTTTTTAAAATCAGCATTCTTAGAAACCTAAAAATGAGTTGGCTGATTGACATTTTGTGAATCGTGTTGGTGACTGTTCTGACAAAAAACAACATTTGAAGATGTTTCCTTAGACTCCTTTCACAGTTTTCTTAAGAAAATGTTTCATGGTCAAAAAAGTAATTTAAAGATTATGTACAGAATATTTGATCATGAAAATTGTCAGTAGTTGCAGAGTACATATTCATTTGTAAGTTTGCCTCCTACCATCACTCAAATGATTCTATTTTCCTGTAGCTGTGAGAATTGTAGATTGTGACATTTTAAAACCTTCAAACAATAATTTGCAAACATTCTTGTTGTCAAAATTGCTTTTTATCAAAATCAGTGAATGTCTCCTTACGTTACGCTGGCATACCTGTCCATTCTGTGTGTTCACTGAAAAAAAAATCCAGAGTTAAAACAGCCTAGGCCCTATAAACCGGCATATTGCTAGCTATGCACCTCCACCCCCCCCCCCCTTTTTTTTTTACATGGCCCTTTACAGAGCCTAGGCTGTGAATTAACACCAGGTTTTTTTCAGCACACACATTATGGATCATGAGGAGAGATATTCACTGAGTTTAACAAAAAGGGATTTTGCAGAATCAATCACTGACTCCAACTTTAAGGTAGGAATAGACTCTGTTGTATTATCTACTTGGCTGCTTTTAATGTTCAAATGCATCTGCCAAACCCACCTGAAGAGCCATCCCAAGTCTATCTGCTTTTCGTCACAGTGATCATCGGGTTTCCCTCTCTCCTTGCGCGCCAAAGCTGTTTAATGTTTACACAGCAGCGGGCTCCTTAGACCCTCTCCCTCCTCCTTCCTCCTCTGCTATTGTATAACTGGCTTCTTCTGCCAAGAGGTTTTATTTTGTTTGTGCAGCTTAATTTGCCAAATCCTTCATTGTTGGCTTTGCTGTAGTCTCCATTGTTTCACACCTCGACAATTGTTTACCACAAACACTCTGGGTATCTTGTTGATGCTTTGTTAAAAGTGATGTATCCAGTCAACAAGGCTACATATTAAGCTGCCACTGAGTAAGACTTTTTATTGAAATATTTCTCATTTAACAGGCCGCAGACAGCTTGGCAGTTCGGCAGAAGAGGAGGATATACGACATCACCAACGTACTAGAAGGAGTTGGTTTAATCGAGAAGAAAAACAAGAACATAATACAGTGGAGGTCTGAAAAAACTATTTTCACATTTTAGAAATATTTAGCTTGTAGAAATATTCGCTTTCAGCCAAAATGGTTGAAATATTATAGCATACTGTACAAGTATATGACTTTCTCTCTCTTATATGTTATCCCTTCTCGTATGCAGGGGAGAAAACTCAGGCAGCCAAACACAGGAGGTGCTGGAGCAGGTGAAGGTTTTGAAGGCCCAAATCTCTGAGCTAGAGGCCCATGAGAAAGAGCTGGACAACCAGAAGGCATGGCTAGAGGAGAACATTAAACACACCAAGCAAGATCCTATTACCAGCAAATATCCTTTCATACCATTTGGCATTAAACTAATATGTTTTGCTATATAAGTTTTTATTAAGTCCATGTTTTTGTGTTTTTCCTAACTTACCCATTTGCCTGTCATTGAGGCACGTAAAAAGGGGAAATATAGTGTGTGTTTAAATTATATACTACTGTTTAATGTAATTCAAATGAATTTTCACTATGTGTGTTCTTGATTCTTTCCGTCTCCCTACAGTTTGTAATTCTAGTTCTCTTATGGCCCCATTTATTCATTTAAGAGGGGAAGAAATCTCTACTTCATCCTTTTTTTCTTTGTGTATTTAACAGAGGAAATGCTGTAAAAGGAGGATTAAAAATATAATTGGTATTGTGAAATTACAGCCAGTCGGATCCTGACGTCTTGTATTTCAGGTTTATTTTGTCCATTTTCCTCCCATTTGTAATCCTGCTCCCTTTTCCTTAACACCTCACCACTTATAGATTTGTGACACATGAAGACATTTGCAATGCGTTCAGCGGAGACACTCTTCTTGCTGTAATGGCTCCTGCTGGGACTCAGCTGGAGGTCCCACTACCTGAAATGGTTGGTCCCCTCCCTCCTACAAGCTTTCTCTATTGATGGTTATTTATGCACAGACTTTTCATCTGCTATATGTTCCTGTTAACGGTCAGGAGAAAGACAATAACTCCCCTGTTATGAAAGCAGATTCATTTGATGATAAGTTCATTGTGGCATGCACAGTCTAATTGGAAATGGAACACAATTTGCTAGTAACTGAGGCACATGGTTCATTTGGGTTGCTTATTCAAATCAATGTAGTGTCACTTACTGATAAAAAGCTTAGATTCATAAACACTGCTAAACGAGTACTCCTATTATCTGTAGGGCTGCAACTAACGATTATTTTGATAATCGATTAATCTGTTGATTATTTTCTTGATTAATCGATTAGTGTTTTGGTCCGTAAAATGTCAGAAAATGGTGAAAAATGTTGAATTTTACAAAGCCCATGTTGACGTCCTCAAATGTATTGTTATGTCCAAAACACACAGATATTTCAGTTTACTGTCATAATAGGATTAAAGAAAACAGAAAATATTCACATTTGAGAAGCTGAAATCAGAGAATTTGGAAAATTTTTATTAAAAAAATACTCAAAACGATTAATCGATTATCAAGATAGTTGGCGATTATTTTAATAATCGATTCGTCGATTAATCGTTGCAGCTCTAATTATATGTGAAGAAATTAAACAGATAGGCAGTAACAAACCCATCATTCAGAGTTGCGGTACTGGCCACAATATTACTGTAAATCCAATATTTACTTCACTAACACCTGAGGAAAAACTCTGACTCTGTTCACCAGCTATTTTCTAACTGTCTGTGCTGCTAAACAGGGAGTGTAACGTGTGTTTTTAGAGCTCTCCTAGTGCGAACACAGCTCCCTGTTGGAGTTAGTAATGGTGCTATGAGAGCAGTGAAAGTAAAACAAAACTATGTGTAAACTGGACGTAAAGCCAAAACATGAGCTGAAAAATGCTCTGTTGAGTTTAGGGAAACTGACACATTGTGTGATAATTTTTCTGTGCTTTCGTCTCTACAAGTTACCCCTTTTTACATATACAGTAAGTAGTCATGTGATCCACCGTGTATTTAAAAATACGTCTTTTAACTGCTGATTAACTTACCTCCACTCTGCTGCTCCTCAGGGCCACAGCGGTCAGAAGAAGTACCAGGTAAACCTACGCAGCTACTCGGCTCCCATTCAGGTCATGCTCATCAACAGAGACATAGACTCTACAATACCTGTGGTCTTCTCTGTGCCACCCACTGAGGACATCTGTACAATGCCCACTCCACCCAGCACGCCCGCTAGCCTGCAGCGCTTCCCTCTCTCCACCTCCACCAGCACGTCTTCATACTGCAGCCAGGACTCTCTGTGCTCAGACCACCAGATGGTGCTGCCAGACCATGATGACGTGCTGACGCCATCGTCCACCCCTCCTGATGTGCACATGGGTAAGGACAGATCCTCTAGAAAACTGCTACGTGCCATTGTGACTGACTATAAATGGCTTCTCATAGGATGAAGTGAACACAATTTAAAAGACAAAAGCTGGGCTTTACGCTCAGATTTAAATATTTTCTGCAGAGAATCGCTGTGTACGAACAGGAAAAGTTTAATACATAACAGATAGGATAGAATATATCAATGAATCCAGCCATCGCTTCAATAGCTTATAAAACATAATCAAATATTGGTAAATTAAAAGAAAACAAAGTTCACCCTGCACAGAGAAAATAGATGTACTAACCCTAAAGTCCTGTCACACTGGAGCAGTTTCTTACTCAAATCCTCTTTTATGATCTGGCTGAAATGACATCCTCCACCCCATGAGTCAGAGATGTTTCTCTCACTAGCGGTAAATAATCACTTTTGTTTTGCGTCTTATCTAACTGTTGTTGGATGTCCACAGGGTTTCTGCCTGGATGCACTTGTTGTTTCAGCTAAGTGATGATATTTAAACGGGTGTAGCCAGTGGTGAAATCACCAACTGAAACAAGCCTACTGGACATGCACAGATTTATAGTAGTCTCTTAATTGATTCCACCTAACTAACCTTAATGCAGTAGTTTTATTCAACAGCACTGCAATACATTTGTACTGATTTGTATACAGGGTTTGAAAATATATATATTCATTTTTGTGCTTATACAAGTGGAAGCCGGGACACTTTTTCAAAAACACTGTTGCATTCAAAGACGTTCCCATGACCAAGAACTGAAAGTAAACTGTTGCCAGAAGTCCAATCCTGAAGACAAAGAATAACAAAAACACCTTAGCCATGAAACAAATCATGTGAACTTGGTTGTCCACCACCTGACTCAGAAATATCGTGTCTCGGCATGCAGGAACAGGAAACGTTTTCCAAATGTCACGGCTCTATAATGCCATGTGATCATAATGTTACTTGAACTTAATCCTTATACTGTTGCAGAGGGGGCCAGATGATGAATGTTTTTCTCCATATATTAATGCTTACCCATATATTAATGCTTGCCTAAAAGATAAATATCCGTTCAATTGTATACCAAATGTAGGATTTTTTCATTGCTGATTTGCGGACTGCACCGGTGCAAGTTGCCATAGTAATACATTGCCGAACTATGCTTGAAAAAGGTGCAGAAATAAGTGGCAATTTGGAAACCAGACATTGACACTGTTTGTATCTGTTCCCTCATCATGTCATGGTAACATGAGGGAGACTTCCAGTTTGAATGAAAGACAAACCACTTCCTTATCGGGATCTAGCTTTTTAAGAAAAGGCTGATTCACTGTTTTACTAGTGTGTAAGCATAGATTAATCATGGTCCCTCACATCGCGTGAGTGAAAACCGGTCAGAACTTCCTTATTTTTTTATATTTTGATATGCTTGTATGTGAATTGTTACCTTTTTTGAGAAAGAACCAGGTGAAAATAACAATTTTTGATTTAGAAGTTTTATTGGTGAAACATTTCTTGGCCACGTGGAGTACTTTCCAGAGTCTTTATTCTAAGCTAAGCTAAGTTAAACTATGAGTGGTGAAAGCAATCAAACGATTGACAACATAATAAATAAGCAATTTTAAACTCTAGGCTGGATTCAGATGTCTGGACTTCAGGCAACTTGCAGACAATCCTGCTGAGGGCTGTTCAGGAATTTAGGCCCTGCGGGTGCACATTTGGATTCAGCCCCTCTTTTTAGGAGCTTTATTGTGTTAATTTCTACACAGCTCCCAGTGCTTCAGATCCTCTTCTAGTAATCCCAGGTCCAGATCACTACACCCTGTAATGTTGGTGGTTTCATAAGGGGCTATACTGTGTAGCTAAGTGCGCTTGTTGCTCCGTGCAGATTGTCACGGTCCGTCAGTAGTGGTGTTGGATCAGCAGCATATAGACCTGGCCGGCCCAGAGTTCCAGGCTGTCCTGGACGTGAGTAGCTTGCTGAAGCTCAACGCTGCTGGAGACCATATGAAGGACGACAGAGAGGGTGAGAGCATTAAATACAACAGTAAAACTTGGTTCAGTTTTAAATTAGCTTCACATTGGTTTCAGTTATGGTTCTGTAATGGCTTTAAACTCTGAGCTAAATTTTTAGTCAGTATGTTGATCCCAAACTCAGTACTGGGACTGAAAGGAAATGTATCAATATTTTTAATATGATACTTGGTTATGAATTAATGTTCTATTAATTATAGGGATGGCCATTTAGAATTTTTTCTTTAACCGGTTAACCACCAGAATTAACGGTTATTAACCGGTTAACCGTTAAGATTTAATGTAGCCTATTTATAGTGAAATACATGAAGCATTATAGCCGGGCTCCCGACCTTTTTTTGTTCCAAGGACCGGCATATTAATTTAAAAACAATTCAGGGACCAGTAGCCAATTTAAATGCCTACATTTTGACATTCACACGGCACCTTTGTCTGTTGTGAGAAGAGGTCTAGTATGCGAATGTAGGAGCAGAAAGTGAAATAAGTGACTGAAGAGGGACATTTACACACACACACACACAGGCTTAGGGGATGGGTAGCCTACCGAAACCCGATGCTAAGTAGTGCTGAGCACGGGGCAACATTTTGACAGACCGTAATATTGATAAGCTCCGATGTTATCAGTAGTGCATAACGATACTTAGTTAACGCTTTTGTTTATGATGGATTTTCGCTATTGATCCTGGCACACAATCATGGCAGACCTCTCTGTCTGTGCAGGGGGCGGGCACTCACTGCCTGTCTGTCACTCCCTCACACACTCACTGAGACGGTGATAGATGCAGGACAGCATCCACCTCAAGAAGGCTAATGCTAGCGCTATGTTAAGCTAGCTGGAGCCCACGCTGTTAATTCAATTATACAAACATATGACACGGGAGTGTTGTGACCATAAGTTGTGACTGGGATCGTACCATGGACTTATTATAAAGTTGAGCGTAGCCTACACTACTCGTTTCATTCTTTACTGACAGTTGGCATTCTTACATCCGGTTTAGCGATATCAAAATAAGAGTCCGGATTTCAGAGAAATTAATATTATTTAATTATTTTTTTTTAACCGTTTAACCTTTAGTATTAACCGGTTAAAGATCTTCTTAACGGTTAACGGTTAACCAGTTAACCATGGTCATCCCTAATTAATTAATGTTTTTTTAATTCTTTTGTAGAAAGTGTTGACCTGATTGATGAGCTGATGTCTACTGAGGGTAAGAATCTCAAAACCTGGTTAAACTATCTTTTATAAATTAAAAATGTGTCAAATAAAATAAACGACAACCAAGAGTCGACAGCAAAGCTAGTTTCTGTTAGATAGTGTTTAGGTAATCCATTTCAATACATCTTGAGATTAGGACCAAAATGTTTAATTTAACTATAAATCCTAGAGCTATGATGCCAACCTGTCCTCTGACTTTGTCTTCATGTTTCGCAGTATTTTTTGTGGTTAACGCTTCGTTCTCTTAATGCAGGTATAGACTACAGTTTCAACTTGGATGACAACGAGGGAGTGTGTGACTTGTTTGATGTGCAGATCCTCAATTACTGATGGCTGATGGTGCCTCTGCTGTTCGTTCATACAATCTCGGGAAGCACTTCTTGCCTATTTCTAAAGACGCTTTACAGATACCGTTCTCCATTTTAGGTATAAGTGCACAGCTGAATCATATACACACATTACATATTTAAGAAGAAAACTTTACAGTTAGTTTACAAAAGTTTACTATATCGGCCAACACAAAACAAAGTGCCTTAATTAATATAGAGATATTTATGCAGCAATGATTCGTTGTGTCTACTTGGTTTTTAATTGTTTACCGGGTAAATATCTAAGCTTTCCAGTAAAAAATGAGGTGCCTTATTAGAAGTAATCCAGGGTAAAGCATTATGCCTCTTACTTCACCTTTCAATTGATGCATCTTTTTATTTTTCCACATTCAGTGGAAAGTCTGAGACTTTAAGACAACGGCTTTACTTTGTCTGTTTTAGTCGATATTCACAGTAGCTTAACATGTCAGTATTGGCTCTTCTCTAACATGATGCAGGATTGACGATCTACTTCAGGGTATGTAAGTAACTTTCTTTACATGGAAAGTCACATAGTTATAATACATCTACAAAGTTATATTTCATAAAATGGCATATTGAATTTGATGAGTGAATGTTTTGGTTATGTTTTGTAACCTTAAAATGCCAGAAAGTTTTGTTTTCTAAATTATTGAAACACTGCCATTTTAGGCTTTTTTGAGTTTTTGTTATAAAAATAAGTCTTATTACAGTTATATATTTGTATAACTAATATTTTTTACTTATGTTAAGAAAAATAATTCTTGGTTCAAGTTTGTTGAAACTGAAGCTGGTAATTTAAAAAGTGAATTTTCCATATTACTGATCTGAAATATCAGATGTTAAAAGTCTGGATTAGCATTTTTGTATATTTATAGTTTTCTTTGATTATGTTTTTTGTTAAACTTTGCACATTCTTTTACAATTTATTTTTTTCAATAAATGAATATTATCTCGACTTACAATTTGTAGGATGCTTTTGTGAGTTGTCAAGGGCATCTTAAACCAGACGGAAGGATTTGTTAAATACCCAACGTTTTCCTTTCGTTTGGCTCAGCAAAGTGTTTTGCTCAGTTAACAGATGGAAAACCTCAAATGGTTTCCACATGTGACGGAGCAAGAGACCTGCTGCATTTCTGGACAAACAACTAGATTTGTACCAGCTGAAATACAGGAAGGCGACTGGAAACAATCAAATTAAAATGTTTCTCTGATATTATCTATGAGGAACCTCTGCAATTCTTAAAGGCAGAACACTGTATGTTTTGTCTGAATGATTTGAAAAAAATAACAAAAGTGTTAAATATTTAACCTATAGTGCTATGTATAATTTACAATTGGGAGCCTTTTTTGTGCTATTGTTGGCAGACTGAGCCCATAAAAGGCCCATTTAAGAAAAACATGTTCAGGTTCCGCTCAAGATATTTACCACAGCACTGAGATTTATGGAGGAGATTTAGTGCTTGTGTTAATCATATCTACAACGATGCATTCAGTATAGTTGACTAAAACACATTACTAGTCAGATTTTAACACTGGGTGAGACTTTCTGGCACATTGCTAAACTGATTTATTGTATTTGAAGGACAGAGATTACTTTATCTATCAATGATTACAGATGGTATGAGGAGTTCCCCAAGGCTTCATTCTCAGGCCTATTTGGTTTAACATTATACATGCTCCCACGAGCTGAAACCATGGAAATAACAAAAAATCGTAGCATTTTAAAACACATAATTGTCTTGGATCACAAGACCTTTTGATAAGCTTAAGGTCACAAACCAAAGCTGAAATATTTGTACAGTCATTGATATTGACCTAAATGTTAACATCCACATTAAGACAATTACAAAATCAGCCTACTGTGAGATTGTAGAATGTGTTAAGACATAATGGACTGATTTTTTTTTATTTTTTAGAAAAATTTGTCCATGTGTTTATCTTCTATTCGACTTCTGTCACTGTCTTTACAGTTGTTCAGAGGGCTGAAGCCATTTCAGAATGAGTCCTGACTGAAAACAGGATAGCCCACATCAGTAAAGTTCTCAAAGATCTTGACAGTACCTTCCTTTTAGTCAAATAACACATTTTAAAATTCTACTGATGCTTTATAAAGCACTGAATGTTCTTTTTTGAGCTTTTATATCAAGCATTTCAAAATCTAGCCACTTTGTAAAGTTCAAGCCAAAATAGTACTTGAGTTTATCTAAACAGATACTAGGGTGTGCTAATACTGGACTGAAGTGTTTGAATGCAAACCCTCTCTCTCTCTCTCTGAGCAGTAAATGTTTTAAATTAGTCTTAGTGGAAAACATTTGTGATTGGAAAAAAACAACAATGTGTAACTATAAAGAGACTGATGACTGATGACGTTTCATCATCACTCTGTGAATGGGTTGTCTTCCAGTCTGTTGTGCAGACGTGTCCATCTGCTACACTTAAAATATGTGTGCACTGCAGTAACTGTGTCTCAGATGTTCTGAGGAATTCAGGAAACAACAACTCTTTGGCTTTCACTTATGAAAGGGAGTTAAATAACGACTGGATGCTCCCTCTCACAACACCACCAGTTTAAAAAAAAGTCTCTGATATGTTTGGGTTAGGGTTAGGAAATCAAAATCATCTTGAGCTAAGAAATAAACAATCACAAAGTACACTGTGTTCAACTTCAAACATAATTTATAGTTTTTGCATGTGTGTTACATCAAGTCAATGAGAGTATTTAGACAAACATTCTTTCAAACAAGCTGTTGTAACAAAGATCAAAGTTCCAGCTCATTCGTAGTTTCACAATTTTTTTTCTTCTTTTCTTCTCTCATTACCCTGTATATTGTGTAATGAGGAATGTTGGGTTCAAATATTAATCTAATTTGTTCTTCTCATGTGTTTAAAAAAAAAAACTAGAGGAGTTTCGGTTACCTCATCAATCTGGATCAACCCCAAAAAAACACATTTTTAAGTTTGAGCAATCCAGCAAAGGGTTTGATTGAATTTTTCTGTGGATTTTTGTCTGTGGAACAAGATAAAGTTTAACACACGTATTGTTAAAAAAAAAAAACATATAGGGGAGAGAGTGGCCTGAGTTGTGCCGGTGGGGAAGTTGTGCCACCCTTTGTTTCTAGAACCATAGAAGAAATTGGAAATGTGACCACATATTTAAAGGTTCAGTAAGCGGAATGGTCAGTTTAGCTAACTTCCTGTCAGTTACTGCAGTTAGCGGTGCCCTCCCTCGTCCCTACGTCACCACATTAATGCACTGCGGTCTTCAAGCAGCGAGTTATCTAGCATCATCTCAGCTCCATAAGTGTGATAAAACATGATAAAAACCATCAGAACAGACATTGTGAAGGATTTTTACCTGCTCCGCCATTGTAGGCGCATAAATATTCTCCCATCTGTCAGACGGGTGCCGGTTATACCAGTTTCGGGATCCCTGAAAAGTTTATTTAATAATAATAATAATAAATTTTATTTGTAAAGCACTTTTCATAAAGTAATCTCAAAGTGCTACAGAAACCAGAAACAAAATAAACAAAAGACTAAGAGAAAATAAAATCAGACACGTTAAAATCAGTAGTAGAAAAACAGCTAAGAGATTAAATTGCAGAGAGAGAATAAAAACAACTAGGGACGACCTAGGAAAGCCTGTCTAAACAAAAAAGTTCTAAGCCCTTTTTTAAAGGTGACCACAGACTGGGGTTGTCGTAGGTGTTCAGGGAGGGAGTTCCAGATGTGGGGGGCAGCGAAGCAGAAAGCTCGGTCTCCCATGGTGCGGAGTCGTGTGCGGGGCTGATGGAGGAGGTTGGTACTTTGAGACCGAAGGTTACGGGTGGATGAGTGAGGGGTAAGGAGGTCTTTGAGGTATTGCGGGGCGTTGCTGTAGATGCAAAGGTGGGTGATGAGGGCGATTTTGTATTGGATTCTTGAGGTTATGGGGAGCCAATGGAGGTCTTGAAGAATGGGGGTGATGTGGTCGTATTTGCGGGTTTTCGTCAGAGTTCGGGCAGCACAGTTCTGAATGAATTGAAGTTTCTGAAGGTGTTTGTTGGGTATGCCGATGAGCAGGCTGTTACAGTAATCAAGCCTGGAGGAGATTAGGGCGTGGACGAGTTTTTCTGCATCAGAGAAAGTGAGGAATGGGCGGAGTTTAGAAATGTTCTTGATATGGAAAAAGCAGGTTTTGTACAGATGTTATTTGCCGATTACATGCAGCGTGACTGAGTGACTGAGAGATTGGCTTTATGAAACGAGCACACTATATAAGTGATCACTGTACGAATAAAGAGTGATTTAACATTTGTATTAACATAAATAAATCGCTTACTTCATCTTTAAGAAGAGCCATCCATTTAACTCATCTTGTAAAGAAGGGAGAAACATGGAATAAGATATAAGCACATTTAAGCTCAAAAAACAGTTTTTTGCCTTTTAAAGTACAATTTCCATGATCAAGGTGTTTTGATTATTGTGTCTGAACAATTATAGACACGTTTGAAAACATTTGACACATGTTTTAGTGCTTTAGTATGCTTCACTTTGTGTCTATATAGTTAGCACAATGTCAGCCCTAAACTGCTGCATCATGCTTATTATCCAAATTCTGGGGTTGGGGTGATTTGTGCCAGAGGGCCTGGGGTGAGTTATAAGTAAGTAATTTAGTGAAATGTATTTATAAAAGCACATTTATAACAGTTTGCGCTGTCCAACGTGCTGAACATAGTGCATTCAGTAGGTAAAAAATTAAGGTAAAATAACAATAACCAAAATAAAAGACATAAAGCCCAGACATTCACATATAAACAAAGATAGTAGTGCAGAGGTAATATAGTTAATGGGGAGGAAAAACCAGGGTGTACAGATGGGTTTTGAGCCTTGATTTTAAAGGCAGAAATGGAGGGGGAATCGCATACAGTGCCTTGTAAAAGTATTCATACCCCTTGATATTTTCGACATTTAGTCACGTTATAACCACACGCGTACATTTATTTTATTGGGATTTTATGTGATAGACCAACACAAAGTGGCGCATAATTGTGAAGTGGAATGAAAATGAAACATGGTTTTAAATTATTTTTATAAATAAAAAACTGAAAAGTGTGGTGTGCAAAAGTATTCAGCCCCCTGAGTCAATGCTTTGTAGAACCACCTATCGCTGCAATTACAGCTGCAAATCTATTTGGGGTATGTCTCCACCAGCTTTGCCCATCTACAAACTGACATTTTTGCCCATTCTTCTTTAAAAAATAGCTTGAGATTCAGATTTAGCATCAGATTGGATGGAGAGCATCTGTCAACAGCAATTTTCAAGTCTTTCCAGATATTCTCAATTGTATTGAGGTCTGGACTTGTGTTGCCGTTTGACATGGCTAAAACCTGATTTGGGTTCCTGCATCAGTCAGGGGTATCCAAGGCAACAAGCTAATATTCCCTCTCGCTTTCTTTGTTGAACGCGATCTAGCATCTATGATCGATTGCTCTTCCTTGGGTCCCCAAAGTTTTACTTTGAATTTCATACATGGGATTTTGCAGTTGAATTAGGCACGTTGAATTTTTTGAACGTTGAATATTTGATTTTGAATTTGAGAACATTGTAAAATAAAGATGAAAATTAGTTGTTTAAAATGTAATGAGTTAAATTCAGAGGCAAAAAATTCCGATACGTTATTTCAATGCTGCAAAAAATACAGATACGTTATTTCAATGCATAAATATTCGGAGCTTAAAATTCAGTGGCTTTATTTTCAAAGTCCTATGACACACATTTACTTCCATACAAGACAAATCCATTAGACAAGCACTTATTTAAGGTTTATTTAAAGGGGCACTGTGTAACATTTTAAGTCATTTATTAGCTAAAATCAATATCCTCATTCATAAATATGTCCTCATTGGTGTAAAATCACCTCTGCCAATAATCTGAATGATCCTCCTAAGCGGAGAATTACAAATATTAATGTTACATTTTGTCCATTGAGCGGGCAAGTCTTATGGAGGCATCCATGTTTTTGGAATGTCATCAGGTGCATTGTTTAGAATTTAGAATTGTTCTTGTCCTTGAAGGCCACTGTAGCTTCTGTTATTATTCAAAAGGGGTGGGGTTACCCAGGGAGCGTTGCATTCTAGAACTTTCTTGATGATGTCATATTACACACTGCACCTTTAAAGTAAATGAAGTAAATATTTTACAAAGATTGAAGGACAATTTTCTTAAACAAGGCCTAGCACTACACGCGTTACCCGCGTAAAGGCTGTATTATACTTGTGCGGTACCGCGTGCGCAGAGGCTCCGCGGAACCGCAGAGAGCCTGTGCGGTGGCCTCAGACCCCCGCCGCGTACCAACTGAAAATTGTGACTATGCGCCAGATGCCGCAGAGGTTTGATTGGGCATCAAAGCAACAAGGAGGGATTTTAACAGCACACAAGCTCTTCCTCATTATCATCAAACTCAAAATCTTCCAGTTTTCGTTTGTTTAGCAACGGATTTCGCCGATTTACATCAAAAGTGCAGTGTGCAATCTGCGACACGGGCGAAACTACTACCAACGGTTCATGAGAACGTTCGGTGTCCGTGCTACCCAGTGTAGCACGGACAAACACCTGCAAACGACGTGATTTGTTTTTAGTGCTAATTAGCAAATGTTAGCATGCTAACTTGCATAACTAAGATGGTAAACATACTGTGTAGCTTACTTACTAAACATAATTCTGTTAGAAATAAGCTCAAAGTACCGCAGCTGTACTCTATCAGACTAGCACAGCTGAAAACTCTTGGTCTTGTTTTTTTTCTAGTTTAAATGGAAAGTTTAAAGAGTTTATTGAAATGTCAACAATAAAAAAATCTGTTAAAAAGAAATATTGCTTTTGGACCAGAGTATAAAACTTATGACTAAACATCAAACAAAGCAACAACACATTAATCACTCACTCGACAGAAAGAAATATACTTTTTCTTTTTTGAAAGTAAAAACAGATATAAACAATATTACACTTATAAACCAAGGGAGGAAAACCCAATAACAACTCAATTTCAGTTGAAAATGCTGAAACACTTAATGTTTTCCACACATGCTGCTTCTGTTTTCTCAAAACCAGAAATGTATATGTGTCTCCCCACTAAACCGAAAAAGTGATGTTCAGTCATAAGATTTTCGGCATGACACACAAGTGGTGTGACTCATACGGAAAATGTGTTTGTCTCTTGGGACGCGCTGTGGGAGTTAAATGACATGTCCATCCCTTGGTCCTCTGTAGAATTCTCCCTCTTTTTCCTCCTCCTCTTCTGGCCAAACGCCTTGGCCACTTCCATCATGTGCTGCCTGAAGGACGAGCCCATGAAGGCGTAGAGGATCGGGTTAAGGCAGCAGTGAGTGAGGGCCAAGCTCTCTGTCACCTGTGCAGCTTGATCCAGCACTTTACTGGTCCCACAGTGGGTTACCAAGGCGTAGACCGTGTCCATCGCTCGATAGACCTTCAGCACGTTATAGGGCAACTGGGTTACCACAAACACCACTACTACTGTAAGCAGAACACGCAGAGCTTTCCACTTCTTGCCTCTGCTCTCAATGGGGAGGCCGCTTACTGTCCGGCCAACACTCCAGTAACAGATCACCATGACTACGAGAGGAAGCAGGAATCCTAGCAACACCTCTGCCATCTCCAGGAAGGCTTTCCCAGCTCCAGCCATTGATGCAGGGTAGATAGCCAGACAGACGCTCCTATTGGACGCCCATCGCACTTCTGAGAGAATCAAATCAGGAAGACCGAGGATGAAAGCTGTCGCCCAAACGACTAAACACACCTTCCAACAGTGTCTCCTGGCGAATATCCTCTGTAGCCATCCTCTTTGGCCTCTGCCTTGCGCCCTCTCCGTTGCTAAGTAGCGATCCAGGCTGATGCAGGCCAGCAGCAGCATGCAGCATGTGAAGTTCACCGCATAACAGGCCGACACCATCTTACACAGCGCGTCCCCGAGTTCCCAGCCCCGCGCGGCGTCGATGGCCCAGAAAGGCAGCGTGAAGAGCAGCAGTAGATCTGCAACGGCCAGGTGCGTCAGGAAGGCGTCCGTCATGGACTTAAGGCGTTTGTGGTAAGCGTAGACAGCTACGACCAGACCGTTCCCTGCCAGTCCCACCACCAGACACACGGCGTACATGATGGGAAGGAAGATGGCGGCAAAGGAACGGATGTCGGCCTTCTCGCAGAGGGAGGGGTAGTCATGGTAGCTGAAGTTGTAGCTGATGTTTTCATGGTAGTAGTAGTCGTACTCCTCCGAGACTTCCATGCTGGTCAGGTTAAAGCTGTGAGGGAGGACATTTTAAATCGTTTGTCAAGACTGCTTGTGCAGCAATTTAAAAACCTAGAGTGGAAAGTAACATTTAAAGCCAAGTCACAGTGAAATGGCTTCTTTAGCTTTGGCATCTGATATATCGAAAGGATTTAGTTACCAAACTTTTCAGAGACCAAATACCGAACAAAAGTTATGTTATTTATTTATGTATCATTAACAGGATAAGATTGTGAATCGCAATTATTTTGGCTATAATCGTGACATGAAATATTTTATATCATCCGATGCTTACCACTAACACATCTTGTCTTTAAACAAAATCATCCTTGGCCATAGTTGTGTACATAGTACTAATAGTTAATTGGCAAAGGAAATATCTTAAATCAAATACAAATTATCAAATGTTGTAGTTTAGTGTAATGAGTTCACAAAAACCAAAGAAATATATCTATTTTAGAACTGACCCCAAAACCAGGAAAATACTGCATGTGGAAACGAAACAAACCTCTAGTGTAGGAAAGAAAAAAACATTCAAATACATCAAAGTCCGTGGATGGTTTCGAGATTGCAGGCGAATAATTGCCCACCGCGATAACATCAATGTCAACATCCCGTGTTGACAGTGGATAATGTGTCCTGACCTGAACCGTTCCTCCCTGTTTTTAACCTTCACTGCTGAGAAATACCGCAAGTTCACTCAGCCTCTCTGCAGCTGTCTGATGGGTGCAAAGGGCAGAGGAGGATACAGTTTGTGAGAGAGTGCAGATTGTGTAAACTATTGAATTCTCCTGGAGCTCCCCTTAATGAGATGTACATTTTCTAAATTATTGCACTTGAGAATTTCAAATTAATGCATTTACTACTTTTCTACTCAACCACATTCATTGACTTTACAGACTAAATATATGTACACAAATATAATAAACGTATACAACAATCTAAGATTGCATAATCTTTTATAAGTTCATCCCGTTTTGTATTTAAAATATTATTAAACAGGTCAAAAGTACATTTTATAATTCAAATCAGCTGCGCCACGAGTCCACGACCAATTGCAACAGTAAGATATTAAGGACACATGAATGCATCAGGAACAATAATCCAATATAAATGTAAAACACTCATGTGTATTTTTTTTAGCATTGAGCGTACTCCAATGTTCTTTGTACTCTTAAGTACTTTTTGCTAATAGTTTAAGTAATATGTTGAATTCGGGACTTGAACTTCTAAAGTAGTAGTTCTACAGTGTAGTAGGCCTACATAAAAAAGGTGTGAATACTTCTTTCGTCCCTACTGATTAGATACATAAAAAATACAAAACATGCACCATACTCCAAACCTATTATGACACAGAGAACATGCTGGAAAAATACTCACTAGATGTTTATTTGTTTTCATTTAAACTAGATTGTCAAGTGTCTCAAAAATGACATTCAATAATCAGTTCAGAAACAGGTCTTACCGTCTCCAGTCTCCAGTCTCTGCTCTGCGTCTCTGGCTGGAGAGCTGGGAATCAGTCCAGTTTGAAATCCAGCTCGCATTAACACACACAGACACACACACACACTCTCTATAAACACAGGATGAGTCATAGAGAAGAAGAGAGAGAGAAAAAAAAGGAAATTCACAACCAAACCGTTGGTTTGAGGCGTTTATTGAAGAAACCATTTCTGTATTTTAAACCTGCATGGACATGTTCAAACTGAGACAAAGGCAGAAATGAATAGCAGCAGAGGAACATCACAAACAATTACCAATACAGTAAACAGAAAGTTGAGTGTAGTAAGTTACCCAAAGTTTAACCTGCACAAAAAAATTATATGTATTTATTATATTATAGTCATGGAGCATGGACCTGTGGTGTCATCCAGAACCCACAGTATTTATAACCAAACTGCAGATAAAACCCTGAGGAATGTGGAATGTTACCTTTCAGTTTTAATCCTTCAAGATTTGGCACATTGATTCTGTTTTTTTTTAAACACTTTTTTCCTATGCTCTGTATGACCTTGGCCAATGGTTTCTGAGCACAGAAAAACACACACACACACACACACACACACACACACACACACACACACACACAGGATTCTAGTTTTTCACTGTGAAATTATTTTGGTAACATAAAAACATCGCGGGGGCAGCCCGATTTCGGATAAGCGGTTGAAGTTGATGATGATGATGATGAAAAACATTTATCTTTTCTTTCTTTTTTCTGTTGTTGAAGAAAATATTGAAAATATACACATATATAACTTTCAAGTAGGTTTACTTAAACGCTGTCCATCTTGCCGACTAACTAGTCTTTTAGTGATTTCCTGATTTATCTTGAAACGCCTCAAGGAGCGGATGCGGCATCTTTACAGTCGTATCTTAATTCTAAACCTGTCACCATGCCTGAAGTCTCAGCTTGCCCATTTTATCCCCATAAGAAAAGTTAATTCTAATAGATTGTTTGATTGTTTTTTACTAAAAAAGTAGTAACAAAGGGTAGTCAAGGGTAGCAAGTCAAAAGATAAACTTTACAACATCACTAAACGCTCCTGTGTGTGTGCTAATTGGGACTTTTTTATTTACCACGTTATGTAGCGCTCTATATTTTTAGAAGATATGTCATTTTCTAAATCAAAAATGCATCCACATAACAGGAATTGTTTCTGTCACCTTTTGTTGAGCCGGAGAGTGAGGCAAAAAGATAACAATTAAAATGTTGAACTATGTCTTTAAATGCCATTTTAAGAATAGTTCGATGATTATTAGGATAATAAAATAATTATTAACAATAATAAACAATTATTTTGGCCAGGATGATCGTGACTTGAAATTTTTACATGGAAGTGTATATAATTATGTGTATTATTCTCCTCCTATTGAATGTTGGCAAAATATCAGGTTTAAAGTTGTTTACCATCAGTGAAAAGGACTTAAATATGTTGTGGGTTTTATATTGACTAAACCTTCACAGAAAGCTCTTAAATGTTTATTCTAAGAAGGCAGCCGGGAACATGCTTATGTTTCTAAGAAACAATGACTCTGTGAAATTGGTTACTAAGACTTTTTTATTTGATGTGTATTTTTGTGCTGTAGAACACAAACTTTAATATGATGTGTGCAGGACTATAACAAAAAAAAACTCAAAATACCTACAAACAAAAAAACACTAAATTACATTAATTGGCTTGTAGGGAGGCCAGGGACAGTTTTTTGACCAAATATCTTGCTAAAAAAATAGACCTTTATTTATGAAATTCTGCCCTTACTAAGAACATGTTACACTTGCTAACTACAAACTTTTATGTTTTAATTACTGAAAATGAAAAAAATAGCTGTACGAAAGGTTCTTCCTTTATGTCCACATATACAGTAGTTGGCATGATCTCTCTTTAACTTGGCCTCATCTTGACATAATGGCCGAGTGAACTCCTGGGCGAAGTCTGTTAGGAACAAAAACGTCATGCTATTCAAATGTAATCCCAGGAGAAGAAGAAAATATATGTACCACTGTTTTCCACAGACTAATCATTTATTTAGATGTAAACTATGTTTTTTATAATAGTCATCCAATGAACTAAACTCACCGAGTGGGTCAATCCACATCGTCCAGGTCTCCAAATACAGTTGGATCCTTGTTTGTCTTTTTGTTTGATCATTGTTCTGAGTTGCACAGCCTCTTCTTCTGCCTTTAAGAAGATAAAGGAAACATGATGCACTTTACTTTAAGTGCACCCTTTAGTATTCATAAGCAGCACATAAACATGGTTTATAACACACTCCTCCTGTGGACACCCATTGCTGGAGCTGGCTGTATAATCAGATCATGACTGATATAAGAAATTATAACTTTACTTATATAGCAGTAGTAGCACCTTTCAAAACAAGTTCATGAAGTGCTTTAAATCAAAGAATAAAAGAAGGCGAGTTCTGAACCAGGTTAAAACATTACAATAGTCATCATCTGTTTACATAAAACCTATAATATTTAATATAGATTAAAAAGGAAACAAAATGTCAATTTCACCAATGTTATAATGTAAAGCAGTTATATTGTTAAATATGTCTTCAGAGGTGATAAATTGTGAATAATGATAAACACGTGTATCTCTGCAAAACTGCATCGCAATGTGTTATAAAATATAATATATATTTTCATATTCTGCTTATAATTGCTAAATATGCGGGGTGCTCCGGTGGCATAGTGGATAGAGCACGTACCATATTGGCTCTGGCCTTCGTTGCAGTGGTCGCGGGTACAAGTCCGACCCGTGGACCTTTACTGCATGTCATCCCCCCCCCCCTCTCTCTCAGAGATCGAAAACAGATTTACTGATGTAAAAATGGAAAAGACGGCCCATTTTCCCACAATGCCTCGTAGTTTAAACCGTAAGTCAGGGGGCAGTTCATTTCATACAGAAGATGTATTGTCTGCTGAATGATCTTGATGTCCCTGCATTGTTTTATGATAACATAGTTGACAGTGAGCAGTCTGCAGGTGCATCTAAAAAATTTAATATCATGGAAAGTCCATTCAAAAAGTGAAACTTTCATAGATTCATTACACAAAGTGAAATATGTAAGGCCTTTTTTTTGGATGATTGATTGATCATGGAATAAAAAATCCAGTATTTAAAAATATTAGAATATTACATACAACCAATCAGAAAAAGGATGTATAATACAGAAATGTCGACCTTCTGAAAAGTATGTTTATTCTAGATTAATTTCACTTCATGTGTAATGAATTTATAGAATATATTGAAGTGTCACTTTTTGAATTCAATTACAGAAAAAAGGAATTTTCCATTGATATTGAATTTTGTTATAGATGCACCGCAATATAGTTATTAAAGGCCTACTTCACCGGTGGGAATATGAAGGTGTATTGAATTCTGAGATCCTATGTAGTATAAATGTGCAAAAAAAAAAAAAAATCGGTTCATCCTAGCCTGAGAAAAGGCAGAAAGAGTGTTTTTTTTAACCCTATATTAATCTTACTGTGACATCACAGTAAGATAAATATAGGGTTAAAAAAAAAATTACTTTGTAAATATTACTGTGATGTCACAGCAGGAGAAATCACAGTAATATTTACAAAGTAAGGTTTTTTTTTTAACCCTATATTTATCTTACTGTGATGTCACAGTAAGATTAATATAGGGTTAAAAAAACACTCTTTCTGCCTTTTCTCAGGCTAGGATGAACCAATTTCATTTTTTTTTGCACATTTATACTACATAGGATCTCAGAATTCAATACACCTTCATATTCAAACCGGTGAAGTAGGCCTTTAAGCGTTAATTTATTTGACCCACATATGCAACGTCATCTGCCATCTATAATCAATTGTATAAATATAGCCTGCAATATGAACAGACTATCACATAAATTATTATAATTTATATCATTGCATCTTAATCTAATTATAATTAAGTTAATTTATAAATGGTTTAGGTTAAATAAATAAAAAAGAAGAACTATTTAACTAAATGACAAAGCAGTCTTTTATGTGGTACCTTAAAACAGGCTAATGAAAATAAAGCAGTACACAGAAGATCATGGAATAACTGTTAAACACCTTGATTTCAGATCGGAGTGACAGCTGACTGAGCCAATCAGGCAACAGAATAAGTTTATCCTTTACGTTTAAAGGTTAAATCTCCATGGTAACTTATGTCCCTTCGCTTTTATGCAACCGGATCATGGCAAACGCAAGCCAGGATAACCGAAATATCCTAGGTTAATCCCTTATATTGGTTTTATGCAACAGGCCCCAGGGCTCACACATTCATTCATCCATCCACACACTTGGTATCACAGACTTGAGCCACTCATTTGTTGTAAATAAGTTTTCTTTACCTTTGCTATTCCTGTTTCCTTCGATCTGATGTGGAACACAATTTATTATTGATTTTATATCACAACTTTGATCAGCACATAACAAACTTATTGACTGGTTTTCAATAATCACATTCCTCCAGATAAGTTCCATTTTACTTAAAATTTGGAAAAACTGAAAAATCAAGTACATTTTGCCCATTATCGAACAACCACCTGGCCTTCGATAACAGTTGGGTGCTCGTCGTTCACCTCTTTGTCGGCTCTTTTCTCTGATCTGGACACTCACCCTCTTGAGCTGCAACACAATCAGGAGGAATCCGCCATTATTGTGCACATATGTTATGTGTTTAAAGTCACTTGCATTAAAGGGGGAGTCAGCAATTCTGGAGAATGCATGTTGTCAAAATCACTTTTTGTCAAAATCCTTGAATTTTTCCTAACGATCTGCTGTCCATACTGTGTGTTCGCTGGAAGAAAAAAAATCCAATGTTAATGCACAGCCTAGGCTCTGTAAATTGCTATAGCTACAGTGGGTCCCCTTTGTTTACTTACCCTTTGTTTACATACCAGTTTACAGAACCTATGGCTGTGGATTACCAATGGATTGACCAAGTGATTTTGACAACAAGCGTTCTCCAGAATTGCTGACACCTCCATTGGACCTATGGTTCCTCTTACCAGATCCAGAGACTGTTGTTGTTGATCATGTCATCAGAGCGTCTGCGTCGGTAGAAGAGACGGCTGTGAGGAGCAATGAAACCTGTAGACTCAACAGCAGCAGCAGCAGCAGCAGCAGAGGTCTGTCCATGGCTGATGAAGTAAAAAGGCTGATACAGCTGAGAAACACACTCATATTTATAAACTAACTGCCCAAAAAAACTCTGCCATGTGAAGAAAGAGGAGGGAAATAAAGAGGGAGTTTTGACTATTTTGCAATCAGTTAAAAATGTAATAATCCTCATGGAGAATCTGTTCCATATTACATCCTGAGTTGATGTCAAACCAACAAAACCTTTTTAATGTTATAATATCTCTAAACATGAAGAATGCTATCAAAGATGGAGGCTTAAGAAACAAACACATGGTTTTGTACATAAGTAATGAAGGCTGACTGACTCCATCTTGTGGTCACATAATGCACGTGGGACAAAATAACGATTAGATTTATCCACCTTGAGACTGCAGCATGTCGAAAACATATGAAGTGTTGTCAATTAGTACATAGGAAGTTGATGTAGCTTCTAAACTGTAGCATAACTTTAAAGAAATGTGTGAAACCAAACAACGTCTTTTAAAATATGGGGGTACAATTACAATTTATAGGGAACACTGTAGAATATACTAGTAAATGTTGAAAGACCAGTTTATGTGGAAGCCCTTTAATAATTCAATGATTCATTGATCTCAACTTTTAGAGTCGTGAAATATAGACAACTTTGTGTGATCCGGTGCAAAAACTGTGATGACATTAGTCTCAGAGGAAACAAACTGAGGGTTGAGAGCTTTGCTGTTCAAGATCCATCAGGAACTGTGTGCCAAGCAGAACACCACACAATATCTGATTTAAATGTTTTATTTTGTAATCAAGCGATTTGCATTGTGATCCAAATTTCAAAAGCACTGCACGATACGACATATTCATTTCTGCGCCTCAAAAAAGGCCTGGAAAAGGTTCAAACTGCTGACGGTTTCTTTATTTTCTTCAGAAGTAAGCTGAGGTTGGGTTGATCTTTGGGAGGCGGCTAAACAGCAGGAGAGAGAGAGAGAGAGAGTTAATGTTCATATTACTGTTTATTGTGTACTGTCGGATATTTGGACAAATTGTATTTTGATGCATTGGCAACATTGTTATTTAAACTTCCATGCCATTAAAGCCCCTTTGAATTGAGACAGTGAGAGAAGTACTGTCATTTAAATAACGTGAAAACTAAACCATCAATTCTCATCTAACCTGATGAGCATAGTGACTTTTTTTTTCAAAGTGTAGTTTCCTAACATAGTGCATGAAAGACAGACTCAATGTAAAGAAGCTTACCGGTTTTAAACCGCTGCACGCTCCCGGTCGTCCCCAACAGCCGTACCAACCTCTTTTGGCTGCAGGTTGCATCTACAATAAAATGAAAACAAACACATAGCATTATATTAGAGGTGGGCATAGATTAATTGTTTTAATCTAGATTAATCTAGATTAATTTTGGAATTAATCTAGATTAATCTAGATTAAAATGGCTCATTTGAATTCATTCATAATATGTGTGTGCTCCCTAAATAATGACTCAAAGTAAGTCTTTGAGAACGTGTTTCTCAAGCCAGGTGGCTTTCATTTCGTCATCAGAACGAGTGTCTAATTATTGCGAACAAATAATATTCTAACAATTTAATCAGATATAAGGCTAAAAATCACAACATTGCACTGTTTTTTGTGCTTAAAAAAAACGAAAAAACTAATTTGTTGGGTAGGCTGTAGGCTATAACAGAAAATAAAGCCATTACTTTTGTGCTTCAAGTGAAACATTAAATATAATTTTTACATAAATAATAAAGTCCTTATAAACTTTTCAAGAAGCTGGACTAGAGTGAATATTGGACAGGCTTTATAGGTCCATGGCTTTTACCTGTGGGACAGCGCTTCACCTAACAGCTGGCTGCAACACCAACCTACAGTCTATTGTGCGACGGAGAGCTAGTTATCATTAGCATCAGCGTTAGCCGACATCACGGCAACAGCTGAATAATGTAACACATTACACAAGTTACACTACATGAAAACAACGGGCTGTAGACGCTAGAGTTATAATTTCGTGTAGGAAACATTGTTGAGACTGGAATTTCGTACCACAGAGGCCGTTCCATAATACAGCACTCCCTTTAGCAATGGCTGAATATAAGACTTCCCTCTGCTGTGTATCTGCGGGAGCGAGTGGCATTAATAACTTAAAAACAGTAAACGTTTAACATGATTACGGGAGTTTAGATGCTTTAATCATATGCCGAATTTATAAACAGACCATATTATTAACAATAAATTAAGTTATGTACATGTCAGAGTTACGTACATGGATACATTCATAAGTAAACATTGAATAGACAGATTTGTGAAGGGGGTTTGGCGCTGAGTGTTACATTAGCGATCCTGCAGCCAGGTGGTGTGTGTCGTGGGCAAGTGATGGAGAGAGAGAGCGGCGGGTGTGTGAGAGAAGCTTCGCTCCTGCAATAAAGGCTCCTCAAGTGTCAACAACGGCCCCCGGCTATTATTACCCGACCAGAGAACACACGGAAGGGGGTTCACCCTGACGGCGAACAGCCATCGGCCCTGGAGGGAACCATCTCCCCTGAGCCGAACAGGAGGTGGAATAAGAGATTAACGGCGATATTTTTTTTATCGCCGATAAGAGTTTTGCGTTAACGCAGCACGTTAACGCCGATAACGGCCCACCACTACATTATATATATATACACACACAACAACCTTAACTTTTTGATTTTGTAATCCCTTAAATAAAGGTGGAGTCAGCAATGCTGTGCTTGTTGTCAAAATCACTTTTTAGTCCACATGATCGCTACCTGTCTGTACTGTGTGCCCACTGAAAAAAAATCGAGGACTAGGCTCTAAAAACTGTCATGTCGCTAGTAGCTACCATTGCCACGTTTTGTTAAGATACCCCTTGTTTGCATGTACCAGTTTCCAAAGTCTAGGCTGTGTATTAACACCAGATTATTCTCAAGCGCACACACAGCACGTAAATAATCACTGATTTTGACAAAAAGTGATTTTGAAAACAAGCATTCTCCAGAATCGCTGACTCCACCTTTGTATAATGAACAAGTGCAAAAAAATAAATAAGTAACCAAACCCTTGTTTTTCAGCTTTGTCTGTCTGTCTCTCTCTCTCTCTCTCTCTCTCTCTCTCTCTCTCTCTCTCTCTCTCTCTCTCTCTCTCTCTCAGTCACATGACATGTTTGACATTTACTGTCCAATGAGAAAATCAAGGTCATCCTTACAACAAGACCTTCTTACCACATCAGGAGGCAGTTTCTGAAGATCATCTCTGACCAGAGCGGCTGCATCAGTAGCAGTGGAGGTTGTGATGAGCAGAAGAGCCTGTACACTCAACAGGACCAGCAGCATAGATCTGTCCATGGCTGAAGAACTGAGGAGCTTGAGACACACTGAGGTGTTTATATACTCACTGCCAGTGCATGCGTGTGAAAAAAGAAGAATAAACAATGGGGCAATGCCACTTTACATCACCTAAAAGACGTCACGGAGAAATTGCATCAAGAGTCAAACTTCCAGGATATTATCAGACATAATAACCATAGGTACATAAAACAAGAGGTAAGGAGAGAATTTATCGTATAGACTATAGTAATCTGGTTTAAGATTATGAATGTGACTGGTATTGAAGGTAAAACGAGCTTTAGGTTTTCATATAAATATTCAGTGTACTGATTTTAGTGGCATGAAATTGAGGATATTGTGCCAATAGATATGGTAAAATGTTGAGGAAGTAGCCTACAGCTGAAATGTATACACATACACACGCACCCTGACTATGTTTTGACATCAGTTATGAAATTCGATGTGATGCAACAGAAATATCTGTGATTTTCCATGTGGTTTGACAACTCTGTCCTTAACTGACACAAAGTTTAAAATATTCAATAAACGGCAACTACGAAGAGATGAAAAACAACACCTAACAAACTGAAAGGACATCAATGATGATGAATTCAAAAGAAACTCTAAAATGATTACAAAGAGATGTCTTATTCGTAACAAGACAAAGTACTTCAAAGATAAAAACAAAACAGAAAACAACACAAACAAACTGAAAAAGACAACAGAGAAATAAAATAAAAAAAAACAATCCAAGAAGACACAAAACCATCACAAAGAGACACAAAATACAATAACAAAAAAAACTCAAAGAAAAAGGAAAATTCAAAAAAACAGCTGACACCTGCACACCAATGACATGGAGACTAATGGAGTCTACCAGTAAGCTCATAGTTTAAAAATGTGTTCCTGCATTTTATTGATTGATAAAAGGAAAAAAGATGCTTTGTCAAGAAAAGGTATTACTAACATCATCTAGTGTGCCATCAATAAAGGATGCAAATCTTGTGCTTTCTTTTTAAAAACACTTTATTTTGCCTGTTCCAACCAAGTACAAACAATTATTCTAAAGAAACCTGGAGTGAAGGATAACCTCAACATAAGATAAGTGAATTGTAGACACTTTATCATCTGTAAAGAAAACAATATTTTGCCTTTACTTTTACATGCTTAAGATGTGCATTGAATTTGGATTTAAGTCATTTAAACTCTCTTTACTTTGGTAAATGTTAAAGCATTATTGTAAAACAATACCACATAAAAAAACAATAGATAACTTAAACTTGCTGTAGGGAATTCATTCATAAAAATAACTTCATTCACCACACACTGGGAATAAAGAAGCAAAAGACACTTTTTAACTTTCTATATGTGAAAAATAAAATGTGTTTTATTTCATGGCTGTAAGTAGGCTAATATTTATGATAAAATATTATAACACAAACAATGTAATGAGTGTCTTCAGTGTAAGCCTCTTGCTTGATCCGTTTTCTTTTGATCACTGTGAGAAAAAAAAGAGAAAAGTCACTGAGACCGAGGAGAGCAGGAAATAAACATCTTGAAATAGAGCAACGACAGGATCTCCAAAACATGTTTCTGTTCACATGGTTGATTAATTAAACTTACACAATAATTCATGACAGCATTCTAAGATAATATAACACATCTCAATATATGCTATTGTTGTATTGTTATATTATTATTATATTGTTATTATAACAATATGAAGCATATTTACTTTCCAGTCTGTCCAACACTGTAGAGATTGTTGTTCATGGGATCTGTAACCAGTGAGAGAGAAATAGATTCGGTTCCAAAATCACAAGTAGTATAACGGTGACGCTGTGTTTTCTGTTTGCAGGTGTTGTACCTGAAGGCAGCGCCATCACACCTGGGCTCACACACCCATTCATCCACTCCCTACACACTTGGTATTACAGACTTGAGCCACTAAATATGTTTTCTTTACCTTTGCTATTCATGTTTCCTTCCATCTGTGGCAGAACAAACACAATTTATTATTGATTTCCATATCACTACTTTGATCAACCGATTGTTTTTTAAGGTGCACATTCTACAGGATGCATTTATTTTTACTATAAAAAAATAAATCAAGTACATTTCCTCCGGCGAGACCTATTACCGAACAACCACCTGGCCTCCGATAACAGTTGGGTCCTCGTCCTTTACCTCTTTGTCTGCTCTTTTGTCTGTCGTGCACACTCACCCTCTTCATCTAGAACACAATCAGACGGAATCAGCAATTTTCTTCCATTCTACAGCTTGGATGTTTTCAAAGTCCCTTGTATTAATCTACCCAGTGACACCTAAAACTGCAGACACAAGCTCTCTCTTTTCCATGTTTGATATTTAGAGAGAAAGTCCAGTGAGAAAAATCACAATTGGAATCAACAGCAGAAAAGTTATGGCATGCATGGATACCCTTACCAGATCAAGAGACTGTTGTTTGTGATGTTGTCGAATATATGTCATCAGAGTGTCCGTGTTAGAAGAGTTGGCTGTGAGGAGCAGGAAAAACCTGCAGACTCAACAGGAGCAGCAGCAGCACAGGTCTGTACATGGCTGATGAAGTAAAATGCTGAGAAACACACAGATATTTATATACTCAGTCCCAAAAAAACAACACTAACATTAGAGAGGAAGACATAAAAAAGGCGTATGTTTGTCCACACAGACTGATCGGAAATGGTTTGTTTAAACAAAAACTCTCTCTGTATCTGACCTATATCTCTGCTTCCTTCCCTTTCTGTCGCTCTTCTTTATCACACCAGTCAAAATGTTCCAGTAACTTTGCAGAGAAACGCGATATTGGTTTGATTTTGTTTTGACCTGAATGTCACAAAACTGCAAAGAACGGCTCAAATCCCAGAGAGACGTATTCTGTGAAGCTACTTAATACAGACACCAGTATTAACCTCCATCTCTTTCATTTTTTATATACAGAAATGTGCAGCTGACACCTGCACACCAAAGACAGGGAGACTTTAACTGATGGAGTCTGCCAGTAAGCTCATAGTTTAAAAATGTGTTCCTGTATTTTATTGATTGATAAAAGGAAAAAAGAGCTTTGTCAAGAAAAAGATATTACTAACATCATGTAATGTAACATCAATAATGGATGCACTTCTTGTGTTTATTAATTAAAAAACTTAATTTTGCTTGTTGCAACCAAGTACAGAAAATGTATAAAGAAAGATGACCTCATTAAAATAGGTGATTTGTAGACACTTTATCATCTGTAAAGACAACACTATGTTGCCTTTACTTTAACATTTACTTAAAAGAGTTAAAATGATTTTAACCAAATTTTTATTAAACTGCACATCTTTAGCTAACCTTTAATTTGAAATTTAAATAACTTTTATTACATTTTTTTAACACCTTTTTATTTAATATGTAAAATCTAGGGCTGTCAAGCGATTAAAAAAAAATCTAATTTATTACAGGCTCTGTGATTAATTAATCTAAATTAATCACATACTTATATGACACATTTATGCCGTTTATAAACAACTGTTGGCCTATTGGCTACCGTTAGTTTTCTCTCTCTCTCTCTCTCTCTCTCTCTCTCTCTCTCTCTCCGTCTCTTGTAACTGCTGTCTCCTCCCCTCAGCCAGGTTTCTACATTAAATACATTTAGGAACTAGGCCTACTAGCGCCGAAAAAAAAACACAAAAAAACAAGCAGGCTAAATGACGCACACACACACAAAGGAGGAAAAAGGACAGGCATATGCTAGGAAGAGTGAGAGGGGGCAGGTGTCCGTTTGCGGGAGATGATCGCAGCTAGCAAACAAAAGTGAGACACGGAGGAAGATTGAGAGATAGGCCTACTGTTTTGAACCTACATTGTTAATTAGGCACCCACTAAATCAATAATGCACAGACATTGCGGAGAATAACATAACACATATAACTACCTTCATGCTTATTTGCTCGGAGCAGCCCATAACACATCCATAGATTTTTTAATCGCGTTAATTTTTCTGTGATTAATTAATCGAATTTAACGCGTTAATTTGACAGCCCTAGTAAAAACACATGGGGAGCACAAAGCCACTGTAAAGCAATGTTACTAGGGTTGCAAAGGGGTGGAAAGTTTCCGGTAAATTACCGGAAAGTTTCTGGAAACTTTCCACGGGAACTTTCGCTCGGGAATTTTGGGAATATTCAAAATTGGAAATGATAGGAATTAACTAAATGGCAGTAATTTAAATTTTTTTTTTTTCATATCCAAACATAAATCTAAACATTTAAACACTATGTTTGGTCATAGGCAGACATCCATGCAAAATAATACAATTAAAAAACATTACATTTGAAAAAATTCATTTGTAAGAAGAACTTTAAGTTTTGATTATTTTATGAACAATCAATAATTTCACTGAACAACAAAAAGATGAATGTTGAGTAAAATATTACGCATCTGTCTGACCCCACCCATTCAATAAATAAAGTAAAATGTCCCCCATTTGATGGAGGAATGCAAAGAGCATGTAGGGGGCGTGGCCTCAGTACCCCTGCAGTAGGATGTGTGCTATGTGCAATTTGCCAAGTGTACTTGCATAAAATCTGGTTGTTTTAGTCAAGATTATGCTAAAATATATTTTCCCCAATTATATTTAAAATCACTGTTTAAGCCTCTGTAAACCTGGTCTAGTAAAAATCAATATAAGATATCCAGTTGGGTGTCTCAATAAACGTAAAAAAAAATCTGATTTGAAATTAAATGTTCATAAATATATTAAAACTTAGTTGAAAAAACTGCTTTTTACTGTCTAGAACGTTTGCCTGGACTGAAATAACATATTTAGGAGAATTTAGTGCATGTGGGTCGCTTAAAATTGAGGAAATTCCCGTTTATTCCTGTTAATTCCCAAAATTCCCGTTAATTCCCATAAATTCCCGTTAATTCCCATGGAAAGTTTCCAACTTTGAAAATTCCCGGAATTTTGCAACCCTAAATGTTACCATCTGAAATGTATGAAAAACTTAAACTCACTGTAATTACCTGCAAGTATACCATTGTGGTACACTAATAAAAAAATAAATGATGTGAAAAATTAAATGTAGGTTTTATTTCATGGCTATAAGTAACCAGATGTAATGAGTGTCGTCAGTTTAAGCCTCTTGCTTGATCTGTTTTCTTCTGATTACTAGAAGAAAACCTTGCAAAAGAGTCTTCGGACTCAATGGGATATACCTGTATAAATAAAGGTTAAAAAAAAAAAAAAAAAAAAAAAAAAAAGAACAGTCACTGAGACGGATGAGAGAGCAGGATTGAAATAGAGCAACTACAGGATCTCCAAAACATGTTTCTGTTCACAAGGTTGATTAATTAAACTTACACAATAATTAATGTATTGTGACAATGACAGTATTGGAAGACAATAACACAAATTTCAATCTATGCTCATATTCATCCTCAAAAAACAAAACAATATTAGATATATTTACTTTATAGTCTGTCCAACACTGGAGAGATTGTTGATTATGGGATCTGGAATCAGAGAGAGAGAGAGAGAGAGAGAGAGAGAGAGAGAGAGAGAGAGAGAGAGGTAGAAGAGATGGCTGTGAAAAGCAATGAAACCTGTAGACTCAACAGCAGCAGCACAGGTCTGTCCATGGCTGATGAAGTAAAAAGGCTGATACAGCTGAGAAAACACACTTATATTTATAAACTAACTGCCCCAAAAAAAAACACTGCCATGTGAAGAAAGAGGAGGGAAATAAAGAGGGAGTTTTGACTATTTTGCAATATTCTGAAAATGTATTAATTCCAATGGATAATCTGTTCCATATTACATCCTGAGTTGATCAAACCAACAAAACCTTTTTGGTGTTATTGATGATCAGAAAAATATTGATTCTATTTTTCAATTTTATAATATCTCTAAACTTACTGAATGCCATCAAAGATGGAGGCTTAAGAAAACTTGGTTTTGTACATAAGTAATGAAGGCTGACTGACTCTATCTTGTGGTCACAAAGTGTTGTCAATTAGTAAACAGGAAGTTGACGTAGCTTCAAAACTGTAGTATAACTTTAAAGGAATGTGTGAAACTAAACATATCCTTTTAAAATATGAAGGTAAAATTACAACGTATAGGGAACACTGTAAAATATACTAGTAAAGGTTGAAAGACTGGTTTATGTGTCAGCCCTTTAATAATTCGATGATTCATTGATCTCAACTTTTAGAGAAAGATTTTATGTGAAATACAGAAAAACAAACTGAGGGTTGAGAGCTTTGCTGTTCAAGATCCATCAGGAACTGGGTGCCAAGCAGAACACCACACAATATCTGATTTAAATGTTTTTATTTAGCAAATAAGCAATTTGCATTGTGATCAGAAGCACTGCACCATACAATATATTAATCTCCGCTCCTCCAAAAAGTCCTGTGGGAGGCGGCTAAACAGGGAGAGAGGAAGAGAGAGGGAGAGTGTTAATGTTCATATTACTTTTATTATTATTATTATTATTATTACGTTTATTGTGTACTGTCAGATATTTGGACAAATTGTATTTTGATGCATTGGCAACATTGTTATATAAACTTCCATGCCATTAAAGCCCCTTTGAATTGAATTGAGACAGTGAGAGATGTACTGTCATTTAAATAACGTCAAAACTAAACCATCAACTCTCATCTAACCTGATGAGCATATTGAAATGTCAACATTTCTGAAGTTACTTTTTTCAAAGTGTAGTTTCCTAACATAGTGCATGAAAGACAGAGAGAAGAGAAATAAACTCAAAGTAAAGAAGCGTACCTTAACCCAAAAGGCTGCATGCTCCTGCTCTTCCCCACCAGTAACATCTTACTCTTTTGGCTGCAGGTGGCATCTAAAATAAAGTGAGAACAAACAAATAGCATTATACACACACTACAACCTTCTGCTGTAACTTTTTGATTTTGTAATCACTTAAATAAAGGTGGAGTCAGCGATGCTGGAGAATGCTTGTTGGTGCTCACGATCCGCTACCTGTCTGTCCTGTGTGCGCGCTGAAAAGAAATCCAGCACTAGTCTTTGAAAACTGGCATGTTGCTAGCTACGGTGGCTGACTTTTGTTTACATACCCTTAGTTTTCATACCAGTTTACAAAGTGTATTAACAACATTTTTCTCGAGCACACACAATACAGACAGGTAGGAAAACATCACTGATTTTGACAAAAAGTTATTTTGATAACAAGCATTCTCCAGAATCGCTGACTCCACCTTTTAATAATACAAATGCAGAAAAAAAACACTTGTTTTGCAGCTCTCTCTCTCTCTCTCTCTCTCTCTCTCTTTCTCTCTCTCTCAGTGACATGTTTGACATTTACCAACTCATTTGAGAAAAACCTGGTTAGTCTTACCACGCCAGGACGCCGTGTCCGACGATCATGTCTGAACAGAGCGGCTGCATCAGTAGCAGTGAAGGCTGTGATGAGCAGAAGAGCCTGTACACTCAACAAGACCAGCAGCACAGATCTGTCCATGGCTGAAGAACTGAGGAGCTTCGGACACACTGAGGTGTTTATATGATCACTGTGCAACCACCTGCATGCGTGTGAAAAAAGAGGAAGAAACAATGGGGAAATGCGGCTTTATATCACCAGATAGATGTCAGAGAGAAATGTCATGACTCAAACTTCTAGGATAAAATCAGACATAATCACCATGAGACTAACAAGTGGAAGTCAAGGCAGCTGGAACACATTTTGATCGCCAAGCTTGATAGCAATTGGATCCATGCAGTAGTCCAGACAGGGAAGTCGCTTTACTTCATAGTTGTCTCATGCTCCATATACCACCCAGTCATGAAACATGTCTGACACTACTGGGCTACCCATACATACACTTTGACACTCTTACTATTATCTGCATACACCAATTCACTCAGTAACCACACAAATCGAAACGTTAAAATGCCAAAGACTATACATTTTTTTTTAAATTCCACCGTGCAATTTTCCCTCCACTGTTTTCTAGTCATAATTGTCTTTTTTTATTTTGTTCAAACTCGTATGCTATTTTGTGATCGGTCAGTCTTGCCTTTAGCTGCCTTACATCCCAGTTGGATACATCTTCACTATAAGCTTCCATTAAGTAGAAACATGCCTCTTATGATAAGATATAATCACCATGACTATGTTTCAGTTAAGAAATTCGATGTGATGCAACAGAAATATCTGTGGTGTTCCATGTGGTTTGACAACTCTGTCCTTAACTGACACAAAGTTTAAAATGTTCAATAAAAGACAACTACGAAGAGATGAAAAACAACAAACTGAAAGCCACTAGTCACACTTCAAAAACGAGCCATAAGAATAATCAATAAAGCTGGATATTATGATCACACCAACCTCCTCTTTTTACATTCCCGTATCATAAAGTTCAATGACCTGGTTGAATATCAAGTTGCACAAATCATGTTCAAAGCTAGAAATAAACTGCTACCAGGTAACATACAAAAACTTTTCTTTGACCGAGAGGGGGGTTACAATTTGAGGCAAGTCAACAGTTAAACTTTAAGACACTGGCGGTACGCATGACTTTAAAATGTCATTGCATCTCAATTGGGGGTGTGAAACTGTGGAATGGGATGAGCACGGAGCTAAAGCAATGTCCAAACATGATCCAGTTTAAAAAAAGGTTCAAAGCAATGATTTTCATAAGGTACAGGGATGAGGGTGTGAAGTAAGAAGGTAATTATAATTATATGGATATATATACTGATTGTATAGATATGTATGTAGATATGGATATATTGATTGTTTATAAATATAAATATAGATATATGCATTGTATAAATATATAAAATATAAAAAATGTATAGTATATTAAGTTGTATGTAAATGGCAAATATAGTATCGCCAATAGTACAGAGAATATATGGATAAGAGAAGCGAATATAATTATAATTTTTATTTTATTTTATTTTATTTTAAAAAAAATTTATTTAATAAATATTTTGATTTTTAATTTTTTTAAGGAAAGGGGTAGGATTAAATAAGTGTATACTTCTTCCTGCTCCTTTTCAGGCATATCTCAACAACACAGATCATTTTTTTTTTGTTTTTTTGTTTTTTTTGTGAAAACATAATTTTTGTTTATTGTATTTCCATGCTTTTCATTTTGTTTTGTATGTGGATATGTCTGAAATAAACTAAATCAAATCAAATCAAATCAAATCAAATCAAAGGATATCAATGATGAATTCAAAAGAAACTCTAAAATGATTACAAAGAGATGCATATTCGTAACAAAGTACTTCAAATATAAAAAAACAACCTCAAACATCCCGAAAAATACAAAAAAAACAGACAGAAAATTACTAGAAAAGGGAAACAAAAAGAGCCACTAATAGTCCATGAGCCAGAGCCCCAAATTTGGGCCATCGGTATCATCTGGGGGGGCAAATGCTATCATTGTTTTTTGGCAAGTACCCCTGGTACTAGAAAAATCACGATAGCAGTGACGGGTTGGTAGCGAAATCACTTTTTTCAGCTCATGAAGTTACTAACCCCCTAAGATAAATTGCGTTTTTTGGATCCGGTGTATATCTGGTTTAGGCTCATGGTAGGGATATTGTACATATTCTGTAATATGATGCTTGGTATCACTGGAAAGGGGACCTTCGAGGCTTTGATTTAAGCCCAATACTGAATCTGTCTGACAAACACAGAGGTCACAAGACCTCTTTAAACCAGAAATATAACACATTTTCTCACAAGTTCCGCCGAAACAGTATGCTTTCTTTCATTCCTGTTGAATGAAAGAACACCAGGGACACAAAACTCAACAACTTCAGTACTCAAGGCACTCTGATGATTCAGAAAATGTATAATATACCCATACTATTTATTTGTGAGAGGTGATTATGAGCCTTAAATTAGACTTGTGCAACCAGCACAAGTCTTCAAAATAGAATGGAGTGGATAGAATGGACAAATAGGGAGCCCTATTAGTCCAGCAGATATCTGAATACATTTTGCTTTTTTTTGATACAAACATGAGCTCTGGCACACTGTTAGAGCATGCACTAAGGAAGATGTTTGGCTATAGGGCCATCACCAATTTATCCTATGGTTGCTATGACAATCATTTTAAAAAATGGCCGCCATTTGCTGTTATAGTATCAGTAGCTTGGGTTGTAGAGCACCTAGGATCTTGATTATGGTGTCTAATCCTACATTTTCAAGGATGAAAAAGGCAGTGGTGCTATTTCAAACATGCTAGAAAGTACCCAACTTCATATATCTGGCATTCCGGGAACACAATTATGGTAAAACCTTCAAATAGTAGCAGAGTTCTGCGTATTTTTATGAAATACAGAATCAGTTCATGAGTTGTGTGCTGACCTTACAGCTCCGGAAAAAATTGAGAGACCACTCCAAGAGTTCAGTGTCTCTTGTTTTACTATTTAAAGGCATATGTTTGAGTAAAGTGAACATTTTGATTTTATAATATAAACTACCGGTACTGACAACATTTCTACCAAATTCAAAATAAAAATATTGTCATTTAGAGCATTTACAATAAGTGATATAGAGATAAAGATTTAAGAAAAATCCAGACTGGTCTCTTCATTTTTTCCACGACTGTATATACTTACAAGTAAATATATATTTCAAAGCCTGACCAATACATCGGTTTAGCCTGTTTGAGTGGTGTAATTGCTATTTTATCCATGTAACCTACTCTGAGTAATTCAACATTGCTCTAGATTCCGAAGAAGAAAAAAAAAATATTAATAAAAAATTACCACAATGAAAGTACCAGGCAAGGTAAGTTGCAAGCAGTAACTTTTACTCATAAAGTTGTAGGTAACACCCAAAACACATATGCATATTCATCATTTGAACATACAAAATTGGCCTAATTCTACTTGTACAAGAATGAGGAATGCTAAATTACATACGAACATACACTCAACAAAAATATAAACGCAACACTTTTGTTTTTGCTCCCATTTTTCATGAGATGGACTTAAAGATCTAAAATTCATTCCAGATACACAATTGTACCATTTCTCTCAAACATTGTTCACAAATCTGTCTAAATGTGTGATAGTGAGCACTTCTGCTTTGCTGAGATAATCCATCCCACCTCACAGGTGTGCCACATCAAGATGCTGATCTGACATCATGATTAGTGCACAGGTGTGCCTTAGACTGTCCACAATAAAAGGCCACCCTGAAATGTGCAGTTTTGTCTCACAGCAAAATGCCACAGATGCCACAAGCATTGAGGGAGCGTGCAATTGGCATGCTGACAGCAGGAATGTCAACCAGATCTGTTGCTCGTGCATTGAATGTTCATTTCTCCACCATAAGCCGTCTCCAGCAACTTCGCACAGCCATTGAAGAGGAGTGGACCAACATTCCACAGGCCACAATTGACAATCTGATAAACTCTATGCGAAGAAGATGTGTTGCACTGCATGAGGCAAATGGTGGTCACACCAGATACTGACTGGTTCTGAGTCCCCAGACCCCCAATAAAGCAAAAAAAATGCACATTTCAGAGTGGCCTTTTATTGTGGACAGTCTAAGGCACACCTGTGCACTAATCATGATGTCAGATCAGCATCTTGATGTGGCACACCTGTGAGGTGGGATGGATTATCTCAGCAAAGCAGAAGTGCTCACTATCACACATTTAGACAGATTTGTGAACAATGTTTGAGAGAAATGGTACAATTGTGTATCTGGAATGAATTTTAGATCTTTAAGTCCATCTCATGAAAAATGGGAGCAAAAACAAAAGTGTTGCGTTTATATTTTTGTTGAGTGTAGCTGGCATTCACGGAATTAAATCACAATAAAACCATCATCACATTTATAATTGTTTCTGAAAACACAGTCCACCAGAGTGGCAAAGGGAACTACTGAAGTGCTGCCTTGACACATTAGCAATGTCCACTGCACCACTTTTGACATCCACAGCAGAGGAGTTCGCGACAGGCCTGGGTCCCTTCTGGAAGTGTTGTCCAACCATCATCTGTCCTTAACAGTGACCAGCTTGATAGGCAGCTGTCTTGTGTACTGAATCAGTGCTGCTAGTGTTGGGGGGAGTCCCTCAATTGATGTTCCTTTCTAGGTGAAGAGCTGCTTCGTGCCTGATTGACAGATCCCTGGCTGCTGCTGCGGTCATATAGCAATACAACAAATCGCTCCAGAGGCTCCATCCAGTTGTCTATGGAGTCAGGTGTGGCAGCAAAGGCACAGAAAGTTATAGTGACATCTTCAAAGCTCCTCCATGTATTCTATGCAGTTTTTTACCCCTGCCACCAAAAGATGACACTGTGTCACATCTTGTAAAGGCATGGAACACCGGCAAGGCTATACATCGTTCTGGACCTAGTGCCGTTGCCATCTTGTGAGCTGCTAAATGCCGAAAACTCTATCCAGCTCCAAAGGCAACCCACAGCTCATTGATGTTGAGAGAGTGGGCTGCAATTCCTGCCAGCACTAACACATCTTTGTCAACTGTGCGTATTGATACATTCCTTCACAGCATCTCTAAGGTGCAGTAGGATGCGGGTATCAGCCTCCTCATGTGTGCATGGTGCAAGACCTTCTACATCTCGAGGCTGAGTGCAGAGGACTTCAGCATGATGCATGGTGCTAATCACTTGTTTTTCAGTGTTGACGTCTGTCAGGGTAGCAAGGAAGGAGAACAGTTCAGCCTTGTTGTCATCAATGCGAAAAAACTCTGGCCAGTTTCCAGGAATGGCACTCGACGGCTCAACTCTTCTACAAACTCCCCTTCCTCTCTTGCTGCGTGTTTTAGGCCTGTAGACTGTCAGGGAACTATTGATCCCACACAACATCCACTCTGTTGATATGCTCCAGCTTAGACAGGATGCATGGTGAGAACACCTTCTGTGCATATTCAGAAAAGGTCTCAGCAGCACCAGGTCGTAGCATGTTCACGAGAGCAGCCCCATCAAGTATGTTGACCTGTACTATGGGGTTGGATTTGTTCTGTTGTGATCGAATCAGGTTCTCCAAACAGCCCACCAAGTCTGACTGGTTCCAGTTCTTAGCTTGCCCATTTGTGACAATGCCGGCGGACACGCCTGGTTTTCTTGCAAAACAAACTCAACCAGACTTCCATCACACATCTGGGATACAATATAAAGCTGAGAGAACTGGGAGCAGTCACTCTTCAGGGATGAGAGCTGTTGGGACCTGGACTTCTCTCGGACTGGAGGCCGGCTGAATAAAGGGAGGCTGTTCCTTTTGATGGGACCTTTGTCTGCTAAAGTAAATAACCAAGGCACGATCTTGGTCAGGGCATCTATATAGAGCTGGAAGTTGGCCTCTCTTATTGATCAAACATATATATCATTAACTCTATTTCCAGCTGCAGGACAATGGACCAGAAGTGGAATGGGGGACATGACAAAGCTCTTTCACTGCACCAATCTTCCAAGGACATAGGATTATTTCCCTCCTCCTGGTCATTTATGTAATCAGTGCAAGCCCTCTGCAGGAGAAGATATAGGCTGCTGGCTGTGACCTGATGAGCAAGGCGGGTGGGTGTCACGTGACAGGCTTTCAGAAAGGAATCAGCTGTCCCTGTTGTAGCAACTCCAGCTTGCACAAGTGCTCTTGTCCACCCGCTACCCTCCAAGAGGTGTCATCTTTATGTGGAACCCACCAAACATCAAAATAAAGTTATCTTCACCATGAGCTGCTGGTCAAGTCCACTGGATTTGTTTTGCCACTGCGTACAGAGGTTGATCCAGAGTGATGATTGGTACCTGACCAGGATTCAGAATCTCAACTGCCTTCTTCACCACATTCAAAAATGGCGAATCATGGCGACAAGATGTGGCTTGGTCATAGAAAAGGGGAAGTAGAGAAGTGAATGTGACACTGCTCTTTGGTATTGCATTGCATGCGTGGTATGCAGCCCATGAGATGGTTTCATCCCCTTGGAGGGTGTCAGTGGCCAGCACAGTTTTCATCTGCTCGAGCCACCTGTGAAATAAACAATTGCAGTGGGTGATGCTGTATTTATTCATTAGGGCTGAAGTAGTTTCATTAGTGTGATAGTAGTCCTTGTGTTTAACGGGCACAAGCATACTAGTAAAATGTAACATACCTGTATTCGTTCTGCATGGCTTGAGGCATCAGCTGACAGTCTACTTTGTTGGGACCCTCAACCTTTGGTATAGGAGGATCCTTTCTGAGCAGAGCAACAGGGGGCACATTGGTGTAAGTGTCTGGCAGTTGAGATGCCTTTCTCTTGGGACCTCTCTGAGTGTTGTCTGGATTGGCAGCAATATTCCGCTGAATCCCAGTGAAAGTGTTGCTTGGATGTTGGAAGAGGGAAATCCCAGTTCCATGGAACGAGTCCTGTGCACTAGAAGAACTGCGATTGTGGTCAATATTGTCCACTGCAGCAGTTGTAAACAAGCCACCCTTAAGTTGAGGACGACAGACAACTTTTTCCACCTCATAATGATTACAGATCATGTTTCCAAGTTCTGTGGAGATGTCAACATGGTTGTTGTGCTTTAGTATGATTGTTGTATAACATAGACATACCATGTAGAACACCATTTTAAACCCCTGTTTGCAAAACCATTCAGTTAATATAGACAGTGTGAGATCAACTGTGAAGATCCCTCTCCATTGATGGCGAGCGTCCCAGTGTGATCCTTCCAGGAGGAGGAACCGACCCATGAAATACTCCACATGTGGTAGGGCCGTACCAGTCGCCAGGATACACACATCCATTTGACTACTTCACACATCCTTTCCAATAACTGTCACAGGACCAGTTAAAAACATTTTAACGGAGAACCACTGACAGTGGATTGATTAACCGGAAGTGATCACAAAACAGACCGACTAAAAGGACATGGATGCTATCAGCCTGTGGCACTGCTGAGGTGTTATGGAAGCCCAGGTTGCTTTGATGTGGCCTTCAGCTCGTCTGTATTGTTGGGTCTGGTGTGTATCATCTTCCTCTTGACAATAGTCCATAGTTTCTCTATGGAGTTCAGGTCAGGAGAGTTGTCTGGCCATTCATGCAGAGTAATACCATGGTCAGTCAACCAGTTACCAGTGGTTTATGGTACCGTGGGCAGGTGCCAAGTCTAGCTGGAAATGGAAATTGTCATCTCCATAAAGCTTGTCAACAGACAGAAGCATGAAGTGCTCTAAAATCTTCTGGTAGATGGCTGTGGTGACTTTGGACTTGATAACACAGTGGACCAACAGCAGCAGATGACATGATACCTCAAATCATCACTGATCCAAATTAAATGTTGCGTTTCATTTGGAAATCAAGGTTCCACAGTCTAGAGGAAGAGTGGAGGGGCACAAAATCCAAGGGGCTTGAAGACCACTGTCAAGTTTCAACTGTCAGTGATGATTTGAGGCACCATGTCATCTGATGATGTTGGTCCACTGTGTTATCAAGTCCAAAGTCACCACAGCTGTCTACCAGGAGATTTTAGAGCACTTCATGCTTCTGTCTGTTGACAAGCTTTATGGAGATGCTGAATTACTTTTTCCAGCAAGACTTGACACCTGCCCACAGTGCCAAAACCACAAGTAACTGGTTGACTGACCATGGTATTACTGTGTTGATTGGCCAGACAACTCTCCTGACCTGAACCCAATAGAGAAACTATGGACTATTGTCAAGAGGAAGATGATACACACCAGACCCAACAATACAGACGAGCTGAAGGCCACTATCAAAGCAACCTGGGCTTCCATAACACCTCAGCAGTGCCACAGACTGATAGCATCCATGCCACACAATAGGCAATCATTTGTGCAAAAGGGGCCCAAACCAAGTACTTAGTACATATGCATGATTATGCTTTATAGAGGGCCGACATTTCTGCATTTAAAATCCTTTTTTTATTGATTTTATGTAATATTCTAATTTTCTGAGATTTTGAATTTGGGGTTTTCATAAGCTGTAAGCCATAATAATCACAATTATAACAAATAAAGGCTTGAAATATCTCACTTTGAATGTAATGAGTCTATATAATATATTAGTTTCACCATTTAGGTTGAATTACTGAAATAAATGAACTTTTGCACGATATTCTAATTTTTCGAGTTTCACCTGTATATAGCCTACATTAGTTTAACAGTAAAAAAACAGCATGCAGTTCTCAACCTGTCCACTAGTTGCCTTCAGACAGTATTTGTCCTGTTGTACCTTCCTGTTCGCTGATATGCTGAGTATAGCAAGTAATCATACTATTATCCCCACCTGCAGTGGCGGACTCAGACTGTTTGAAGGCCAGGGGCGAAAAAATAAAAAGGGCACATTCTGGACAACACCAGCGGACACAGTCGCTTTTCTAACTTGATGGTGTTTTGTTCCCCCAACGGAGCCTTAAAGGCAGCGCTGCCTGGAAGGCTCTATCCCCTAACCTTATAGCAAGCACTGCCTTGAAGGTCCCATTCGGGGCACTTGTTACATCTCCATGTAGCACTTAAAAAAAATTGTTGTGCTCATACAATTAAACAAATAATTAATTAAAAAAATTAACTTCAAAGACACTGTTTCCCCTTAATCTAGCGACTTTATAAACACCAAAATTAGTTGTTCACATCATTGTGCACTTTCACATTTTAGCCAAAGAAAGGAGGATGCCTTGCTGCTTTCATCTTTACTAACATTTAAGTAAAAATAAGAAAATTCAATGTGCTGCTACCATACAGTCTTTGACCGCTGACAGCCAGCTACAGAAAAATGTAAGGAAGTTTTCCTTCTTGTTGAGGTGATAGCTGACCATTATCGTCTCTCTTGCATGAAATGACCTACACTTGAATGATCTTGAACGCTCAAAAAATGTATATACATTTTATACGGATTATGCAAACTGAAAATATTAAGTTTTTCTAACATGGCATCTAATTGCACTTTTCCACTATGGGTTCTAACGTACTCTTAATCCGCTTTTTGCTTCGTTATCCAGTGGAGATTTAAGTACCACTCGATGTAGCTGTTTGTCATAGCGACGCCACATGAAAGCAACGCCTCTTTCGCATTCCCCATTCGTCAGCTATCAAAGAGAGGAACGTCTGCACCTCATTAGCTAACCACAACATGTTTTTTTCGGTTTGCCATATTCTTGCTCCAGAGGATACATCATCATCATTTAGGCCTATTGTATGGAGGGGCAACCTAGGGCACTCATTAATTTTTGTTCATGTGTAAAGGGAAGCCAATAAGGCACTTTCTCTCATTTTCACCACCGTAGAGGGCACTTTAGCAACACTTTTTCAACCATGGGGGCACCAGACGGGCAGAAGGGCACTAGAAGGACCAGAAGGGCACTATTAGGGTACTATAGGGGGCACTAAGGGCACCAGATGGGCATAAGGGGACTATAAGGGCACTCATTAAGGCACGTCATCGAATTTTCTTGTTCTAGAGGGCACATCATCATAATTTATTGTATGCAGGGGCACCCTAGAGGGCACATAATCATGTTTTGCACGTGAAAAGGGCAGCCAATAAGGCATTCCCTCTCGTTTTCACCACTCTTGAGGGCACTTTAGCGCGCTTTTTCAACCATTGAGCCACGAGGGGGGTCAGTCGACCTCCTGCCCCCGCCCCCCCCCACCTCCTGAGTCCGCCACTGTCCACCTGTCCCGAGTCCCGACCGAGTCCAAGGCCGAAACGATTTTAACAGTTATTTCGGGAAGTTATTCTGACAGTGACGGCTAGATATTAGTGTACAATAAATTAATACACGTGTGAGCCACATGAGTAGGCCTGATATGAAATCCACTTGTTATTCTCCTGGGAAACAGAAAAAAAAATGTCCACACTCAAAACCAGTAATAATTTGTTTTCTATATATGTTTACAGAAACTTTCATCACTTCATCTAATCCGTGTGTCCAGCAGGAAACACTGGAAGTGTATGGAGAAGCCTAGACCCCTGGCTGTATCCTTTATCCTGACCCACCAGGCTTTATCCTGAGAAACACCGCGACTGGCTGTAAGCTATAAGGACCAGACCTGGAGCGGAGAAATAGCGGCGAGGCTAGGAGACACTTTTCAACCTTTGGGGAGGGGAAAGTAATTAATTAATTCAATAGGCTATATTTATGCGATTGTATTTTTGTAAACGTGTATGCGCCAGCTCACGCGCAGCCTAATTCCCACGAGGAGTAAACGTTGTAGTAATTGCATTTTTTTTCTCCCTTTGGATGTGAAGGTGGCTTTCCTCAGCGAAGGCAACTAAAACTCAGAAATCGGTGAGTGTTTATGAATGAATGTTGTATTTTTGTATAGGCTACTGTTTGTTATCAGCAACCTGCAGAAAAACCGTTGCAATTACTAATATGTAGGCTATGCTTATAACTGTGTCTGATCATTTAAGAGGAAAGGAGCAAATACTTTTATTTCGGGATTTGTTCCAGTTTAATGAATTTTATATATTATCAACACAACAGCGAAGTAGCACACAAGAAAAAGTAGGCCTATCCTACTCATAGTCGTGATATTTGTTATTTTTAAATCTTGATCTGCTCTACTGCTCTAAAGCTGATGATCAGTGAAACAACTGATTAATTCCAGACAACCTGATCTGCTGTTATTTTGGATTCATCAGAGAAAATAGACCTCAGCTAAATGTCTGACAGAAAGAAAGAGAAAGAGAGATTTCTTTAGTAGGAATGCTAATGCGGAAAACCCAAATTCAGTCCGTGTTAATACCCCGGATTTACTTGTGTAAGTAGATTGTTGGAGATCAAAATGAGTTTGAAGTGCCTATTAAGACACAGTCATGCACTATATAAATGTCAACCAGGAAAGTGCATTGACTGCCAGGTTAAATTTATTTAATACAGTTAAAAGTGTGTATTCAATATGTGGTTGTTTTAATTCACCATCCCTCAGTAGACAAGGCTTCAGTAGGACTCTGAAGGAAACTTTGCTGGGAATTTTCTACCACTGTATATAGCTTAACAGATCAAATTCAGAGTGTTTCCAGAATAAAAGCATTATCATTTACTTTTTTCTTTTGGCGATAGGTTGTTATTCAAGAAATATTCAAAGGTATACAGCAGTGAGATACAGGTTTAAATGTCATGACATATACATTAGTACTAAAACAACAGCCCTTCGTGTAGGTTAAAATGTTCAGTTTTCTCTTTTGAATAGGCATAGATTAAACTTTAACATCGTTTTGGAGGCTGCACTTTATTGTTAACTATTGCATTTTACAGAGAGGTCTTTTTATTATTTATTTATTTTGTCCATGTCATTATGAAAGGAACAACAGAAACACCTGTCATTATGATGCAATACAAGGACTTAAAGTTGTTGTTTCTTTTATTACCTCAGAATGAGCCTTTTATATCAAAATAGGAGTGGAGCTTTATACCATGTTGTACCGCCATGTTCTTCTCTACAGTAGCACAAAATGGACAAATTTAACCGCCTTGCACATTTTTATTAGTGGGTCTCCATTGTAAATGAACCTGTTGGGAGACATAGAATAGGGACGATAGAATAAATAACTAAATCCATCTTCACCTCATGCCTTGATATTGTGGAATTAAAAATACACCTTTGTTACACACTGTACCTTTAATGTACACAACTGTTAGTAATAATACATAAATACATGCCACAACTGCAACAATAAAAACAACATTAAACACAAAATGTTACACAAGTATACGCTATGCAAGTTAACTGAATTGTACATTGTCTTTTTTTTTCTCCCTTAGATGATCAAAGCGAGCTGTCTGATTGGTCCGAGGAGTTGAGTGTCAGCGATGGGCCGTGAGTTAGATCTGTCGGGGCTGACGGACACCGAGGCAGAGCATGTGCTGCAGGTGGTGCAAAGGGACATGAAGCTCCGCAAGAGTGAGGAGGAGCGCCTCAGGTCAGTCATGGTGCATGTTTCACAGCCAGCAGCTGCTTATGGGACCTGTCCTAATGATTTCTATGAAGACGCTGGACTCCAAACTACCCTGAGACTTTGAAAAATACCCCAAACCAAACAATTATTTCACATTTACATTTATCTACATTTTACATTTATGAGAAAAAAAATGATACAAACCCTGCATTTCTCATGTACAGTAACTGTCAAGCTGAATAATATTAAGTCATTGTAATACATCACAATTTTTATTTGTTCAAGTACTCAGCAAACTTCTTGGATGGGGACTTTCAAGATATAAAAAAAATATATAAGCTTTCTAGATATTTACATGTACATCCTGTGTCTGTGCCCTGAAATGTTTCTTCATAACTCTGGACGGGAAGTGACCGCCTTTTCCTGTTGTACTCAGACTAGTTTCCGCAAAACCTCTATCCTGCATTCAGAGCACAAACACAATGCATATGAACACAAAGACAGAATGAAATGCTAATTGGGCAGGCTTGAACTGAGTCTCTGGTTAACATCGACCTGCGTTTGGTCGGAGAGTGAGAGGAGTGCATAATAGTAGGAAATGATTTGTCATTTTGCCGAATATAGGTAAGAATAACATGGTGATGTAATTTCCTTGTGATTCTTTGAGTTGCTCCTGGTGTCTTAGTGCTTTACACAATGTTATCCCTCCACTTACCCTTAACCAAAATTGCTTTTTTTGGGAACCAATTCAAAAGATAAAGAATTGGACCACTTATGCAAGATAAACCTAATGGCTGTAATTTCCTCAACATTCCAATGCCTTATTTTGGCTTCAGCCTCGCTTATTGAACTCTGCCCTTCACATGAATAACTTTAGCTTGATATTTTATCAAATTTAAATTCATATATAGTTCTTTAATGACATTTGTTGTAGCAACAGTTGCTCTCAACACTGAATATCATCTTTGTGAGTAAACAATAATAAAAGTCTTTAAAGGAGTAATGTGGAGTTTCTAGTTGCCATGTGGATGTGTCCCTGTTCTATTTAACTAGTGAAGACTCACATGCATGATTGTGACACCATAGAGGCTCAGTACCCGTCTCAGCAGACCCGGGTTCGACTCTAGTCCGGGTCGTTTGCTGAATGCCATCCCTTTCTCTAACCTATTTTATCTCCGTCTCTCCACTCTGTCAAATAAAGCATGCACAACTGCCAACAAACAAAACATCTGTGAAAAAGAGGAAGACTGCAGACTCAACAGGAAATCTTTTTAATATTATTTAATATATTTGCACTTTCAAGTTATCCATTTTAATCCTGTTTAAATTGTGGAGAAGGAACAGGAATTCCTTCCTTTAATCTCTGAAATAAGGCAAAGCCTATTAGCAAAGGAATGTATATTCATCTTAAATCTAGTTTCTTGCGAGTGACTGTGAGTTACCCCTAGTTACCATATTTACAGTCAATACAAACAGAATATGGTGCTGGTCTCTACCAGAGTCAGTAAGACTTTATTGTGAAAGGAATGTTTAGTTTAGTTTAGTTTAGTTTAGTTTAGTTTAGTTTAGTTTAGTTTAGTTTAGTTTAGTTTAGTTTAGTTTAGTTTAGTTTAGTTTTTCCACATACAAATCGATTAAAAAAAACATGTAGTTAAAAAAAAAATTAAAATACATGTGAGGATGTGGCAGAAACCTGTACAGGCTTATATAAAGCCACACCCAAAATACATTTACATATTAATATTAGCAGATCAGCACACAAGCGCACACACACACACACACACACACACACACACACACACACACAAAAACATATGTATAAATGAAAAAAAAATGAAAAAAGAATGCAAAACAATCAAAGAAATTCAGAACAAAACCCAAGACAATAATAAAAAAGAAAAAAAAAGATAGAAAAATAAATCAGTTTAAATCAGATAGAACTAATCAAAATGTAGTGATACAAATTCATGTGTTTAAACCAAACAAGCAGACAATCATGTTAAATATATAAATCAAATTCCTGTTTTAAACTAATTGCTTTAGATAGCATGGAATTCTGCAGTCTCTTTTTGTATACAAAAAATCAAGTAAATGTACATTTTCATTCCATAGTATGACGCCACGGTATTTAATGCAAGATTGACTGCGGGAAGATTTATACAGAGGCAGATGGAGATTTTCAGCTTGTCTAGTACAATGATTATGAAATTTTGAGTTTGAGTACATCCAAAAGTACAAGGTAAATCTGTCAACTTATAGCTCACCTTAAAAACAAAAGTGCAAATTTGGAGAATATTTATATCATAAATAGACAACAACTTCAATTTATATAAAAGTGGTGCACTTGGTACCAGAGGTTTTGAGAAGGTCGCTAATCTAACAAACCTTTTCTGCAGTAGCACAATTTTATTTAGGTACGATGAAAATGTACTCGCCCCAAACAATATTACAGTATGTTAAATATGGATAGATCAGACTGTAGTATAATGTTAATAAACATGACTTGTGAACAAAAACTCTTATCTAAGGATCCCAAGTGATTTAGTTACCTTAGTTACCTTATGATTTAGAACACAATGTTGTTAGATTCACGAAATATTTAGTGCATTTAGCACCAGACTACCTGGCTGTAGTTTGGTCTGGCTGTGCGAGACTAGCACCAGACTGGCTTTGTTGTGAGTGAATTTGTTGTTATATGTGGTGAAATTGATACGGCTCAAATATCAGACTGTGTTTATCTTGTTAAGCCTCCCTGTAGGAAAAACAAGTTCTCTGGAGAAAAAGCCACAGGAATAGGTTCACTACAACTGCACTTGTTAATTGGGGGGATTGCTGGCATATGTTTCACTGCTATGTAAACCCACCCACGCACTGCACTGCACTGCACACACACATACACATACAGCAAGTCAATTAGACGTACACACACTCACACTCTCACACACACACACACACACACACACACACACACACACACACACACACACACACACACACACACACACACACACACACAAACACACACACCAGCCACTACAGGTGGACCGTTACAGAAAAACACAACATAAAAAAAGGTTCTAAACAAGGATCAATTAATTAATAATCAATTAATTTTAGCTAATAGCCATCGGATTAAACAATGAATGTAATCCATACACTTTACCTCCCCTCTGGAAGTGATTTATTTCATTGAAACAGAGTTTTTGTCTAAACTCCAACATAATTACCAACTGGTGAACGTTATAGCAGCATTTAGCAGCTACAGAGTCATTTCCCTCAAACAGAGCTAAAAGAGAGGGAATATGGGACTTAACTGTATACGGAAAACACAAACAAGACTCTTTAATGCTTTGCTGGATGTGTACATTTGCAACCGCTCGCTGGTCATCAGTTATTACAGATTTAAAGTGAGTAAAACATTTGAGCATCTTATCTGCTTTTGAAGGTCATGCTGTATGATGGAAAGCTCCAGAACAGCTACTGAATTTGACCTTGTGCTTAGACTGTGTTCTACTGTATATAATAATACATATCTGTGATGCCCTGCAGTCTTCGGGGCAGAGATCCTGCTGCTGCTGTTGGAGAAAGCACACATACTGTATTATTCAGCTCAGTCTCCTCCTTCGACCTTTACACGACCACAGCAGGCAGCGTTTAAATGAATGTGAGATTATATCTACTGCTGCTACTATACTCCATTAAGAATGAAAAAGGGAGGGAGGGGTATATGACGGGAGACATTTCTGCTTATTTTTCAATCATCATCTACGTTATTAAATGATGTTTGGTAAGTGATGAGATAACCGACTTTGTGAAACCACTCAATTTTCATTAAAAGGCAGACAGAGGATCAGTGTGCCTGGCTTTATGTGCACTCCATTTCCTCATTGTAATAGTAATAATAATAATCGTATTTGCTTTATCCATAGAGTGTAACTTTATCTCTCTCTCTCTCACACACACACACACACACACACACACACAGATGAAAAGACAGGCAGTGGATTTCTGGTTTCACTATCCTCCTCTCCCTCTCTCTATCTCTCTCTCTCTCTCTTCACAGTGATCTGAAGCAGGAGCTGTTGGAGGAGGGCACTCGTTGCCTCCTGTTGTCACGGCAGAGTTGCTTCAACCGGCGCTGCTGCATTCGCTGCTGCTCGCCGTTCACCTTCCTGCTCAACCCCAAGCGCCAGTGCTCCGAGTGCGGCTACAACGTCTGTAAGGCCTGCCGGGTCTACAGCAAGTGGGGCAAGACCTGGCTGTGCTCCAACTGCCAGAAGAGCAGGTAAGGGTCCCAGTGATGCATGGTGCTGCCATATGGTTGAGGATGAGAGGCTGACTGTAATGGCATAAAGGTTACTGGGGTCTTGCATCTGCCGCCCGGAGAGAAATGGATTTAGCACTTAGTACACACATCTTAGTCAGAAAGAGTCCGCTACAGGCTGGAATATTTACACTGACACAACATGACATGAGAGAAAGGGACTTAACAGGCAAGGGTGTCAGAGGATGTGGAGCTACACAAAGTGTATGTGCTTAGGCAGTTTTCTCTTTTTATCAAGTTAAAATGGTCGTTTTGTGAAGTGTTTGTCAAACTGAGTCGAACTGTTGAATGGCAGGCTGTGTTTTATGTTACAGAGATCCTTTAATGAACAATTCAGTGCTTCAGATTACTTATAGTTTGGTGTATTTCAAATTTTGCATTGCAAACCCATGAGCATGCCAAAACCTTTTGGTTAAATGGGAGAAGGTATAGGCATTAAGAGTCTTTTGTGCATAAAAAATAAGATTTTTTATAGTTCGAATTTTCTATTAAAGGGTAAAACTGGTATTAGGCTACTCTGTTTTTTCTAACCTGGGATATTCTAGTTATCACTGTCGGCCAAATATGTATGAAGGCAAAAGTCTCTATAACTGCGCTGAAGCTGACCCTCAAGGGCTTGGTACAATCTTTTTTAAATGTTCATGATATAGTACATTAAAAAGCACGTTATAATTTCGACCACTGTCTGATAATCCATCTTCCTTCTCGCTGGTAAATAAACATCCATGACTGTAGGGAGACACCACAGGACTGTAGGAGTCTCCTAAAGCTGGGTCTCACTAGGAGGTTTTTCAGTGTCACATCCTGTCAACACACTTACTGTACACACGCTCACTCAGCCTCTTCAAACTGCAACTCAAGCGCACAGTGAGTGAACAGATGGCAAGTTATTAATTAAACATGCTGACAGTTTTCTACAGCTGTCATGCCTAAACATTCAACTATATCCAAGGTCATTTTAATGCTAAATATTTGGAAGATGAGATATAAATCAGTCTTTCATAAATTAAATCTACATCCGAAGCCGCTTTTCAAAATACCCTTGTTATTACTATGAATAATAAATGACAACTCTCTGTGCATATCTATTTCTCACACGGAGGTCCAGTGGACTTTAAAACCAGGGAGAAGAGCACAAACAAAAAATACAAATATTTGGATGAAGTGACTGTTCCAACTTTGACAGAAGGAGGCTGTGTAAATGTAGAACGCTGGAGCTTGTATAAGACGATGATCACTAAAAAATGCTTTTTCAGGGCAATTAAGACTTTGCCGAGATTTAAGCATGGTAAAGTTACCGGCAACACATTTTGAAATGGAAATCTGACAAACACACCGTATTATTTCTACACACAGTATGCAACAGTTTGTTTATTTCCCACAGTGTCTTGTTGTACTCTTATATTATATTCTCTTTTGATGGTTAGAATTTGAACGTACACATTCAGAGGGTTTCCACGTACATACAGCTACTCAGGCTCCCATTAACATGCTTCAGAAAGCTGATACAAGCTAGAGGGTCTGGATGACGAAGTCTGTGGGCTGCAGGGAGGGAGTGAACCTTCACAGCTGCCCCCAGCTGGATGTGTTCATCTGAGCCTATGAGTCAAACTGTGCACAGGACAGTTCAGCTTAGTGACGGTGCAGATAAGTTAATGTGCCCCTCATGTGTATGTGATGTGTGTTTCCAGAGGCCTCTGTCCCCTCAAACTCAACTGAAAACTCAGTGATGTGCTGTAAATATGTGGTGAATTTGATCTAATCAGTCATGCAGTACTCTGTGTGTGCACCTGTATGTAATGTGCAACCTTGTTTTCGTGAACAAATTTCATTTATGATGATAAATGATAAACTGTACAGAGATATTCGTCAGTTTTCAGTGTGCTAAATATCTATGAAGATGAATCAAAAATGGCGGCAATGTATCGGCAGAAGATACTTGATCATATTTCAAACTGAAGCTTGCCGGTGTGTCTCCCTCAGGTTGTTGAAGACACAGTCACTGGAGTGGTTCTACACTAATGTGAAGAAGCGCTTCAAGAGGTTCGGGAGCGCCAAAGTGCTGAAGACGTTTTACAGGAAGCATCTGGCGGAGCATGGAGCGCTTTCAGAGCTAACCGGTAAATTACTCTGCTCATTAGTGTCACAGCTAAAACCTCTTTCCATTAACCTCGATGTTATGACAAAGCTGTATTCACAATGATTTATTTTTTAATTCATCTGATGGTGGCTTGACATTTAGGGTTAACCTGCGCATACAAATACATCTCCGGAGAGCTTAGCCGGAAAATATGACATCCAAAATATGACTCTGTTCTACGAGCCTAATCCTGTAAACAGATTACTGTAGAGACAATCTGACCTCATGAGAAATCATACTGATCTTTTATAAGAAGAAATGTGTCCAGACAAACTATGTGCATTTTTCTGTGCCACAACATTTGACATTTCATCCAAGGTCGCCATAGTAACATATTCTCATTTAGAGCATTTTCATTAATTAATATAGAGGAGGATTTAAGAAACATTTGGTGTGGTCTTGTACTTCTATCCAGAGCTGTTCCAGTCATTTCCTTTACTGTATGCAGAAGTATAGGGTTAGGGGCTTTGCTGGAGCCAGCCATGCTGAAAATGTATTCCTGGTACTCTGCAGTGATTTGAATAAGACTGTTCACCCAGCAGCACATGCTCTAGTCAAAAGAGTGCATCTCCTGGCCATACGTTTCACAGTCTCTGATCTGATCCAGCAGACGAGGGATTTGAGAGCATTATGCATGTTCTGTGGCAAAGAGGTCGCTGGCTGCAGAAGTTGCACAGCTGTGAGAGGTCGAAAAGCATCAGAATAAAAAAAAAAACGCTGACATTTTAGGAACTAAAGGCAACGTCTTATGTAAAACATTTTCCCCTCAAGACACATGGAAACACTGCACTGCCCAGCGACATCACGCTTTAAGGGTTAAAGCAAAATAAACTGAAAAGCAGAAGAAAACGGCAATAGAAAACATGCAGAAAATGTTAACAAAACTGGATGCTTATTTGAATGTAGTAGAGAATTACAGCTGCTGAGAAGTCAGAAGCCAAAATTATGCTAATCGTTAGTACAACACCATACTAATATATTGTTAGGTAATCAAACTCAATCAAATTGTTATTTTACAGTTGAGTGAGAAATTACTTAAGTGACTGTGATTGCTTCTAATTTATTAACCTGCCGTCCTCTACATTTATGATACACTTTAGGTATTATGTCAATAATCATAGCATATTGTCATACAGTGTCGTACATACTCATGTATGTCACTGTCAGTGCACCCTCCCTCGTGGTGCATTTGGGGTTTCTGTGACCTTTAAGTGAGCTAGAGGCAACTGTGTTGGTCATGGGTGTTTTTCATGTCCCTGTGCTGCGGCCAAATATGTCCTCACTCAGTACATGTTACAGCACAGATGTCTGCACGCATACACACACACACACACACACACACACACACACACACACACACACACACACACACACACACACACACACACACACACACACACACACACACACACACACACACACGTGCCTTTTTTTGAATAATCCGTATAATACAGTTTCATATTACTTTTTAAAGTCATCTCTTTGCCCTCAAAATGATTGCACCTCTGAACTAGTGCACACATATCATGTTGTCTGGTAATACCACACGCAAGGCTGCTCTAATGCACTTATATAACCACAAATGGCCGTATTGTTGCATGAATGTTTACATGACGTGAAAAGAGCTCAGGGCTCTGAGTCGTAGGGAGAAAATATCCACAGAGTGACTAAGCATTTTCACTGCTCCGTCATCAACTTAAAGGTCATGTCCTGTATTTAAAATAATATTTGGTTCTGCGACTACAACAAAGATAGGTCATCAATTATGTTCTCAATTTCGGTTTGGGTTTAATTTTTGAACCCATTCCTTTTAAACAAAAAAAGATTTAATCCACATGTCTTTTCATGTGTGTGTGTGTGTGTGCGTGTGTGTGTGTTTGTGTGTGTGTGTGCGCACGCGCGCGCGTGTGTGTGTGTTTGTGTATGTGTGTGTGTGTGTGTGTGTGTGTGTGTGTGCGTGTTTGCAGACGGCAGCACCTACGAGGACAGTATCTGCAATGAGGGCAGCGTCTGTGGGAGCGACTCAACCTTCTACAGACAAACCGAAGGTGCTCATTTACTAATGGTTTCACTGATACTTGCACACTTGTTGTTATATTTTAAATGACGTATTAAAGCTATGGCCAGAATATGGTTAGCTTAGTTTAGCGTAAAGGCTAGGAAAAAAAGGGGGGGAGAGGGACTGCTAATCTGGCTTTGTCCAAAGGTGACTAAATCTGGTTCAATCACAGGATCAATTTAAAGCTCTTTTCATTACCAGTTTCCCCCCGTTTGCAATCTTTGTGCTAAGCTAAGCTAACCCAACTTTGTGGTGAATGAAGATGTCAGAGTTGTATTGATTATCTCACATATTTGCAAGAAAAAAGCTAATAAACGTATTTTACAAAATGTTATAGATATTGGTCTGTTAAAACTATATTTTGATAAAGGTTTGGTCTACAAGACTTGGCGTCAACTGGAGGAAAGTAAAGAAAATGCAAGAGTCGTTGCAAGACCCTTTCAGATATTAATCAAATTGCCACATAGTGAACTTGACATCTTTAACGGCCCGGGGCATGTTTGCCCGTTTGGTAGTTCAGCCTTGTAACAATGAGTGCTGAACTCCATCTCCATATGGAAATCCCTGCAACCGACCATCTGTGGCCACATTATTCAGTTTAATGTTATTTTGAGATCATTGTAGCCTAATCCTTGAATTCGCATTTGTTCCCAGCTGCCACAAATGTAATGCGAGATGAGACAGTGGACAGATGAATAGTCAAACCATCTTGATGCATATCCTTTTTGGTTCTGCTCTTCTTTTTTTTTTGCTTATTCTGTCCAGTTCTGCCTTCACTTCTCAATCTTCCAGTTCACTGCACTAACATATGGAAGCTCGTGTCCGCCAGTTAAAGAAAAAAAATATATAACTTGGTTATAAAAATTACCCCATGGTTAGTCAAAATGTTGAGATTAAAAAGTCAAAATGGTGAGAAAAGGTTAAAATATTACTTATCATCCCAAAATAATTTTTGACTTTTTAACTCATAATTATGACTTACCCTGTGGACATTTTTATTACAATGTTTTTTATAATTTTTTTTAACAGCCTTCGATACTAACAGGATAAGTGACTGCAAAGGTGATTGAAAAGCTGCAGCTGCCCTATGGTCATGTCTCTCTCTGTATACTGTCTCAGTAAAACAAGTCAGGCAGTGGAAATAGAACAGTAGCACATGGCTAGTAAACAGAATGATTCAATTACCTCCTCCTATTTGACATCATCTCAACAAGTGAACTGTATTTTTTTAAACTTTGATTTCAGATCTATTTCAAGGATCATTCAGGTAATAACAAAACTAGTGATTGTGTTTCTTTGCGTTTAGAGCACAGCATGGCAGAGACACTCACTGTGGCCTTGCGCGTGGCAGAGGAGGCCATAGACGAGGCCATTTCCAACGCTGACTTCAGCAACGCCAGTCAGGTTATTTATGTTATTTACATCGTATCCATCTATGTATCTATATCCATCTAATCTATATATCTAGACTCTTTGTGTCCCTGTTTAATTTGTTATATTTTTTGTTTTCGTTGACATTTAATCTACCACAATTCACTTAGATAACCTTTCTCTGTGATTGTCCATACAATATAAGTGATTTTCAGACAAAACTGTGTTGTAGATGCTGCACTTTGTTTCTGTTAACTGGCCTGCAGTCAATACGCTTTGATAGGTATCCTCTACCGGTTTCTTCAGATTCCTCTGTCATCGGATTTATCTGCTTTTCTCTTTGAGTCACATTATGGAAAACCATCAGGATTATGATGAATGTAGTATGTTGGCATGCTGACTTATACATTTTGCTCATATCTAATGCCAGAATATGTGACATAAGTATCATTCCCTTATTAGCATATCTAAACCACACAAAACTTCACTACACAACACAACACAACACAGTTTTTATCACAAACAGTAAGTAAAACACGATTAAAAATAATTAAGTAGGTTAAGTCATTTTAGGTCTATGTAGACATCTCACCAACTAACATGGTATTCAGTTTTGAAAAGTTTAAGTGATGTGTTTGTTAACAGAATATTGAACTGAATAACATAAACTAGGAGTCGACCACTTCAATGAATTCTTCAGATATGCAGAACTCTCTGTAGGTTAAATCCCTACAAAAGTACATTTCTGTTTCTGCTGCGTTTTTCTAATACACTTCTGTATGTTAGAAACGACTTAACTCTCACTTATCTGTTAAAGTATCCCAAAGCTTTTGAAACGAGTACAGAAAATATGTAAATTTACATTAAGAGCAATAATCAGCTTAAAGTGTGTGAGTGTTTGTGTGTGTGTGTTTGAGTGTGTATTTGTGTTGTCGTCTCTTCCTATTTATGTTTGTTTGTTTGTTTACCAGAATAAGCAGAATGAAGCGCTCTATCTGCGGGAGCACAGAGGAGAGCTGGTTGAGGAACTGGCCAAAACTATTGTGCAAAAAGTAAGAAAAGACAAATCGATTTTGCTCGCCCTCACTTTTGTAGTGCAAAACACTCAAATGTATATTAGCAGGGGATGTTTGCTATAGGGCGACATAACACAACCATCATACTTGCTCTGATCTTTTAGGTCTGATGGAATCAGAGCCACATCCAGTACTCATCATGTCCTCCTCTCTCTTAGATTATTAATAGGAGGAAGACTTTGGCTGAGATGAGGGCAGAATACGACCAGGATTGGCTACTTGAAGACAACACTGACCTTGATCATCATCATCATCAGTCCGCCTGTGTCAAAGACTCCCGCTCCCTCAAACCCAAACCAGGCCTCTGGGTAAAAAAAACATCACAGTCATTCTCAATCACTTTAGGTTTTACAGTTACATTTAACAGTACAACACATGTACAAAAGCTGTTTGGAGGAAAAGCACATGTCCTGAACTACTGTTCTGTTATTTATTATTTAAGAATAAAGCAGGGGTTACCTGCCTGTTTGTCATATACCGTATCTCTTGTCAGAGGTCTCAATCTGCCTTCTCCCTGCTGGATAACGACCCTCCTCATCTGAGACAACACTCTCCACAGGCCTTACAGAAGGAAGGAGGGGGTTCAGCTGTGTCAACCTGGAAGAGCGTCGACCGGCTGGACAACGCTGGTTAGATCTATCTGTCTGTCTGTCTGTCTGTCTGTCTGTCTGTCTGTCTGTCTGTCTGTCTGTCTGTCTGTCTGTCTGTCTGTCTGTCTGTCTGTCTGTCCCTGTCTCTCTGTCTCTCTGTCTATGTTTAATATACTGTACATACATTAAGAGGTTAAACAAAATAGAAATGATATAAATGCAGTAGTAATAGTAATAAAAGTACAATTGATAACGTAATGGCATATGGTGTGTGTGTGTGTGGGTCTGTCTGTCTCTCTGTCTGTCTGTCTGTCCCTGCAGTGCTGAAGAGCCCGGATGGGAACTGGATTGCCCTGCAGAGCGGCCAGCTGTCCCGTCCCAGCCTGCTGACTCAAAGGAAGAGCCTGGTGTACAGCGCGTTGGAGAGAGAGTCCGGCGTGGTCTCCGCCTACGAAGGCCTGGACTCTGACAACGAAACCAGGCCTCAACCAGACAGCTCCTGGGGCACCGCACTGCAGGAGATCCACAGGAAGATGACACAGTCTAACTCCAATGACCGGATATCGGCCCCGTTGATGGGCCGCAGAGGCAGCAGAGACAATATGTTTTCAGACTCCGAGGGGAACTGGAAGGCCAAGGTGCCCGCGGAGATCAGGCGCCCGTCAGCCTCACGCAGGACCAGCATCATCGACATGAACTTTAACCTGGCTGGAGCAGGAGATAGAGAAGAGGACAGCGAGGAGGACGCAGGGCGGGAAGTGGCAAAAGTCAGGAGATCACGGAAGAAAAGGAAGAGCAGGAAAGAGGCAGCGGCTTGTGTGCTGGTAAGAAATGAATTATGTTGAGTATATTGGCTGTTAAAGATGGTGGTGTAGAAAAAATATAAAGACGCTAACAGACATGTAATAGTAAAATAAACACTACAATAAAATTTCGGACCTTTTATTCATACTGTTATAAAAGAAGAAGTAGACAATGTTTTGGAAGCAAAGGCGCCAGACATTTCAAAATTGACCAGCGCTTGACAAAACTATACTTTTGCTCGGCATGTCTTGCCTCAAAAACGTATTTCTTCACATTCACAGGATCACAGTAAAAAATACATTTATTGGATAGATATAGAGATGCAATAAAATAAACACGTAATGTACATTTTGGACCCTTTATTTAATATTACGAAAGATGACATGTTATTGGAGCAAAGGAGACAAAAATCTGAAAAAATTGACCAGTGTTTTCAAACACTTTACCTTTGATCGGCGTGTCTCGTTAAAACGCACTTTAAAAAGGTAAACATATAAATTGAATGAAAACGTATTTCTTCACAGGATCGCATTAAAAAAGACGAGCGTTCCCCGCCTTCATCTGACGCTGTGACCCCCGACACTCTGACGTCTGGAGGCACGACCCCTGAACCTGTCGACCTCGAGGATGACATCACGCCACAAGGAGCCAATCAGGTTGACCGGGAGCTCACCACGCCCACACTGCAACAGGAAGACAATGACGATATTGATGTCCTACAGAGTCAGGAGAAGACTGTAGGAAGTGAGGGAGATAGGACAACATGGAGGATAGAGATCGACTTGGATGAAGGGAAGACTGAGGATGAGGAGGAAGACAATGAGGAAGAGGAAGAGCTGAAGGACAGATTGTACCGGCTGGTGGCGCAGTCCAGAATCTCCTACTTCTCCTCCACCGATGATGAGTTGGACGGAGTGGGCCGGAGGGCAGGAGAGGGGGATGGACACATAGAGGAGGAAGGTAAAGAGGAAAAGACTGACGGACTCACATATAAACTGTGTCAGCTGGAGAAGGAAGTGGGGGCCAGCCAGTTCTCCTCCACAGAGGACGAGCTGGACAGAGTTGGCGTGGAAGCGAGGGATGAAGAGAAGAAGACAGGAGAGGGAGAGAAGGAGGAGGAGGTGAAGGAGAAGGAAGAGGAGGATGGGGAGAGTGAGGAGCTGGCGGTGAAAGTGTGTAGACTGGCCAAACAAGTCAACGCCAATCAATTTTCATCGACGGAGGACGAGTTGGACCGAGCGGGCAGGAGTGAGGACGGGGAGGAAGCGATGGGGGAAGGGGCGCGGTGGACACTGCAGGCGGAGAGAGACGTCCACGCCACTCAACTGCGCAACTTGGCCGGTCTAGTCGGCAGCCCTCGCCGGTTCACCTCGACCCAGGATCAGCTGAATAGAGTGGGAGAGAACGAGGGAAGAGAGACGGAGGAGGGAGGTGGAGGCGAAGGTGAGTGGGAGGAAGCCGTGGGAAAGGCTCGGGACAGGAGAGAATCCTTGGAAGATTTGGATGTGAAAATGTTCGATTTGAGGGACGACAGGGATGAGAGCGGTTCCGACGAGAACGTTCCGGATGGACGATGGACAGTAGACATCAGACAAGGTAAAACAGAAGAGAGGATAGATCGCACGGAGGAGGAGAGATTAACAGAGGATGGAGGGATGGAGAAGGGGCGTATAGGCGTAGAAAAAGTTTCGAAAGAGACAGGGGAATGGCGAAAGGCGGAGTTTGAGACAGTGGTGGAAGCAGAGAGGACGGAGGAGATGATATCCTCACAAGAAACAAAAGTCCAACAAGGGACTCAGTCAGAGGGGAAGTGGCCGGACGAAAATGAGCAAGAAGAGAGACAGGAAGAGGAAAAAGCAAAAGACAGTCCGTGGAAATGGGAGCTGGCAGCAGCAGAGGAGAGCTGCGACGAAGACGAATTTAACCGAATAATCAGCAGCATGTTGTTAATGACTCTGGAGGATATGCAGGGGGAGACGCTGAAGGATAAAGCTCCAGATAATGGGAGGATAAGGATAGAGAAGAGAGAGCCGGAGGAGGTGAAGAAGAAAAGTGGATTTGAGGTGGATACACACAGCGCAAAGGCATCACAGGAGGCAGGGTGTGAAAATGAATTTGAAATGTGTGGCGATGACGTAAAGACGGAGTCGTCCGTGAAGGCAACGCCAGGAGAAAATGCTTCCAGGCAAAAGGAGAGCAAAGATGGCAATAGACTGCAGGAGAAAGATTCAGATTCCCATGAAAAAATAAATCTATCAAAAGAATCACTCTTTGCCGTGACAATCAAAGAGACGATTGAGGCCAAGGGGACAATTCAAGGACAGGGATTGGATAAAGACAAACAAGAGGACATGATGATGGGACATACTGCAGACGGAAGTGAAGAAACAGATGGAAGACATGAGGACACCAAAGAAGAAGAAAAGACAGAGGCCACAGAGCAGAGTGACACATCTTCACTTCAGGAGAGTTTCCTGTCACCAGCAGAGATTCAAATGGTAAGAACGGACGTCTCAAAGCTTATTCTTTAGCTCACGGTTTCTATCATCATCCTCCACTAACAGTCTGTCGGGATTATGGCATTAAAGTTGGTCTATGTAACTTTTGAAAGAGAAATAAAACATTCTTCCCTTTACATATTACAAGTTTAATAAGTTAACAATTAAATTAATTTAAGACTTTAATGAACTTTAATCTAAAACGTCTTCCCATCCCCTATTTGCCACTAGTGGGCATTGTGCTCAGCAAAAGTGATGTCGGCCCACTTTAAAGAAAGCCTTACAGCTACTTCTGCTTCTTAACATCTCTGCTTGAAACTGCTATTCCTTCTTCTTCTGTGCTTTTCTCTGTTTGCTGTAGAGTAGTGACATGGAGATTTACACAACAATACACTTTTTATCAACTCTGCTGGAGCAGGTGAGAACTGGTTTTGCTTCAGGATGCAAGTGAACTCCATGTGCTGCTTTTTGTTCACTTTTTCCTTTTATTGCTTCTACCTTTTCATCTTATTAAGATATTTTTATTTTCAATATGCAGTTCAGAAGCATCTGCACTTTCTTGGCTAATGTATTATGTGTTGGCCAATCATATTATTAGCTGTGGATATGATGGAAGAGCCTATAATCACTTCTGTACTTTTTTAAATTATCTATTTTTTCAATAGATGGACTTAAAAGCAGTACTTTAAAGCAGTACTGTAATATAACTTCATTTCATTATTCTGATCCGAATGCTGCAGGATTTTCATCTCATCGTGTTTGATAAATTCTCTTTAGACAGTTGTGTGGGAAAAATACATTTAGAGTCAAAAACACTCCTAGGAATTAAATATGGGACTCAAGCTTAGACATTTCTATCAAATAAAAAGGGTTTGATGCACTTTTTCTAATCATGATATAAAATATGAGTGAGCCTTATCGAAATCTGTCTGTCTGTCTGTCTGTGTGCTGTAGAGGTACTCGGCTGTGTCTCTGCGCAGTATCACCACTGAGGTCCTAAAGGTGCTGAACGCCACTGAAGAGCTGCTGCAGGGAGTGGAGGGAGGAGAGCACACCCAGCTCTCCAACACCTCACTGCCACCTAACACCCAACACAAGAAACTGGACCAACAGTTCTCCAGACTGGAGGAGAACGTAAGCTTGGGATGATAACATCTGTAAATATAACCATGGCCAGGTCATTAAGGCGTTGGACTTTAGATCCAAAAGACAAATGTCCTCGTGGGTTCAAACCCCACTCCGGGCCTGGTATGGTTAGTGGTTACTAACACTTCCATATTTGGGGCTAATAGTTAGTTGTGATGTTGAACATCTAAAACATGATAGTATTTCATTGATTTAGCAGCTGGATTGCTCAGTAGGTAACACCATTGACTTGGGTATGGGAAAGCAGAGTTCGATTCCCAGTTGAACTGGGAGGGACCATTTTCTGAACTTGGCAAGACCCTTAATGCTAACTGCCTCCAGTTGTAAGTCGCCTTGGACAAAAGCGTCTGCTAAATGACATGTAATGTGATGTAATAGTCTTGATCCGTTTCTCTAACTATCCTGCTGAGTCCTTGAATTTGGATCTGAAAAGTCCTTAGATTTGATATCTTGAAAGAAAAATGTCCGGCACATGAACTCTTTATACAATGGTAAACAGTGTTAAATGGTACATTATTCACGCTTTTCCAGGTTCATACTTTCATATATTTTGGGGATATTCATTCAGCTGCCATCTTCATTCTGCATCCTCTCTATGGACCTTGAGTCTTATAATAAAAGTTGTTGATGATGATGATGATGATGATGATGATGATGATGATGATGATGATGTTGTAACAAAAACATATGGCCAGCAGGTTGTTTCTTCAGAATAGTAAACTTAAAAGATTGCCTTAAAAATTGTTACGTTGCCCTTACAAGCATCAACAAATGACTTCTCTGTTACAAAAAAACACGAGAAGTGCCTATTTAAATGTAAAATACCAAACTCTGAAGTGCGTCTTGTGTTGCCCTGCAGGTGTACGTGGCAGCCGGCACTGTGTACGGTCTGGAGGCGGAGCTGGGTGACCTGGAGGATTGCGCCAGGGGAATCTGCAGCGCCACGTCCGACTTGGAGCTTTGCTTCCTTGAGGAGCAGGTGGCATCAGCAGCTGCCAAGGTTCAACAGTCTGAGCTACAGGTGGGAGGAAGCTGGATGTATGCATCCATTTCACAGCTGACATTTGCATATTAAGAGTTCTGCTGCTTAATATTAGACCTGAATACTTTGACAGCTGTGGGAGCAGTGTGATGCGTGTGACGATTTAAAAGAGATAAAAGAGAGTTGGATGGAAGGAACAAAGCTCAGATTGTGTGGAAAAACAGCAGCACTGACAGTTTAGGTTAATCCCCTTTTACTCCCAAACACACAGAGCCTGATTCAATAGAAATGTGTTTCTGTAAAATGAACTTAACCAATTTTGATGGAATTTGGATTTGGACATTTTAAAAACCAGCCACAGATTGGCCTTTTGGAACTAACTATACCGGCTGTATCTTCACCAACAGATAATATACTTGTTTGTTCCTGCTGTAGATCTGTGACATCTCTGCCAGAATCGCTGCTTTGAGGAATGCAGGCCTCAATGTGGACACACAGTCACGCCTCACTAAGACCCGGACCGTTCCAATTATGGTGCCATACCTATATATCTCAAATTAACATTAACATCTCATTATCACTGTGTAACTCCAAACATTATGTAAAACGCCTTGTACAATTAATATGAAAAAATAATAATAACAAAATAAATGTGTGTGTTCTCATACATCTTCTTGCAGCCCGTCACTCTGGACTCGTCGAGACAGCTGAGAAGGCGATTACCTGCACCACCGGTGAAAGGTAAGGGACACAGATTCCATACAACACAGTGCACATTATGTAACCGTGTTCTGATTTAAAGTGTCGATCAACAGCTCCCACTTAAGTCAAGATTATTGATTTGCATACTTACTGTTTTGTATACTACTTTTGTCACTTCAACAATGTGAACATACGAAATGCTCAACACCTGTTCAGATTTTTGACTTGGTAATATTTGGAGACCTACACCAAATACGTTGAAGTTTTTGTAAAGTACATGCAAATTACTTCCACAAAATAATATAAAAATGCATTCATTTGGTGTTTTTTTTTCTCACATTTTGATACTATTATGACATAATACTATTTTGTTTGATTCTGTCTCAGGGGACAAGGAAATATAAATCATTGACCCAGGACCTCCGGCCGTACCTCCAACACAGCAGTGCCTTGATCCTGTCTGCAAGTCTCAAGTGATCCATTCAGAAAAACCATTTGCCTTAACTTAATTGTGAACTAAACATGCCTCAATTAATACGGGACTCTAGTACTGTATGTGTAACTGGTTTAGTTGTGCTGTATGTCACTGATGTGACAGGAAATGTGCAGGAAACGGTTGATTTTCATCCATCTTATTAAAAACATACAAAAGATAAAACTTAATTTTCAGATTGAGGACCAAACCTTTGTGAACATTTAGGGCCGGTTTCGCAGACATGGATTAAGCCTAGTTCTGGACTAAATTGTACTTTCAATGGACAATCTCCATTCAAAATTCCATTTAGTCGAGGACTAGGCTTAATCCATGTCTGTGAAACTGGCCCTATGTGTTGATTCATCTGGTTGAGCAGGTAACCCTTCACTTTAATAAACACAAGAACAAGAAAATCACTTACGTTAGACTTTTAGGACTTTTTATAGATTTCTGAAAAAGTGAGATCAAACTGATAAAATGATGTGTACAAAAAATGCAATTGTTTAAATTTAGTTTTTTTATAGACTTGATTTTAACTTACTGATAATCAAAACTGTACAAATATTTACTTTAAAGACACTAAAATGGTCAGCAGTGCAGCCACTGAATAAAACCTGCAGTTTACACTGCTTGTAGTTGTATCATAAACATACAGATGACACACTTGGGAACAATTAGCAAGTTAGAAATATGTTGAGACTGTATTATGTCAAAAATAAATAAAGAACAGTTTTTTTCATGGTTGAGTATGGTTGTGATGTTGCAGTGTGCAATTTACTTTTCTGCCTTTATTAAGTTCAGAAAATAAAATAAACATTCAAAAAGTCAGACATTTGCTTTACCGTAAAAAAAAGAAGAAAGGAAGTTAAGCTCTAAAAGTGAAAACACTGGGCAGCCTGTTTTCCCCTCAGATGAATGTGGGTGTAAATGGTGAGGAATTCAGTCTGTATTTTTCGAGATGAGGAAATGACACCCAAATATGACATTCCTCTATGTGAAGAAGGTGTGGGAACGACACATAGCAGCTCTGGAAAAATAACGGTCGTCTTTGAGAGTAATGGTTTCAAAACAAACATTCAGCTGCGTCACTACTCGCTCTTTTTGATGCTGCAGTACACATGAACGAGTGACCTGAGCAAAGTAATAAAAAGTCATGATGCATAAAACAGTCCAGTGGCTCAGCACGCTAATAAAAAAACACCAAGCCAAAGTGTAAATTAAATATTCTGTAGATCGACTCTCCTCATAGAGGTTTAGTGTTTTCTTCTCTGAATGCTTAAAGTCTGTTCTTAAAATGAACTTAAGCCACAGCTGATTAAAAACATAAAAGTCTCAGCATTTAAGGAATAAATCCTCATACAGAGCACCAGCTCTGTCCCAAAGCCTTCTGGGATACGTAGTTGTAGTCAGCTGTCTGAGACCAGGAAGCGCTCCCTCTGATCAGGAACTATGAATTCTTTCTGTTCACTCTCTCTCCTGTTCGACATAACAAAAGACTGTTTGGGCTCGATGACCACCGTGTCCTGACCGGGAGCCTCCACCTCGGCGTAGGAGGGGTGGCCCGAGCCCCGCCGGAACTTCAGGATGGGCCAGTGGGTCGGCCGCCGCTGAGGGAGGGGAAAGAATAAAGTAAAACACAAGATGGTGTGTTCAAGGTTCAAGATATCTTTCTCAGAGTGTTTAGTCCGTGCATTTTTACTTTTAAGTGCAAAGGCCCAGCAGCGCAAAGCACACACCATGCATTGGAGATTTTGAGGCAGAATGTGGTAGAAAATGTACCAGCAGCGGTTAATATATGCACAGTGTCTAACCTTCGGCCTCCAGTGGTTGTAAAGGGTGATGTCACTGACCTCCATGAAGAAGATGCTGGCGCTGGAGGTGGGGTGGTTGTACATGTAGACAGACATCAGAACGGCGGCGGCCATGATGACCATCACCATGACGATGCCCGCCAGGAGACCATTCTGCAGCCGCTCGTTACTGTGGTCTGTGCTCTCCTCTTGTCCTGCTGTACAGGCCAGATGATGGCCTCAGTGAGTATGGATACAGGCGTGTGTACAACTTTATAATGTCAACAACTTTTATTTTCATTATAGGCTACACCTATTGTATGTATGGATATTATACTCCATTTCTACAAGGTTTGTTCTGAAAAATGACAATTAATTCTACACACCGCCCCTTTAACATGGAGTTGTTTGTAATTGATGCCCTCAGCAGACATAGAGTAGGTTTACTTGAATGACTTACGCGCTTCATTGATCTGCGAAGCCATTTTTGTGTCATCTACTTAAGGAAGAAAAAACAACAACAATCAAATCTATTATAGATGATACAGCATAGTTTTTTTGAAATACATTTTTAAGGTTAACACTTTGTAAGGTACACAAAATTGATGTACCTACTCCAGTACATAGATATGTGTTACCTACTAAATTTTTTTTGTGTGTTACCCACCAAATACATTTTTGTTGTGTTCCCTGCCACATAATTTTTTTTCCTGCTACCTAATACATATGTTTTTTTTGTTGTGCTACCTACAATTTTTTCGTGTACACGTTTAACCGTTTCATATGGGGCGGGGTGGGGGGGTGCATAATTTTATTTATTTTTGCCGATGCCGACAGATTGTGCAGTGGTACTTTCGTTTTTCATCTCTGTGTCAAACAGCTGACCCGCTCAGTTGTTTCGGCTCGGGACAGCAGGACTCAGTCTAAAGTCGCATGATCACTTAGAAGTCAAAAAGCACTATCATTAAATAAAGATCTCTGTGCCTCTCTCTCTATCTGTCTGTCTGTCTGTCTCTCTCTCCACTGCACACTCTGTCTGCATCAGCAAAAACAAGAAAATGACGCGCACCCCCCCATATGAAACTATTAAACATGTACACGAAACAATAGTAGTCAGCACAAAAACAAAAAAAACTCGGTAGCACATATGTAGAAGGTACTCCAATTTTGTGTACCTTGTTGTAAAATGTTACCTTTTTAAGAATTGTCCAGTTTTACTACAATATAGTAACTGTTTGAGATGTAACTGCAGTAGGTTTAAAATGTTTGGTGAAATACCATGTTGTACTTGTAAAAAAAACTAAAAGCCTTCGTCACTTAAAAATTTGGAACTATGGGACTTTTAAAGAGTCCTTATTAAATGAAGTTCCACATAACAGTGCTTTTGTTTAAGTAGGACATTTAAGCTTACGAACAATAGCCACTACAGAATAACAACGCTCCCAAACCACGGTGATTCACATACATTGAGTCATCCCTCTGCAGCTGAGGACACTATGCAGTATTTAACATGGCACTGTATACACTCAGCTATGAGCTAACAGAGGGCTGGGAAATAGCTGACCACTTGACCCTCACACGGTCCCACTTAACACAACACACCGGGCGTTGATGCCGAACGACAACAAGTATTAATCCACGAGATGGAAATGACACATGCGCTGCGCTGTAGTCCGTCCTAAATGAGCAAATACTTAGCAAATACAGCAGTTGAAGTCATATTAAACCACCGTTTTGTTAGTAACAAATGATTTAAGAGCGTTTTTCTTGGCGTACCTTCAGCAGCTTTGCTAGTAGGAAGCTGCGTAGTGGATGTTATTCTCTTGCTGGAGCTGCTGTGCGTTGAGGGGTCTGGGACAGAGGACGTCTTGCTGAGGGGCTCGGAGGTCACGCTAGAGGTCGTCTGCTGCCCTGTGGTGGTCGCAGTAGGAGTGGTGGTATGTTTGACGTGGTGAGATGTGGCGTTTGGAACTTCTGTCATTTGGAGACACCGGGGATCTCTTCTCTGGAAAAAAACAAACACATCAAAAAGATCTAACGTTTTATTATTTCCTTTTCATGCAGATGGCCAGAAGTTTGTCTGCAGTATGCTGAAATATAAATGTGCTGATATAGTGATAATAACCTCCTCCGGGCAGCCGTTGTCAACCCACTCCTGCCGGTTACGATCAAAGCCACTGGAGCATCTGTGAAAGGAATGGATATATAATTTATTCATTTTGAGTAAATTATATATATTCCCATACATACAAGATACTGTATTCACAGGGTGGTTAATGCAAGTATGAAGTGTTTGAGGGAGTCTCTGAACTAAACAAATGTTCTTTTTATTATTAATCAGGCGTTCCTCAAATAACATAAGACTGTGTATACATATGTTTACTTTCTACTTTTCTGCAATCGGGCAGCACGTAGTAAAGCAAAAACTGGTTAAGTCTTAAGATTCCTGTTGAGTTCTTTACAGTAATTGTTTTTCTTGTACATACTGGCTATAGAGTGGAAACCCAAAGTTCTGTAGCTAAGACGAGGCTTCTAATGCAGCTGTAACTTTGAAGGATTTACTCCGTTCGTCTAAAGCCGACATCTGAGAGTCAGCTGAATGGAGGAATGCATTTTTGCACCGGATGAGGACTGTAGATTTTGTCCGCCCCGTCACTGACATGGAAATCCCTTCAGAGAGGGATATCTGTGTGGACAGGAGGAAGTTACAGCGACCAATAGCTCTCTGAACTCTTTTGAATTCAAACTTGAGTGTCATTTTGAAACACACTTGAAAAATGTGGACATATTCTTTTAAATTCCCAAACTGTTTACTGTAAAACACATTAAACTTTTAATTGGTTTGTCACTTGAATTAAAATACTGCAAATTATTTAAAATGCTTTTCAATTTCAGCCAAATGTAGGTAATATGAGCAATAACTACAGTATGTAATTCTAAAAGAAAGTGTCACTTACAGGAGCCTCTACAGCAACATGTTGAATTAAAACGGAGCCATATCTCAATGCTCATTTCAGACTCAGTGGGGATTTCTGCAAATGTCATTCTTGTACAAATGCTTGATATTTTCAAACAAGATTTCTGTATTTTTCATGCCATCATTAAAAGATTGTTAACTGAATTTATTTTAATGCAGATCTGGATTCAGATGCAGATCAAACATTCCAAAAAAATTATTTATTAAAAAAAAGAAATGTTGTTGACTTCGGAACAGTATGTCGCTCTGTTTGTTTTCCTGTGTACCTTTGTAGCCGACTGCACCAGCTGCAGTTAAAGCCGATCTGGGAAGTGACACATGGCCCACAGCTGGAGAACTGGAGACATGCTGAGAATAAAGAAAAACGCTGAAGAGTCACGAAGGAGAGACAACTTTAGACTTCCGCAAAATAAACCTTTACGCCTCCTGACGGGCCGTCACGCAGCTTACTGCTTGCTGTATGCATCACTAGCTATTCCTTTTTTATTTTAATTCGAAAGTTTTCAAAGTATACACATAATATTCAGATTAGGTTACTGATGACCCAATTCTGTGTAGAAAAACTATCTATTTGGACACTTTAATAAGGATAAACTTACTAGGAAGAGGTAGCATCTCCACGGCTGTAGAATTGGAGATTTTAGACTTGAGGATGTCGACTTTGTGATACTCATAAATGGTTCTCCTACGAACATCTGGAGCATGTCAGAAAGGAATGAGATGTTATCAACAGGTGAAATCCAGTGTCTTGCCTAATAAGTGATGAAGTTATTATTGACCAAAATGAGCCACTCACTGGGGAGCTGCTCTATCTCATGAAGCACCACAAAGGCGTCGGACAAGCCCACTTTGACCGGATGATTCTCTGTGCTGATGTCGTTGATATCTATAGGAATCTATGAAAACAAAAGAGCTATATAATACTGTACAACAGATTACACGTTAACATAAGATGCGAAGCAGAGAAGAAATGTTACTTCTTTATATGCAAACACGATGCGTCCGTCGCTGTGCAAAACGGCCTGGAAGGTGAAAGTTCCCAGACTGACGTTGTCTTGGACGTGAATCTGGTTCCACTGAACCAACAATGCAGTGCCTGGATGGTAAACATAGACAAACACAACAATACACATACATTTAGTATACATTTTCTTCAGCAGACCCACAAACAAAAAAAATAAAAAATGGATTGAGTCAAATTACTGCTGTGCTAATCTTATCCTCTGTTACCATTGTCAAAGTAAACCACAGTGGAGTTCTTGGACAGACTTGGGTCAAAATTGGCCATCAGAGGCGCGATGTACTGAGTGGCTGTGAGCATTCGGTGGATTATATCACCAGTGTAAAAGAAACCTGTGAAAAAAACAAAACATGCAGAGGCTGCCATCAGTCATTTACAGTGTGTATGCAACGCAAGAAGACGTTCTTAAAGTAAATTTCAATCCTGGATGAGTTATGAACATATATACCAGAGCATGTAGGTGAAAAATTACACATTTTCTCTAAATCCATGTCAAGTAGCTCACAACATTAAATACAGGTAGTTTTAAGACATTTTAAACTAGACTGAAGCACTGAGTCTTACAACTCTGAGCTTGCGTTCAGTTAAAGATTTACCTCCAGTTGCAATTGTGATTTCTTTTAGTGTATGACCGTAGAAAGGGAAGTCAAAGGAGAGACTCACCCTCTGTAAACAGAGAAAGGCAACATTATATATCAGCTGTATGTAAAAGATGATCAACAACCGCTGACAACACAAGTAAAAATGTAAGCAAATGAAAAATGCTTCTACAGGAAGGGATTTCATTTGCATAAAACACATTGATTTATTCACAGACTGGTTTCAAACCTCAGCTTGTCTGTGGGCGCTGGACAGGAAGCCATGGACCTTCCACTCGTCCTCCTCCATCTGGTCCAGGTCCACCCACAGCTCTCTGCTGGCTGTGTCTCCAGGACCGTAGATTTTAGATGTGTAGTAGGCGTGATCAATGTCCTGTTCAAAAATATATAGGGATGGAAATGCAATGTTACGGGGAAAGAAAATTGGACCCAGAGCTGAATTCTAATTACCGTGCCTCATGTCGGAAACAATAGTGTGATCGGGTTAGGAAAAAAAAAAAAAAAAAACATATGAAGAACACTTTATAGCAGGAAAGCTTAATCCAGAATTGCCCTATGTTTTTCTGTTTGTCATGGTGCAAACTCATCTTGACACATTTTGAACCATCATTCTATTTAAAGACACATAAAGGGAGACCTCGCAGCAAAGTCATTTTCAGTGACTTCAGCCTTATTAAAGTGAACAACCTTACCAAAATCTGTGTAGAGTTGTCATGTCCGTCGTCCAGCAGCAGCTCTGGCTCTGCCTCCTCTGGTTGGGTCTGGTCCCTGTAGAGGCCCCTCTTATCTTCAGACCAGCCCGGGGCCCCGGACCGTCTCTCCCGGGGCTCACTGTTACCGGCGACTACATACGACCTTCCCTCTGGAGGAGACAACGCCTTTGTGTCAGCACGGGGAAATCCTGACCAACCATAGAGAGGGTTTCCTTAAGTACCATCATTATATTACTGAAAGCAACATCAAAATACTGAAATACAAGTTCTTTACTACAAATGTAGTTTGTGACTGTAAACAGCCAATACTGGCATTTAATCAGTTGCTTAATGAATGAGTTGATCAACATAAAGTTATAGCATAAAAGATAAAAACCAAATCCATAAAATAAAATGAAAAAGAAAAAAAGATGCTGAATAATCTTATTACTAACAAGAATTATCAGATGAAGAGAAGCAACAATTTTAAGATGAAAAACACAAGGTAAGTCATTAACACAAAACTAAATATGACAATTCAGCCATTCTCTTCGCAATTGGATAAACAATGCCAAACATTGGAACCGTCAAACAGTTGACATTTTAGTTTGAAAAAAAATACTTAAATGTTCGTGCGATCAAGCAATTAATCAACTTATCTTATACAAACCCACTGAACTCCAATTTCAAATCTCCAAGGTACAGATCCAAAGATTTGTCAAATATATCAGGCTAAATATCGCGCAAGTCTGTGCAAAATGATGTACGAGACTGACCTTTAGAATATTTCCATTTGGTTAAATGGTGCTGTCATAAAAACCATTGATTTGAATATTTCACTCAGTGTTCATGAACATTAATAATGAGTTTGAAAAGGCACATCATGATCATGACATAATATTCCTTTATGGTGGAATAATAGGATGATTTTAACCTCAACGCTACATATGGGGAAATAAATAAGGACTATTGATTGTTTATTAAGGGAATTAGATATGTAGAGGGCCTCCTTGAACATCTCCAACACCAGTAAACAAACTCCTACACCTTCTTCTCACATGCAATAGGACATAAACACTTCCCCCGGTGGGCTAGCGGGCGCCATGTGGCGGAAAAGCGTGGTGACCACCAGCGTCATTCTGCCCCTCCACTGACAACAGTGGGTCCTGACTCTCTCTCTCTCTTCACAGCAGAGGGTGAAAGCATGCTTCACATTCTTCACACCGGCAGCTCCAGGAGATGTGTGCGAGGCCAGACAGCGCTGGCTGTTGTGTCTATAGTGGCCTTCACATGGTGGCCGCCAACGCTCCTCTTGAGTGAGTGAGAGAGAGAGAGAGAGAGAGAGAGAGAGAGAGAGAGAGAGAGAGAGAGAGAGAGAGAGAGAGAGAGAGAGAGAGAGAGAGAGAGAGAGAGAGAGAGAGAGAGAGAGAGAGAGAGAGAGAGAGAGAGAGAGGTGGGCACTAGACGCTCTACTTCAGCTGTACCAGCAGTGCAAATGTCAAGTGGTCAGAGCAGTTTCATTGTGAAGAAAGAGTAGAAAAATATAGTCAGTGTGTACTACACAATATAAGTTCCTACTCGTTGTAGTGGTGGCTGCTTCAATTTGAGATTATGTCAATATCTGTAGATCTACAAAAGTCACGTTTATTATTTCATTTCTAAACAGCTCTCAGATTGCAGGATGGGCCACTATTTCCCTCTTTAAAAATGACAGATGTACCACAGGAAAATAGAAATCAAAGCTTTGTTTATGTAGCAGCACCCTTTAAAACAGTTACAAAGTGATTCACACACACAAGGGTCTGTACAGTGTTACCTTGCTGATGTTCTTTTTCTTGCCAGTGCCCTGTTCTTGTCATCACTCCCCTAGCCCAATTTGGGTAACACACACGTTTTGTTGTTGTTGTTCTTTCATTTAATTTTAGATTATCAATTCAATGTCCTTTTAATCCCTTTTAATGAGCCGACAGTATTGGCGCATACTTTTCCTTACGTTTTTCTATAAACAACAAACGTGCACTCCAGTTATTTGCGTGTTAAGATGAGTTTTTAATAACTTACCGTGAACTGATTTCAGCCTCATGAAGCTGAGCTGAACCTGGAAAACAATGAGCAGTCCTGTGACGAGATGTGCCAGGGTCTTTGCCATCCTTCCTCTCATCTTCAGAGAGCGAAGAATTAAACTCATGAATTGAGTCAGTTCTTACACCTTTGTCATGGGCACTCCAACGTCTTCACAACTAGTAGCTAATAATACATAAAATAATTAAAACATGTAAAAGTATATGCTACAACTCAATCGACTAAATATAAAACAAACAAATAAATACGCTGCAAACTTTATATGCATCCATAGTATCAGTCTATCTTGTCGCGTTGATGTTAAACTCTGATTGTTCCACAAACCAGGTGTGCGTCACTTGAGTCTTCCCGGGAATGAGACGCTGGTGGTGATGAGAGCGCATGTACCCGTGGAAACGCTGCGTTCACGCTCAGTCGTAAATGTCACTACTATGAATCCGGAACAGTAAATAGAGAAGTACAGGCTACAAACATCCATCCTTAGTGTAGATTTACTCAAAAATTGAGTATTTTCTTTTCACTCCACCCTCTTCTTCATAATATGAGAATAATAAGTAGGAAACTGTTGAATAATTATACTTCTGACGTTCTGAGTGCATTATATTGTATACCCAGTGTTCACAGAAAGAAAACCTAAATGAGCTACACCTTAACCAAATACAACAATAAAATCCTGCTTTTACATTGATCCATGGGGGAATAATACTCTTTGATACTAACTGATTGATCATATAATAGATTACACATTTACCTGATTGTACTAACATATTTTACCAAATGCAATTTTAAATTGAGGATTTTATCGTATAACAGTATTTTTGTGTGTGTTATTGGGACTTTTACTTAATAAAAGGATGCGATTAGGTCTACCACAGCCTTTTTATGAAATTTATATTCATGGCTTTTAGTAGTAACAGAAGATATTAATTATTAACACATTGGTAAAGCTATTTGAGTACATTATCTGAATTTCCACACTGATTAGTACTGAGTGTGCCTGCATCCTTTCGTCTTACTAGGAGCAAGTGAAGGCAGCATAGGTTTAGTCGTAAATGTAATTCCACACTTCCCCACTAGATGGCCATAATCACATTAAACCTATAAAACCAAAATCATCTAAACATTATCAATATCCGGAGTAAATAGATAAGTGGTGAGGCGGATCAATTAAATACATCGACCAGGATGCCATGCTCAGAGTTAATATTTAGATCTACAAACCCTTCACTAACTTGAACAATCTTGTACTTTTTAATATTCAGTCAAAAAACTTGCTTTTATGCATTTATTTCCATCATTCTACTATCAGTGTTGCTTGATTAGGATTGACGCATTGTAATAAAATGAATATTAAAATAAGTAATACTTGTTCTGCATATAGCTACAAAATGAAAGGCAAAGTTGAAAATATTACTTTGGAAAATTGACATGATCAGCTGCTTAATGAATTGAGAGAAAATGGATTGCCAACTGTTCTAATTATTTCATGTCAAAGCCAGACTTTTAGGTATATGTGAGGATTTACTGCTTTTTCTTTTGTTCTTGATAATTGCAAGTTGGTTTGGACGTTGGGCTCATGAGTTGTTGGATCTTTAACTGAAGTACTATTATCACAGTGAAGGGGGAGTGTGCACAGAAAACAGAATAAAATTAGGTGAGTTATTTGATAAAATAGTCAAATGCATCTCCACCGTAAAAGCCTGTTTTTACATCAATGCAGGAGTATTAATAATTAATATCAATAATCTAATGAGGAAGAATTTATTAAGTCACCGGGGATATTTTCCTGCAATGAATACTTTTAAATGCATCTTCTTAACCCATGTGGTTTCAAGTTACATTTTGGAAGGAGAACTTTTACTCACAAAGGAGTATAATGTTAAACTATCTATCCAGCTGCAGTCCATTTGCTGCAGCCACAGAGCAGGATCCAGTTCGACAACAATTGTGTATACATGCAAATATTACTGAAGGCTGACGTGGCAATCCCTCCACGGCCTGCCAAGATCATAGGACACCAAACACACTTCAATTTCTGTTTAGATACATCAAAGACAATACCTGGAATATTTATTTCCAGGCATTGTCTTTGACCTTGATTCTTAAGATAACAGTGTTATGAATTATATTGTCTAAACAAAAATGTGAATCCAAACATAAGTATATCCCTCCATTACTTTTTACAAGTAGATGTTCAGCTACTTGCTTTTACATCTAGATAATGTCAATACAAATGAATGAAGCATAAATATTTTATACTTTATTTTTGATGCAACAGTGCAATACCCACAGATATGACAAAGGAGGTGTTGAGCATGATGCCATAATACAAGGACACTTCAGGCCTTTAACTATGACAAATGCTAAAGAGTACAGTATAAGGGACGGGGTTCAAAATCTGCTCCTAATACTAGAAATTACTACAAAAGGGATGAACATTTTAATCATAAGCCATTACTGTTCCCAAACATATGGAGGTGTTTTACCTTGTGTAAAAATGTTAAGCTGTCAACCTATCTATTTAAAAACAAATAAGCTCTTCATCAAAATGAAAGGTGTTTCATGTGCACTTATGACATTAATAATCATTGCCACGTTACTTTTAAGACACTGGAATAAACATTTATGAACAAATATAACGCTTGCAGGTTGAGTGCCACTTGGTTTCAGGTTTGGTGGTGATTCTGTAAGATTGTTTTATGGCACACAAAGAAAAAGAAAAGTAAACGGGTCTTTCTAATGTTCCCTTGTTATATTAGGCTTATTGCATTATGCATCTGATGCTCTCTATAAACAGCTGAAGAATAAGTTAAGTTTATCAGACAATTATAAAGATGCAGGCCACATAAATTACAGAGGAAATAAGCCTATTTGCTAAAATGTTACTATTTTAAGGTTTTTGGATCCGAGTGTCATCTTCGCATTAACAATAAAAAGTATGTTCTTATTTGTCTCCTCCATTCAAAGATATCATAATTTTCCCTACAATGATGTATTTATGTTTATAAATGCTACTGACAGCACCGTTAATTAACCAGTCAATTGTGTCCGAGATGTGGGTGAATTGAGAAACTGAAGAGCAATTTTCAACTTAAAAACACTCAGCATTCCAGCAGCTCCACTTCAAAGATGAGGGTGGCATTTTTTGGGATGACGGGTGGGTATCCATTGCTGCCATACGCATAATCTGGTGAGCAGGTCAACTTGGCCATCTCGCCAACGCTCATCTGTGGAGGTAAAAGGAAGTCATATTACATGATATAAGTGTTAAATGGTTGGTTTTCATGTGGATACTGTTATATTTTCAATATCAATACAACAGGAAGAGATCACAACTTTATCTCATAGTATGAGGGAATAACACTGGATCCCAAGTTTCCAAAACCCAACTAGGATCTTAACTGGCTATGGCCTTCTTGCCTTTTATATGCTGAATCCCTAAAAAATGTTTTACACCCACTTTGCAGCTTGTGCTTTCTATTACAAATTGCAAGTGTCCTGGCATAGACTAGGTTCCTTTTTATTTTTTTTTACTTTTGAAAGCTCCAACAGAGCCACAGAATACATTATACATTGTGTTTTCACAGTAGCACGGGGCAGCATATCAAATTATTATATTAAAATGTATATATTGTAAAATGTCTACAATGTGAAAGACATACTCCGTGCATACAAGCTTAATTTTTCCAAAAAGGAATGTAGATTAAAGCTGGCTTTATCAGTTGTTATTAGTCAAAACAGTCCTGTTAATTATAACTTAAAAGGGTTACACAATGTGCACCTGCTGAAGTTTCTTGACTCCATGTGGGTGGCTGGCCCTGGACTCCCTGAAGTGATTCATCCACTAGAGAGGCGGACTGAAAAGCTTTTCAACACTGACATGCTCGTTCAGTGAGGAGGTAAAGCCGTGGGTGTTCAGAGAGCAGTGTGCAGATTTTACCTGCGGTGTGGCTAATGCTAGTTAGCCTCAAGGCTCAAGTGAAGAGAACACAAACCTCAGCGGCAGATACATTCATGTGAGAGTTACGTTTTATGCTTTATCTGTGCTGATACTCATTCAACACTGCTCTGCTTAGTTTCTGGATCAAACTGTCAAAATGTCTGGCACATGAAGACCTTTAAAATATGACTCAACCTTTCAGTCCTGGAACATGTTACAGTAAATAATTTTTTCCCCCTCATTTTTCAGGCCATATTGTCCTCTCTCCTAACGAGTAAAATCAGTGTAAAATTCTTCTCCATACCCGAGCTACACCTTCATCCCAGGCACGAATGACTTCACCATGTCCAATCTTGAATTTGAAGGGGGAACCCCGGTCCCTGGAGGAGTCAAACTTTTTCCCATCTGTCAGCGTGCCTGTTTAACATCAGAGACACACACAAAAAAAAAAAAAAGTTAAAACTGACTTCATCATTTCTGCAGAATTGCCAAGTATTTTCTTGTATGTTTAAGGATCCCTCAAAAACAATGTGATTGATTGTTAAATACATTAGCCAGTGGTGCACACAACTAGGCAGTATTTCAACAGTTCAAAGAAAAAAGAAATAGTTTGACATTTTGGGATGAGGAGATCATAACATCTTTAAGCCTACACAGTCACACCCAGCTACCACCAGCCTTTTCAGAAAGCTCCCATGTAGTTGCTGGTATGGCTCCCATTACAACCAGGACCACCAGAGCATTTCTTTTTTTAACCTACAAGGACATTACTCTCAAACAACCCATCCTCAATCCCCCCCCCCCACACACACACACAAGTTTCTACACACTGCTTGACAGAACACACCCATACTATAAACCAAACCCTTGCCAAGTTACAACACTGTGCAATACATACAAATGTAGCTGAAAGTAGTACATTTTATTATTCAAACCTTAATGTTTGTATGACTAACTTATAACATACAAGACGTATTGATGACATTTAATTGATATGTGTTTATACGAGTCTCAGATTCTCTTAACGGGTGTGCTCCTCTTTACATTCGTTTTTAAATAATGAATTATTTCTTTAATTATGTATGTTTCTTGAATGCCTGAGACTCAAACATTTCAATCAAACTGCTCCTGTATTTGATGTGCACACGACAATCTTGAATCATGTTTAGCTCTTGAATTCAACTCTTTAAACGTAACCATCAACGTTTTCTGTTTTTCGGCGCTGTACAATCAAGTCGAATTCCTCGTCTAGATTGTAAAATTGGAGAATAAAGCAAAATCTGATTCTGAATGATAGCTACACCAACCACAGTACGGTTAGCTTATGTTAGCTTAGCACACATACTGGAAATAAGGAAAACAGCTAGCCTTGCTGATGCCGGGGATTTGTTTATATTGCAACTAAGTCTTAATTATTGAGATGATCATAAGTAGTGTTGGAAGGAAGATTGTTGGACTGAGCCGGGATAGCCGCCCGCCTTTCTAATCGGTCCATGTTTAGCGGTTTACCCAGTTTGCAGTTCTTGTGCTAGGCTAAGCTAAGCGTATCTTGGTTGTATAGCTTCGTGTTGCCGTACAGACACGCGAGTGGCATCGAGCTCCTCTTCCCTCCGAGCAGCAAACCGCCGATTTTGAAACGATGCCTTCTGTTTTAAGATTACATGTGTTGTCGTCCACACGCTTATATTTGACTGGGAAAATATTTGTGTTACAAATACAAGAGGCGGAAATACAAAATAACCTTTGCCCACACCGCAATGGAAAAGCTCTTACCAACGTAGTGCACGGAGACAACTTGTCCTTTCGTCGGATAAGTCTTTCCTGAAAAGCGAAAAACGTGGGTTTAAAAACTAAAATATCTTTAAAAATTTGATATTTAAAAGTTTAATCACAGAAAATATAAGACATTTACCGTCTCCGGGTCTAAGGGTCTCAACATCGACTCCCATTGTTCTTCTTTCGTTGCAGCCTTTCCTATCGCACTTCCCGGAGCACTAGCTTTTGTGTAGATGTGTGTTGGCGTTCCACGCCGCGTGATTGGTTCGTTCAGTGTGGCTGTTCAATGAAACATGTCTCACGTGGCTGCGGGGGCTGTTTAGGCTTTCAGAAAATGACTGAGATTATTTTTCCTGCTTGTATGGTACGTATGGGTGTGTGAGGGTGTGTGTGTCAACATGTGTGTGCTTGTCTGAAAAATGCGAGGAAGAAGTGTTTAATTGATAAATTAAAATGCAACTAAAACTGACAGGACGGAAGGAGCATGGGCGTTGTACTTAGGGGAATAGTTTGGCTCCGCGGCACTAGGCGTGGGAGCCCTCAGCAGTCTGGAATCAAAAACATGTCTTTATGTGAAATGTAAACATTTTAAATAATAAATATTGACAGTTCAAAAGTGCCCTTGGTTAAGTAAATAGTATGACTGACTACTCTTTAAAACTAAAACAAAAGTATAGCCTCACAGCGCTGCCCCCCACCCCCCATATTAAGGGTGCACATGGTTTAGTCCACTTCCACTGCAGGCAGTTTCCCATGATGATAGATATAGCATAATTTATATAATTTCAAAACACAAATAATTTCGATTTAGCCTCTGTGTAAATGTAGCCTACACTTAACTTGTATATAGACACTGTATGTTAGTCATTGTTGCTTTTTATATAGATTTATGTACAGCACTGGAACATTTTAATATCACTCAAGTTTATCTTGGATCAGCCTCTCTACAGTTTTATAAATGCTCTTAAAAGGAAAATATTTCTATCTGGAATTTTGGAGAAATGCTCTCAGTGGTCTATAGAATAAAATAAGTAATTAATAATAATCAATTGTATGTAATTTTATTCTCCATTCTTACATGCATGTCTGTGTACAGTATACCAAGCTTTCACCTGTAATGAGGTTTAACATCTCCTTTTGACATTTCAAATAACAATAAGCAAAGTATCTATAAAATTACACACAACTTTCCAGAATCTGACAATATTCATGAATGTCAAAACAAGTTGAGTTCATGAACTTCACTTATTATCCTTTCATGACAATTTCTACTTTATTACATCTGTTTGACAGCTTCAGTTTAATTTTCAAATTAAAATTTTACATGTAAAACACATTAGGAGCTTACAGTATAAAAAAAGAAATAAATGCAGAAACATCACTATTCGATTTCATTATTATTATCAAAACTAAAGGGCAACTTCTTTTTTCTTAGTGAACATACCATTACATCATTTGATAATTTTTTACTCATCAAAATGGCCAACAATAATATTTCATCTTCTAAACGAAGGATTGAACACAGACATAATTTACAATTTGTTATGGTCTATTTGAATCATCATAGTTATTAATATGGACTAAGCATCGGATGTAGCCATGCTGGAATCTGTTCCTTGCAGCGTCGGATCATACAGGTTGTTGAAGAAGGAAAAGTCCGGTTCAGTTCCACTTTGTGTGCCCTGTGAGGAAACAAACATTTTGACAATATCAGCTCTGTGAAGGCTGCACCAGAAGTGTTGTTACCAAATCCTTCATACTGTACGTTTGATTTGGAGTCAAATAGGTCAATTGCAGAGTTCTGTTCAGTCTCCTCATTATTCATAAGTGTTGGCTGATTCCTAAAACACAAAAGCAGAAATGTCAGCTGACTGCATTCCCCAGTGTTCTTATGTAAATGATGTATACTATTTATGTATTTAAACAACTGTGTACAATGTACATCGTACTACGCATCCTGTTCAACACAAAGAGGACGATGGAGATGATGACTCCAGCCAGCAGGGTCAGACCAACCGCCAAACCGATGGACAACATGTCTGCAGACAGAGAAACGTTATGAGAGCACAATATTTGAACTCCTCCCTATTTTAACAAGCTTTTTTGTTGTTGTTGCTGTGACCCATTTTAAATATTTAAGTGTGACCGCAGGTAAGAAATGACATCCCCAGTCCGAAAGGATTGTGAGATAGACCAAGACATTCGTTTTCGGTTCATTTTTGGCCTTTTCATGGCATGTGTGGAAAAACAGTAAACAACACCAGGTTTATTTCAATAGAGCAGACAACAATCGGACAAAGAAATGTAACTCAAGTGAGCAAACATAGTGATAAAGTGTGTAGTTAGACCCATATCCATTCCAAATACTGTATACAAGTAGTTGTTTTACACTAATATCTAGGCAGTTTAACTTTACCAGTTTCATCATCAGGAGGACTAATGGGGGGCTCCAAGAAGCAGCCGCCAGGTAGGATGGCTATGTCATCGAGAGCAACGTCCCCACCTGAATTCCTCCCCCGCTGATACACAAACACAAACTGTGAACAGAAAAGAGAGCTCAAATTCAGCACAGAAATTGGAAAATTATGAAGACACATGAATACAACCTGCTGTTATTGGTCAATGTGTTAATACAAGTTATCACTCTACACATAGTATCAAAAATAGATATTCAGGTAGCTATTTACACTAATATCTAGGCAGTTTGGGGTTTACATCTTATTAATGTTGCTTTATATGTGACTGACACGTTTTAAATTGTGTAGCTGTCGTATAATAATTGATAAGATTTATATAACGCTTTTCTAGACACTCAAATACGTATGTTATCAGAATCATCTAGATTTTTCAAAGCTTTTTTAATTTTTCTTTTAGTATGATCCTCCTGCTTGTTTCAAGAGCAATAGTTGTGTAACTCAAACCAAGCAGATACTAAAAATCATTACCCAGAATGCCTCTTTATGTTTAACGGGCACTCTGGCCTCCTGCCACTTGTCTCCCTTGTTTCCCGACTCGATCCACTTCAAAGTGCCTTCTTCGTTGCCCCCATCGTGCATTTGTCTACGGGACAGGACAGCACACATTTAAAATGAAGGTGTTGCAAATGTTATCAGGGTACACTTCATGTTTAATGTTGCCACAAGGCTGACATTAAGAGTTGGTGACCTGTTGTTTTTGTAAACCCTGAGGGTCCCAACGTTGCTGCCGTACATGTGGTACCAGAAGGTCAGACAGTGCCCTCTAGTGGACGGCTGGAACACTTCACTGATCAGGTAGGACATGTCTCCCCACTCACCCACTGAGTTGTCCACATACAGATAGAAACCTGGTGGGCACATGGCAAAAATAATAAGAGAGATTAACTCTTATATTCATCATTTCATGACATGATTCAGTCAACATTAGTACAAAATGAACACATCTTTACAGCTGGTTTGCTGCTAAAGCTACAATCTGGCTGTTTACTGGCTACAGATCCAGTCGGACTGTGTGATGGTGGTTTTAACTGATCCTAGCATAAGACACTGATCGAACAAGGGTGTTTTTTTTTTGTCATATGGTCCAGTTCTCTGCGACAAACTGCATGATGACATAAGGTCTCTCACAAATGTATCCACTTTTTAAAGCAAGCTGAACACTTTGCTCTATCCCCAGGGTTATGAATCTGCTCTTTATTGACTGATGTCTGTCGGGCAGCATGTGCGTTTTTTGTTGTTGAATGTTTTTCTGTATGCATATCAATTAAAAAGTCCTATTCAAAACAAAACTGCCTTGACTCTATTTTACTAGTCCACCTGAGCTTTAGGAAAATGCTGTGATGATGCAAAATGGAATCAGTGGTATGACGTTTCTATGAATTGTAATTGATTTCACACGCATCATCCATCCCGTTCAAACCTACAATTTCAGACACATGTAGGCCTACATCTGATTACCGTGTGTTGAGTTGGTGGTGTGATCGACACTGGGTCCGGTGTTGGGGTTAGGGGAGGCTCCTCTGCCCCGCAGCCAGTCCCTATGGCCCACTCCTCCCACTCCTCCTCTCAGGTTGCTCCAGCTGCACATGTTGATCTCAAAGTCACAGTGTCCATGAGCAGGACACTGAGCGTCCGTCAGCCCGACGTCATCAAAAGCCAGGTCTCCCTCATGGGTGGGGCGGGCCTTCACACCTTCCACCACAATCTGAAAAACAAGAGTGTGTAATAATGATGGAACAATGCTATTTTTATATAGTCATTATGAATGTCTTTCCAAGCCTCAGAATCCCCGGGAACTCAGACAAAAACGATTTACGGCAGGCAAAATGGTATATCCTGTGTTTTGCAAACGCTACTTAATCGATGTTTACCCTGATTCACCATAGTCGTATTAACATTATTAGTCTTACATAGCCACATATACTGTAAGTACATTGCCTCATCATCATGTATATTGCGTTCTCTATTTCACTCGATTCCAAAACAAATGCACACGCTAGCAAAGATCTTTATGACAGCAGGCGCTGGTGTTGTAAAAACACTGCCACTTTTATCCAAAGAGGGCGAACGAGTCAACAAAAACTGAAAGTTCCTCAAAGTCACTTTAAGCTTAAAGACACTCGTAACAAGTCAATTATTTTGAAGTAGTTGAACAAGTAGCTCAAACTTGTACTTTAGTACCGTACTACCTACCACCTTTGTCCACATGTCACATTGTTCTGGGCGGATGTTGTGTGACTAACCCTGTAAGGCTGAACCCGAGGCAGAAGTGAAGCCTGAGCGAACCTCCACAGCTGGCCCTGGTCTCCTGTCTGAGAGAAGAGCAGGGCTTGTTTTCCTTCTTCACTCTCCTGGTAAACGTTCAGCGTGCCCATTCCTTTGCCATACATGTGGTACCACAGCTGCACACAGGCTCCTTTGCCTGATAGGGAAGGAAAACACATATTAAGTTTGACTCTATTTTAACACAGCAGCTTGTTTTGACTGTCTCACCTGCAGGGTAGAGTGGGGAAGACATTTGAACTGTTTGGCCTGTGCGGTCAGCAGTAGAGGAGGGCAGGTAGTAGTAATGTCCCGTGGCTGTGTTGGTGGTGTGGTCTTTGTCTGGCCCAGTGTTGGGGTTGGGGGTGGAGCCCGAATGTCTGACCCAGTCAAAGAAATCAGTGGTCTGCTGCTGCCAGTTACAGCTCCCCTCTTCGAAATCACACATATCTACAAGGAAATGATTCGGGGAAAGCATTATAAAAAAGTATGAAAAAAAGGTTACAAAGTTGAATATGATACTGTAAATGCTACAACACTTATAAGTCCCTAATAATGTTAGATAAGGACCTAACAGGAGGCTACCTACTGTGCTTAAAACATTTTCTCCTTTGCATTTCTGCACTCTTTTTTCTTGATTTCTTTAAGGACCCTGAACGATCTTCGTTCACAATAAAAAATTATGATTTGACCAGCATCCTTCAAGTGCATCTCTTCATGCTGTTTATATGTGTATTACTTAGTATGATAATGTTTGCTTTTGTGCACCTTTGTTGTCAAATAATTTTACTCTATCTTTTTCTTGTATAATGGTTAAACACTGAATAATTTTGAAACAGTTAACAAAGCCCTCAAAGACCCCAATCTAGTCAAGTGAACTATGATGGTTTTTTTTTTTAAATGTGATTTTCTGCAGCTTCAGTCTTATTACCAGAGGAAGGACATGGTCCACTGACGAGAGAGATGTCGTCGATGGCTATGTCTCCCGCCTCTCCTCCCACCGTAGCCTCCACAATCACTTGATGGACTTGCTGCAGGGTCACGTGGATTTGCACCAGCAGCCACTCGTCCCCTTGGGTTCCCGATTGTTGCCACACCTACAGGAAAGACAGGAGGCCGATTCACGCGTCACAATGAGGATGTGAGGCTTTTTTTTATGCAACACTGTGGTGTGCTCTGAAACTGTGCAGCTTGCACTCATTATACAATGCATTGATAATATTTTGCAATCATCATTTCACAACGGAGTGAACATTATAATAACAGTAAGCAAAACCTTTGGGAACAGTCACAGATATTTCTCAATCAACCTCAAAAAGGGAGTAAAGGGAAGTAATGTATTCATAAGAAAAACCCCAAAAAACAATAAGGATATTTTGACCTACTCCTGTTATCTGCTTTTTTGAGTCAAAACAAACAATAAGCTGAGAAAACTTTTCATTTCATGCAAGTGTTACCAATGCTTTCTTGAAGGGACCAGCTGTTTGTAGAAGTATCTTCAAGGAACCAACAGTGGAGCCGAACATGTGGTGCCAAAAAGTAAAACAGTATCCATGGTCACCAGCAGATAGAAGCAGAGGGGACTTCAGCTGGGCCATGTTTCCCTTTCCACTCGGTAGGGAACTCTTGATGTAAAGGTATTTCCCTGTGAAACAACATAAACTGACGTTTTAAATCTGTCTGGCCTTTGAACCCCTTAATACACATACACGTGTAAGCAAAGGGTGATTGAATCAAAAAAAATATATGTTTTACCCCTTTTATAGGACTGAAGACTTATAACTCTCCAGTATCACATAAGAAGAAACTCAAGTAACATTTAGGTGGTATGATTGAGCTGTTTTTCATGTCTTATGACCCCATTGTTTAACTTGATTAACCCCTGTTGGTGCCCCTGCACCCAGGCTGAGAACCATCGACACACAAAATAATCACTCATTTTTAAGTTCGTATGTTTTACCATCAAATGCTGCCTGGTGTTCGTTATCATTTCTAAATCCAAAACTTTTTCACCCTACCAATCTAAAGCAAGACTGTGTAGATTTAATCTTCCCCTCACAACCATATCATTTCATCCATAAAAAAAATAAACAGCCCCAATCATAGAATTTTAACAATTTTGAACACCGGCAATGAGGTACTTTTGATACTAATTGCAATCTATAAGTGTGCAACACAATTTGGGGGCGACAGCATGTGTAAACATTCTAGAATAAAAGTGACCTTTGCCGGTAGTATGGTCTGCAGCAGGCCCGGTGTTGGGGGTTTCAGTTGGACCAGACATGCTGAGCCAGTCCAACTCATCTTCAGCTCCCTGCACCCAGATACACAGGCCGTCTTCAAACGAGCAGCCACAGCCAGACAGAGCTGAGGAGGGAGAAATCAACATTAGAACATTAGCCAGCGCTCCTCCTAAATGCTCTCTCCTGTAGGTTTTTACTAAGTTGACAATTTCTTAAGGACACTACTACTGCCTTCTAATTAAAAGCACACGTGGTGTTGAGGAAACTCTAGTTACCTGGTGGTTTATAAGATTTTTCACAGTTCAGAAAGGAGATATCATCCACAGCAAACGTGAGATCTCCGGTAGTGTGAGTAACTGTCTTCACACCACTGAACCATACCTACGAATAGAAACAACGACATTAAAGCCTTTGATGGAACAGTTATCTCGATAGTAAAGGAAAAGGAAAGGAATAACAAAGTCTACAACAACTGTCTGTCAATTGTAATGTATTATATCTCCATTCATAGAGAATATACAGACGGGGACATATAAAAAGGAAAATACACCACAACCGGGCATGGCAGTCCGAAATGCTCCATTGGTATTTTCTGCTGACTGTGAAGCATGGTACCATATGATTTGTATATCATTTTACATATTCATCAAACCTTGCAATGACCTCTCTTGCCGTGCCTTATGTTTCTTTAACTAATTTGATAGCTTTTCCTCTTTACTATGTCACTGTCCCCTTCATTAGGGATTCAAATGTAACTATTTAAGTGAGTGCACTGGCACCTTGTAAGGCTCCTGGTGTAGGCCTAGAGGCAGACGCTCCGACGTCCAATGGGAGACAGTGTTGTGACTGCGTGACCACAGGATTGCTTCACTCCCCTCAGCCTGCTGCATAAGCACTCTGAGTGAACCAGCACTCACTGCACTCATGTGGAAGTGAAAGCTGCGTTTAGGAAAGAAGGAAGGAAGAAGGCGAGGTGTTGGATTTGGGTTGGGTAGAGTTGCATGGTATAGAAATAGGGGGCAGTGGGGGAGCATTGAGTAATTCATACTTTAAATATTTAAGTCTGTATCAAAACAATTATTAAAACAGATATAAGGGATGTTGATGAGAGATATTATCGTGTTAGCACTTACAGAATCTGGCAGTAGGGGGATGAAGGGGAGAGTGGGGGGCTCTGGAGTCGGGCCTCAGTCTGTGCAGAGCTCGCACTGAAATTGACAGTCATAAAGTAGCCTGAGAACAGTGGAAACAGACAACAAAGTTGACTTGCTGGGGGAAGAGTGCAGGGTAATTTCATTTAACTATTGAATCAATCAACTATTCACTTAAGTCAGTAAGTCACCTGTGTCTGTAGTGTGGTCAGTGGGCGGCTCAGTGTGATTACTGGCTTTCTGACGCTGCCACTTGCTCTGTCCGTCACTGGTGTCAGTCCATTGGCACTGGTCACTCTCAAAAGTGCACAAACCTAAAAAAGTGTACGGCAAAGGCGTGAGTAATGCTGCTGGGAAATTTAATCACAAGTTCTTCAGAAAAGTCTTACATTGTTGTTCAACAGAAAAAAAAAAAATTCACGTCAAGCAATTTCAATAGAAAAAAAAACACATGACCATTTTGAACTCTTATGCCGCTAACACCATCTTAAAAAAATATTTACTCACTGTGCTCTGTGCTTAATAAGACGACATACAGTACATATCAAACTCACCAATGAGTATTATATGAAAAAAACTTGGCTTGGCTGTTACATGCCTCCATACAATTGCCAAGCTGTGAAAGAACAGTGGTGTTGGGCAATGCTTCAAAGAAAGTTAAGATCCTTAAAAGCTACAATATGGTTCAAGGTCACTGTGACCTGACAATATGTAAGGTCACAGTGACCTTTGACATCATAAATCCCTCAAAGCAATCATGAGAGAATATAACAATCCACAAGAATTGCCCAGACGTACGGTCAGACGTACGTATGGACAGCCAACCCGTAAACATAATGGCGAATCGATGGCATGGAGGCAAACACAATTGTGATGAGCCATATTTATATATTGTGGATTTCTCTTCATTGTGTCCTTGTTCGCAAAAATCTGCATGTGTACTGAAATTTATTCTACTGTGGGTTCACATTTTTTAATACATTTTTCTACTATATGATGTGCTAATGTGATCCATAACTATATTTAACCACTTATTTTTTCTTAAACAAATCAAATGTTTCGCTGTCATTGTCTTATGTATCTTTTTAGTGAGATGCCTGTATTGCTACAGTCTCTACTGGCTGTTTTAGATGGACACAGTGAACACAACACACAGCTCACCACAGCCTTCCTCGTCCTCTCCCTGGGGGCAGTCTGGACGATAATCACAATGTAGAGTCTCTGAAATACACACTTCTCCAGCTGACCGCCAACAGAAAAACTCTTGATCCTGCAACAGAAAGAAGAAATATATTTATGACTTTATTTTTGTTTTGTTTGCTTGAATACTTCATATTTTAAAGAATCGCTTCGGCAGCCATGAGCTTGTTCTACCAGTCAGTTTACCTGACATGGGCGCGGGGTTGCAGTCGAGGTTGAGGGTGGGGTTGGAGTGGTGGGTGAAGTGTCGGGCAGTTTGCTGTTGTCAGGGTCAAACACACACTCCCTGGAGAAAGAGATGCTGTCCAGGGCAACCAGCCCTCTGGAACCATTGCCTCGTCGCTCGTATCTGAAGACAATCTGAGAAGGAGATATCCAACTGTCTTTAAACTCTCAGACGATAGAGTTAACAATCTGAGAACATTTTCATGAATGTGGTCCTGGTTGAATGCTCATCTGTCATTGGATTAAAACAATTTCACCGACCTTGCTGCTGCTTGAGATGGAGAAGGAGCCCTCTGCTCTCCACCAGCTGTAACTCTGTGACTTCTCCCTGAGCCACAACACAGTGTCGTCACTACCGGAGTGCTGTATCCTGGCCCGGGCAGTCAGTCTGCCCGCAGCATCGTCCAGGCTGAAGTAGAAAAATCTCACCTACACCGGATACAATACAAGTTACCACGGTTGACATGATGTACAGAAAATAGGGTGATGATGGGCTTTAAAGAGCAGAATTAATCATCAGATTAGTGATTCGAGTGACACTGACAATACATGCTAGACATACACATGGAGCAGTAGGCATCACTGTAATATATTCAGAAGCATTCAGAATGTTCAGAAATACAGCAAACAAAACGAACAATAAAAAAAAAACACATGATTAATATGGCTGCAGGTTCATAACATACTAGGCACACATCTGATAGCCATGATGCTACATGATTATTTTAACCAAACTAGCAGATTGAAATATCACTACATTTAACTATTGAATACAATGTCATGAAATGAGGCACAAACAATAAAGTTCCTCATGGCATTGTGGTAATAACTTAATTGGTAATCTCTTGACTTTTCAGTAGCACCATCATCAGGTTAATAATGTAAAATCATATACTTTGAACCCATGTAAAACCGATGACATCCCCATCGCATGCTAACTTTAGCATTTAGCTCAAGGTACTACTGTGGCTAAAGCGTAAGTCTCTTAAAGGGCTTGTTACTTGGCATTACTTCTACAAATGTATTTATACATCTTTATGCATTTTTCTCAGCCTGTCAGGATCCTAGCCATGTTAACTTGCACACATTTAGTCATCTCTTTTGTTAGAAAACTTCAAAATGGCATATGCTTTATACACCTATATACTCACAGTGCAGTTAGAGCTCGGTAATAACGTTCTGGAGAGAATCTCCGACGTCTGGCTCTTCTCCGTCATGTGAGGTGTGATATAGAAACCTGTGTTATGACATTTGACATTACAAAGTTGAACTAGAGTATTACTGATAACTGAGGACACAAAGTCTCAATGCTAAGCAGCTGTGGGAGTGTCATACCTGCAGCAGAGTTTTGGGTGTGGTCCCTTGGGGGCCCGCGTTGGGGCCAGGCCTCCTGTCCACTCTGAAGCCTCCACTCATCTCCAGCTGAGTCCACATCGCTTCTCTCCCAGGAACAGAGGCCCTGTTCAAAGCTGCACCGCTCCACAAAACCTTGTTGCTCTTCATTGTTATCATAAGCAGGTAAAAGGGAGTGACAGACAAGACCAACCTGTGAATGTGTGGGTCTGAAACTAACAATTATTTTACTTTATGAATGTGTAACTCCTAAAACATATTTAAAAACTCATTTAAAAACCCAAATCTGCCAAAAATAGGTTTTCTTTTACTTAAATCAGTAAATATACTACACATTATTGTAAAACTGTTTTTTTTTTTTTCTAAAGGGAAATTGTGACACACTGTTCAGTACGAGAGGAAGTCCACAGGGAGGGCCTGTATAGTGTGCAGGGACCTAACAGTATGCATATCAATTTACTGTAACAGCGCAATCAATGTTCCTAACAAATTTCCCATTTGTGATGTCTCACCACAGCTTTCCTCATCAGACCGGTCCCCACAGTCATCGCTGAAGTCACACACTTGGTCGCGCTCCACACACACTCTGCTGTTGCACTTGAACATATTGTCTGGACACTGGTCCTGTGGCTCTAAGTAGAAAAGCAAACCATACTTAATGAATGTCAATGCATTTCAAAAAAGAGGAAAGCTGAAGAAAAAAAATAACATAGTAGAGGGTGCGGATAGAACAGGTATGTATACCAGGAAGAGTGCAGTTGGTGAAATCTAAGTCATCAATGGCGATGTGTCCAGGCTTGGTGAAGGCCCTGGAGGATTCAAACAGGATGGTGAAGTCCTGAGGCACGCGACCAATGGTTACCTCACCATGACGCCACTCATCTTCACGGTTACCAGCTAGCCTCCACAGTGGAGAGGTCCGGGATCCCTCCTCAAGAAGCACATCCAGCTCTTCTACGTCTGTATCAATACACAGACTTGAAGATTGCATTCTGACTCACATACAAGAAGACAGCACAGACACACAGACACACACACACAGACACACACACACACACACACACACACACACACACACACACACACACACTTACATACCCTCTCCAAACATGTTGTAGAAGAAGTGTAGTGTGCAGGTGGCGCTGGCCTGTTTCATGGTGGGACTCTGAAGAGCAGCGGGCTTCATTTGATCTCCTCTGTCAGATGCCACAACCATGTACCAACCTGGAGCAATCAGATCAGAGCCTCAGGACACACCAAACCATATACATTTAGCAATGTAAAACTATGGCAGTAGAACATATGAAGCAGTGGTAGATCTATTGAATTAACATGGAGGGGAAAAGTGGACCATGCGGTTTTTGTGTGCTCTGGGAAACTTATTATTTCATTTTCAACCCTATTCGTGGATTTCACCTCTTTTCTGACACCGGTTTCAAATGTATAGACAGTAAAGGCACATATAGTGGTGCTAAATCTACAGTTAGTTTTGTGTGTGATGACAGTTGACCAACACCATTATTTTAAATGCACAAGTGTAGATTTCATGTTTAGCATAAGCGTGGACAATCAAGGAAGCTCACAGCAGAACAAAAAGGATGCGGATGTACAAACTAACACGACCCCATACATATTTTAAAAGGGGAAACATGAGAGAAATCTCACTTCCATATTCAGCTTCTTTTACCCTTGCCACCATCAACTCATTACAATACCCAAAACCTAATGTTCCAATCAGAAGTGCACAACATATATATGTTTGCATTTGAAATGATGTGATTCCAGACAATTCCAGTAATGTCTTTGCTCTGCATTTTAAAGTTGTCTGTGTAAAAGTGGACCAGTGGCCGCAAAACCACGGCAGGGCCAATCTCATGAATTTAGTGTGTGTCCTTACCCAGCTCAGTGCCCTGTGTGTGGTCCACTGAGGGTCCAGTGTTCTCCGAAGAATTCCTCCCTCTGATCCACTGAAACTGGCCAACGCTGACGTCCCCCCAGCCACACGTGCCATTTTCGAATGAACAACCCACGAATGCCAAATTCTCATTTACTAATAAAATATAAAAAAGAATAAAAACTTAGCATTTCATTTAATTACATTACAATCAAACTAATTTCAGTTAATAATAAATTAAGAATAAAAAAAAACAATGGAAGCACCTTCACAAAGGCCAGGTGTGACACTGATGTCATCAACGGCCATAACGCCTCTGTTGTTAGCGTCTGCTTCTATCAGCAGCTGAGCAGGGAATCAGTGAATGTCATTTGGAAATATCAATTATTTTTCTAAATATTTTTATCATTATTTCTACTACTGAGCGTGTTTGGAAGGATTACCTGGAAAGGTTTGCTCGTCACTACAGACAGAGAAAACCTGGTCCAGCTTCGTCCACTGCTGTTACTGCTGAACAACAGCTCCTCCTTCGATGGACCAAAACGCATGTACACCTTCAGTGTGCCGGAGTCACTGATAAATACAGAACATGTTTTTAAGTAATCTGTCAAAAAACAACAGTCAAGTTAATTTGACAAAAAAACATTTGCTCACTTTTGCACTTTTTTTCTATTCAAAGGGGAAAACCTGGAAAAGGATTAGAATGAGGCAAGGCAAGTTTATCTATACTGTATAGCATAATTCAGACACAAGGCAATTGTAAGACAAGTGCTTTACAGGGGCATACTGTAGATTCAAACTAAGACATGAGAAAATTGTAAGTGATAATGAAAACATTGTATGTCTACATGAAAATATTTCAAGGTTCCTAAGCTAAATTTGTTTAGCTAAGGTATTATTTTGTTCAGCTTTTAGTCGCACAGATCTGTGTTACTACTGAACTTTGCCACAGAACGTTCCTGGTCTTGCACAAAGACTAAGGCAGGTGATTCATGTCTCAAAGACATATGCACACACTTTCTGAGGAAGTCAATGAGGAAACTGAACAGGATAAACAGGATAAAGGACATCCTCTGCCGCATTGTCACATACTGTATGGTGTGAAGGGGACCATGGTTGTGTAATTTTCTTTTGCTGACCTGCTGTTCATTTGGTACCACAAGGTGAGACAGGAGGGGGCGTCTCTCAGGTGAATCCATTCTGACAACACCTGTGCTAGACTGCTGTGGGTTTGGTGCAGCGATGAGCTCAACAAGAATTGACCTGAATGCAAGAATTAGAACAAGACATCTTAAAATGAATTGAGCTATCTATTTTCAGTGCAAACATCCAGCTGTGAATGCTTCTCAGTACATCTAAGTATGGCTTTTCTAATTATTTAAAATCTCAGTGCTGCAGGTTTGACGTTACTTAGAGAAAGATAATAATGTCTAGAGATGTTGAAGACTGCTTAGTTTCCAGTTTGTCATGTAGAGCTGACTTTCTTTGTGGGGCAGGGATGAGACAATTTCAGCAACAGGACATAAGTCAGGGAAAAAAAGAGAAGTTACCGTAATGAGTCATACACTTGGTCAGCAGCTACAGGCAACATTGGCAGTTATTGAGCTAATTAGCAGCTAACTTCAATTATTTTCCAAGTATTTCCTGAGGCTTGTCACAGTATCAATTTTGTAATGGCTGAAACAAAACAGTCACATTAGTGGCCCCTAAAAACCAAAACAAGTAGCTGGTTGGCCTCTTGGAACTGAGAGGAACTGCAGAATGGTTGGTGATAATTGTTGGGTAATCAGTACCCCAAGAGAGACCTCCTTTACTGCAGGTCATCCCCCCTCTCTCTCTCTCTGTCTCCCCATTTCAACTCTGTACTATCTAATAAAAGCTTGAAAAAGCAAAAAAAAAAAAAAAAAAAGGTCCTACCCTCTGGGGTTTGAGTGGTGTGGTCTGTCGGTGGACCTTTGTATCCTCCGCTGGCCAGCACCCAGTCATGTCCGTCTTCTTTAGGGACGTTGACCCAGGTGCACTGTCCAGACTCAAAGTCACAGCTGGCAGGAGGAGCGCAGGCCCCATCCCTCATAGAAATATCATCTAATTTCACGGTAGAGTTCTTGCCTGGCACATGGGATGCCTTAAACACCACCTGATGAAGAACATGAATTGTCTTAAGGGACAGAATATACTGAAGAGAAGTATTTAGTTTAGTGACTTTTTAAATAAACAGTTGAGTGGCGGAGATTGAAAAAAAGAAGCATCTTACTTTGAATTTAGTAGGGGAGGACACTGTGACCTCTGCCACCTCCCAGCCTGAAGAGGGCGCTACAGATCGTTGCCAAAGAGCCACGCCCGTCTCCCCGCTCCGCTGCACATGAACACTGAGGCTGTTAGAAGGCTCTAAAGGTAACCAGTACCTGAACAAATAAAGTCCAAACATCAAAATTAAAATCTGCATCAGATATCAGTGTATACATGTGTGTGCAGTGGACTCACCAGAAGCGTACACATATCTCTTCAGCTGAGGGGGACTCAGGTGTGAGCAGCTGAGCTACTTCATCATGTGTAGAGATTGATGTCACAGTCATGTAGAAACCTACAGCAAAGAGAGTTAAAGATGATTCAATGTAGTCACGTTTTTTCCCATTACAGCATGATGTACTTCAACAAAACTGTCAGAAGCTACAGTTCAAGTAAATAATAACACTGTCATCTCTGTGTCGCTGAAAATCTATTCATACTTAATTTGTTAAATGGGGTTTATTCTACATTACCTAATCTAAAACAGAAAATGCAGACCATCCAAAGAATAATGTTCCCTTTCTGGATCTTTTTTTTTTATAGATCTGAAGAAGTTAAAATAGATAGTATTTTGTATGTAAGATGTTTAAGACATATGTTTTTCCCCCGTTTCCCATCTTGTCATCATCTTGCAACCGCTGAGAGCACTCAGCACTGTGGGGGTCCCAGTCCTCATGTTGGGAGCTACTACTTAAAAACAAAGGTTTTAATTTACATTTAACATTTTACAGTTATCTACTCACCATTTTCGGTTCCATAGGTGTGATCCCCCTCATATTTCGTGCCTCTTTGACGAACCCAGCGACCAATGTGACTGACATCGTTCTCAAAGTCACATAAGCCGGAATCAAACCCACACACATCTAAAGTGGTGTAAAAAAAAATAAAATAAAAAGGACGAAGTTGTAATACTCGCTAGTATGTTTTGACTTCCTGTGCACATCTGGCAATGATGGGTCTGTGTTTACATACTGTGTTCACTGCAGGCCCCCTCCCTCACTTTGATGTCATCAATGGCAATGAATCCTTGACTGTTGGTGTTTTTATGGCCAGTAAACATCAACTGAGGACACATTTAGTAATAAAGCAAATAAAGAAAAGCAAATAAAAGCTTAATACAATGGAAAGTGTTTTAATTTTGTATGCATATCTGTCATGTTTTTATAGCTGTATAACTGACAAGTTCCCTATTCAACTTCATAAGGTCCTGTTTAGTGCATATACACTAAAAACTATGATATTATATTGATGCCAAGAATGGCAATGCTATTTCTTTCTAACGTTGTTGTCTCCCGATAAGAGCTTAATAAACCCTTTATCTCAAGAGATGAAATTACCTTTTGATTCATTGAGATCACAAGATGATTAACTTGTTATCACCAGATAACAACATTAAAAAATAACTGCAAGCACCGCTGTTCTCAGCTTCCGATAGGATCCTCACGTTTGTTAATGTTATGTTTATGAGGGAAAATAAACAATTGATAGATATATTCTCTGATTTAAAACTCTCAAATATCATTGTCTGTATCAACCTTTAACACACAGCACTGGTTGAACTTAAGTGCAAACTTAAGTGCAAACATGAATATGTGGTTGAGTAAAACTTCACCTGTGTTGTTTCAGTCGTACTGATGGTTACTTGTGCGTTAATCCACTCTGGATTCTGGGTCCCTCGGCGTGTCCACAGTAACTCTTTGGAAGAGGATGTCTAGAATAAAGCAAGTCATGATAGCACCAAAGTATGGTTACTGCCAGCAAACCCTGTAAGAAGATGGTTTGAAATAGTGCCCACTAATGTTGTAGTCACGACCACCTAAACCTGAGACCCAGTCATGACCAAGAACAATGCAGGTCGAGACTGAGACAAAACCAAAACCACACCAGTGAAATATTCGCACTGCTGTGGGTGACGGCCATTGAAAGTAACACAAATTAGATAAGAAATTAGTCAAAATGTTGCTGGTTGGTTGCATTTTAAGCGGGAAGCTTTTTTTATCCAATCATTGTAATGTTAGATAAATGGGGCAATTCAGTTATATCCCCCGCTGTTCTTGACCAGTTCTGATATGCAATCAAAGTCCTCTTTGTGTGAGACCTACGGGAACAAGTAAAAATGTGGTCGATGCTGAGACAAGCTTCAATAAGTGATAATGAGATCGGTCTGAAACCAAGGCAAATGTCGAGCACTGCAAAGTTGGAACTAACAAGTGTACATACTGTCTCAACCAGCAGATCAAGTCTGGATACTGAAGGGCCGAGCATGTAGAACCAGAATCCCACACAAATATCTGACGTGAAGTCGATGACAGGAACAGATATGACTGCTAGCTCCCCATCCTTAGATCCAGATCCGTTCAACAGTAAGAAGGAACCTTGGTGACGAAACAAAACAGAGAGATGCAGCCAGACCGAGTACAGCGTACAGCATTAGAACACGTATAATGCGGATTATAGTGTGTGCCAACCTTTTATGGTTTGAATAGTGGAAAAGCAATAAAAAGTGATAAGGTTTAGGGTTGCAACTTACTATATAACTGATCATAAATAATAAATCTTACTTTGAAAAAAATTAAACATTTTCTCACAACCGAAGGCAATTATTTTAAATAGCTGGCATAAACTGACAAACTGTCAAAAACACCAAGATATTTCCAATCTATTTTTCAGAGAAAAGCAGGACAATCCTTTCATTTGAGGAGGTAGAATCAGTGAAATTCTTTGTATTTTAGCTTGATGATCTTTATAGTCGTACCTCGTTTCATAGCAGCGTAGATCAAATACTTCTATTGTCATCAGTGTTATTATCATCAATAGTCAATAATACCTTGATTGTTTTCAACGGTGTGATCATACTGAGGTCCATCCCATGGCTGGTCCACTTGAAGTCCTCTACTGAGAGTCCAGTTCAAATCATCATCGACCTCCTGGACCCAACTACACAGGCCTGTTTTACAAGATGTACATTCAAGTCTTCAAATACTCTATTTTTAGCAAAGGCAATTGGATAAATAGATAACAGAATATTAACTTAAACTCATGCAGTTGTCCAGATGCAAAATACTATTAACTTGAACTCAGTTATTAAGAAAACAAGGGAGAGACAAAGTTCACATTAATAGATAAAGTGTAATTTGGGTAGTCTGCATTAGAATCACTCAATCTGTGTTCTGTCGCTTTATGATATTTCAACAACACAGGAGATTTAAACTAAAAACACAGCATGAGCCTGTCAACTCAAACGACTCAGAGAGAGCTTCTTCTTCTTCTTCTTATGTTGTGTCTTTAAGCAACGCTCACCATCACCGAGCTAAAGAACAAGCTATGGCTTGTAGTAGGCCTAATCATTTAAAAAAATATTATTAGGGGATATTTCAATGTCTAACTCTCCTTAAAGGGGCACTGTGTAACATTTTAAGTAATTTATTAGCTACAATCAATATCCTCATTCATAAATATGCCCTCATTGGTGTAAAATCACCTCTACCAATAATCTGAATTATCCTCTTGAGTGGAGCATTACAAATATTAATATTAAAATTTGTACATTGAGCAGGCAGGTCTTATGGAGGCATCCATGTTTTTGAATGTCATCAGGTGCATTGTTTAGAATTTAGAATTGTTCTTGTCCTTGAAGACCACTGTAGCTTCTGTTATTATTCAAAAGGGGTGGGGTTACCCAGGGAGCGTTGCATTCATGTCATCTTACACAGTGCCCCCTTAAGGAAGCATACTTTTTGTAGACAATTCACAGGCTTTACTGAACCCCTCGTTTACCCAGAATCACCTTGTTCAAAATGACAGTCCATGGCGGAGGCAGGAGTAGCGGTGGTGGTGGTGGGAGGTTTCGGGGTGGTGGTTGGGATCATTTCCTCACAAGACTTGTCCCTGATGATGTGGATGTCGTCCAGGGCAAAGTTTGCATCTATTGAGTTTGAAGTGGCTTGTAAAATAATCTGTGATAAAGACAGATAGTTAATTTAGAGACGTGCACCGATTTATTCATCATGTATGAAGGTATATAACTGTATGAAAATGATACATTGTTAGTCTTACCTGGTGAAGCCCTGATGCATTGTAATCCACTCTGTCCAGAATCCATGTGTTATTTGTATATCCAGTTGTATTCCATACAGGACGCAGTCCCGCAGCCTCATTCACGAACACTGTCAGTGTTACATCTGAAGCACCTACAAGCACCAACCCATCAAAATGTGGGGTTTTTAGATTATTTCTTCTCAATGATGCAATCGGACAAAACGATTAAGGAAATAAGAATTTGAAAAGGACAATTGGATTAGGTAATGAGGCATCAAATCAGCACCATTATATAAGCAGTAGCCCCCTCAGTAACTGAATGCTGGCATTTGCAGGGTAAGAAGTTAAATATATAGATATAGAATCTAAACTATTTATTTAGTTGGAATATTAGATCTTAAAAATATATTTTCTGCATGTATATTAAATTAATTGCATCTGTCTTCATAAGCCTTCTCATGGTTTATCTATTGCTATTATTTTATTCCTTTTGTGTTTAGAGATCCCCGATTATTCCCATCATGATTTATCATGATAATGTCTATGTTTTTTTGTTGACGTCCATGTTTTATGTTATATTTCCTGATGCTCACTTGGCGAAAGTACTCCAGTAAAATTGTTTTATTTTGAATATTTGCAAATTAAAAGATTACTAGACTACTGGTTAAAACTAAATCTAGCTTTAAAAACTTACATTTTGCTGCAGTTATAACTGCATTTACAGTAAATTAAAAATTAATCGTAGGCTACTTTTATTTCTTAAAGACATTTTTTTTTAGGTATTTTAACGTTTATTTGACAGCTCAAGACAGATAGTACAGAGTGGAAATGGGGATGACACGCAAACGGACGCGCTCTACCCACTACGCCACCGAGCGCCCCGTATTATTGATATTTAAGTGATTTCTAGTTTGTTTTTTCAACGATAGTGTCCAAATCAAATTACTGACAACATGGACATGACTGTACTCACCGTGAACCCACCCTGAGCTGAAGTGCCAGATCTCCAGGCAAGCCTGTTCTACTGCCCCCATCGTCTCACTCTCCAGCTGGGCAGTTTCTCCAGCGTTAGGCTGAGAGACCATGAAGAATGCAAAGTGTCCTATGGAGAGAAGAGGCAACATACACCTAGGATAATTAGGATTATTATTTTCCAACAGTGCCCTCCATACATGTGCATACAGCTGTGTCATTTCAGGTTTCATTTGTTGTCAGTCACTTGGAGTCTGAGTGCTTTCGTTAATGTTAAAGGATTTGCTTAAAAAAGATCTGTTTGTAATGATCCCTCCTGTCCATATTACCTAGTGAGAGATGGTGGTAAGGAATGGTAGACTAAATGGTAAATGGTTAATTAAAGTGCGTATTTGGTGACTTACCCAAAGCAGAATTTGTGGAGTGGTCCCTTGGTGGAATGAATGTACCCTCACTGTCCCCTGAGAGCCAGTCCCAGTCCACTCCAGTCTCTGCTGGAGGACTGTTCACCCAACCGCAGAGGTCCATTTCAAAGTCACAAAAACCTGCAATGAGTAAACCCATGTGCAACTATAAATAAAGGCATGTACAAATAAGAAAAAACACCTCTGCAAATACACTCACAATCATTTTCATCTTTAGTTACCTTACCCTTTACTTTATCTTTCATTAATTTTCTGTTTTTAAATTGAATGTTTACAGGGGTCACTCACCTGGCGGGGGACAGGCACCATTCAGGACAATGAGGTCGTCGATGGCAACATCTCTCCTCGGTCCACCACCGACCACCGCCTCAAAAAACACCTGATCACAATGACAGATGGATTTGAACTTATAGGATGGTGTTATTTCCTTTTAAAATTTCCACATAGTCTGAGCCGACTCAGCCGAGTCAGTAATGCATAATGCTTAAAGAATGGCTCTGTCAAGTCAATCCTAAAACACCCTAAAATATAAAGTATAACATTTATTAAACAATAAGTATCTGATAAATAACAACCTAGTACCTGATAAGAAGTATCAACACTGAGAAGTGTCACTCTTGCGTGCCTCCAGTGCTTCCCCTGATCTCCATGTCGGTTCCAGAGCCGTGCGGGGTGTGTGTTGTTTTCAGGCGTTTGAAGGTAAACACTGAGTTCCCCCACGTCACGTCCCTCCATGTAGTACCAGAACATGAGGCATTCCCCATCAGACGGCGTGGGCTCCAAGACTGCAGTCATCACCGCGCCCCTGTACCCCACAGGGTGACGCCACAGCTGGGCACTGAGGTAATAACCTACGCATAATGGAGGCTTCATTTTAATTTAGAGTGCATGTTTGTATACGCATGTAAAGCTTGTCTTAAACTGCCTCATAACACGCTTGTTCAGCATGTGATTACACAGAGTTATCTACAATTACTGAAACCAGGATTTATTGGAAAGAGTCATCCTCAAGAAATATTACAAATCCAAACGATGCATCATCTTTATTTCCTTCAAATTTTGTTAATTAAAAAAATTGACATAAAGAGATATAGCATCAGTTATATAATAATAAAAGCAACACATTAAATACATATACTGTATATATATTTTAGGTTTTAAATTCAAGCCACACCCAGACTAAACCCCGCTGGTAGTCAGAGCAAACACAAAATAAACCTACAGGCTAGATAATGGCCGATTTATTAGCTGCAAAAGAACAAAAACAATATATGACCGAAAAATTCACAGCAGCCGAGACTGGAACTCACCTTCCGCGGTCCCCAGGGTGTGATCTCTTGCTGGCCCAGAGGAGTTGGCTGGTTGGGACGTCCCATTGATCCGGCTCCAGCTGAAGTCTGCAGAAGTTCGGGGCAGCAGGCCACAGAGGGAGCCCTGGAAGGTGCACTCTCTCTCGGCCGGGCAAGAGCCATTCTCACCGCTGGACACTACGACGTCATCGATGGCTATGCTGCCTTGTTTACCACCCACCACGGCTTCTATAATAAACTAGAGCACGACACAAATGACCTGAAGTCAATTTTTTAAGATAGATTTAAGATATAAGCAAAAGACTGTACATATATCTATATGTACTGTTTTTAAATTGCTCTTAGAAATAAAGCAAACATGCATTGGAGCTAACCCATTATTTGACTTAGAGGTGCATGGCAGATTTGTTTATACTGTATTTGCAGAGCATGCAGTTAGTTTACAAAAAATATTTTCTCAACGTGTAATTCTTAGTATTGAATAATTATATCAACATAAATTAAAACAAATCTGTGTGTCCTGCTGCTGTGGACAACAACAGCAAAAAAGTAACTTTTAAGGTAGCTTTTTAACTTGAAACAGTGTACCAGTGATGCAATTTTCCTGTGAAGAAAGTTTGTTTATTCAGCATATATACCTTACAAAATGTTCACTTCTCTGACACCCAAAGTTACATAGTGCACATTTAAATCGGAATAGGCAGAAAATATAGAAAATATCAGTTGTATTAAAAAAAAAAAAAAAAAAAAAAAAAAAAATATTCTTCTAAAATGTTCAATAAAATGTCCAACTATTATAGATGACCTATACAACCTTCTTGGTTCAGCAGAGGAATATACAAGAAGAAAAAAAGAGCAATAACCTGTATAGGTTTGTCACTGTTGAAGGTTAGATCAGCAAATCTCCATTTGTTTCCCTGGGTTCCGCTTCTCATCCATACGACCGTCTCCTCTTCACCAGAGCGCTTTGCAATAAACTTCAATGAACCTGATAATAGGAGAATATTGCCAGAACTTGTGAGGATGGATAATGCATTATACTGTATGTGTACTATAGATACAATCTTAAACTAGACAGAAGCTTTTTTTCTTTATCTCTCAATTATTTTTATTGCTTGGAGTACATAGCTCTGGGCAGTGAGGCACCTACCAATGCTGTTGCCAAATATGTGGTACATGAAGCTCACACAAATGACTTGGCCTGCAGGTAGAGGGAAGCTGATCAGTCTGGCTGTGGATGAAATATCCAGGTTGGATTTAGCAGTTATGAGCATGTAGTATCCTGAGGAGGAAGAAAGAAAATCAAGTAAAACATTTTGTTTTTTTCTCTCAAAATAATCAAGTGCTCATTGTAGGGGGAGGCTAAATTATTTTTTACAGTACGGTCAAAGATACTCACCATTCCCAGATGGGCCTTCATTAAATCCCCCATTACTTAATTTCCACAGAACACTGGCAGTGTAGTCATGGTACCATGAACAGGTGTCCTTTTCAAAATCACATGTGAGTTGGAGCGATCCTGCGGGGACATCTCCCTCTGCACAGTTCTCGAAGCGGATATCATCCAGCATGACGTCCTTGGCTTCTTGAAATGAGGGGTCGAATGAAAGCAGCAGCTGTAGAAAGTGAAGTGTTTTACTCTTCATGTGTTGTGAAAAAAGGGTTCAGCTAATTGATTGCAGAATGATGTTGCTTTTGTGTACATAGAAAAAGTTATAGATCTTTGACTTCAGCTCAGGAAAAATCCGAGCAAAAACAAAAGAGTTGTGTTTTTTTTTGTTTTCTTTCAGTGTATAATACCTTGTATCCTCCTGGCTGATTACCGATGAAGGCTGTGGCATTCTCCCAAACGGCCGTCTTGCTTTTAGAAGTGATCAAGTCTTTCTCATCCCTGCCTCTGACCATTGTTACTTTAAGAACAGATGATGACAGCGATGACTCGTTATCGTGAATATGGTACCAAAAGCTGAAACCGATTGACAGTCACATCACAAGAACAGGCAGAAGAGGGTATTTGTCATATAACCAAATACAACACAGATTTGAGTGAAATCATTGATATTTTAGTACCTCATCTGGCATCCCAGAGCGGTCAGGTTGGCAACAGTGTACTCCAAAGTAGCCGTTAAAGAAAACCCACCGTCCTGTCTGCCATCTATATGCATGACATGTCCTGTATAATGTTCAGTAATGACATGATCGTCAATGGTAGATAACACATTTTAACCACAGATTTAAAATGTCAATCAGAATCAGTTTAAAATGAATTAACAACAATATAATGGCATTAATGGAACATGACAAAAAGGTTAATATTATTTACCAAATGGACTTCCTGTGGTATGGTCCCGTCCAGGTATTGAGGTGATGTTTGCCATCTGCCGAGACCAGCGGTAGTTGATATCACTGGTGTCTTTCCAACCACACAAGTGATGCTCAAAGTCACACGACCCTTAACATTGGGGGGTGGGGAGGTGTAAGAATAATTCAAATTTGCACGTTTTATGAATGAACGTGAAGGCATTTTTGTTGTTGATTCTACTATTTTATAGAACCTTCCTTTTGTTTTTGTGTATTTACAAAGAATAAAGTGGGGTCCAACAGTCTGAGATCATTATCAAGATCCTTGTATTTTGCATTTGAGTAGTCGTCAAACTGCAGCAAAACACCTCCAGACTTAAATATTCCCACCACCATGTTATCCAGAGTATTAAATACAGTATGTTCTTCTTAATTTTACATTTCAGAACAAAAAACTGTTTATAAATGCGTTTTAATCCTCAAACTTTCTTATTATTTCCTGGCTAACATGATAATAAGACGTTCAATGCGAAAAAATAACAATAAAAAGGTCTTATGTGCGCTGGTGACATATAGATAACACAAGTTCAATTAGACTCAATTTGAAATAGTTTTGCAGAGCTGCAAACCTACCACAGAACTCCTCTTCCGAGCCATCTTTACAGTCCCTTTTATAATCACAGACGAGTCCAGCAGAAAGACATTCTCCAGATGAACAGTTGAACCCCCCGTCGGGACAAGAGGACACAACGACCACCAATACTGTAAAAAGTTTTTTTTTTTTTTTTTACAAAGACATAACATGGCAGTCTTTCTTTTTCCATGACAATGACACAGCATTCCAGATCGTTGTGTTTTCCAAACACCAATGAATTTGCCCAACTTGTCACTGCAGTTTCTATAAGTGAGAATTTTGGTGAGTTCTTCTACACCCCATATTTCACCAGTATGTAGATAAAAAATGCCCAATACTAATCTGGCAAGGCTCACCTGGCAGCAGAAGAAATACTTGCTGCATAACTGGAAGAAAATTACACGTGGCGAGAATATCCAGAGAATAGGTTGGCTATTTATAGCATTATTACAGCCTGAGCTAACCCTCCGATTTACAGTTTGTGTCTGTAATGCTGGAGTTCCATGAATTGAGCTACGAACGAGAGCCCTTATCTGTAAACTGTAGCTTAAAGTCCAGCATGTACTCAGTAAACTGTATAATAAATCCGATGCTTGTCTTTATGACCCGTATTGCACACTCCATTTGCTTTATCCAAGCAGATGACTAGTTTACAGTTGTACAAGAACTACCTAATGCCACATACATGTTCCAGATGACAGTAGAATGAATATTAAGGTGGCAGTTATTCTGTTATAAAGTCAAACTAGGTCCCCTATCATTTGTAGAATGTGGTAATGGCCAAGGTTTACTGGATCTTATCAGACTTTCCAATTGGGAGATAGAAAAACGAGATAAGAGTACTTCCATGTTCTAGTTTCAGAATGTGTGGACAGCAAGTATCCTACAAAACACAGGGGGATAAAGCAATTTGTCAATGTTAGTAAAATAACTCTGGGTAGCCACAGTACCAGCTTATGAATGGACTTAAAACCAGAATGGCCTGGTCTCAAACCCACAACAAACCAGTATGTATGCATCTAACTGTTCAGGTCAAGGAGCTCGTAAACCGCATGCCATCAAAACGCCTGAGCAAAGGTTTGTGTATGTTCAGGAAATGAAGATTGGAATCAGTGACAACTAAATTAACAGGAGAGAGACGGAAAGAAGCCACAAAGCTCAGACCCAATAAGCTCACAGTAAGACAATGCCCTCTCTTTGGCCATGCCAGAACTGCCCTTTTATGTGAATGGTAAATGGCTACATTAAAAAGCAAGTTTATCCAAAGCCCCATCAAGGTTTTTGACGCTCAATTACCCATTCACGCACACACTCACACTGATGACAGTGATCTACCACACAGGGTGCTGGACAACCATTGGGAGCAATTTAGGGTTTGGTGTTTTGCCCAAAGACATTTTGACATGGGGACAGGAGACACTGCCAACCCTGAAATCATCGGACGTCCTTCTCTGACTCTTAAGCCATTCTATCTTTGGGCTTCTATTTATGGGCCAGGGTGTGTAAACTCAGTTAAATGGAGGCAACATGTGCGACATGAAATGTCTATCTGTAGTCACTACTCACTTTGCTCTGGGTAGACGCGGAAATTTCCCTTTGTGTTGATCAGTTTGTTGTTCTTGGTTTTTAAGCTCCAATAGCTTGTCTATAAGGACTCTGAAAGTAGCAGGGGATTGTGCTAATAGCTTGATTCTGTGGTGTCCCGAAGTTCCACTATTGGTCCAATCTTGAACCAGGATGTCAGGTTATGGCACCTTGTTAACACAGATAACCTGAAGTAATGATACTGTTACTGCAATTATATGTGATAATCATAATCTTGACTATATAATTATGCCAATGGTGACGTCATATTATATTCTTTTGCACCATTTATTATCAAAATGTATAGTGACATTTGGACATAGACATTTGCAGTAAAACATGTGACAATGCTTCTCAGAAACTAAACCAATGTAAAACTGCACTATATGTGTTCTACTCACAGGGGGAAAAAAAACAAAGGTTCATATTTTAGCATATACCTCCTCCCCAAAAAGGAGAATAACCAAAGAGGAAGTGAAAATACAAAACGCTATGATAGATGAAAGAAGAGTTGGAGAGCAAACCTCAACATCTGAATGCCTCCGTCCCAGAACAGGATATTGTGTTGCTACACTCAGGATGCACAACATTTTCTCTTCATCAGCAACAGTACATCACTCTAATGCTCTAATAACCTACAAGCGAATCGTGTGCCTCCTTACAGCTATCAAAGCATTTTGAGTTTACAGACTATCAGTAAAATACCGACTTTCACCTTTGCCCCTTTTTCATGCCAATATGCACTGGTGTTTTGCACTGGTTGTTTGGGGTCTGACTAGGAGTTTTCGTGGCTGTTTGGGCAAATTAGGATGTTAATAGTGAAAAGCAGTGGGTTTGAACTTTCCTCCCAACTCATCATTTACATATTGATTAAAAGCGACAGGCTGACTTTTGCATCTTAAAAGTTTGAAGCTTGCACATTTGCGTTGAGGAAAACTTTACAAACTCAGGTCTTATTGAACAGTTCATTTATCATGTTGCCACTAAACTTGTGCACAATCAAGTGGTCCCGGTAGCTCCTTACGGTTAAATAATCGGAAATCTTGTTTTATGAGGGAATTGAATTGAAAAAGTTTGTATTTCAAAGTAAATAATAAAAAATAAAAAAGCAATAATAAAATATAATATAAGTGAAACAAGTGGACAGTTACAATAAAGTAATATTTACACACAATGAAAACCACAAATGAAAATAAACTGTTTTACACTTGCTTTACCTGTTCGAAAAGGGGTGAGAAGAAGAAAACTTATCTCACCCCTTCTCCCTGATTTATATATCTATAATGACTATTGGCTTCCTTATTAATGATATAATAATAATTGAAAAATAATAATACATATTAATATATATTAGTTTTCAATATACAATTTGTTACCAATTGCATATTTATCTAATAATATCGTCGTATTTATCTAATAATATTGTCAAGTAATCTTATAATAATAATATCTAATTAAACATTAAATATTATATAAATACCGTCAAATATATACAAATATACATACATGTAAACATATACACTATGTTAAACTTCATCCCTGTACCTTGTGAAAATCAATTCTTTGTATTTTATTTTAAACTGGTTAATGTTTGGACATTCCTTGATCTCCCCACTCAAACTGTTCCATAGTCTCACACCACATACTGAAATGCAAAACATTTTCCTGGTCGTACGGACGCTGTTCACTTTGAAATCCTGAATCAAATGTAGGTGTTTCCTGCTATAAGGCTGCAAACGTATAATCTCTTTCAATGCGTGTTATCTGTTGTCATTGTTTCAGAATATCCATGTTGTCCGGTTTTTATCTTCTCCTTCTTTTACAACAAATGCAATGAAAAGTCTGCTCTTGCCAGTGTTGGCTGAAGGGGTGGAAGATGCATGGACTAGCTGTTTGACTCTGATGAGTCATGTTCAGCATGAATCTCTTACACATCATTTTCTTCCAGGATAGGAAGTGAATGGGGCAACTTCTGGAGATTGACATCCGTGCAAGCAAGAAAGTGTGTGTGTGTGTGTGTGTGTGTGTGCGTGTCGGTTTACTCGACTTCCCTCCCAACGCCCCTTTTTTACCAGTAGCAAAATGTTGAAGTGTGCCAATCCGAAACATGACACTTTGTCAATGAAAACAAGAAGAAGAAAAAAAAACAGTTTCACTGGTGTTAAGATTTCCTCCTTTTCATGTCAGTGCACACAAGTCCTCTGCTTGCAATGCATGGACAATGTCTGCTGCTCTAAGACCTATCCAAATAATGTTGACCCCAAGGATAACTCTAGCAGTCCTGGTGATCTTCATCCAAACATCTCAAACCTCAGCAGCAAATGGTACAGTATGCACTTAAGCTTTTTGATATATTCTGTGAGTAAGGGCTGTGTTTCATTATGGATGGTTAGTAGCTCTCATTAAGTCTTGGTACCGATGTGAGGATCCACAATATCTTCATGTATAATGTTTTCCACAACATTTGTTCTTTTGGAAGTGATTGAGAATCTAAACTTCTTTGCTAAAGCTCACAAATGCTGCTAAAGATGATTTAAGATAATTTTGTAAATGATCCTTATAAGTTGATATGTCATCGCCACAAACCTCACATTTGGGATGAACAGAATACTCACAACAGCGAGCAGACTGCATTGCCAAGATGCTTTGATTGCATCATCTTGTCTGTCACAGTTAAAAAAAGAACAATGTTTGGAAGATAGGGGAGCTTGAATTGAAAATAACATTTATTTTCATAGTCTGCAATAAAAAAACAACAACAACATTTTGTTGGGAATACTATTGGCAGTAAATCTAATAGGGTAATAAAAACATTTAACACAAAGTCATTTTATACCACAGGAATAATTGTGTCCATAAAGGGACCAACTATGAAAGAATCCTGATATACCTTTTCAAAAATATTGGAAAATGAAATTTTTCAAATTGAAAAAAACAATAATAATAATGTTTTTTTTTAAAAATATCTCTGCAGATTCCCCATTCTCACTCATGAACAAGGCAACTGGTTTTTGTTTGGTGAAGAAATCCACTCGCTGCCTTGACGTGCGCTGGACGACCAATGATCGCCTTTTTGTTGTCTCAAACAAGAAGTGCTTGGGAGCACAGGGCAAAAGTGTGGGGAGTGAAGTAAGCCTCTATGACTGTGACGACAGGAGTACGCTTCAAAAGTGGGAATGCAAGAATGAGACACTGCTCGCCCTCAAAGACACACAGTTTTACATTGAAATCAAACCCGATGAATCAATTGCTCTCTCCAGAACTGTTGGGCCCAATAACCACCTCACAATCTCAGGGACAACCAGAGGTGCCTGCACAAGAACACATAGAGGTACAGTGTGGAAACTTTGTAGTGAATAGTCACTGGGCCCTTAGGCTGAAGAATGCAATCCATGAGCACATTAACTTTACTGTGTTGAGAGCACTCTTTCCTTAAACCGACTGACAGCAGGTCTTGTTTGGCTCCTGTAGGTCTCTGCTGACAATTGACTACTCTTGAATATAACTATTACTATATTATCAAACATCAACTCCCAAAACGTTTTTAGTCTGGAGTATGATCAAGTAGAATTAATGTATAAAGTTCCTCCTTACTAGATTTGTTTGTGTACATACAAGGAGTATATCAGTTGCCTGCCCTAACCAAACATTTGGTAAAATAATATGTCTTTGCAAAAAAAAAAAAAAACTACTTGCGATGGTTTGATTTAATGAACCTCTTTTTTTCCCCTTCAGAACTTTACACCATTGAGGGAAATGCAAATGGTCGGATCTGTTCGTTTCCGTTTATGTACAAAGACCGGTGGTATGGAGACTGCACCTGGTTCGACTCCTCAACCAAGCGCCTTTGGTGTTCCATTGAAACAAAACATGAACATGAACAGTGGGGATACTGCCCGACTACTTGTGAGTGCTGCATTTAAGATTTAAATCTCACAAGAGTCATGCTTAGTGAACATAGCATCATAACATGACACTTCAGTAAGATGTATTCGTTCTCTGAGCACACATTACATTTTATTACAAGAATGACTGAATTTCTTTCTTTTTTTTTTACAAATTCCTGTATTGATGCACAGCTTCAGAACACTGGATGCAAAACCTTGTAACGGGAGCGTATTATCAGCTCAACACACAGGCAGTTCTGACTTGGCAGCAAGCTGATGCCAGCTGCAAACAGCAGAGTGCCTCCCTGGTCAGTATCACCGATCCCAATGAGCAGGCTTTCATCTCAGGTAAGGTGCCACAAAATTGCTCATATCACTTAAGTAAAAATATGAATATGATCATTTATACAGTAGGGGAGAACGGGGTAAGTAGGCACACTTTTTACTCTAGTGAGAATTGCTTATCACCTAAACATCTTTCAATAGTCATTCCTACATTAAATTGAAGCTTAAGGTGTTGGCTTGAAATATGTACCCCTCACTTTTTCTATCTTATTGTAATAAAGAAGAAATTAATCATCAAAGACACCCTTACACATTGTGACAACCAACCCCATCAAGGGGTCGGTTGTCAAACGCTATGGGGTTGTTTGTCACAATGTTATCTTAATTGGAATAATCTTAAAAAGAAGGCAAGAAAGTAGAACTAAATTTGAAAGTTTAATTGCATTGTCAAGTTGACAAATAGGCCTACATAACTTACTGTAGCCTTGGCAGCTGGTCTAGTTTGGGATGCACACTGGGTTGTTTTGATTTTGTTGCCCTTTTTTCTTTTGCATGCTAGCTGCCTTTTCCTGCTCTATTCTTTCCTTCTCTGGGGTGTCGGTGAGGATACAGCTTGACAATTTATTTCGTTATTGGGTTCCTTTTCTGGCTGCAGCCTTGAGATAACATGTGACAACCAACCCCCCAAAAAATGTGACGACCAACCCCAACTTGAATTTCTTGCTAGCATCAAGGCCAACAACCATCTGACAACTAATTAGCTTGCTAACCACAATCTAAGTTATAGTTTACCCTTCACACTTTGTATGGGTAACAAGTGTTTTGTTATAAACCGATTGTGTAAAAGCCTAGAAGAAAAATACTGAGGAGCTAAATATTTTGAATTTGACATGAAAAACACAAACAGTCCTCTCACCTCAAATTCAGCAGTCCAACTCCAAGGAAGACTATGTAGATGACCTCTGATCCCAATTCTGGATATTTACATACCAAAATTTCACAGACAGCGCCTTCTGGTTCCGAGATATAACGATTGTGACAACCAACCCGTGTGACAAATGACCCCGTTCTCCCCTACACCAGGCCCCCAGGACGCTGTCTTTTCCGAGCCGCCAGCATGGCCAGGTGGCCACGCCTGGTATAACAGGCATTAGACTGTCTGGGACGGGTCCGTAAAACAAAATGGAGATCATAGAGAGCCCTGGCCCATTCATTCCCAATACAATTTCGTCAAACAAGAATGTATCTCCGCTACATTTTTTCTGGATATCAATCAAAGGCTCATACTTTTCTTTAGACCATGTACTAATAGAATGGAAGTTTTCGCTTTTCAAAACGCCACCGAAAGCGTTTTATAGCCGTTTTATTTTCAGTTTTAGCCGTTAGACGTGTAGCCGCTAAAAGGAGCCGTAGTGAAACAACCGTTGCTTCGGACGGCCCGGCCTCCGATGGCGGGAGGAATCTTCGTTTATCACTATATTACTTTACAACGACGGGGTGTAATTTAAAGATTACATACAGAGAATCATCGGGGATTAGTAACTTATACTTCCATGGTCGATAAACAATGCAACTGTGCTCGTCCCGCTTAGCTTAATGCACGGACATATTATAACGTTACACTGCTCCAGGGCTCTCATGAGAGCAGTATGGCCGCTTCCTTGTTGCTTCTCTGCGCCAATGAGCAGCTTTCATAGGAATGAATGGGCGCCATGTTTCAATACGGTGTCCATTTCTTTATATGTCCATGCCCTACACATGTAAATTGCCATCTAATCTGCAGTTGAATGCAGCCATTCTTAAATTTGAAGCAGTCCAATGGCCAGAAATGTATTTAAATACACCAAAAGATATTTGTTTAAAGTTTAGATATGTTTAAGGAATTTATTTGTTCAGTGCAGTTTTTCAGTTTTTTGGCATACTGCTGCACAGAACAATTGAATCAGCTTATTTACATTTGAAAAGAGTTGAAAAGATATTCTTTAAAACATAGAGCGATGAGCTCGGTTTTAGTTCAAATCAAAACAAAACATGAAATTGTGGATGAAATGAAGACCACTTTTTGCACCAATTCCTCTCACTGTCTCTTAACCTGTAACTTGCAGTTTAATTGGGCTACTATACAATATAGAAGCTTACAAGAATGGGTATCCTTTAATCACTCTAACCTTTAAGATACCAGGGAACCTTTAAAAGACCAGAAACGTAAGACCAACTGTTTCCCTAAATATTGAGTTCAAGGATCACTGTGCCAATTGTGAGCAGAAAGGAGCTGTTGTGCAATCCATTTTGTTATGGAGGGATTTGAAGCCTCAACACTTTGAGGGTCTCATTGAACCTACAGTATGCTGCCAATCATCCTCAATTAATTTAGTGTGCTTAACTTTACTGAACATACACCGTTTGTTTTGATAGATTTTAAAGACTTTTAAGAAAACACTGCTAACAGTTGTGTTCCGATCCATTTGGTGTATCTCTCTGCACTGGTGTGACTGAGATTCCTGTCTTTTTGCTGATCAAGCAACAACAATTAGGAACAACTTTGAAAAGAGGAACAACTTTTTTACTCTGTCCTTTTCCCTTTTTTGTATCCTCTCTACCACACAAACATGTGTAAACATACAGCACTACTAGGAGCAGGGAGATACAAACTTTGGATGGGCCTGTTCCTGAACCTTGAACATGGCTGGCAGTGGTCTGATGGGAAGCCTTTCCGTTACCTGAGATGGAATGCAGGTAAGTTTTCCATCCGGTAAAAAAGGGTTAAAAACAAAAGCTCTGCTTGAGCTTCCTTTAGCAATTGGTGGAGACCAAATAAAGAGCCAAACGCAGAGTGGCTTATGTTGCTTTTCATCTGCTAGATGTGTTAATAAGCAACAGTTTGACAAGAACAGCTATAGCGTGTGCTGTTTACAGCACTTGTTTCCTCTGCCCCTAAGTGGCCAAAACAGTTAATGCAGGTTTACAGCATGATAACCCACCGAAAGATATATATATTTTTCTCCTGTCAATAATTAGTATTTTGTGTAATTTTAATTTTTATCCTTTCATTAGAACTCATAAATTATTTTAATATTCATGTATTGTGCAAGGAGACTTAAAGCTCACATATTATACACTTTTCTGTCAATATTATATGGTCTTAGAGGTCCCTAATACGTTTTTCTTTAGTTGTTTGCTGAAAAAACCGTTCAGATCATTTATTGTAGTATGCCTATATACCCTGATGTTCAGCTAATCTCACGATGGCCTATTTTTTAAACCGAGCTGCAGCTCCCCTCGTAAATATACAATCTTTGAGCTGCCCCCGCCCCTCTCTGGAAGCGACGGGTCCATAGCCTGTAGTAGTAGCCTGTCCACAGTGCCTGTACTGACTGTTAGCACGGAAGCTAACGGCTAAAAATATCACGAAAATCAGTGAAAAAATTAGCTTCAAAGTTAAACTTAAACTCTATTGCCTTCCTATGCTTTGTCTGGCTAAAAACGAGGCATTTTCAGACTGCTGTGAAGAATATAAAGAGCTTGCTATGGGCAAAATATCAATGCTTTTCCCGAAGCTAGCTTGGAAGCTAACGGCTAAAAATATCACGAAAATCAGTGAAAAAAATAGCTTCAAAGCTAGACTTCGACTCTATTACCTTCCTATCAGTAGCGGCCTTAGCTATGTTTCAACCCATTCAATTGAATGGGGCCCCGCCCTCTGGGGGCGTTTTTTGATAAATAATTCTTGAGCAGGCTACCGGGCCCTAGGCCTCATAGTAACTTTTCATGTTGCATTGTCAAAGAGCTCAGTCACTCAGGTCAATAACAGGGTCCAAAAAGGAATAAGCCTAAATTTAAGGAAATAAATCATCATGGGCCCCTCAACTAGTAGGGGGAGAAATACAAAAGCATAAGAAAACAGCATTAGTAGCTCTGTCTAAGGGGCTTCATGATGAGCCTTTAGGGCCCCCACACACATACAGGAATACGATTTCTATGTGTAAATTCTATGCTGTTCATAAAAAGTAGCTATCCACCCTGTATCTGTTGAAATGAGTCTCTCCATCATAGAACATGAGTCTGCAGACCAATCTACTGTACTGTTTTTACAGTAGCAGAGTAAAGAGTGCTGCCTGATTAAGAAAAATCTGAAAAATAATGTTCCTTCTGCATCTCAGGATTTGATATAGCCTCTAAATTTTCCCCTCAAAGTGCACCAGATTGATGCATTTTAATTCAAAAGGCACACATTTTCTTCCAGGGGGATGCCCCCGGACCCCCCAACAAGGACCAGGGTCCCTCCCACAGTATCCCTAAATCCTGTGAGAAAAACTGACTTCATTAATATGTTTTTACCATTAATTGTATATGTGCTGAAAAGTCAGTGTACCTGACTGGATAGGTAGGAGTGGGGGGGCCCTTTAAGAGTCTGCACCCAGTGGCCCATCATCTTTTTTTTTTCAAGAAAATACAAAAAAAGTGGGGGGCCCCACACTAGGTCTTGAATGGGGCCCCCAGATCGTTAAGGCCGCCTCTGTCTCCTATGCTTTGTCTTGCTAAAAACGAGGCTTTGTCAGACTGCTGTGGGGCACATAAACGGCGTGTTATGAGCAAAAGCTGGTTGCTTGTCCCAAAGCTAATAGCTATACACCAGGCAGTCAAAAATATCAATAAAAACAATTATTTTAGTTTCACCGTTTAAAAAAAAGCACAAGTAGCTTCCTATCCGTTGTGTTATTAAAAACGATGCATTAATAGACTGCTGTGGTTAAGATAAATTAGTGGAGTAGGAGCAAAAGCATTCTGTGTTGGTGTATGTAACATTCAGGCTGTACTATGGGCATCTTGTCGCTTAGCGGGGAAAGCAACATGGCTGTCGCTCGGAAAATTTTCCATCGGATCTCGGGGCCGTGGACCAATAAGAAATGGGGGGGAGGGGGGAGGGTTATCATACGGTGGACGTTTCTGGTTACTAATGTGGGGGGAAGCATGGACATATAAATAAAATATGGGGATGTGGCTGTGCCGACTATTACGTAATAGTCGGCGAGAATTCTGACTCGAGTATATTGGGGGGGAGGGGGTTTCAGAAAGGGGGAGAGTGAGAAAAGGAGAGATTGTTATTTTTTTTTATATTTTGGCAGTCTCTAGGCACACTGTGGACCCATGGATATGTTAGAACACATTTAAAAAGTGCATTTAGCATAATATGTGACCTTTAAATGAAATCCCATTCCTTGTTATATCTATATTTTACATAACAGGAAAACAGGCCTTTCTTAGTAAGTGTTATAGGTAAATGGTAGTATACATGCATGTTTCTATCCATATTTGAAATTAGCAGTCCTACAGATGAGTTTGGGATTTTACATGATTGAAACATGCAAATGTTATAACTGATGTGAAACTCTTTACATGGACAATATTCCTGTGGAATCTCAAGTGTAATCATCATCTTGTTTCAGGAAATCCACTTCCCAATCCGGGCTACAACTGTGCACTTCTTGACTCTGCTGGGCAGCACACTTGGCAAAATTCATTTTGCAACAAGAAACTTGGGTACATCTGCTACAAAGACGGGGCCCCGCCAACTCCGCCACAGAGTAATATATTATAGTAAAATATTCCAATATGCTACGCTCCTCTGGCTACTGTCTTGTCTCTTCATTTGGGACACTTGCTATATCATATCAGTCATTCAATCGCCTATACTCTTTGTTCTTTTCATCATCAGTTGAGCAAGGGTTTTGTTCAACTTGGATTCCCTACAATGGACACTGCTTCGAACTCAAGCGTATTCCAAAAACATGGTCTGATGCTCAGAAAGAGTGTCGTAAAGAAAGTGGGGACCTCGTCAGCATTCGTAATGTGGAGGACCAAAGCTTTGTCCTCTCTCAACTTGGATACGGTACGTCAAGGGAATATACATGATGAAGACAATATGTTTTAGCTGTAGACCAATTTAAACCTTGACTTTCTTTGTATTCAATATGAGATTCCAGGAGCTCAAATAGTCTATATATACACACATGTGCATGCTCAGAATCAAAATAACTGTAAACACTTTGCGTTGAGCTTGACTACCAAAATTAAGAAAAATAGTAAGATGTATTGATTGTTTGCTGAATACTAAGGAGCCTGCATGCAGAACATAGTAAATGTAGAGGAAAGATGGTATTATACATAAAATCAAGAAAAACAAAAGCATGTGCTAGTCCTCTCTCTATTAATACAATGTTTCTCCATAATGGCAAACACAACATTATAACATTAAAACAACAGTTTACAGAATATTTGTCCATGTTTACCAATGCTTGGAGGGTACCAATAGCTCTATTATATTGCAATAATTTAGAAAGCATGTTAACGGTATAATAATTATAAAGTTTGTGCGAGCAGCATCCAATGATGAGCTTTGGATTGGGCTGAATGACGTCAGGACAGAGGGGCTGTTTGACTGGAGCGACCACTCTGCTGTCACCTTCACCAGCTGGGAGTACGGCAAACCTACTGTCTCCGGTGATACGGAGGACTGCGTTCTCCTCAGGGGAGAGGTGAGGAGCACCGAATGGAGATGATAATACATGTATATTATGATATATAATATATATTGAGGAAAGGGGTGGCATCCTAGTTGTAGTCAGTGATTCGGGAGAATGCTTGTTGTCCAAATCACTTGTTGTCAAAGCCAGTGAATATTTCCTCACGCTACCAGTCGGACTGTGTGAGCGTTGAAATAAGAAAATATCCTGTGTTAATACACTGCTTAGGCTCTGTAAACGGGCATCGGATTCACACTGTTTTTTTTAAGAGTTATTCAAAAGAGGGAATTATTATTTAAAGATGATATTAAAAGAACATATCCAAAATACATTGAATAGAATAGAATACAAACTTAAGGTCTATTTCCAGAATTAAAGTTAAGTAGGGGTTAGTGTATGTTCTAGCAATCAATCATGGCACATGAAAAGATAAACACTGTTTTTTTTGCAGAATGGGAACTGGGCAGATCGCGTCTGTGATGAGAAACATGGCTTTATCTGTATGAAGCAGAGTGACACTCAACGCACTGGAGATGAAATCGATATGGATGTAGGCTGCAAAGCTGTGAGTGAAAGTTACATTTAAAAGTACAAAATGTACATAAGTAATACAATTTTACTCTTTTGTTTTGAAAATATTTGTTGGTGAACTGCACTTCAATTTAAAAAAAATATTAACTCCTCAGTTTCTAATCAGTGGTGCGTTTCCTACAGGGTTGGAAAAAGCATGGCTCCTATTGCTACTTTGTAGGAAAAGAGACCAAGACGTTTGATGAAGCTAAAGATGACTGCAAGAGCTCAGACTCCTACATGGCTGATGTTTCAAATGGGTAGGAACAGTTCATGTGACCACTGTAACAGCTGTTACTGTTGCAGAAGAGAATATTTCACATAATTCAATCAGGCGCAAAAGTAATCGATGATCTTGTTCGCTCCAGGGTGGATAATGCATTCCTTGTCAGCTTGGTGGGGATGAGACCAGAGAGATACTTCTGGCTGGGGCTCTCAAACCAGAAAAACATTGACGAATTTGTGTGGACCAACTCAGACTCAGTGAGATTCACTCACTGGAACACTGAAATGCCAGGTATGGGGGGGAAAAAAAGAGACATATTTCTATCTTTAAAAAAAAGAACATAAACTGCAGCTCTGTAGTTAAACCTTGAACTGTTTTTCTCCCTCAAATGACTTTAGGTCACCAACAGGGCTGCGTTGCCATGACAACTGGGATTTTTGCTGGCCTCTGGGATGTACTACCCTGCACCAATAAGGAGAAATACATCTGCAAACACCTGGCCGAGGGGGCAGTTCTGACCCCCGTGCCACCAACTCAAGCTCCTCCCAAGTGTGAGGACGGTTGGACTCGAGTGGGAACAAGAAACATATGTGCCAAGGTACAAGCAGGCCAACCTCTACAATACACAAATAAAACATGTTAACTGCTAACACCACCAACGCAGGAGGCACCACAGCTGTTCGGTGCCACAATCACCATGACATAGTAATAAACAGTTTAAAAAAAAAAAAATTTAAGTTTGTTTTTTATATTAACATCACTGCATAGCCGGACGAGAGTTCTGCTGCTTCGTTCCTCTCACTGCATTTAAATGCATTAACTATATTACAGAGAAATACAGGTCTCGTTAAAGAAAAAGAGCACCAAGCCCAACCCAGAGGACCCTGCATACATTTTTTTATTTTAAATTAATATTTTTATGGAAAATCCATGTGTCTTTCTTCAATAGCTTCTAATTCGTCCGACCCAGTGTCTCCAAATTATTTGTTCACACAAAATTCCTCATATTAAGCCTCTTAATTTTCCTCTCAAAGTGCACCAGATTCATGCATTTCACTTTAAAAAGGTTAAAAAAATCTCCCGGGGGGCATACCCCCGGACCTCCCTAGGAGGGTCTGGTTCTCTGCTGGCTACTATTTTCCCTGGCAGGACATAGGAGGCACTAGCGAAAAAACACTGGGTGTGTGAATGACATTGACATTTGCACACTCAGTCCATGCTTAAAGGAAGCAGGATTAAAACTCTGGATTAAGATGTTCAAATGTATTTAAAAAAAACTAAACAAAAACATACTTAGATAAAGATGTTAAAATGTATTAAAAAATTTGTTTAAAAACACACAAAAATGTTTAGAATGTTTTAAAAAATATGTTTACATTTGTGAAATAATTAAAATACTTTTTTTTTGGGGGGGGGGGGCTCCGCTGAAATTTGTTCTCTGAGGGGGGGCTCACTCAACTTTGAAAACCCCTGCACTACTGTATACACGCTCTTATTCACATTTTCCGTTTGTTTTTCCATCTTCTTTTTCTGTGCTGTGATAAAAAAAAAAGTTTGCACCCGTTCTTACATAATGGCTGGTGCTACAGAACAGTTCATGTGGCACCATATGATTTTAAGTCATAGAAAATTTCAAATATGAAATGGGATACAAAGAAACATGCTTTACGAGGGTTTTTCCCCGCATACAACAAGCATGTATAAAGTATCCAACAAAAAAGCCGTTCTTAGATAGATTTAAAAACGGGCCACACTAATGTATTTCCTTAATCCTTCTCAAGGGAATACATTCCTCTCCCTCTCCTTTCTCTAAATTATGTAAAATCATGATCATCTGGGCTAAAAAAAAATCGTAAAAAAGATTATTTTCAAATAATCTACTCTGCTGCTGCACATATGTAGTCTTCTTTAATCAGACCATCACTTCTTGTCTTGTGTTTCAGTTTTTTACAGGACCTCGAGCAGATGAGAAGACCTGGTATGAGGCCAGGGATTACTGCAGGGCCATTGGAGGAGACCTGCTCAGCATCCACGGTTCTTCTGAGCAACTTTTAGGAAGGTATGACCTGGTGCAGTTTTAACATTGCAGCACCTGACACCTGTATTCAAAAAAATTTGCAGAGTTAGTGATATAACCCACTTATATAAATCATTAGATCCACCTGTACTGTGTCTAAGACGTTTGTAAACATAAATACATAAACTAACCAGCTTATAATACAGTCAGTTATACGTGTATAACAAGTCCATATTTAAATATCCATACTTGAACTCAAGTTTAAAAAAAAATTACTCTGCTATTGAGACATGGAAATTGACTGGCGGCCATCCGTCCTAATGGTAAATAGATTCCACTTATAAAGCACTTTTCTCTGGTTTTTCAGAGACCCAAAGCGATTTTCATTGTTTTGTATACATTCAGCCAATCACACACACATTCATACACCGATAGCAGCAGCTACCACGCCACGCCCTGCAACCCAGTGGAAGACCGCCTTTCCCGCTTCGCCACAGCCGCAGCCGCCCTAATGCTCAACATTAATGAAAACCGATTGAAAACATCTGGAAGGCAGACGTTTTACAGTGTTATTTAGCTAGAGTAGCACCTTTTCTTTGCAATGGATGGTCAAACTTCTCATCACTTCAGTTACGTCTTGCCGCTATATGCAAAAAGTCAGATGGGAACAGGGAACAGTCGTTGGCAATGACATTCTTAAATCTTTGCTTCACCATAACAATGCAACATTAAAAAAAAATTATAAAAAAGAAATACACAAAAAACAATCCAAGAAATTCAAGACAAAAAAGTATAACATATAACAGGCAAAAAATATATAGAATATAGTAAGGTTGCAGCTTTGTTTCTTCGTTTGATTCAAATCCCAGGCTGGACAGATGAATCATTTATATATATTTTTTTCTTGTGCAGTCGATATGGAAAAGGCTGGATTGGACTTCATATTCCTGACCAGGGCACTGGTTACGCATGGAGTGATGGATCTTCTGTGAGTCAACTATGTTGTACTTTTATAATTAATTAGATGACCCAAAGTCAGTCAATCTTGTTCAGTTTAACATTTTTTTTTTCTTATTATTTACAGGTGAACTTCCTGCACTGGCAAGAAGGAGAGCCAAACAATCATAATAATGACGAATCTTGCGTTGAATTTAAATTGGATGCCTGGTCCGAGACCGGATCTTGGAATGACGTGAACTGTGACGCTTACAATGACTGGCTGTGTCAGATCCGTGCAGGTACAGTTGGAGAGAATGAATGCATGAAAATGATCTTTAACCTTCATCCAGGCAAAAGCATAGACTGCATGGGTAAAGCTGTCTGCCTTCTCCCACAAAACAAAGCTTCCATACCTCTATCACATACACATTAGGGTTGTGTCGATGGGCAATGGAAATATTGATCTGCGATTGGTGGCACGATCGGCAATAGTTTTTTTTGTCACGCCATCGGGGGCTCTTTTTTCTTTGCCTTATTGGACAGAACAGTGCAATAAGTAAGGAAAACTAGTAAGTAAGTAAGGAAACAGGGATGAGAAGAGTAAGCCACACAGCCATGCACATAGTCACACATGCAGATTGTAAATTAATTTAACAGATTAACTTTTTATATGACCTCTTATTCCTTTTCATATTAGCCTGTTCTTTTCTAAATTACGTTAATGCCTTTAAATGCGTTTGTAAATAATACACTTTTTAAAGGAATGCTTAGCGATTCAATGCCACAACACTTTCTGTCAAAATCAGCCAATATCTACTGTCAATTCGGTATTGCTAAGCACGCTGAAAATATATAGGGTGTTTAAGGGCCCAAACAGCCGCTGCTCCGTTAATGGCAATCACAAAGCCTGGCTCAGAGCCAGCAGTCGCTCAGTATGTGACGTTGTGGATCAGGCCGCCTGCTCTGAGCCTCAAATATTGCCGCGGTTAGTATGAAAATAAACAAATGTTCTCTAGAGATCGCTTACCCCACATTTAAATGGCTTGCCCTCTTTGCTAAGCACTGTTTCACCCATTATCGTTCAGGTATTTTATAATGTAGCACTTAGAGATGCATTGTCAGTTAGGAAAGGTGCAATTAAAAAATAATATCATTTGTGAAGCCATTCATGTACTGGAGCTCTCTTTAATATTCAGATTGTTTTGAGGAACTTTTGGTGACGGGTGACTGACTTTTCCCAGTCAAGTCTATGGGTTTGTTGGTCTAATATTGCCTATCTATACTATGTTAAACTGAAACTTGTTTGTGGCTTACAGGAGTCACTCCAAAACCACCTCCAGATATGACTGCAGTGGGTAAGTTCACAAACACAAACGAGGATGATAAACACATAATTCTGCATATTGGGAAAGTAGTGATGGCTGGTATGTTGCATTTAACCTGTTTTGGTGGGGTTAGGTTGGAGGTCAAAATGTCAAAAACATGGTTAAGATCACTGTACTTACTCTTTGAATTCACTTTTCAGTGTTTACTTTTTGGTACATATTTTGCCTAACCTGAAGATTTAAGTGAAACACGACCATATGAATGGATCATAAACTGCTTTTTCAAATTAAATAATATATATAAAATTAATACATTTCAGGCAGCAGTCACAAAGCAGTCCCGAACAGAGAAACCGCAAGCCTTTTTCTATAGCGATTTAGACAGGCGACTTTCAGGTGTATGGAATTTATTTTGCCTCCTGCTTGACTGGACCAATACATAAAACATAATTAGTCCTTAAGGAAGACACTCCATAGCAATATTATTTCTAGCTAGCCTACCATTAAATAAATCGTCCTTTTTATGTTGTCTTACCTTTCAGCATTAGACTTACACTAAGAGTGTTAAATACTATAACAGAAAAAAGATAATAACAATAAACTGTTAAAAAAGTATTAATTGTCAATATGTTTCAAAAACCTAGCAGACCATAACACCACTGCAGATGGTTGGCTCCTTTGGAGAGGGAAGCAGTATTACATTAACAGACACGCCATGTCTATTGAGGATGCTCGTCAATACTGTAAACAGAGGCACGGCGACTTGGCATCTATCGAAAGTAAAGATGAAAATGTCTTCTTATGGAAACAGGTAAGGTTTTTTTTTGTTGCTTAACGACATATTGACATGTGGCACATACAATACGCGTTTACAGCTTGTGTGTGTGTGTGTGTGTGTGTTCACAGATTTCAAGAAGCTATGGGAACTATTATATAGGTTTGTCAGTGGATCTTGATGGGTCATCTTGGTGAGTATAAATAACTACAAACTGTGATACAGTGACTCATTCACTCAAGAGGACACCATAAATTATTATTGTTACGCATTTATTGTGCTTACAGTAGGAAGCTGGTAGACTGAATAACGTAATTTTGTTTGTTTGGGTATGATGTTTCGTAAGGGCACAGTTGATTTAATTTTTTAGCTAAGTATTTCTAGCTTGATTCTAAACAAGGATCTTCATTGTTGTTGCCTGTTGATTACGTTCATAGTTCTTCATAACTCACAAGGATTACTCAGTCTATTTTATGGGTTTTAAGGGCAATTGTTCATTGCTTTATCAAGCATTTTGATGTAGCTTAACCGTGTGTGCTTTCAGGTGGATGGATGGTTCTTCGGTTTCGTTCCAAAGATGGGACGAAGATCAACCAAATTCCAATGCCTTTGATGAGAACTGTGTTGCTATGGCATATTATATGGGTTAGTAATCTAAACAATGCTACATAGTTGTGACTTGAAGAATGATACATTAAATCAAGTATTTACACCTATAAATTGCTCTCGATAAGACTGTAATGCTGCTCTAAACTGAAAAAATGAAATGTGTAAATGTAACTCGTATCGTTGCTTTACCTACAGGCTTCTGGCGTACTTGTAATTGTGGCCAAGAGCACCAGTTCATTTGTAAACGAGGAAGCTCACCCCCTACCAACGCCACTGTGGCACCCACAGTTCCTCCTACAGGTGGCTGCCCACTCAAGTGGATCAGATTTGGCTCAAAGGTCAGAATTCAGAGTTTTACATTTTTAAACCTGAAAAATTTCAATTCAAAACCAGCTTCTGGTCAGACCTTGTGTGACCGGTCTGATCTTTTTACTGATCTTAGTACAGTGGCTCAAATTGGGAATGGATTTGTCCATGTGTGATTTACAAAACTTGCAAACAAATCGAGTAGATATGATCAAAGCTTAATGAAAGAAAGCTAATGTATGTTTGTAAAGTGATAAATCACAATTTATTTTCTAATCTTTAGTGTTACAGTATTATAAACCGGAGGAACACCTGGGAAGAATCTAGGAGACAGTGCATTACCATGGGAGGCAATTTAGTCTCAATTACTACAAGAAGTGTGCAAGGTTTGTTCTAAAGTTTGATCCTAATCTTACGTTATTGTGTCAACAATGTAAATAAAGAGCATGCCATTGAATTCATAACCTTTGAAGCAAACAGCAAAAATGTCCGTCAGTGTATGATGATAATATCGCAAAATGACCATTGTACTGTAAATTAAACTTTTGCATTTATTATGTTTTAACAAAATTAGGAGAAAAAGATTAAAGTCGTACTTAACTGTTCTCATTTTCAGCATTTTTAATCACCAAAATGGCTGAATTGGCAAGTGCAGACCTTTGGATTGGATTGAATAGCTTAAAACAAGATGGATTTTACTGGACTGATGGAGGGTCAAGGAAATACACCAATTGGGGCTATTCAGTAAGTAAATGTAATTTTTTTTGATGACCTCTAGTGGTTAAAGTTCTCATATTCCCTCTGTAGAAGTGTACTCCAGGGTGTGTCAGTAATCTGTGACATCACTGTTGGTGTGTGGTTACAGGTGTGAATGCACACTACGGGCCTCAGTCAGAGAGGACAGTGCCACTCTCCTTTTTATTTTGCTGTTGAGTTACTGTTTGATACAAATCAAAATGTATTCATGTCAATGTTTTGATTTAAAAAAGTCTTGTTCTGATCTTTAGAAAAATCGGCATCGTCCGGGGTCCTTTTATCAAAGATGGAATGAGGTAACATCTAAACTCTATCAACCAAGATCACTGCAGACTTATATAAGTCAAAATTAGTTTATAAACTTCAATGCCATTCTGAAATGATTTTGAAATCCTTTTTACAATGTTCTTTACCAGGAAGACTGTGTTGTGATGTCCAACAGTCCAAATCATGGTACTGGTAAATGGTTGATTAAGGGCTGCAATGACACCAATGGATTTGTCTGCCTGCGAGGTCTTGGTAAGTTCATCTTTTTTCTCAGAAATGTCTGAAAGATACAGTATGTCATACATTAATGGTGTGCATTCCACATATGTTCAGCCTACCATATCGGCATGGGGCCCTTGCTTACAGCTGTTAACACGGGTTAAAACACTACAGCCGCCATCTTGAGGGAGGCACAATTTGCTAATATCCATTACAAGGCTATGTAGAGATGTTTTTCTCATGAAATATCTTAACTCTTTTATTTCTGAACCTATTTCCAAGAAATGTGGTTTGTTAAACTCTTGACAAATTTTATTTATTTATTTATTTATTTAGTATTCTTTCGGACAATTCCACACAATACACAATTTTCTCTTGCAAATATTCATACATCATACTTTGTGTTGTCCGAAGGGAGACGGAAGAAGCCAAAGGCTTATCAGGTCCCGCCCCCATTTTCATCAAATTCGGATTCAGATACACAGATTACTGTTACAAAATAAAAATAAAACAAACAAAAAACATTATTTTTTTATATATATATAGCTATATATGTATATATATATATATATACATACATACATATATACATACATACATATACACACACATATATATACATATATATATATATACATACATACACATACACATACTTTTTTTTTAAGAATCTGCAGTCCAATACACAGTCAATTTTAATCTAATTGCTTCAGCTTTTAAAATCAGTTCAGCACAGTTCAGTTTTTCTGTGACAATGCCAAGTGTATAATAAATTCAACACAATGAGAGATAATCGTGGGAAAATAATTCAATCACAACTAAGACTTAGCATTGTTTTTAATCTTTTGAAATTTAGGATCCAGTTATTTAGGCTTACCAACCAAACTGGGTCGTTATTTTTCATCTTGGACCCTGACGGGATCTGACCCCAAACATATGTTGTACCTACAATGGCCACCATTCTCCCAAAACATCAGGGTGCACTCCATTAGTAGTATAGTGTCCTTTGTTTATGAAAGGATTTGTAAAAATGTTGAAAGTAATGCGAAGACTAAATTACCTTTACAATGTCTCTTTCAAGTCAAGTCAATTATATGTACACATAGCCCAATATCACAACTTGCCTCAGCAAACTGTACAGCATATGACACACCTCTGTCTTCAATTTGGATAAGCAAAACTCCCCACTAAAAACACTTTCATTTGATTCATCTCTTCCCCCAACAGACCCAAATATAAGGCCTGAGCCGGAGCCAACAATTCCTGACACTTATGTACATCTGGGAAATGACAGCATCAAGGTTGTGACTAAGAATTTGACCTGGGACGATGCCAGTAGACACTGTGAGGGTGATAAAGCCAACCTGGCTAGCCTGCGAAATGAATGGACACAGGCCTTCGTCGAACTGCTGTCTATAAACCTTAAAGCTCCTCTTTGGATTGGACTGAATACAAATAAGGTACAGTTCTGCAACCATCTGAAGTCACTGCACTTTTACAACAACTCTAAAAGATATTTCCATGGAAAATTATGAAGGACATTTTAAGTAGGGCCAGACCGATTTAATCGACTGATTATAGCCTATCTCCGAATAATCGGCACCGGTCAATTGTTTTTAAATTAAATGTATTTTTATTTTTTTTATCAAATCAATCCTGTTGCAGGGATATGCATTGCTGCCCTGAAGGTAGCCTAAATGAATAGCATTAAGGCTATAGCCTATTTACAGCAGCAGAAGCAGGTGTGTTGTGATACATTCCTGTACACATTTTCGACAACATATTTTTTTTCAATATATATATTTTTGGGAATTTGTTTTTTAAATTTAATCTGCCGATTAATCGGTAATCAGATTTTTTTCCTGCATATAATCGGTATCAGCCCAAAAAAATCCAGATCGGTCAGGCCCTAATTTTAAATCAAGTATAAATGACTTTACTATAATTATAATTTTTTATCCATGACATACACCTCCACCATCTAAACCATCTACATCAATCTAAAAAAATCAAATTAAAATGTTGATTTTTTTTCCGCATTTTTTTTCTAATATATATATTCTCAACATGAATGCATTTAATCCATTTTTGCTTTCAGACTGGAGGTTCTTTTAGGTATATCGATGGCTGGCACCTGAAGTTTTCTAGCTGGGCTGAACGCGAACCAAGGAGGAACCAACCCTGTGTTTACATGGATGTGGATGGAAAATGGAGGACTGATTTATGCAACCGGACCATGAACAGTGTTTGCATTCAGACGTCAGGTAAGACCATTAGTGAACATTTATAAGTAATAGAGTCTCTCAGTCATGTTAAATCTCTGCATGTTTGAACAAGGACTGGGTTATGGAATTCAGTTGCTAACAATCCGTCAGTGATATGTTTTTGTACTTTATACCCACCTGGATGTGTGTTTGTGATTTCATCAGTCATACTTTATAAATTCATGACTGGAAAAAAAGGTTAAATCACTCAGAAAGTGTACTATAGCATTAATCCAGGATATGAAACAGAGCTAAGTATTACAATGATTAAGAACCCCTGCTGTCTGTAAAGTTCACTGCATTGAATGTCACTGTAGAACCCGTGGTAATCAATTGATCCCCTTATCTCGTCTGTCACTCACAGATGTGCCACCAACAGAATCAACCGTCTTCCCAGGAGTTTGCCGTGAAGACACACGAGTGGAGCACCAACAGAGTTATTCCTGGATGCCATTTAAGGGTCATTGTTATATGTTTGTTACAGATGAGATTGAATGGGCAGATGCAGCTAGCAGCTGTGTAAGGCATGGTAAGAGACAAAACTGGACAATCTTAGATCAAGTGTGGATTACTGATGTCAGCAGAAATGAATTAACAGCACCCAGTAATGAGTTATTCGTGGTTCCTTACATCAAAGTTGTTTTTTGTTGCAAAGGTGGAGCCCTGGCTAGCATTGAAGATACTTCTGAGCAACAATTCCTTGAAAACTATATGGAAGTATTTAAAGATAGCCATAACTCTTTCTGGATCGGCCTCTTTAAAACTCATTCAGGTATGATTATACTCTTTGCCCCTGGAAACAAACCAGTAATGTTTATATTCATTGTTACTTGCACTGTATATATCTGTATAACTGTTAATTAGCACAACATTTCTTCACTTCCTTTGCTGGTGCATTAGAGCCTTCTGTCTAACAAGGAAAACTAGGTTAAACCATTTGCAAGAATGTGTATCATGTTATCTGCATGTGCATGAATGTGAAAACTGGGCAGATTTCTTTTGGAATTTTTTTTACATGCACCTTGCCAGGACTACCACAGCACACTTAGCAAATTACATATATAAAATGATTACTATCAAACTAAAAATAGTAATACAAAGAGTTTCTGTTCGGGTCTAGGGACATGGATGTGGTTGGATAAAACAGTACTGGACTACACCAACTGGTCTGAAGACGAGCCTGATGGCGACGACTATGGAGAGATCGGAACATCGGATGGGACTTGGAGTACAGGTCGCAGATGGCACGACAGAGCATACATCTGTAAATCACCCAAAAGTAAGATCATCATACCTATTTAGTTTGAATATATTCTGTTGATAAGTCTGAAGCTTGTAGAAGGGAGTCATACCCATTTCCCCCAAAATCTGTTAATAATAATACATCTAATTTTAATCAAATGTATTTCACTTTTCACGCTACAGTTTCTGAGTGAAAGGGAAGTCTACATTATTGCATTTTATTATGTACAGTAGAAAAAAATGCACACAATTTTCGTACTCAAAATCCAAGATATTAATCTGGTCTATGTTATTTTTTTAAACTACAACATCCAAAACTGACATCATTATCAGCTTTAATATCCTAACTGAAATAATGCAAAACCGAGTCTATGGTCTCTCAATTACTACTCTTGCAATTTTTCACCAGACCATTTATCTTTTCTTTTCCCAACAGTAATGCCTGGAGATTCAGAATCGAAAGCTGGTAAGTGACACCTTACATCTTGAAGTGGCTCCGGCAAAATTAAGAAAGACTACATAAAAATAGCATTCTTTGCACTGATGGTTTTGTTTGCTGGAACATGTAATTTATCATCAGAAGAAAAATTAGACTGTTGCAGAAATATTTTAAAGTTCCTCGTAGCTTCTTTAAATATGTTATATGTAATGCAACAATGGAAAGTTATCATACAGTTTAAAATTAAATTAAAATACAATACCAACTAGAATTTTATTATGAATTGTTTTGACTGATGAACATCTTCTTGCTGAATTTTGTGCAGAGCCTCAGGCTGGTAAGGATACCCGCAGTCGTGTCCACACAAGTTTGGTAGTTGTACTGATCATTACTATCACTTCCACACTGATGGTCACCGGATTCTTCCTCTACAAGAAGTCCTCTCGGCCCCTACCCACCTTTGACAATCCACTCTACTTCGACAGTGAGCGAACCCAGCCTGATGTGGTCGATACCAACAAACTGATAGAGAACGCAGAGGAAGAAAACCCTGAGCCTATTATAACTTTGTGATTTATAAATTAACAGAATCTAGTGGGCCATACACAATACTGTACTGTCTCCTCCACTGATGTGTTACACTTCGATACTTCAGCTTTTGCTTCTTCTTTTTTCTTGCTATACACAGTATATATTCAGTTATTTAAAATGTCACTATGTGTTAGTTTCAATGGAGTTGGCCGTGTGTGACCTCGTGAAACAGAACAATTTGGCTTTGAGATGTCTCAATGGGAATTATTGGTATTTCACTTTTTCCTCTTACCTGACATTGAATGTAAATAATTGCTACATGTTATGCCTGTGCTCGATTGATGCTGTCCATTGCTTGTACTCTTTATGTATTAAAAAAAAAAGAAAAAAACAGTCACTACTTAAATAAACTTAAAAACTTAAACTTAAATGAACATTAAACTTGTTACAAAACAATAAATTGTCATTTAATGAGTTGTATCATGAAACCAACTAACTTTATTTTGGTAAACTGCATGCAATTCCCATGAATGCAGATGGATCAACAACTTTCCATAACCCCATTCAAAACCAATTTAGCTTAAGAAGTTGTTGGAGAGGTAAACATTTTAATAATCCCAAATAAAATAACCAGTTGACCCTTTAGAAGAGTTTAGTACATGTGAATTATTATCAGCAACTTTAGGATATTGAATCATGAATACAGTTTTGGATTGTATTCAAATACATCAAGTCCTGTACTTAATATACTTGTCTGACAGCTTTAGTTACTTTTCAGATAACAATTTTTCAATCCCTTACATTCCATTGAAAAACATGCATTTCAAAATGTTGTGGATTGGATTTTTTCTGATTAACAGAAGGACGAAGTGTTCTTTTATGATACTCAAAACTGAAAAGTGGACTTTGTAGAGATATGCGGCTCGCACAGGTCAACAACATATGATGATCTTATAGAATATGTCATGATGCATTGGTGTTAATTGAAGCACGCAACAGTTTATAAAGGAGTTCAAATGAGCTCAACATTAAACATCTACAGCAGTAAAATTCAGCATACACATTAATGCAGCAGGAATATTAATGCAAAAACATATTTAATAGTAAAACTATGACAGGGACCATTTTACTTTGAAGTGATAGAGCGTTTAATTGTAGTAGAGTATTTTCACAGTGTGGTATTAGTACCTTTACTTGAGTAGATGATCCAAATACTTCTTCCACAACTGCATTAATGTGTAATAAACAGTTTTGCATTGTAGCCATCGTCATTAACATGCATTGATACTGGTGAAAAGCTTAGTGAAAGACCAGAATAAACAGAAAAAACAAAAAATAAAAACACGCAATTCATGTGACGATAATTCTATTAAGTGAACTACTAACCTTTTAGTATAAAGAGTGCTTGCTCATGTCTGGTTTGATACTGAACTAAAGCAACCAGTGGAGCAAACTGCAACAGCGACTAAAAATTATTGAACACACAAGACAAACACAACTATTTAATTATTATTAAACATTGAGCTGTGAGGGTATTGGTTATGATCAGCTGTTTCCAAATGTTCAGATGTGTTCGTTCTTGGCCCCTTTAAATATAATAGATATTCAGAAAATAGCTTCTAGATATCAATTAGTTTGTAAATACTATAATCAGGCATGTAAATAGTTCACTTGGGACAAAGCCGGGCATTGGTACAAATAGTACAGGCATTTTGTGAGAAAATAGGGGTGGACCTTAAACAAATTGCAACAGAAACCATTCCAACTGTTTTTGACTCATGAATATGTTATAAATAACATACTAAAAGTCTTAAGGAATCCATGTGGTGGAAAGTTATTTTTTAAGGGTTTTCTTAACCATACCTTTTATGCCAATTTTCGGCTTCCTAAAGTACTGTTTTATGGTAGAGGGGATATGTGCCAAATTGTTAACCTTTTCAGAAAAGCATGAAACTTGGTACACTTATACAGTTTGGGGCCCTGAGCAGTTTCAGATATTTAGCCATTGCAAAATGTAATCATGGTTGCCGTGGCGACCATTTTACTTTCCGCCATAGCCTAATTATGCATTTTTCCTCATAGCTCCTGAACCAAACATAATAACACATAACTAGTAATGTCTACCCCTATGTTTTCATGGTCAGGGATGACAATGATACCACATACAACATCAGAAACAGTGAAGGTCAGTAGTTAAGGGTGAATCCAATGTTTTTCCGAAAATGAAAGCCCAATATCCGAAAACATCGCTTTGACTTTATAATTTGGGCCTATGTTGCATAAACATTGTGTAGCATTTTATGAGTTTTAATTTTGTTCTCTAACAAAAGACATAGGCTTAAATGTTTGTAAAATAGCCTATTATAACAATATAAGAAAACACAAATATTTGTGAATGCTAAACTGGCACAAATTGATACATTTTTGAACTGATGAACATACATTTTAATATGAAAATATTTTGGTGCACAGACGTACTACTAGTTCAAAGTGCAGCCAGAGCAGTACTAATGCAATGTGAAAGGGGTAAATCAATGCATACCATGAGTATGCATTACCCTCTGACCCCCTCTGGAGTGTGGTAACTTGAGAGGGGTGATGAGAAAAGACTAATTTCAATGTAGTCTTGTGTAATTGACTAATAAAAGAAACTCAACTTAGTATTCAGATAGACTTTTACGTTTATGTAATAGTTGTATAAATCCTTGGAGCAAGTTTTCTTAAACAGTGTGGTTTTCCTCATTGTCTTCCTCATCATCACCCCCTACCTGAGATGATTTTGCACCCCCAGATTATTTGCAGGTACCGCATGCAACAGAGCACTCAATGCCATGCTTCTTGCATGTGCACTTTCAGTTGTTACAGTCTGTCTTGCATGTGCAGTTTTTGTGAACCTTTTGCAGCAATTATGTGTCTGCACTGCTTCACAATCGATCTTCACTGAGGATCTTTGTACTGATGGTGATCACCCGACCCCTCTTCTTGAATGTGTTCTCAGCAGTAGTTTGTCCATCCATGCTAAACAAAATGCTGTTTCCGATGGCGTTTGACCTTGCAACATTTGAGGATAGGTGCAAGAAACTGCACAAGCTTGGATCCGAGCAGTAATTGTGTCTTTCTAAGATTTTTTTCAATTAGATTTGAAGAGACAGAGTAGAAATGGGGCAAAGAGGGGAATGACATGCAGAGAACTGAACCAGGCCGTATTCTAACCTGGGTCCTCTGTGGGGCATGGGCCTCTAGGGGGAAACTCTAACCACTGTGCCACGAGAGCCCCCTGTAATTGTGTCTTTCTTGGAGATTGTTCAGAACTGTGTGCGTAGTTAACTTCAGCACAAGCTGGCATGGAGTGAAGCCATGTCAGATGTTGCAGCTATGTCATCCCCAGCACTCTTGTAAGGCCACCAATGGTTTTCATACTGTCATTAGAACCTGCTCAAGATCCATAGACATGCCAGCCCATAGGCGATCACTCCATCTGATCACATGGAATCCCTCTAGAAATATCTGGTTCAAATCTGGATGTTCCAAATGGACCTTGCACATCCACTGCACATACTGTAGATGTGGGCTGATTGTGTGTAGAGATTATGCCCTGATACTGCCATGAAAGGAAGCATTTCTGATATTGCTCCATAGTGAAGTTCCCAATTCCCAGTACGTTCAGCTCTCAGAAACTTGCTAAATATGTCTACCAATGGATTTTAAGGATTCAGATTAGCCTTTGAGAAATCTTATTCCGAGAATCACATCAGAATGGCAAGCCTTCTCTGCAGACATCGCTCTATCAGCTTTGCATAGATTGACACCAGAGTTTTTCGATCTCCAGCAGGTATCATCCGCTGATGACATCTCTGCATCACTATATGTTGTATGCAGCTGAAGGGGAGTCACAACAAGTGCATCACACAGATTCAGGCCATTGAGGACACCATCAATGCTAGTCAATCTTATCCTCTTCCCTGTCATAATGTGCACAACGGCATTGGCTGCATAAAAAAAATCCACAAAATCTCCATCACTTCCTCTTCCCGGCACCAGTCATAACATGCCCAATGGACCCCTAAAAACTAATATCAGTGTGGAAGCCCCAAAGTCACTAACATAACCTCTGGCTCAGCTTCTTTCATAAGAAAGGCCTTCCACCAGTGGTTGATTAAATGTGATGATTGGGGTGGAATTGTGGCAGTGGGCACGTTCACATAGGCACTTACATGTGGAGTAGATGCACTTGGTGTCACTATGTCTCATATCAACCACAAACACAAATGTTGTTTTCCCCGAGTTATTGCCATGCTGTGCATCATACTAGACCATGCTGGCCTTTGTGAGACAAACAGGATGGCTGTTTTCCATATGAGTTCCAGGTCTGCTGTCGGGTCATGTGGTTCTGATCTCTCTCCCTCTCTCTCTCTCCAACCAATAAAGGCAAAAATTACCAAAAAACAACTTGACATTGTTTTTTAGGATCCGGAAAACTTTTCATAAAGTGATGGCAAGAAAATTAAATAAAATGAATAAAATGACCTAATAGTTAATAATTGATTTGCATTGCATCCAACACCATATCTCTTGTTAAACAAAGTTGTCGGTTGATTTGGAAAGCACTGAACTATTTGTATAGATATCATAAAGGAATGTAGGCCTATGTATAAATAAATAAAAATAACACGGGCCACAATTGGAAATTGTGGGTTTTTTGTAGTTTTTTTACAAACATTTAAGCCTATGTCTTTGTTAGAGAACAAAATTAAAACTCATAAAATGCTACACAATGTCTATGCAACATAGGCCCAAATTATAAAGTCACAGCGATGTTTTCGGATATTGGGCTTTCATTTTTCACCCTTAACTACTGACCTTCACTGTTTCTGATGTTGTATGTGGTATCATTGTCATCCCTGACCATGAAAACATAGGGGTAGACATCACTAGTTATGTGTTATTATGTTTGGTTCAGGAGTTATGAGGAAAAATGCATAATTAGGCTATGGCGGAAAGTAAAATGGTTGCCACGGCAACCATGATTACATTTTGCAATGGCTAAATATCTGAAACTGCTCAGGGCCCCAAACTGTATAAGTGTACCAAGTTTCATGCTTTTCTGAAAAGGTTAACAATTTGGCACATATCCCCTCTACCATAAAACAGTACTTTAGGAAGCCGAAAATTGGCATAAAAGGTATGGTTAAGAAAACCCTTAAAAAATAACTTTCCACCACATGGATTCCTTAAGACTTTTAGTATGTTATTTATTACATATTCATGAGTCAAAAACAGTTGGAATGGTTTCTGTTGCAATTTGTTTAAGGTCAGGTCATATAATGCCTGGACTAAAAAGGCTTCAGCCAAATTGTGCTGACGTGCTGAATTTCCTTGGACATTCTAATCTCCATATTTCCTAATTGCGTGGCTTGCGAAATTCCCTCAAGTCTTCAGTTGGTGATTTTCCTCACAACCGGTGTTCCTAATTTCATGTCCTCTTTTTGTAGAACCACCACTACTTTCAAGGCATACCATTTCCTGTTCATTCTTGACTGTGGCCAAATCTGGGCCCTAAGCAAAATTTAGAAGGTATGTGCACATGCAAGTGTGTGCATAAGTGTGTGAGAGTGTAGGTCGGTCAATGTGTGTGCGTGTATGAGAGAGGGGGCTGAGAAAAGTAATGTGATCCTGAAGCCACCTAAAACCCATAACCCAACACATTCAAGCAATTGGAACGGCAATTCAGAACTCATAACTCAAGAGAAGTCCTGATAAAATCCGCAGAATAGGCTATGACGGACTACAAAAAAACATCCCGTTAACAACATCGCAGATGAGGACCCGTACCTTGCCGACAACCTCAACACTTTTTTTTGCATTGTAGTGTGTTTTTCCATTTGCAGAAAATGAGAATATAGTCATTCCAAAACAAGCACTAAACAGTGACTGATGTTCAAAATACATGTAGGATTAACAAAAAAAATACCAGCATTTGCTTACTTAAGAGTTAAAAAAGAAAAAGTCTGAATTATGATAGGTTCTTTCCTCCTTGTTGTGGATATTGCGTTATATGGGGAAAGCATTATTATTGCTTTCTACATAAAAAAAAAATCAGTGTTTGGTTGACGTGTTTAGTATATGCGTAGACTAATATTTAAAAGGTCACTTGTTGTAGCATCTACTTGCACTTCCCGTTTCCCACGTAGTACGTTTATTATGCAATGGTCCACAATCATGTAGTAACGTGCAGATAGGCCCGCGTTTATTGTACAGTTATATGTTGAAGAAAAAAAAGTCTGAGACAAGACATAAAAGGAAAGGAGAGGATGTGCCAGAACTTATAACGTTGACTTTCCATGACCATTCACACAGCAATCCTCTGCAAGAAATGCAGGGATCAATTCTTCTGCTGAATTCTAACAATGAAGACAACATCTGCAACCTTCGTGCTCCTCATCCAAACATTACAATGTTTGGCTTCAGATGGTAGAGTATTTCAACATTTAATTTAGAGTTTTTGTTAGATTGTGTAGATGTGTATTCTTGTCCATATGCAAGACTATAGTGTGGTTTATTTTTCTTTTCTTAACAGATTCCCCATTTGAACTAACTAACAAGGCCAAAGGTTTTTGTTTGGTTAAAACAAATAACTGCTTTGACATTCGCTGGACAACTAGTGACAGACTCCTGGTTCCTCAAAGGAAGAAGTGCCTGGGAGTCCAGGGGAAAAGTGTGGGAAGTGAAATAAACCTCTACGATTGTGACGAAAACAGTGCACTCCAAAAGTGGGAATGCAGGAATGAAACAGTGCTCGCGCTCAAAGATCAAGAACTTTACATTGAACTTACTGCAGATAACACAGCAGTTCTCTCGAAGACAATAGGACCCAATAACCACCTCACCATCTCTGGGACGTCTAATGGTGCTTGTTCAAGAACATACAGAGGTACACGGTACTGTGTGGTTTATATAGCACTGATTGTTATAAATATATAGCAAATACCTCTTTATTTATTTAGCAATTAATTTAGCAAACGATAAGAAATTATCAAGATGTCCACCCAGCATTTAAAATATAATTTAGCATCATTATTGACGTGGTTTCTCATATGTTTAAAAAAAAGTAAATAACTGAAACTAATCTTTGTTTTGTTCTTATCACTTCTAAGAACTTTATGCCATTGGTGGAAATGCTGCTGGGATGCTGTGCATGTTTCCCTTCAAGTACAAACAACAGTGGTACTCAGACTGCACAACAGTTGACTCAGAAAATATGCTTTGGTGTGCAGTTGAAACAGAATATCAAAGTGAACGCTGGGGTTACTGCCCAGATACTAGTAAGTACTGCCCATGACAACTCATGTATTTTATATAGGAGTGGGAGGAAGCCATATTTACAAAGCCAGTGTATACTGATTCAAAATACAGTAAGTAATTTAAGCTTGTGAGACCTATTATAGCCAAGTACGAAATTATGATTACATTTTAATTTGGGAAATCATCATATACAAGAATACAAAAATGTAAGTTACTAAAGTCTAGCTAAACCTAACTAAATCCAGCAAGCCTTATCATTAGCTGTTATTATATTTCAAGATCCAATAATCTCACCAATATTAATTTAATTGTACGGTACCTTAATTTTAAAAAATGTTTTAGATACGAATAAAATCACTCCTCTGAAAACTTTTTACAGATAAATTAAGCGTAAATAATCAAGTTGAATAATATAGAACAAAATTGGAGAAGCGTATTGTTTATGCGAACATATTTACATTTCTTCCTGGCTGATGATTCTTTGACTGAACATGCAGCTGCTTCACCCGTGCACTGAACACAGTCAGTAGTACAGAGAGCAAATCCACCGAGACTTTTTGGCTACTATCGTAAAGGGAAAGGAGTCAAGGTCTGCTGTCGTCGAGGTTGCTGGATTTGTTGCTATGCATTAAAATTAAAAGTTTTTTATTAGCAAAAAAAGCTGCCAAAGGAGTTTTAAAAGTGCCCAAATCTAGCAAGAGAGTCACTAAGTTGGAAACGAATGTAATGTAGACAAAAATACAACCTCAAGGTTACAAGGAGAAAGTATTATTGTTGATAGTTAACATGACATATCCATATTCTGTTTACATTCATAGCCAGAAGAGGCTGGAATATACACCCAACAACAGGTGCATATTACCAGCTCAACACACAGTCAGCTGTGACTTGGTCCCAGGCTGAAACCAGCTGCAAACAACAGGGTGCCTCCCTACTCAGTATCACCGATCCTCACGAGCAGGCTTATGTCACAGGTAAGGTCACCTTACCTGTGACCTGTAAAAATTTAACAAAAAATATTCACACATTCAGTGTCACACTGAATGTGTGAATATTTTTTGTTAAATTTTTTTTTTATTTGTTGATTGCTCCTGTTTTTCTTGTTATCTGTTTTTGTGTGTTTACTAGTTTCTTCTGTTTTAAGACATTTTACTCTGCTTTGCTTTGCTTGAGAGCCCAGCTCTCCATTGGTTTTTCCCTGTCTAAATAAATGTTATCAATCAATCAATCAAGCATTGTACTGATAAAGGGAAAGTGTATTTGGGCACATACAATAATTATGTACCTATTGATTTTCTGCTATTTGTTTTTATGAAATTAAGTTGACTAACCGTAGCACTGTTTTTTGAGAAAATATTTGTATACTTTGTTAAAGGCATCACTTCGATTAATGAGACTCCCATTTTGGTTTCCCATGCTTCCAACAGCAATACTGGGGATAGCGGGAAATAAGCTTTGGACTGGGCTGATCCTGGATTCAGCGGGATGCTGGAAATGGTCTGATGGGAGACCTTACCGCTACCTGAAATGGGACTCGGGTAGGTTTTCCTCCACTTTGATACTTTTTGCTTCTATTCTGATTCATTCATTTTGGGGCGACTGTGGCTCAGTTGGTAGAGCGGGTCGGCCGATGATCAAAGGGTTGGAGGTTCGATCCCCGCCATGCCACTTGTGTCATAGTTGTTGTGTCCTTGGGCAAGACACTTCACCCATCTTGCCTCGTGTGAGTGTCGATAGTTAACCTGCTATCGGTGTATGAATGTCTGTGTGAATGGTAACGTGGGAAAGGAAGACAGGTCTCCCTTGCAAAAGAGTCTTCGGTCTCAATGGGATTTACCTGTATAAATAAAGGTTAAAAAAATAAAAAATAAAAATAAATAAAAATTAATAATTAGCTATACTCAATCAACGCATTGGATTTATATTTATGATTATTTCATTAACAATTGTTCATTTCTTTGAAATCACAGACAACGAGAATGATTGTCTTGTCCAATGTGATAACCTTCAATTCAATCGTTGCATAGAAAAAAGTTGTACACTTCTCAACTCGGCAAGCAGGCTACGGGCTTGTGCGTGCCAGATTGACGGGAGTGCCCCCGCTGGTTGCTCCACTTGTCAGAACGCCCTTGCCTCCCCATCTGCCGCTCACCTCTCATTAAAAATGTATTAGGTTGCTCGTCAATTTCTTCCAATCTGAAAAATCCATTATGAAGTTAGTCATAATTAACCTAATTTAAAAAGCAAAACTATATAAAAAAAGCTCTTACTCTTTCTGTCTCTCTCTGGCTTTCCTTCACACTCCTATGCAAATATCATCCCATGAGGTCGGCTAGAAAAATCTAATGCCGATTGTCCATTCGCAATGATAGACGATTTCATCGTCATTTGGGAAAACCCTACTTTAGCTCAAGGAATAGTTTGAGATTTTGGTAAAAACACGCAATTGCTTTTTTTGAACGGATAAATATGAGATTGTATAAAACCTTTCATATATGAAAGGTTTTATACTATCTCATATTTGTCCTTTATGGTAAGGTTACTGCAGCCAGCATCTGATTAGCTTAGCATAAACACTGAAAACAGAGGGTAAAGGCTAGCCTGACTCTGTACAAGGGCATCATGTATCAGCACACCGTTTTTTTACATCCATCCAAAAACTAAAGGTACATGACAATTTGTGGTTAAGGATGGTTATTTGCAATATCTGAGAGCTGATTTGAGATTTAACGATCATCCTGTTTTAGGACATCCCATTGCTAATGCGGGGCACAACTGTGCAATTGTTGAACCTTCTGTACAATACTCCTGGCAAAGTTTACTTTGCAGCAGGAAACTGGGGTACATCTGCTACAGTAGGCCTGAAGCTGCCAGGGAGCTGCCAACACAAGGTAATTGAAAAAAAGATCTATTCTATACACATCCACTGGGAATCTTATAGCTACATTGCACATCTGTCACTTAGTCCTTACATTTCTTTGTTCTTTCCATGATCAGCTGTTGAAACAGGATTTTGTTCAAGACCTTGGATTCCCTACAATGGCCACTGCTTCTACCTTAATCGGACTCAGAAGACATGGTCTGATGCACAGAGAGACTGCAGAAATGGAGGAGGAGACCTAGTCAGCATCCGAAATGTTGAAGACCATAGCTTTGTCATCTCTCAACTTGGATACAGTATGTTAAAACAATTTAATAAAAGACACATTTAACTTTTAGGAATAAATCCTTACAAAAAGAACACCCCTTTATGCACTAGGGACTTTTTGTTCTATAGTACAATCATTCATGAACATGTGCTGAGCTGAAGTTGACAGATCCTGACTTTTTTTCATAATCACTTTAGTTACTAGATGATAGTCTAAACAAATGCCTCAACCAATATAATATTACATGTCCTTTGCTTATTATACCTCACCTATACATTTAGTCTCTGATAACATTAGTGTAATTATTAACGGGAGGTAGTGTTTTATTCAAGCAAGGTGACCTGCTATTTGTGGTGGAACTTTTATTTTAAAGTTAAATGGAGATGGAATGCACATGCAATTATGGGAGAGCAACTTGACTGAAGTCAGTGTGGGAGGGAACTATATCTTTTATCCAGCATTTGAAGGAGATTTTGAAACTAAATCCATCTTTAGTCATTTTGTTTTCATGTCAGCAGCATCCACTGATGAGCTTTGGATTGGACTGAATGACAGGAAGACTGAAGGGCTGTTTGAGTGGATTGACCACTCTACTGTCAGTTTTACCAGCTGGGAATCTGGGGAACCTGCTGCCTTCAATGAAGTAGAGGACTGCGTTCTCATCAAGGGAGAGGTAAGGAGCACCAAGTGGATATGGGGCACTATATCATACACTTAGAGAGAAAGTAGCATTTATGTTATTTAACCTGATTTATCAGTCAGCAAAAACAAAGGAAATTGTGCAGATACATATCACAGTTTACCTACGTAATCATACATGGGTCTTATCGAATACATACACTGTCTATGTCTGTCTATTTGACGTTTGATTTAACAGTACACTGACTGTAATACCTACGTGTACATTAAGTCACCACAAACATACATATTTTATGGTACTCTGTTGCAGAATGGAAACTGGGTTGACCGAGTGTGTGAGCAGAAACATGGTTTCATCTGTATGAAGATGAGCACCTCAAATCCAACTGGAGAGGCAGTTGAGCAGAATGAAGGCTGCAAAACTGTGCGTTATTTTAATGTATTATTATTAATAATGTATCTCTTGTTGATAAACTAATCCCCAAAGTTTTAAATTCTGTATAATTGTAGTGCCAAAACTTCAGAGCACATCACTTAACCTAACTCTACCTCCCCTCTCAACAATGTTCATTTGCTTTTTTTGAGCTCAGTGTTAGCTTATTCCTAGGATCAGCAAACATATTAGTTAGTTCATAGTACTTAACCTTCCCAGTTAAAAAGAAAATCAGACAAAGTTGGCGACAAAGCTGGTGAACACAGTGGTGCACTAAGCTATAGCTACAGCTCGTCTCTTAATCCTAGTACTTTTAGTCCATGTTTGTCTATGTATTGCCAGTGAAACAAAGAAAAACACGGCGGCAGTTGGAGGTGTGTTGATTTTGTTTTTTTTCCCTCCTCTATAATGTATAAATCACAGTAAATTATGTTCCAGGGGTGGAGAAGACATGGCTCATACTGCTACTTCATATGGACAAAGACCAAAAGTTTTGATCAAGCCCGAGATGATTGCAAAAGTTCAGATTCTTACTTAGCTGATGTTTCAAATGGGTAAGAACTTTTATAACTGAAACAATTATAACAATCTAACTACTAAAATGATCATATAAGCTTTTGTTATCGTATAACATTTAGTGACAATCCTGTGCTGCTACTTGTGTAAATCTTTGCAGGGTGGATAATGCATTCCTTGTCAGCTTGGTGGGGATGAGACCAGAGAGATACTTCTGGCTGGGGCTCTCAAACCAGAAAAACATTGACGAATTTGTGTGGACCAACTCAGACTCAGTGAGATTCACTCACTGGAACGCTGAAATGCCAGGTATGGTGATTTTGAACTCCTTCTCTGATATGTGGCATAAATCAACTTTAACATTAACATTAACATTTTACTAATTCTCCCTCAACAATGCAAGGTCACCAACAGGGCTGTGTTGCCCTAACAACTGGGATTTTTGCTGGCCTCTGGAATGTGCTGCCCTGCACCAATAAGGAGAAATACATCTGCAAGCACCTGGCAGAAGGGGCAGTTGCAACCACTGCACCACCCATTTTTACCCCTGCCAAGTGTTCAGAAGGCTGGACTCGAATGGGATCAAGAAAGTATTGCGCCAAGGTACTGCCACATGTAAAACAAAATTCACCTTCTCTTAAGGATGAATTTAGATATTCAAGTTTAAATTAAACAATTCTCAAATACATAACATGCAGTATACTCAGAAGGTTAATGGTTGTTGAAATAAATGCTCCATCATAGTACACATTATACACTGGATTGATGACTGGTATCTCATAGTATTTACACAACATCCATAAATATGAACTATTCTTGAACTAAGATCTCTTTTCAACTTTTGAAAAGAGATCTTTTTCGAAAGTTGAGGGCTACTCTATGATGCATTTACGAAGGCTAAATTAAAAATTTCAAGAACGATACAGTTAAAAGGCATACTAATAACTGAAAAGTAAAAATGTTAACACCTGAATAGGCACACATACAAAGAGTGCAAAGATGATACAAAAAAACACTGTCACCTTAAAATTATGGATCCGAGATCGTTTTTCAAGCGACACTACCTAACAAAGTTAAACCTCTTTGTCTTGTGTTTAAGTTATTCCCCGATAGAAGATCTCCATTCACCGATAGAAGATCTCGATTCACCGATAGAAGATCTTCATTCCCCGATAGAAGATCTCCATTCACCGATAGCATATCTTCATTCCCCGATAGAAGATCTTCAAACGAGAGGACTTGGTATGAGGCAAGAGATTACTGCAAGGCTATTGGAGGAGACCTGCTCAGCATCCACAGTGCTGCTGAGCAAGAAGAGCTATCAAAGCATGGGTATAGTATGACTTAAAAAAGAACAATATTAAGAGGTTGAAGCAAATGTTGGCTAGTGTCCAGCAGAATACTGGGGCAGTGGTTCTACACAAACCTTAATATGTTTGTTCTTTAAAACAGGTTTTTACCATGAATCATAATATAGGTTTGTCTATTTCAGCTTTGGAAATGTCTGGATTGGTCTTAGTGCCCCTGACCCAGCCACCGGTTATGTGTGGAGCGATGGATCCCCTGTGAGTTAACAGTTTTATACTTTAATTGTTAAAACTATAATTTGTACTTTAGGAGACATAATTAGATAGACATTACAATTATTACAATTAATATAACTTATTTTTTCTTGGCTTTTGTTTACAGCTGCAGTTTCAACACTGGGAACATGGAGAGCCAAACAATAAAAACAATGTGGAATCTTGTACTTTACTCACATTACATCGTATTGATAGCAGTGGGTCTTGGAGGGATGTGCACTGTGAATTGAACAGTGGATGGCTGTGCCAGATCCCTATAGGTAAAATGAGGGACTGATACCAATTAATTTTCTCGTGTGGTTACTGAGAATGCTTAACTATGCAACAATTCCTTCCTAAACTACTTTATTTAGGAGAACATATTCTCAATTTGGCGATGTCTTCTTTCACTATTGTTGTTAATAAAGTGTTCTGAATATAATACTCTTCTGTCTATGTCCTTACAGGAGTGACTCCAAATCCTCCTCCAGACCCCGTCACTCCAAGTGAGTTGGCTTTATCTTAGATGCAACCACATAGAAAACATTGCAAATACGCTTTTAGCCCAAGGTGGTTGACCAGCCAACTAACATGGCAAGAAATAAACTTTAAATATGAACAAACTGTATGTATGTACTACAATTATTAAATATTTCTAACATGTTTGCAGACTTCAATACAACCCTAGATGGGTGGCTAGAATGGGATGGGAATCAATATTATATTAACAGACGAATTATGGCCATGGAAGAAGCTCGTAACTTCTGCAAAAAGAGGCATAGTGACTTGGTAACTATCAACAGTGAAGCTGAAAATGTCTTTTTATGGAAACGGGTGAGAAGTTATATTTATACTACATTACTCATTATACACATGGCATTTAAAGCTCAAAACTGCAAAGCAAGTACTTATTGATGTGCCTATGTCTGATTGTGCGTAGATATACGGTACTGGAGGAGATTACTGGATAGGCTTGACTGTTGATCTTGATAACACATATGGGTGAGTATGAATTAAATAATTAATAATGTATCGATGATTTGACCAGTTTAATAATAAGTTGTGATGAATGCAATGTAAAATTGATATAAGAAAAAAAAGGGAAATGTCAATGTAGCTTGCTGGATGCTCGAGTTTCCAATGTTATGTGTCTGTTGGGTGGTGGGACTGTGGGTTTGTCATTACAAGCAACCTCTTTCAAATTACTGATTTACATTTTTTTAATGTTTAAGTATTTATTTGTGTTGCTTTAATATACACCTGTTAAATTGTATATTTTGGGGGGATTTTACTGCTTCAATTCAAGATCCAAGCTTATTTAGTCGAACTACAGTATTTAACCACAAACCATTCATACTACTTAAAACAATATGATGGAAATGACAGTAGGAGTGTTAATGAATGTTTGTTTTAAAACTGATTTCATTATGTTTCAAAAAGGTGGATGGATGGTTCTCCGGTGGTGTTTCAAAGGTGGGATGAAAATCAACCTCGTTTCCTTAACAATGATGAGAATTGTGCTGTTATGACCAGCTCTATGGGTAAGTAACATACAATGTATTAATCTTAACTGCCATACTTTCATATAATTAATTCAATAAATAATTTAAACATTCAATAGGGAACTTTTGAATGTTAATTAAACTGTCAAAATGTTCCTCTGATGATGGTAAATGACCGCTAAACAGCTTCACATTTGTCTTATTACCATTATTAATCTTATATAGTCTCCTATGAATATTACCTCATCACGACTCATCTGCGGTATGTCTTCATGGACGTATTCACTCACTTCTTAAACAAAGGCATGCACCACCAGCACGTGCTGGTGCTCTGGTGTCGTGGAAAAACTACCACTTTTGTCCAAAGGTGCCTCTACAATCAACAAAAACTCAAAGCTACTCAAAGCTACTTTAAATGATAATAATAATAATAAAAAAACATATTAAATAATCTTTAATCATTTGTATCACAGGGTTCTGGCATGATTTTAATTGTGGGTATGAGTACAATTCCATTTGTAAACGCAGTGGCCCACCACTTCCCGGCGCCACTGTATCACCAACAGTTCTTCCAAGAGGCGGCTGTCCACAAAACTGGAAAAAATTTGACTTAAAGGTCAGAAGTCACTTTTAATCTTCATAGTCCTTTGGATAGATGGCAATAGGAAAATGTTGCACAAAATGAAAATCTCTGTTCCTGCGATGAAATGGGCCTTAAATCTGCCGCAGCATAAATCTATTTGTAGAAACAAAGTAAGCTATTGTTTTTTTTTAGACATAACACAAAGCAGTTGATTTTTCACCCATAGTGTTACAACGTCATTAATAGCCAGAATGAAACATGGGAAGGAGCAAGGACACAGTGCAAAGCAATGGGAGGAAATCTGGCATCTATTCTTTCAAAACGTGTGCAAGGTTTGTTTTTATGACTTTTAACAGAAAACTATTATGTATAATTTTTCATTTTTTCATTTAGCCTTTGTTTATACAGGTAATCTCTGTATAAATACATTTTAAGACACAGAGTCTCATTATCAAAATAGACATGTTCCTATAACAAGAATACAAGACAAAGTTACAGTACAGAGATGATAAAAAAGTAAAACATAATAATAAACACATCAAAGTCAAAATGTGATGTGTATTTCATTAAAAATTTTAATGTCTGGGTGTCAAAATTAAGTAAATCAGAGAGCTCGTGGTGTAGTGGTTCAATTAAGTCTATTTCCATGTTAAGCTTGTAATGCATGTGATTTTGAAGTAGAGCTGCAACGACTAATCGACAAATCGATTATTAATCGATTATTTAAATAATCGCCAACTTTTTTGATAATCGATTAATCGTTTTGAGCTTCTCAAATGTGAATATTTTCTGGTTTCTTTAATCCTATTGTGACAGTAAACTGAAACATCTGTGTGTTTTGGACATAACAATACATTTGAGGACGTCAACATGGGCTTTGGAAAATTTATAAATTTTTCACCATTTTCTGACATTTTACGGACCAAAACACTAATTGATTAATAATCGATTAATCGAGAAAATTATCTACAGATTATTCGATTATCAAAATAATCGTTAGTTGCAGCCCTATTTTGAAGCAAGTAAACATTACTGGTGGCAGCTAAATACATATAACATATATACAAAAAAATATATAATTTATTTTAATTTTTTTAGATCGCGATTTTCACATGAATCAATTTTTTACATGTATGTATTACATTTTCAGTTTTTTTGACCAGTCAAATGTCTGAGGCACCCACCACAAACCTGTGGATTGGTTTGCATAGTTCAAATAGACGGTCATCACAATGGACTGATGGACGACCAGTTCGATTCCACAACTGGGGGAACAACGTGAGTCTTTTTCAGTTATACTGTTAGGGTATATAAGTTGTGCTGCATTCTCTCTAAACCGTTTTTTCAATGGCTTTGAAAGCTCCGCACTGAAACACATGCAAAGTAAAGTCTATGAATAATTAATTTGTTCTATTAGGGCTGGGCGATATGACCAAAATATCATATCCCGATATAGGTTATTTCTGGACGTATCAATTTTCCCGAGGCTCAATAGTCCCAGGGCTCAAAGTTCCAAGACAATGGGGTTATATGTCAGGGTAGTATGTCTGTGTGTGTCGGTCTCACTCCTATTCTAACCTCTCCCTGTCCCCTTACCTTAACCACATTTGACGATTTATCATATTTTCTGTAAATTCAATGAATACATATTTCATATAAATGACACATGGAAAGGCCTTTCGCTTATAACATTTTGAATTAGGCCTATGTAGTCGACAAATAAAAAAAGTATTTACACATATTTGATTATTTTCTCCTATTATTCAAACAAAAATGTTCAAGCATGCAACAAAATAGAAAATGCTCACTTTAGTTTATGACCGACCGACTAAATAATGTAGTTCTAATTACAACCTTGTTAGTTACCTATGTTAGTCTGCAATAGCGCACTGTTCTCTACCTTGTAATTCTCGCAGTATAGACCACCATTTGTATCGAAAATTTAAGTGAAAATGAATGACAGTAACTTAACTGCGAGCTAAATTGTATAGTTTGTGTCGTAAAAATTGTTAATTTGCAACATAACGAAATAAAAAATATTGCATACAATGAAATGACAGACATTTGTGTCATATCGCACAGCCCTATGTTCAATTATTTAATTAAAAAAAAGAAGTATAGCAATAGCTCTTGGTGTAGTGGAGCGTCCCCTAGAGGCTCAGTCTTCATCGCACCCGTGGTCGGTTCTCTGCATGTCCTCCCTTCTTTGCCTCAATTCAACTCTCTACAAATAGTATCACAATACAGTCGAATCTCTGGATTGAACACGCAGATCCGATTGGACTAAGAAAATTCAGAGTCGGGGACAGCCCTAACCTTTATTCAGCATAGCGATACATTGTACTCTTCTGTGTTGTTTATAATACATTTCTGATTTTCCGTAGGGGTGGAATGGCCATTCTCACATGAGCCGATATGTGCAGGTAACACTTTGTTTTGATAATTTTGTTGTAATCTACACTACAATACAACTTCATTTGTAAAACAAGCTGGGGTAATGCCTTTGGTACACAGAGGCCTCCGTTTGTGAATTTGTACAAATGAAATGGGTTAAAAAATTTAACATCTGCTAAGTGATAATAAGGTTATACATACTTGACACACTGTAATCTGTAATGTGCAATAGACCTTTGTAAAATCATAATAAATGTGTGCTTATTTATTTATATTTGACCGTCTGCATTCTGTCTGCATTAGTACATCTGTATGCGAAAGATTCTTAATGAGCACTCCAAAATGACCCTTGATCTTACCATGCCTTGCTCTTTACCTCAACATTGTGTTTCACCAGGAAGACTGTGTTGTGATGACTACCGATCTCAACATTGGTATTGGGAAATGGATGAAGAAGTCCTGCAATGACACTACTGGATATATCTGTCTACGAAATGTTGGTGAGCCTATCCTCATACATTTCTTTTGAATTAATTTCCTATAGCCTAAAGTTATTTTAATAGGCAAGCGATCACACAACATTGTCCATTTCTTATGCATCCAATCCATATTCCATTAGTTTATTTTCAAACTTTTACCCAGGGCTCATCATTAACGGACGGTGGCCCGCTTGCCCAGGGCAGGTGAACTCTGTGTTCAGGCAAGCAAAATGTGAATGTGCATCATGAGGCCACTCATTTGTTTATTTTTTCGGTGAGCCGTTTATTATTACGATTGTGCACACAACTGCCCGTCATCAGGAACACAAAGTCTACCATACACCAATCGCTCCTTGGAGGTGATGCAGCTATGATGTTTGGTCTGTGCAGAGATAGTTATTTTTAACGCAGACGAAAGTTGAAGCGGAACTCAAAATCACCTTAGAAAATGATCACATCTCACATGAGAGAGAGTGATTTTAATCATGTTATCAGCATGGTTAGTTAGGTATAATGTGTTCGCTTCAGGCCGCTTTACGCTCGCTCACGGAGCCGTCAGCTGATTTAAGCAAGAGTGTTTCTGTTAGTGATATGTGCTTTATTGGGATGAATGTAATAAAATAAATTGCCAAAGCATAATAATAATAGCCTAAATAAATAGTGGGCTCATATAGGTAGCCTATAGCTAATTCATTGTGATTGATAATGTTTAATTTATTATTAACAAATACTTTGAATGTTCACTAGCTTCTATGTTTACCAAGTGTCAAAATATGCCCCTGAACCCCACTAAAAAGTTTGCAGCCTCCCCCACATTCTCTTAGAATGATGTTGGAAACACTGCCTACTAGGAAACACTGCCTACTATTAACCTTGTTGATATTATTCTTATTGCAGTACATCCTCCCTGAATGTTTGAACTAAGTCCTTCAGATAGAGCATACTAGAGGTTCATGGGAAGTGCAAAAAGACACAAACACCGTAGGTTACCGTAGCTCACAGAGGCATGCGATACTTCTACAAATACCTTGAAAATTAATTTTTCGAAAGGACTACATTTTCTATTTCGGGCAAGAACGATGCATTTGGGCAAGTAAAACATACAAGGTAGTTGCCCTTCGGGCAAGTGGCAGAAAAACCTTAATGTCAAGGCCTGTTTTACCAGATATTCGTTTTCCGTTTCCCTAATGGACAAAACATAAAACCATCAACCAAACACCCTATTTGTGGGTGCTTGCCGAATAACAGCAGGCACAAGTTAAATGGCATGTGCATGGCTAAGAAACCAACCGTTAAAATCTTCAATAAATTGCCAATAATGAAAATAAAACGGATAATTAAATTAATCCGCAATTCAGAAGCCACTTTGAATTTGCTTAGCAATAGAACGTTGAGTAACCTGTGTAAGGTTTTTTAGGAAAAACATTTGCATAAGCCTCAGTTGAGCTTTCACTAAAAATTAATTCCTACATTTATTTGGATAACTCTTCCTAGAACAACACCATTTGTACAAAATAAACTGATGATTTGTTGTCTTACTGTTCAGTATTTTCAAAGAATAATAACTCATAAGTACCTGACTTTAACATGAATGGAAAATCTAAATTTGTTAAATGTATCATCTTAAAACAGACCCTTCTCTCCAGGACTCCCCTGAACCAACAACTATGGACTATGTCCAAATATTTAATGACTCCTTTAAGATTGTTACTCAACGAATGACCTGGACTGCGGCCAAGAAGCACTGTGAGAGAGATGGTGCAAAACTGGCTAGTCTGCGGAATGCTTGGTCACAGGCTTACACTGAGCTGATGACTTTGGAGCTCAAAGGTCAGCTATGGATTGGACTGAACACACTGGAGGTAAAGGGCAGCACGCCTCTCAAAACAGCACATAGCAAACCAGCTAGCCTCTGTTTGTAACTCAGACTTTAGTGGGCTTCATTTCAATGTTCACTACAGTTAAATGTTGAAGCAAAATTGTTGCCTGCACACTTACCATACCATATTCCAGTGATTTTTTTTCCTTTAACAATTGTATACATTTAATTTTAATCGTGTACAAAATCAAAAAGATAACAGGTTTCCTTGAAAAAAAGATTTTGACAATACGACTAATTAACGGTACTGAATACAGCTTGATCAATCTTTGCTATCAGACTCGAGGAAATTTCAGATACGTTGATGGCACGCGTATCACATTCACCAATTGGGATCAAGGGGAACCCAGGATGGGCCGACCATGTGTGATTGTGACTGAGAATGGAAAATGGAGAACTTCTGAATGCGATCAGAACATGGCCAGCATTTGTATGAAGTCCACGGGTAGGTAACATCTACATTTTGATTAACTTAAAAGCGACTCCCTCTACATATTGACAAATATAAGTGTCTTTTAATAGGGGGTTGCTAGACAACCTTGTATGTTGTTGTTGTTGTTGTCGTCGTCGCTGTTTGTATTGTTTTATGTTCTTTTGTATTATCTGGACTTAGAGTCTGTAATAAAAATTATCTATCTATCTATCTATATTGTCCTGTCCTGTTTATGTACAGTACGTTCCGCCTTTACCTATTTAGAACATGGATACAAATGTTACCATTTTATGTATTTTGTTTTAACAACATGTTTTTTTTAATTCAACAATATTGTCATATCGATGCTCTGGTGCATTGGATTTGAAAGCATGTAGGCTATCTTACATGTATTAGTCGATTGATCTAGGGCTGCAACAACAAATCGATAAAATCGATTAAAAAAATCGATTACTAAAAGCTTTGGCAACGAATTTGGTCATCGATTAATATGTCACTTGTAGGCGCGGCACTGTTTACATCCAGCCGCCGACAGGTTCATGCACGCCCACAGCGAGCCTTCCGCACGTGAAGCGGTGCGGGAAAGCTATAGTGTGAGTGGCCACAGCTTGTATTTTGGTCTTATCTAACACTGGCCTATATGAAAGTGTTGTACCTTTGCTTTCTTTGGGTTAAAAAAACTCCTTCAACTAACTCAGTATCCGTCTAGTCCAAAACAACTCTGTCAGCTGCTGCTGCAGACGGTGTGGAGACGGGCTCGGAGAGTCGGAATCGGCGCATCAACAGTCATTCAAAGCAGCGGCAGTAATCACACAACCGAGGTTAAAAATAGTAATCCAGTTTTTAAATCCATGTTAAAATTGGAAGGATATAGAGCTAGTTAGCTTAAAAAAAGTAGCAAACATGTCAACTGTGATGTGTTCAGGCCGGCTCAGTAATATGATTGATGTGTTCAAATGCAACACAAAAAAAAAGAAATTTGAGATTTTGTCAGCTTGTTTTTCCAGCAATATAAAATAGATAGTAAAGATGGAATTATGACCTGTTTAATGTCCTATCTTGAGCTATGATCATATCAGCAATTAAAGCAATAATACAAGTTCCATTTCAACAAAATAATAGAAAAGTATCAATAGTGATATCAATAAAGACTTGGATCATTAAGGAGTCTCGAAAATGGTATCTATATCAATAAAAATTAACGATCTCCTGTCATCTGAGAGAAATTAAGATGATTTAATTTTTTTAACCGTTAGTATCGGTTAAAAATCTTATTGGTTGACTGGTTTACCATGGACATCCCTTATATACTGTATACATGTATATCATACATTGCATGTTTTTTTGTGTTATCCCAGTTAAGTTTATGATGAATTTGTTATCATTTAATATTACTTTTAATAGTTCCGGGACGTTGGAGCAATAACCTGGTGTTTTGACACTTCAGTCTGCTCTGTGAATTTGAAGTAATGTTCAGTTTTTGAATAAAGAAGCGGCATTTACAAATGTTTATTTATTTTTATCCGATTCATCGATTAATCGAAAAAATAATCGACCGATTAATCGATTATTAAAATAATCGTTAGTTGCAGCCCTAGATTGATCCCATTGTCATCAATGTCTCTCTCCTCCACAGATGTTCCACCAACAGAATCAAGTGTTTTCCCAGGATTTTGCCCTGAAAACCCAGAAACATCACGATTCCAAACCCAGACCCAGACTGCCAGCTGGATATCATTTAAGGGTTATTGTTACCTCTTTGTCACAGCTAGGGTTAAGTGGCCTGATGCATCTGCTTACTGTGTAACAAATGGTAAGGAATTTTTATTGGAACGGCTAATACATATTCTTACTCTCTCAGCTGTGTTTAGCTTTAACCAAGTCCCTAATGTTTTTTTTGGTCATTTACTTGTTTGTATGTGAAGGTGGACATCTTGCCAGCATTGCAGATCCCTCTGAGCAAGAATTTATTCAAAGCAACATCAAAATATATGAAGATAGCTTAACGTCTTTCTGGATCGGCTTGTATAGAACTCACAGAGGTAAAGTCACATCAAAATGCTCCTTCACAAAAATAAACATCAAAATACATTTTGTTGGACATAAAAAGGTAAATTATCTCTTTAAAACAGAAGCTCTGTCGAAGTGGACAAACCCCAAATAAATTATTATAATATTCCTGTTGAATATTGAACTGACACAGACCAGATAAAAACTAGGGCTGGGTATCGTCAAGGACTTTGCGATACGATACGTATCACGATACACTGGTCACGATACGATATATCACGATATATTGCGATTCCATAAACAAGTTGCCTTGTCAAACATAACAGCACAATATATTGATAATTGCAAAGACAAATGAAGTCAAAACTTTTTCATTCACAACTTCCTTTACTATTTTTCTTCCTTTTTTTGGTTTTGGCAAATGATCAAACACTGCTGCAGCTGCCATAACATCAAAATAACAAATCCAATTCACTTGGAACTTTCCTAATTAAAAAGACATGCAGATTTGTAAACTTAAGAAAAGATATTGAGTATGTATTTGAAGAAATGCTTCATCTGGTAAAACAAAACAAAAAAACAGATAAAAAAACAGCTATAAAGAGAAAATAAAAACGCAATTTCTACTTGTCCCAAGGCATACTGATGTGGTTGGATAAAACTGCCATGGACTACACTAACTGGAGAACAGATGAACTTCACAACTACAATTTTGGATACATAAGTGCGTCAGACGGGGGATGGGGTATACAAAGCCAATGGGATAGCAAAGCATATATTTGCAAAACCCCCAAAGGTGAGACCATCATACTTATTAGATCTTTAAAAAGAGTGAATGTGGTGCAATGACAGGCATGTGTTACACATAGCGTTGAAACTCAGAAATATATTCAAGTTATTTAGATATTTAGAGTATAATGTCAACGATAATACGGGAATGATATGCCTTTTGATCATGTTTGTTTTCTTTGTAGTAACACGACAAGTTCCACCGACTGCTGGTAAGATACATCTCTATCCTTTTATTTCACTCATAACTGAAAAAAAGTTTTCCGGCTCATCATCTACGTATGTGTTTCATTCTGTACAGTTATTCCCATAGTGGATCTTCAAACCCGCAGCCACCTAATTTGGGCAGTAGCCTTGGTCATCACTGTGATTGCCATCGCAACAGTCATCCTATTTTTCCTCAAGAAGTCTGGCTACAGCTTTCCTATCCGTGAAAAGCCATCCACCTTTGGCAACCCACTCTTCTTCAACAATGAGCAGTCCCAGCCCGATGTGGTTGACTAAACTGGTAGATAATTGCAGAAGAAGAGAAACATCTGAACTGTGTGATGTAAATAACAGGAAAATCTGTAATAGATCTTTGTTGATGGAATTATTATTGGCTTGACCAATCATTTCATTGTCTGTTTAAATTTGAGGGGATGCCTCATGACTGGCTATAGGCTAATGAACAAAAGATTGTTTGTATGATGTCTGATTTATGTACAAATCTATATATATATTTGTAATCATTTCTAATCATCTCAAATTGTATACCTTATAGCAACTAGGAATTTCCTGATTGAATAAATGTACAGGGGGAATATTAATTAATACCGTATTTTACTTTAAACTACTGCATGTGCTACAAGGATTGTAAAAGGTCTTACTATAACTGTCCTTGAAGCTACTGTAGATGGCATTTGATTTTTCCTGTCTAGATAAATCACAGATGAGAATTAAATTACATATTAAAATACCTTGTTAAAAACATCCCATGGGCATTTATTTTTCCTAAACTGAAGTGCTTAGCTTTACCTTGCTCAGCTAGCTTATTTTAGGTTTTTATTAGCATGTTGTAGTGCTGACCCAACAGATACTGAGGCTACACAGCACACAGTGACCTCCATGGGCCCACCTTTAAAAAAAAAATATATATAATAGCCTATAAAATACGCAGACAGCAACAGCCGAGTTGACATTTAGTAAAGAAACCAGCGAGCAGAGGCAGGTATGGGCTTCAGACAAATCATGTGACTCACGTTGTTTGACGTCCATTCTCCTTTGGATCTTGAAGTTTCCATACCATACGTGTCCTCCCTGCGCAGAAATCTCTGGTAAACAAGCCAACGTTAAGCTCCCGGTTGTTACGTTTAGCATAAATTGAGAGTTGTTAACTTTCAATTGTTTGTCATGAGGTCAGAGTAGGCCTGTCCTCTTCACAATGCAATTCAGCATTTTCTTTTCCAGTAACATGTTCTTGATCGTATGACCACAATAAAGGCCAATTGTTTTTCTGTTGTGTGTTTTCACTCATATCTTTTTAGGCTATATCAAAGGATGTCGACCTCACCTGGGATCCCTTCATGCTACTTAAATAGGTGCAGTACTAACTTTCTCCACACATACTGGAGGACTTGAACTAAACCTAACATGCCGGGGGGCGCTGTTTTGCACATTTAATGAACCTTGGAAGACATGTAGCCTGATGGCCGTTACAACCAAAGTAAACAATAACTTTATTAAAACCACAATAATGGTTTTAGTGAGTGGGTCCCATTGACTGTGAGGTGGGTCCAGATTTACGAGGGCATTTAGTTCCACTGTGAAAAGAAAGACAGAAGGTAATAGAGTCAACTGTGGAAATGATCCACTGTCCCTTTGTGTATCCTTGTAAGGATTTTATTTTGAAAGAGCATCATGTCTGGACCGTAATCATTTAGGGAAGTGCAGTGCTGACATCTTCAAATAAAATGTCACTGTACATATTCTTGATTTTACATTTGAATAATTTTCAATGGAATGCATATTCTAGTCCAAATCAACTTCTGAATGCGGTACAAAAAAAAAATTATAAGGAAGAGATTGAATTCAGTCTAATCAAATCCAAGCAATCGTCACACACAGTTCTACCAAACGGTGCAACAGGCTTTCTGGTTCTCCTTATACATTTACATAACCTAACAAGGCAATTATGAAGTAGGTACAAATGCACAGAGATTGTTTTCAAGCAATATATTTTATCACAAGAAGATGCATAGAGTATCCAGCATATATAGCACTAGGTAGGTCAGTGTCAGCAAATCATTTTTTTTCATGCTTCCAGACAGAGTGAATTCAAGTCAATAAATATGCTTGAACACCATTTAGAAAAGTAGGAAACAAAGTATGACTAAACTTTTTAAAACCTTGTAGAAAAATACTTTGACTTTCCTTAGCAATGTTTAAAATGAATTGTTTTCACGTTTGAACATATTCCGATGTTTAAACACATGGGGGCAGAGTCAGTCAGATGTGACATTGGAGGTCTGGTTACTTGCCAAACGAAATGAAACATCCCTTTGTTCCACCTTGTAGAAACCAAAATCATGAAATGCATTAATTTGTACAAAAGCCATGATTTTCCTTTATCCAGCTATCTCAAGATCACAGGTGATTTACCTTGATATGTCGGAATCATTTAATCATAGACTCATGTGTACAGTACCTACTTGATTAATTTATTGTAAGAAATGATGGGCATAGTGTAAAAATGCTCATCACAGGACAAAGGCGATGTCTTCAGAGAGGTGTTTCTATTATTTTGTCTACCCCATTTAAATCAGTAATGGTAGGCTAAATCCCAGAAAAGTTCTCAGTATAGCTCAGTACACTTCAATAGAAAATGCGGCCCCACAATGATCATCAAGTTAAATAAAAAACTCCCTCAAACAGTTTCAATAAAAACATTATAATAAAGTAGGATTTACTGCAGAACTGTTGTATAAAATAAGATTACATTTGGCTAATAGACCAACCAATCTGTGTAAGTATCCTGTTATCACAATAAGCAAACACAAACTTGAGATCTCGAGGTAATGGATAAAATAAAATGATGGCATGCATGACCGTTCTGGGCGCTAACAATGCAAAATTAAAAACTTGAGAGCAGATGCTGACACACCGTTGCATCCATCCTTACTAAGGTCCGTGCAACAATACAGTACAAACAGATGAGTGGAAAATAAGACAAAAACCAAGAGATCATTTTGGTAAAGAACGAGAAAGATCAAAGTGTGTATGTGTGTGTGTGTGTGTGTGTGTGTGTGTGTGTGTGTGTGTGTGTGTGTGTGTGTGTGTTAGAGAGTTGCAGAGGATAGAAAATGAAAATAAATAGCAAACAATATGAGGAGAAACATTGTCTACAAAGAGGACACGCTCTGTCCTGTCCATTAGTGCATTATAGCAGCATAAAACCATGCACGCACCAACCCACAGCACAGGAGGAGCAACAGTCACTAGTGTATATAGGAATCCCTGTGCCGTTGTCGTGCGTCTCTGTCTTTATCTCGCCCATGATCCCTATCTCTGTCTCTTTCCCTGTGTCTGTCTCTGTCTCTGTCTCTGTGGTGGTAGTTGTGATGATTGTGTGCAGGATCGTGGTCTGTGTGGTGGTGCGTCCGTTGCGGAATGTGCTGGTGATGCCTGTGCTGCCGGTTGCGTTCATTGTGCTCCTGCTCATAGTCTCCCCCGTGGCGAGGCTGGCTGTTGCCACGGTGATGATGTTGTTGTTGGTGATGTTGGTGGTGGTGATGGTGGGGATTGCCGTTGTGATGCCGATGGTTATGGCCGCCCCGGTGGTTCTGGCGAGACTCCTCCCCTTCCTCCTCCGCCACATACTCGGCGTCCTCCTCCCTCTCCTCGGGAGGGTGCCTGCGCGGAAGCCTCTGGCCGTGATCCCTGCTCGACTGGATTTCGAGGCCCCCGGACGCTTGGTTGTGCTGAGCATGGCTGTGGTGCTCCGGCCGGCGCTGGTGTTGGTGGTGGGTATGATGGTGGGTGTGGTGGGTGTGCTGCGGTCTCTTTGGTTCAGTTCTCAGTAGACGATCGTCCCCCTCCCTACGGCCCTCCTCGGCCCGCTGCTCCTGCGCTGCTGGGGCCGACGGGGGCTCCTCGTCTACATGGTTCTCCCTGGAAACCTTCCTCTTGGGCGCAGCCGACTTCTTGTTTTTCTGTCCATCCTGGTATGAGAAAAATGCAATATAATGTCAACTGGATGCACGTGGACAAAAAAAACTATAACACTGAAGCCTATGTCCTTACATTTGTACCTGCAAGTCTATTTGTACAAACTCAAACAAACACACAGTTACACGCACACTCACACACACACCCACAGCTACACCCACGCACACCACACACACACACACACAAACACACACACACACACACACACACGCACACACACACACACACACACACACACAAACACAAACAGCAGCAGTTCAGGAGACAGCTGGCCCTCGAAGGCCTAAACTGGCAATCACACCAGAGGCAATATGAATATTTTTGGATGATAGTACTCAGTTTTATCATGGGACCTTACTCACACGGAAACAGACGGTTCGCTGCCTGAGACCCTTCTGCATCTGTTTTACAGCTGCTGAAACCACTCTTTACTTCACAAATAATTTGAACTTTAATTTGATTTTTTTATAACCACGTTATAAAACATTTTGTGTATAAAACATCATAAATAATGACGTTAAAGTTATACAGTACGATTATTTACTTTACTCTAAATTTACTGAAACTAATCAGTTATTCATATTTTTGTTTTCGAGGTTTCCAAGCATTGACTTTGTCAGATGTGGCAGCGAACTGGTGGTAGAACACATACTAAAATGACATCAGGATGAGTGGTTTGTACCCGTTGGTCTGAGACACAATTAGTTGCCAGTTTATTAGGTTATACCGAGTTCAGTATAATACAATAGTCCTGCAATTAATCCTTTAATTAATGAAGGCTTTAATGTTAGCTTTTGTTTTAGGTGCTGATTCAACTTTATGATTACCTTTAGATATCATCTTTATAATCTGACTTTTTAGATATAAAAATACAGTTTGATATAAATGCACATAACTTGCCGCTATGCAACTCATCTCTATTACTGCGGTGGAATGGAGAAAACTCAGCTACAGCAGACTTTGAAGGTTTCTCACTCACCAGAGGTAGACCTATTTCATTTCTTCGACTTTCCAGTGGAGAAGGATGAGGAGAAATGAAATGAAATTGTTAGATGAATGAATGGAAACACACATAAAGATGACTCTGCCTGCTCATAATTATTCATCCAACTTCATCCAGGCTTAGCGCAAAATGTACTATCCAAAAAAAAATGTTTGTGCACAATCAGCAGACTCTCTATTGATGCATTGGGTGGAATGAGATGAGATGACTGTATGACATCTTTGAAATAATGCTACATTCTTTCTTTATTTTTTATTTATGTAGTGTTTGCCCAAACATGTATTTGTGTTTCCTGTACCTTTATTGCAGGTGAGAGAGTGACGGGCAGTGTATTCTCGGCCAGCTGGGTCACCATAGCGCTGGGAGGCTCCATCTCGGGTGGATGAGTGGCTCTCCAGTACGACTCCAGGTAATCAGCAATGTGCTCACAGGCATCACTTAGCTGGTTCTCATCTAAGATGACGTCAAACATTTCCTACATGACAATGAGAGAAAGGATAAGAATACCAATGTATTTTCAGTTTGCATTTAACTCTAAGTGCTGTTTCTGGTCAATGATCACCAGTGTAAAGTCTTCATCTACAAAGACAAAGTGAAATGCATAATACTGAACTGAAATTTGTAACATAACAAGATGACATGATAGCAATCGACCTATTCAAAATAGTAGTATAACTGAACAGAACCAACCGTATCGCTGCACCAATTTCACACAATGGCCATTAGATGGCACTCACCGAGGGACATTGGGCAAGCTTGTCTGCTGCCACCAGCTGAACATTAAGATGTTTGGTCTGCGACTTCCCTCTAGTCTTGATCAATCTAGTTAAAACCTACACGAAACAAGTTGAAAGTGAGGAAGCAGAGAAAGAAAGAAAGAAAGAAAGAAAGAAAGAAAGAAAGAAAGAAAGAAAGAAAGAAAGAAAAAAAGAAAGAAAGAAAGAAAGAAAGAAAGAAAGAAAGAAAGAAAGAAAGAAAGAAAGAAAGAAAGAAAGAAAGAAAGAAAGAAAGAAAGAAAGAAAGAAAAGGTGGTTATAGTGGCTGTTGTCATTGTACAGGATAGCGTTAAGTACACACAATGAGCAGTCTGTTCAAAAGGAGATGGAGGCCTCTGGTGAAGCTTACTTTTGCTTGGGAGATCTTGACATAGACAAGGATGGGTGCCAGGGAAGTCTTGGCCACCTGCAGAGGGTTGTTGACTGTGTCTGCGTCTAGAACCACAAGCTGCATGCTGCGGGCCAGCTCAAAGATACGCTCCACCTCCCCCTGGATCTGGGCTGCAAAAGCATTACAGTCCAAACGTGACAATCTCATGTAAGATCATTGATATGTATTTAATATTGAATGCAACACCTCACACGGGTAATTCAGAAAGGGACAGTAGCTAGTCCTATCATTGCCCCAATAGCTTTGAATTGTAATTTCACAAATATAACATAATTTCTTTTAAATACTTTTTTATGACATCACTTGTAATTTCCGAATGTGTTTTTGCATTGCCAGAGCTGGAATGTGAGGATTTTTTCCCTCCATTTTACTCAATCGAGAATGAGGATACAGTCTGAATTTATTTTGAAGAAAGGTCTGAAATGGATGATCAAGTTGTACGTTTACAACCTAATCACACAATGAAAGTCTTTTAACAACAAACAAAAATCCCATGATGTGTGGGAAACTTTATCTACTGAGGAAAACCATATAATAAGATGAAAAGTTCTGGGACTGCGGGACTTTGAGGAGAGCTTGTTTTGTTAGCAAAGTTATAATATTGGTTCCACAACTATTAAATAACCGTTTTCTACATCTAAATTCAACACAATAGACTAAAAATTCAAATGACTACAACAACAACAAACAATGACAACTAAAAGTCTACCAAAATCCGTTTTCTATAGTGGGAAGAAAAAAAAACAATAGATAGAAAGTACAGACATGACAAATGGAGAATATAGCTCACAACTGTAGATGTGACCACACCGAAACACTGCCTATGAGATACCTATAAGTGGTGTATTTTTTTTGCTCAACCAATGCCTGAGTATGTTAACACATTGAACATTGGCTGTTACAACACTCATAATACAGTAGGTGATGAAAGGAAGAAGGGAAGGAAAGACATGACATGGACTACCAGTGCTTTCATACATACATACCGGCAGCATCTTGGATAAGAGAGAAATGAGAGAGACAAGAGTAGAGAAAACCAAGTGAATCGTATCCCACTTCTGTTTGACAACCATATTTTCTTTATGTAACCAAGGGGGATGTGGCCTATAGCCTACTCTGCACTGGGGCAAAGATGGATACCATCCTCATATCCGTACACAAATCAGGAATCTACATCCAGCAGCTGATTTACTTAGCTTAGCATTAAGGCTGGAAACAAGGTGAAACAGCAAGCCAGGATTAAACAAACAAGGTGTAACATGGTAATTAGAAAAGGTTTTTTCAATCCGCAAGAAAGCTAATACGTTTGTCTCCCACAATCTCAAGCCAATTTGTGGTGCAGACACTGATATCTAGCATTATTATCCCGATGAACACTTGTGTGAACACAAACCTCACAGTTTTTATTAACAAGATAGAGAAATGGTTAAAGTCTGACACATTTATTTCGGACCTGGGTCAAATAGTATCAGTTTCTTGTGTTATCCTAATTAGGGTTGCAAGTGGGTGAGGTTTACCACAAGGGACAACGCAGCGAGAGGCAATTACAAGTTACTACAGAAATTAAATGAGTGGACTTTTCTGTTGCTGATACAATCTGAGTTGTCCTAATGAGGTAATCCCCAAAGTGGTGCCAACAGGGTCATTTGCCAGGACTACTGGCTTCAGGTCGGGATGATGAAGCAGCATACCTAAATTGGAGCGGGTGTTGGACCGGTCCATTATGGCCTTTTTTCCAGGGTTGTTGAGGATGGACCGTTTAGCCAGAGATATGTCCGCTGTGACTCGTGTAATAGTAATTCTGGAGAGGACACACAGACACAGGGATTGTTACACAGTCGTGATTTTTTTTATTGGGTTTTATTTCCACATAACAGGTGTGAACACTGAAGAATTAAATCAGAACTTACCTGCCTTCAAATCGATGTTTTAAAAAGTCAAATAGTGCTTTTTGCATCATATCTGTAACCTGGAGACAACAAAGGAAACAACACAGTAAGCATGGATTTGAAATACAATTCTACAATATGACATAACGTTTCTCTGCTTTACAGTATCACAGGCCTTTTTACCAGCCAACGGTAACTTATTAAGTACTCAGACTTTAGAGTGTGTGAAGCACACTCACGTCTAAGCCCTTCAGTGACGGTCCCATTAGAACCACAGGACGCATTGTAGGCACGACGTCATACATAGCCACCTGCTCCCCCTATAGCCACAAAGAAACACAAGTTGAGTTCAGTATATGAGATAAAGTCACATGGTTTTGTGTGGGTGAAGTTGAGAATGTCTGCGAAGGCAAGTTGATATGGCAAAACAAGCAATATATCAGTATCACTGAGAGTGCTTGACTCTTAATATGAAATCTTATTGCCTTCTGAGTCTTTAAAAAAATCCACTTTCTGCACTGTTTCTTCAACAATGCGATTTTCATTAAACAGGACATACTGTATGTCTAGCACATAGACCGTATACCAGAAGAGGTGCGTTCATCATCGGATAAATGGATATCTTATCTTATATTAACACGCTTTGTGTTTGATGAAGGATTAAAGTTAAATCTTTAGACACAAAACATGATTGTACAGGTCAGGCAAAGTTGTTAAGTACTATGAGGCAAGTCACAGTATACTGATAAGAGCATAAAAGATCATTTCCACATTAACAAAAAAAAAACATACAACACAAAAACTACCTTTTAAAAATCATTGAAAGTTTCTGCAGTTTATAAAGCTGATGTGTCTATAGAAGGAGAATCAATGGGTTGATAGAGATGTCAACAGAACAACAAACATTTGAGTCACTTACCGGTTTCTTTTTCACCTGCTGATTGGCTGTTTATACAAAAGGATTAGAGAGGTATCTAATGTTAAATCACCAAATCATCAAACATTCACCAACAACAACAAAAAACCTTTTACTCAATTTAAGTCACACACACACACACACAATGACCTTGTGATGGAGGCGTATATTTCTTTGCGTTCAAATCTTGAGCTTGTTGATTTGCTGCTTTGCTGAAATGAGAGAAAAAGTTCTGAATTAGCTCAGATCTTTCCCACCAAAACAAGATAGGTTCTTTACAGTCTACTAATTCAACTGTTTGAAAATAGAGCACACAGTGTCAATGCAATAAACTCATTTGTGCTCATAGACTGTTTATCTACTTATATACGACACAGCTATTTAAGGTTTGGATGGAAAATCCCCTGAAGTGAATCAGCTCACACGGTTTCAACCGCAGTCAAAGTCTATCAGCGTAACTAGGTCAAGTCAAAATCTTTCAGTGTGTCCTGGATCCTCTATCCAGCATGTCTGATTAGAGTTAACACAACCTACTGGCTTAACAAGAGAGAAACATTTCCTACTACTATTATAGAATATTTAGTTTAAAATCTTTGAAAAGAGACCAATGGCTGTCTCAAAATCAAACAGCACTAGATTTGGAAAACCCCCCTCAGCAATATACTGTAAATACTGTATGTGCATTTTGTAATAAATGTGTTACAACATGTAAAATCATTATACAAATGATGGTGAAAAGGATTTGGGCTTGCTGCTGATGCATAACATAATCTTATAATGTATATCATTGGCATATTGTATATTACTGGCATGCTTTTAGTTTGATATTGAACTGTTGCCTAATGTTTGCATGGTAAACTTGTGCTGTGTGATGATATAATGTTGTTTTTTGTTTTACTTTGTTAGAGGTAAAAAGAGAAATGTTGCAAGTGCCATTTTTGGAATGGTTAAAATCATAATAACTTGGTAATGTGTTAGGATTTGCTATCCCTTTTAATGTTTTGATCTTTCAAGGATGGAATACCAGAAAGCCCCAGGACCACAGTGTGAGAGCTGGTTTGGGGGTATTTTTGATTAATTACTGATTAGCTATGGAACATGTGCCACGGACATGATAAGGGTCTAAGGACAGAGGCTGTGCAGATTGTGAAGTGCCTTGAGGCACATTTCTGATTTGTTGCCGACTTGCCATATGAATAAAGCTGACTTGGTTTGGACATCAAAGCCAAAGTCTCCTGCATTATGAGAGGGCAAAATATGATTAAGATGTTGTTTGTGTTTACTGTGTGGAGATATTAAATTGATAATGGTTTACCTATTCAAATATCTCATCAAACATTTGCAGGTGACAAATGTATGAATAACTAAAACTCCAGGATTAGATTAAAAAAAAAAGTTGCAACCTGGTTAACTTTTTAATTTTTTTTTTAAATAATTCATAATTAGACAAGTATTTGTTCTGTTTGTTTGCACATGTGCTGGATCAATAAAGAATATTATTATTATTGGGTATATGATGAAGATGATGATGATTATTATTGGGATTAAAAGATAAATCAGCCTACAACATTATGGGATGTGTGTTAGTTTGTAACCCTGCTGCTTTGAAGGTATAGAGGAAAAGAGGAACTGTTGCTATACATACCTGGCTAAGGCCTTGGCAGCTTTCCTCGCCTGGACTTCTCTTCTGATGAGAATAGTTTCCAGATTGACTGGACTGGGGATAAAGCCCACCACACCATCCTCCTTCACCGGCCGGCCGATCCACCACTCATTGTTAAATTTCTAGTCATTGGAAAGAAGAAGAACAAATAAATGAAAGGATTTAATCACTGGCCTAGCTCACATTTATTGTTATTCTGATGAACAAAACAACTCTATTCAACACCTATATCATTGCTTTCTATACGTTAAGTTGTCTTTATTAGTCAATTTACACAACGCACTATGAAATTCATCTTTTCGCATATCCCCTCTCAAGTTAGCACACTTTGGAGGGGGTCAGAGCACAGGGTCAGCCATAGTGCAGCGCCCCTGTAGTAGTTTGGGGTTAGGTGCCTTGCTCAAGTACACAGTGATAGAGATGGAGAGCAACGTAGACGTAATTCCAGCCAATACAAGATTTAAAAATGTCTGATGTCCGGTGCCAGGGATCAAACTACCGACTTCATGGTCACTAGTCGGCCCCACTTCCTCTAGCCATCCTATCACCTTCAATGTCATTGTTATCTACTGTACTGTACTGAGTTTACACTCGCACTTTCATCCAACGTGTGTGTGTGTGTGTGTGTGTGTGTTTGTGTGTGTGTGTGTGTGTGTGTGTGTGTGTGTGTGTGTTTCAAACCTCTTTGATATGGAGAAAATCTCTAGACTCAAAGGTGACGGCGTGGCCCGGTACGGGAGCGTTGTCGTCGTCTGCTGGCGTATAGGAGAAGTTGCAACGTACTGCGAATGCCACTGGCTTGTACTGGGGACACAGGATACACAGTTATTATTCCTATTGAATGTCACAGTCAACTTTTAACCCTACATTTCAGCCATGTAAACATTTTCTCCCAAACACAACCTCAACCCAGTACTTTGCACCAATATGCTTTTGAAGAATGATTGTTCACAGTTTGTAAATTGTGGAATTGATTGAGGGATATTATTAACTAATGCAAAAAGTAGTGGTTTCTTCGGAAGAGACACAATCACGACATTTGCTTGACAATCCATCATGTTTTTATTTAATTTTATTTTTAATAGAATTGTGTAATCAAATTTAACATTGTGTCAGCAACATTGCTCAGCTTTGGCTGCTATCATGTGTGCAAATATACAACTGTGCAGCCTAATGCAGTGCAAAATGAACATGGTCACGGTTGTCAGACCATGGCAAATGTAAATGAGCTACGGTATGCCTTTTAATCCTATCAGAGTCAAATGTCATTGGGATGCAGATCAAGCTGCTAATTACTCCACTTTGAAAAGACACAGATGTGAGGTCAGCATGGGGACGGGACGAGTATGTTTGCCACCTTAATTACATAGCACCAGTGGGAGCACATTAAATCTGTGGGGGGAGGGTGGACGATTTACTTCAATATTCAATGGGACGTGTATCAACAAGCGCTGCTCAAAAGGCAACGAGAGAGGACGCATTTGACATCAGCTGTGATACTGTGTAAAATGTGTGTAATGCCTTTCTCCCACAGAAAAACACACAAATACCCCCGCCTTTGTATGTAGATAAACCACAATCAACATCAATGGCCACAATGGGACATTCTGGCAACAACGGTAACTTGAGAAGCTGAAATAGTTTAACTGGGCTTGGTTTCAAATCCGTTTTATAGACTTTGGGCTGTGCACTGCACTCCACAGACAGTTTCTCAGATACAGCACCTGTTTCGTATTTCACATGACCAGTATTACATATGATGGCCTAAAGAGCACAACATTCTCATATATCGTTACATTTTGAAAAGCAAAAACATTTTAAAATGTTTAATTTTCAATTCATAATTGAACTGTTGCATTTAATCTTTGTTTCTTTAGGTGGAAAAATACTGAAGTGCTACACCGCAGTCGGCTGCAGTATAACCGTCAGAATTCATTGGAACTGAATCAGTAATAATCAATGTCCTTCATTATTGTCCTTCTCCAGACATTGAGCACATGAGTAGGGGATGAGTACAGTGACTCATTTGAACAGCAGAATATTGCTTTACTAATCCGATGCCCTTATGTTTGTGTTTCCTGTCTGTGATGTAATGGTGTCCTTGAGAGCAGCCTCTCTGAGAGAAGAGTTTGTTAGGGCGTTGGTGGGTCAGGGGTTGTGATGTTACCCATGATGCAACAGTAGGACAGTACCTTGGCCTTCTCAAGCTGCACCTGGGCGTTTCTTTCCTCAACGACGTCCGAGTCCTGACGCTCTCCCTGCAGGAGAGAGAGAGAGAGAGAGAGAGAGAGGGGTTGATCATGCATTGACTTGATCATCGTGTGTTGCACTATATTAGACAGAGAAGGAGACGGCACGCAAGAAGTACACAAGAAATCCTTTGAAAAAAAATTGAAGTCACTCAAACACATCAGTCTCATAGAAAAATAATTATCATCATCAAACATGACATATTACCAATATGTCATGTTTGATCAATTCTTGCTGGGATAGGATTCATTTCTCAAAGTATTGGGCATGTATTTACTTCTTATCTCTTTATCGAGTGTTCATGGCCACAAGAAACATAACCATGTTTGACTTTTCAAGGCAACCTTAGTGCAATTCTAAATATCTACACTATAACTAGTGGACTAAACTTTCTAAATGGTAAAAAGCCTAAATTAATGAGACCAACACATTAAGAAGTTTACCCCAAAACATCAGAAACCGTATTAGAAAGCATAGAGTTTCTGCAACAATGATTTTAAAGAGGGATTGAGTATTGCACCTCCAGTGTTGGACCAGCAAGAGGCACAAGACACACTGGTGGATCTTGATTTTAGGGCACAATAATATTGGTCACGTTAAAAAAAAAACACTAGATCCTTAACCTCCCCCCCCCAAAAAAAATTAAAAATATCCTGTCACACCATATCTTACTGCTTAATGCTCCCAACTTACTATGTCGTCAGATTTGGGTCAAAATGAACCCAACCCGAACATGCAGAAAAATTGCATTTGCATATCAAACTTGTTAGAAAAATTGTTCCTTTTTTATGTTGCCCATTTAGCTACAACACAAATATTTCTACAAATAAGACTTTGAAGCATATACACAAATAATTATTTGGAGTAAGATTCTATGGCTTCACACTTAAGTGCTTGTTAATTGGCAGATCATTGTGCAGCAGAAGACATTGGTGTCCTCTCTTTATTACAGTCTATGTATTGTAATCCAGTTTTAGGTATCCTCAGGTCTGTAAGGATTTCATTTACTATTCACGTAGGGTAGTTTGGGTTGACTTTCCTCAGTCCTCGATTCCGACATTGTGAACTATGGAAGTAAATGAGTGTCATCGGATTTTGACAATAAAAAGCCATTGAATTTTAAGCACTGAATATTTATGCATTGAAATAACGTATCTGAATTTTTTGCAGCATTGAAATAATGTATCTGAATTGTTTGCCTCTGAATTTAACTCATTACATTTTAAACAACTAATTTTCACCTTTATTTTACAATGTTCTCAAATTCAAAATCAAATATTCAACGTTAAAAAATTCAATGTGCCAAATTCAACTGCAAAATCCCATGTATGAAATTCAGAGTAAAACTTTGGGGACCCAAGGCAGAGCAATCGATCATAGATGCTAGATCGCATTCAACAAAGAGAGCAAGTGGGAATATTATATGCTAGCCATTATATTCTTCCCTATATAGAAACATGTTTGTACTCACCCAAGCACCATTGTTACTTGTGTTGCCGTTTGACATGGCTAAAACCTGATTTGCCTTCCTGCATCAGTCAGGGGTATCCAAGGCAACGAGCTAATATTCCCACTTGCTCTCTTTGTTGAATGCGATCTAGCATCTATGATCGATTGCTCTTCCTTGGGTCCCCAAAGTTTTACTCTGAATTTCATACATGGGATTTTGCAGTTGAATTTGGCACGTTGAATTTTTTAACGTTGAATATTTGATTTTGAATTTGAGAACATTGTAAAATAAAGGTGAAAATGAGTTGTTTAAAATGTAATGAGTTAAATTCAGAGGCAAAAAATTCAGATACATTATTTCAATGCGGCAAAAAATTCAGATACATTATTTCAATGCTGCAAAAAATTCAGATACGTTATTTCAATGCATAAATATTCAGTGCTTAAAATTCAATGGCTTTTTATTTTCAAAATCCGATGACACTCATTTACTTCCATAGTGAACCCTTGAATATCTCTATCTTGAGCATCAATGTTTACTTCTATCTTTGTATCATTTCATCAGTTCATCAGAACTTTTTATAATCTCTGCTTCCATTCAACCTGATTGACATCACTGTCTAGAGTCTGGTCTGACCCAATAACATCTCGGAGACATGCCTTTTCATTTAGTGCTCCTTTACCCTGAATACCCCACTGCCTTTAAATTGTGAGGAAGTGTCATAGCAGATTCCTCCCCGGGACGCTCAGGTTTATGAGCCATGTGTCCCAGAGATTAGATTGTCCCCTCAAAGACATGCTAATTAATGCCCTCTGTGTCATAGCTGGGAGGTGGCACAGCCTTCTGCGTCAGACTGTGGCTCTCAAGATACACACTTGCATCTTAAAGTCACAAATCACCTCTCTTGTTGCAGACAGTCGGCTCAGTCTGATGCACTGTAACAACACATTGATCCTGAGTCCTTGCTGACTTCCAGTTTGTTGCGTATATTGTTGACATGAAACTTTGGTACACAATATATTTTAATATTTTTAAACTTTCTTAATTATCCTGCTTATTGGTGAATAGTCCTCATGGTACATATTACATGTATTTTTCAGATTTCTTTTAGTATTATTTATGAAGTGCCTTCACCTAGGTTCCGATGTTACCTGTGCATATTGGCTACAGTAGCAACAATGATCTCTTTAGTTTGGTGTCATTTTAATTTGCAATGAAAAAAATAACTAGACTAGAGTCTTTGGCAACAGAAATACATCTGAGTACAACAGGTAGTGTGAGACTAGCATGACAGAGCTCTATAGAGACCTGTGCTTTTGGAAAGTATTTTGCAAATGAAATCCAGGGGTGGATGAATAGACTGTTGATGGTAGAGAAATAGTGACAGCATTGAACTACCTCTTATTCCATACATTTGTTTCCTTAACATCTATGTTTGAGTACAGTTAGAACACATGGGATACAACATATTATTCACTTAGATTTAGAGGTGTTAGTATTTCTGACATTGGAAAAAGGCAGGTTTGCTCCCAGTTTTTCAAGGTGACAACTCCATTTGGGTGCTACACACGCTTGCAGGCACGCAGGCACAGAGACACACACACACACACACACACACACACACACACACACACACACACACACACACAATCTTAGTTCTAGCTAATGTCATCCAGGCAGCAAGCCATACATGATCTTGAACTTAAAAAACCCATCCCGTGTGAAAAGTTGTCCACTGGTAACAAAGCATTTAAATATGTCTTACAGGGAGCGGAAATAAAATAGAAAATAATATCAAGTGTAATACAATCAAAGAAAAAGGGTACGACTAAAGACAAAGACAAATGCATGCGGTACTGATCACCAATATAATATTCAAGAAGAACTAGCACCACATAAGACCCAAAATTCAAAGCTAAATGTTATTGGGATTGTGTCTGGAGAAAAAGCTAAATAGGGTTCAAATGAAAATAAATTCAACTGAAAATAAATTGTGTAAAAATGACAATATCTCAAATGATCTCAAACAAAGAAAGGATGAGGACATGATGTGGGCATTAACAAGGTGCGGTGTTGATAATTAGTGGAGAAAATACGTTGCACAAAGGAGCCGGAGGATGCGGCAGAGAACAGGTCAAGCCTGAGAATTCAACATGATGAGGAGGGAATAAATGCGAAGGAGGAAGTAAATCTCCCCCGGGGGCAGAATTATACCCAGGCATGAGTGTTTGTTTACTCATGGCTGGTGTAGACATCTGTTCGCACAGCACCCGACTCTCCTGCCAGCCAATGTCACCCAGCCAATAGTACAAAACGCCCCCGCTGAATTATTAAACAATGTTGAGCTCGCTACTGCAGGTGACTTAGATGTGTGTGTGTGTGTGTGTGTGTGTGTGTGTGTGTGTGTGTGTGTGTGTGTGTGTGTGTGTGTGTTTGTGTGTGTGTGTATTGTCTGGGAGAAAGGAGGAGCTGAAAAAAAATAATGACTGGCTTCTTTGTTCTGCATTTGTGTTCCTTTGAATCTTTACTAGAGTAGAAAGTGAATCCACATCATAAGAGATATGAATTATAATCACTAACATGCAACCCATCTTGATGTCTTGATGCAACCCTTGAATCTTCTAAACCTTATAAAAAAAACTAATTTTAAAATAAAGTCTTTAATTTCAAAATCTCAACCGCACTCCCTCATTCATGCTTCCAGCTCCACCTCCATCTTTTCAGCCATCCTTCCTTCCTCTCTCTGCCCCCTTTTCTCCACGTTGGAAAGCCATCGCAGCCCATTACTGTGATTACGTGGCAGAGAGGGTGGGCACAGGAAGGTGGAGAGGACAAGGATGATGGGAGGGGTGGGTGAACAACTAAAGCCACTTTCTCTCGTATGCTGCCCCGAAGGTGACTCCTAAGCCGCTCAAAAAGCGTTTGCGCAGCTCTTTCGGCAAGTGCCAGGAGAGTACATTAGGAGAGGAGTGTCTGATTGGGGAGATGGACTCCATCCCTAAACTGAAATAATCAGAGCCATCGAGTCACCACAAGCCAGCTGGCTGGCCCGGAGCACTGCGATTCCCCCAGAGGACAGACTGAACTCTGGGTCTTAAAGAAATGCTGAGGTACATTCTTAAGCTCACATTAGAGAGACAGTGCAAGAGGTTGATCCACATTTTTACATATTTAACTCTTCTCCTCTGTTCGAGCATCTGACAGAACGTGTCTTTTCCTGCTGCTGAGCTTTACTCACACAGACTGACTTTACTGAATTCACTTTGACCACAAATCAAGATGTCTAACTGAGCGAGACAACAGGTTACTTGGTCTAATAAAGTCAGGTAAACACGTGTCCAGATTAACCAATTGTTGCAAAGCAATGCACCACTTGGAGCTTGCAGAATGGGATTAGATAAAATAGGACTTTGCTGTGTGAAAACAGCAAAACTTTCCCACATTAGCTTCAGACCAAAGAAAAAGTATCACATAATATCAAGTAATATCAAGTAACTTGTATGCTGAAATCCTACTCCCTACCTCCAAATCCAAATATATCATGAAACCCATTGCATCCTCGTAGACGGATTAAAGGACAGTAACCGTAAATGAAAAGTACGTTAAAATCAATGGGAGATAAGTTGTGGAGGTATTGAATCGACCGTTAGATCTCCATAGAGAAAGTCAGAATAATTAAGTCAGCTTGGCAGCGTACAACATCTCTGTGACTGTACTCCTCAAGGTCGAATATGTCAAACATCTAGCGGCAAAGTGTCATTCAAGCTGGTAACATGCTAGTCACATGTATGAATGAGCACCCCATTCACAAGTAGACACACTGATGCATAAATGGCATTAATAAAGGTTTTAAGTTGACAGATGAAAATATAGAAAATGTGTCTAATAATAAAGTAGCAGCACATTTTCGCTAACTATTCGATTTTTTTTAACAACATTCAAGTATTACATAAGTAAAAAATGCACAATCACATTTGAGGAATCACATCATTTACAATCTAATGATCAAGGAATTCACTGTTGATTTGGTCAAAACTGAAAAAAGAAAAAGAAAAATGTGAATGACAATGAATGAGCAAAAAAAGTGCGGATTGCTGCTTACATAATTCAGCATGCTATTATTGACTTGTCATGTTTCAGTTACATGCCCGTCCCATCTGTCACAGCTGTCAGCGATAGTGGGTTAGCGCTCACATGAGGGGATTCAGTTTCAACCAAATAACTAAACTCAGGATTTACAGGAGAAAAGTTGTTATGCAGTAGGCTACACGCACGCACGCAGACGCGCGCACACACACACACACACACACACACACACACACACACACACACACACACACACACACACACACACACACACACATACACACCACTGTAACTGCTACATAACATAAAGGCCCCCAGGGATGAACATATAACAGATTCAGCCTGCCTCCAACTTCCCCCCTCCCCTCCCCAAAAGCTCACCATGCAGCAAATGAACAGGATTTATAATCCTGGAACCGTGGTCACTAACTACTCCTATTCTCAACTCTTTTGGAAAGCAGATTGTCTGATGTTGTATTATTATACTGGTGCTTGACCTGGTGACATGGATTTGAATCGGAGTGGGACAACCCAAACCAAAATGTCTTTCTACTTTAACATCACAAAGCCCATCTATTGCTTTCATTTGACAAAGTATTGAAGTAGATCCCGTTGGGGAGTTTGCCCTCTTCAGATCATTATTTCAAGTTAAAGATTGTATTGAAAGACTGTATTATGTTTCTGAATATATCTCAGGATATATCCGTTTTCTGGGTATTAAATTAATAGAAGCTACATTAAAATGGACAAAAACACTGCCTGCCTCCCAACAAAAACCTTTCGTACAGTTCATTGTTGTCGGTGGAGCAGGTCACAAATCTAATTGTGACTAATTTCCTGTCAACCCCTTCAATGAGGTGCTGGCTCTGAGCCCAGCTGTTCAAAACCTTTTAATATTCACCTATAAATATATATTTTTGTTTCCGCGAAGGAACAATGACATTTTAGTTCAACTGTCATTTTCCCTTTGACGTGTTATTCCGTATATATTGCATTGATTTCTTTGCTTCTCTGTCTCGTCTTCATTAACAGCTTGGTCATTTGCATGCAGTGTGTGTTCCAATCAAGTTTTTTTTTTCTCAGCCCTGTCTGTTCAGCTGCTGTGCCTCATCTGTCTGAAAGAGACTGGCTCCATGCCCTCTGCCTGATGCTACCACAGAGCAGATATGGCTGGGCTGGCACCACCACCTTTACTTTGGCACGACAATCTGTCTGTGGAGTTAAAGGCTGTATCCAAGGCCCTTTCGATCTACAATTATACATCAAGAGTGGCAGCGAAGATGTACTGCACTAAACCAAATGTATGTGTATACAGTGTGTTAATGTGGGTTTTATCATTAGTCATTGTTACTGATGCTGCCAGTTCTTGGATACAAATTAGAGAAAGTGTTTAAACGTAGAAAAATACTTCAAGAAACTGATCAAGCCCCACCCCTCTGAGTTACTGTTGCTACTGTATGTCTGTTACGCTTTCCGTTCTAACAAATACACAACTATGCAGTGTGTCTGTACTACTATGATAAAATCATCAGGATTTTTAAATGAATGGGTCATTAATTTCAGACAAAGGAACATAAAAGCAAACTTCTCATTTACAGCAGTGGATCTTTTGGGATAAAATGACCACTATTGCTACAGAAGTGCAGATTGTATCAACTGTAGCTAATGTTAGCTTATCATTTTAAAAAGGCGACTCTGACTGAATTTTCTTATTGTTTCAAGTGTAGTCTGTACCATATCCACATGTTTTAAAATATGCACATTTGCTGCACAACATGTTCAAAACGTCAAGAAGCATTCTGATCCCTTTCTCATTAATTTATTTTTATTGTGGGCTCTGAAATTAACTGCATATAATTTTTTTATTTTTAACATCAAATACAATTTTCCTGTCATTTTGAAGTTAATGACTCCTCATTCTTAGCATTGAACTAATACTACAGAAAGAATCTGCACATTTGAGAAAAAAAAAACAGAAGATTTGCTACAAATGAAATCACAGCACCAAAGACTATATTGCAATACAAATAATCACAAGATGGAAAACCAATGTGTATTTTGAACTCTCTCTCTCTCTCTCTCTCTCTCTCTCTCTCTCTCTCTCTCTCTCTAACTCTCTCTGTCTCTGGCTCATGATTGTCTCCAAGTAAGGAGATTAAGATAGCATGCGTCAATCCAGGATTTAGCGAGAGAGAGACAAATGCAAAGTCCTCACAGACAGCCAACACTGCTGCGTGGACTGCTGGCGCTCAATTTCCCTGACAGTCATCAGATATCAATACAATAGCAGCATTAATATCTTTTATCTTTGCACCTTAATTCCTGTCCTGCTCTGCTCCTGTAATAGATACATTTCACCTATGATACAGAGAGGGCAATTCTCTCTCTTCTCTGCTGCGTTGCACAACGTTATGATGCAACATGATTACTGATGGTATAAGGACGGGCGTGTGTGAGTGTGGGGATTATAAAAAAACACTTTTCAGACCATTCCTGCTATGATTATTTCACCCTTGTTGCACTGAAGCAATCATTGAACCAATGCTGTCTTTGGTACTGTCATCGCTGTCACTGTTTGCAGTATGAGAATTACTAAGAAGTTTTATTTCCAGTTGAAAAGAAAACAGAAAAAGACAAACAGTATAGGAAAATAAATTCCAACAAAACATTTATCAACTTGGAAGGAGCGCAGGTATACCTGAATGTAATGCCCCAGTCACAGCAACTAAGAGGCTTTTCCTATTCTAGGTAACAAGCATGGGCCAGCACTAACTGACCGTCACACTGTAATGCAAGACAGTAGGCCATCCAGAGGCTGTGAGGCTTCCTCAAGCTCCACTTTTTCTCACGAGTCATTACAGATCTAAGGATCTGTTTTGTATTAGAAACATACTAACACAGAGATATTTAAATAAATACATAAATTGAAGGTGGTGTATCATTTATAGGTGTTCTGAAAGTTTTTCAAGAATCCTTCAAACGGCGTTTAAGGATTTTTTTTGGGCCACACACAAAACTTAAAACAATAGCAAGTTACATCAATATAAACCAAAATAACTAATGATAAACGTTTACATTAAGTTCACATTGAAATTTTATTTTTTTCCAAACAAACAACAAACATTTATAAACATGTATAACCCCTACCCACCCACACCCCAAACAATCCTTGCCGGCTATGATCTTTGTTTGGATTAGGAAATAATAATTACAACTCCGACCAGTTATTTTGCAGCAGACAGACTAATTTTTCCATCCAAAAGGTTAAAAGAGTCTTTAAGGGCCCACTCACAGGGATTCTGGATAATCTTTCAGAATGGCAGTGAGTGTTGTGAAACAAGCATCTGGCTTTTCCAATGACTGACAGGAGAATAGTTTGCTCTGTAAAATGAATTCAATTGTTATACCCGAGAAGCACAAACGGGTAGCTTTTCTCACCGAAAGAGATCCGTCATCTCAACCTCATACAGTGGCCTTCATTATTGGCCTTTCCACTGTACGTAGAATACTTTTTAAAGGTTCGTATAGGAAGAGTGTAGCTTCCTAAAGCACTACCTTTAAATAATGACTGAAATCAAATCAAATCAAATCATTTTTATTTGTATAGCCCAATATCACCAATAGACATTTTCCTCAGTAGGTTTTACATTCCATACAATATGACACCCTGCCCTTACACCCTTAGCTCGGCTGAGAAAAAACTCCCAGTAAAAAAACCTTTACCGGGATTTTAAAAAATTGAGAAATCTCAGGGAGAGTCGACAGAGTAAGTGATCCCTCTCCCAGGACGGACATACTGCAATAGATAGGTAGAGAAAATTCACGAAGGAGTTTGATTGTTGACCAGATGTTTACATGGTAACAGTAAAGTAAGGTGTGAATAGTGTGGATGCAGGAGGAGTTCTGAAATGTTCTACTCAGGTAAGAAAGACTGGCCTCAAAAAATAATGCAGTGTAAATATTGATGGTCTGTGCAGCAGAGGACGGATAACTTGACTTAAATCTGCTGCTGTAGTACTATAACATACTACAAAATAGGGATGAATTTGTGCAAAGTTTCACTCCCTATCTCCTGGTCACTATATTACACCAAGTTCAAAGCAAGCCAGAGAGTCATAAGTGAAAGACACATGTTACTAAGTGAAATGTAATCCTTTTGATTGTTGCAGGCATTTGATTATGCAACTCCCAACTGGACACATGACATGAACATGATAACTGCATGTGGTTATTATGCATCTCTCTCAGCACTGAGGCTGCTTTAGTGAGTGCAATGATGTGGAAGGGCCTCACACAAGGATTAACGCCTGTTGCAACAGATGGTGCATTCTCCTATCCTTCCTCTTAAACACACACACACACACACACACACACACACACACACACACACACACACACACACACACAAACAAACTAAATTAAATATTGCGTATTTTACCCTTTTCTTGGGAGGCATGGTGGTTAAAGCAGTCCACTTGCGTTATTCCACGACCAGATCCGATTACCGTTCACCTGGCTCAAGAAGTAGATGAGGCATGGACAAGTGTGCCATGAGACTGTGTTTGCCTCTAGAACAGAATATATCCTGGGATGCTGTTAAATGCAGCAACAACAACAAAAAACATAGTTCTTCACTTTGCCGTCTTGTGCGTAAAGTTGAAATATTTCCAAGAATCGGCGACGCGCAGGACACCGCCGGAGGCAGTGGCACGGATGAGTGGCGTGAGAGGTTTCACTTTAAGTCAGCATTGTGAGTTGGCTGTAGTTACCCTGTCCCGAGTCCTAGGGGTATTAAAGGCTTAGGTCTCGGCGCGGCTTCTGTTGAGCCACACACCGCGCTCAGTATGACCTCAAGCAGCGAACACACCAAGAAGGTATCCACACCGTCCGTACGGTCCATGCGCGCTAAATAAAATGAGTGTCTCATTAATGTCGCTCCGTCCGTTGTGCGTGTGATGTTTGATTATTAGTGTGTGTGTGTGTGTGTGTGTGTGTGTGTGTGTGTGTGTGTGTGTGTGTGTGTGTGTGTGTGTGTGTGTGTGTGTGTGTGTGTGTCCATCCAAGTAACTTCCTGTGGTTTTGGCGGCACAAATGGAAGTATTATAATGGCCTGGCTTCAAAACAACTCATTTGAACTAAAGTACCAGATTTACAGCTTAAGTACAGACAGACCTACAGTAACTCATCCTCCTGAGAGCGTAATGGTGATGTTTTTTTTGTTTTTACCCCCACCATGAGTTCAGTCTCATTATGTCACACTAAAACAGTAGGATACATGCCAAGTATCAGCCACAATTTTCTTCTTTTATCCTCAAGTTCCCCTCACGTTTCATTCTCAGTAGCCAAATTGATAAAGTAGTATGCAGTAGAGCTATTTCCTTTATAAGTTCCTTAATCATTTGTTAACAGCTCTCCAAGATCATCAGTGGCCATGACATGTTCTCTCACTAATGACCGACACAAACCTACAATACACTACTACACAAAAACAAAATAACTAATCACATTATCAAGATGTATGCCTTCCAATAGAAGTGCATTTATGAACCATATAATTAGGGGCGTATCATTCTAACAAATGAGATAATGCAACAACTAAAACTAGCAGATGAGATCATATCATTTAAAGCACTTTGCATGCAGCCCCGGGACACCCCTAAGAAATCCCAAGATGAATCTGATGTGTCAGAGGATGATTAAACACATACAAAGCTTTCCCTTGATTTTCTTCCCTTGGATATTTCCAAGTCGTTAAGCTTCTATAAACCCATCAAATAAAACAATTTAAAGGATGAAAAACTACCTGCTTTAAATTCATGGAACTAGCTGCTTCCGTAAAAGCAAAGGCGAAAACAAATGAAGAAAATGTGTTAAATGACTGTACAAGGTACATGTAGCCTACTTGAGTATTTCACATATCTTTAACTTTTATATAGATATCACTATAAAATATTGTATTTTTTGATCCCGCAATATTAATTTAAAAGCTGTTGTGTTTTTACATTCTAAACGTGATATACTTGGACAATATGATGCATTTCAACACATTAATACTTCAGGGTTAATAATATTCGTACGGTAGAAGAGTATAGTGTGACTTAACACTTGCTGGACCATAACATGAACTATCAGTGCATCAAATACATCTGTATCAATAATCCACAGAACAGACTTTTGAAGGACTATTTCTTTTGTAAACAGTCATTCCAATAAAAAGATACATCGGAAGATATAGTGAAGTACAAACATCTCCAGAGAGAGAGAGCGTTGGGAGCGAGGGACACCAGATGAGAGCGTTACATAACTGAGAATGTAAACTAATCACACTGGGCCAGGCTGTGACAGTGTCAGGCAAGATGCTGTGACACCGACCTATGGGTAAGGCACGCACGCACGCACGCACGCACGCACACACACACACACACACACACACACACACACACACACACAGAGGCTGCTGCAGATGCACACATACATGTACTGATCGAGTGGACTGTAAATGGTAGGTCACAACATTTAGTCCCGTGACCTGGGACTGAACCAGACCATGGGCTTTACTCAATCCATGACACCTCAAATCTCCTGCAGCAGGCACCAGCTCTCCTCAAGTGCCATCAAAACGCTCAAACAGAGTCCCTGCTTACCATGACTCCCTGGAAGGATCTGTGTGAAGTTCTTACATAAAGACGGTACGGTCAGTCCTGTGCTGCTTTAACACAGCCACTGAACCATTTGTACACTCTCTGCATTTGTGTCACGCCACCTCCAATTATGTGAGCATTTATGTGTGAAACTACAAGTGTGTAGTGTGTGTACTGAAAATCATTCTTAATTATTATTTATTTTACAATGCATGCATTAACTCGACATCATTGTAAATGAGGGTCACCCCTCAATTGGTCTCTCGAGGATAAATAAAAGTTAAATGAAAAAAAAAAAAATTAGGGAAGGCGCTACAAGAAAGTCATATCTACAGTACATTATCACAGAGACACCATGATTGTTTATGTGGTGTGTTGTAATAGTCCTGTGTACTAATGTAAGTGGAATAATTTATATCAAAATGTTGAACTTTTGTAGACAATTGCTTGTGTTTTCAATCAAAGTTGGACAAGAAATGAATAAGGAATATTTATAAATGTAACACAGCAATAACACACCAAAATGAAAATGTTATCTGTCACAAAAAAGCTCCTGGAATCTGTGTCGGGATTTAGCTGAGGTTAACTATGTGTCAAGTCAAGTCAGTTATATTTCTATAGCCCAATATGAAAACATCAACACAATCTTTTACCACTAGGGGCTTTACCATGCTGTAGTAGATTACAACATACGACATTGTGTGCACCGAACAGACCAACATGGTAAAATTACAGTATAGATACAGACAATCAGGATGAAAACATTTAAAATAGACTGAATCTACGTTTTTTGCTAAATTGGTTTTGCCTGGGAACAGCTTATGAGATGATAATCATGCATAAACAGCACACAACACGTGTTCATGTGCACATGTGCTCTCTCAAACATACATAAATAAGCATCTGTCACTAATCTTCTTACAACGAGAACGTGTGTGTGTGGGGGTGATGTGTGTGTGTGTGCGTGTGCATGGTGTCAAGCTGGGGCCAGTAGTGCAGAGCAGGGCAGGTCAGGGTTGACGGGGCAGCGATGGATGGCACGCACAATTTCAGGCGAAGATCCAGACCTTGGACTTCCACTCTGCCCTCCACACATCTGCCCTGACCAGAGAAAAAGACTCATGATAATACTCATGTACGCAACTGTAAACTGAAACGCTAGAATACGTTGGCCCCACCCACTAAAAACTAATTCATTCAAAACCAAATTATCAATGGAATAGAAGAGCACTGCAGGCTTTAGTTTAGTTTTGACATCACAGCTGACCCGTCAATATAGATGTGCTAAAGAACCATCACAGATAATGGATTAATCTGTCTGGAGTCCTTGAGCCCATAGAACATGTTCCTTTTTTGTTCCAACCTATAAGAGCAATTTGGCTTTGAACAAGCATGTTGCTGAAACTGCTCTATGTCCAACTTTCTAGAAACATATACAGTATAGCATTTGGCGTGAGAAAATACAGGCAATGGTATCAAATTCCACAGCAAAAAAAAAATATTTGAATGCACGCAACCTGAACTGTTATAATCCAGCTACAGCCCATACCCCTTCCATCACCTCTCCACTCCACCAACTAGAGAGGCAGTATATTCACCCAGGAGACATTTTTGTTTCTGGGATCTTTTGGCATGGCCTGCAGGCGGAGATGCCAAGGGACTGACTCCTGAACCACTCATCGTCACACACACACACACACACACACACACACACACACACACACACACACACACACACACACACACACACACACACACACACACACACGGCCCGCTCTGAGATGGAGACAGGCTTTTCATTTGACGTTCTCCACTATTTCCCCCCTGTGCTAACAAAACCCTACCAGATTTGAATATAGAATAACTCCAAAAATGCCCTCCAGAGACAGAAATAGAACTTGCAGACAATATCCTTCTGTCTTTCTCTTTGACAGTGGCTGTCTGCTCTTTTCAGATTCATAGCCCTGTAAGAACGTGCAACCAAACATTTGGCTTATGCCCCTCCTGCATGATGCAAAGACCAATCTCGCCCTCCTAACATCTGGGAGAGGAGAGACTGGGAGGAGATGGATGGAGGGAGAGAAGTAGAAAGGATGCCAGGATGCCCAGCCAGTCCAGTGGTCGGACACATATTAGGGCCTTCTGATCCCGGACAGGAGATTAAACAAAAAAAAGCATGTCACATGGGGTTGTTTTTTGTAAAACACAGAAGAACTTTAAGAATATATAAATGAATAAATAAATAAAAAGCTGCCGTGAAGAGCTTTTTTGGTCCAACACAGATACTTATCTTTGATCTCCAAAACCCATGGCCTGCGGTGAATTAGGAAATAGCAGTGTGCGTGTTGAGTGTGGAAACGAGTCAATACTGAGCAGAGCCGGCAGCGTGTTTACCAAATCCACAAGATTTGATTCAGCGTGATAATCGATTTCCACCTTAGCACTGTATGGATCTGCAGTATGAAATACGTAATATGAAAGCACATCTAATGCGCCATTCTGCACATGAAATACTGTATGAGCCGAGGCAGATATGTGTGGTACTAAAAATAAATGTCAATCAGAGACAATGCATTTCTTGTTAATTAATCAAAACTCAGCATGCTATTTAGGATGTAGGCTATTTTCCTTACAGACGTTTAATACATGGCAGAGCTTTTAATAGTCAGGCAAACATTGGGGCATTCACAGGTACTACAAACACCGATATCTTCCTAGTTTGGATCTAAAAATTGCTGCATTATCATCTCTCCACATTTCCTGTCTGCCCCTGGCTTATATTTGATCAATTAAGGGCAAAATTCTGTGATTTCCTGAAATGTTTTAGCAGATTCATCTCATGGGGATAAGCGAGACCCTGCCCTTCACCTGTTGGCCATGCCGCCCTGACACTCAGCAAGATGAAAACAGCAGTAGCTAAGCAGAGAACAGTCAGATGTCTCAAGCATCTTCTTAGAGCCAGGCAAGCACTTAAGGTAATCCAGCTCTGTTCTATGCCAGCAGAGGCCACACCTGGAGGAGTATTTCTTATAAAAAAAAAAAAAAGCAATAAGTTAATAACACAACTGACTGAAATATTTTTGTTAAAATTGGTTGATTTGAGAAACGTGTCATAAACGGGTCCTTTAAATCGGACATGTCTACTTGAAAACAAAGTGGTGAAGTTTTTCTACTCAGACTGTCAGATGTGAATAGTTTTTAGAAGCTCGATGACAGAAAACTATCCAGAATTTCACAATAAAGATTACATATAGGATTACAGAAAACATTGTAATTGAATAAAATTGTGCAGAAGTACATCTTAACTGGTTGGTCATCTTTTGGCCCACGGATTTATTCCTCGACCCCCTTAGGGGACCACAGCCTCCAAGTTGGGAACCACTGTCTTAAAACAAAATGTGACTTAGATTGCTTCATCTTTTGTAATCTCATTGAGGACTGTATAGTTTGAATCAGACACATACAATATCATAGCAAATGGAGTGAAAACCACATTAGGCATAAAAGGCATAACACATTTATCATAAGCTTTTTCAAGCCTGGGTGCAACTCACACATTTTGTGGATTATTTTTCTTTTTATCTCCTTACATTTACGTGCCTTCCGTGGCTCAGGGTTATAACTCTTGTTCAATTGTTGTAAGCAGAAAGAAATCAGTGACACCTTGCTAAATGCGGGCACCCCGTCCCACTTTTTTGATGTGTCACTGCTTTCAGCCTGTGCGCCGTGTAGTAAGTGTCTTGTTGCTGAGGTGAGCACACATTGCATGCAGCGGTGCGGATTGTGCTAATCTGTGAGGCTCCGGTGTTGACAGCCTATTGAGCGTTTAAGGGCTGTGACAGTAAGCCTATTTCATGTGGGAAGGTGGATACGACTGGGTCCGCTGCAGTCAGCGCCATCTCACAATGCACGGCTCGGACACTGTAGAAACAGCATTGACAAGACTTGGGCAGGGAGAGAAAAGCAACAATGACTACAGTGATGAAGCAGCAGACAGACTGACAGAACGGAGAGAGAGAGAGTTAGAGGAAAGACAAGAACAGATAAAGAAGGAACAGCCAGGAGAGGGGTGAGACCGTCCTCATTGCTCCTCTCTTGTCATTGGTAGGACAGAGGAACCCTGGCTGGTAATGAGATAACTGCACCTGTCTGACCCCCTCCTGCTCCCCGGATGATGCGAGGAAAAAAGCTCTTCTAAGCAGCTGTCACATAAAATCACTTAATAAGTGCATGCAAAAAGTGAATAAAAAATCGTTATACACCTTGGTGGTGTTATCAAACTGTTGCCTCGCAGTGGAAAACCATTCAGACCAGAGGTGAACACATCCAATAGGCCTACATTGATTGGCTCCTCCCTAGGTCCATGTTTACATGGAGCCCTGTGTACTTGGATCAATACAGTAGTTACTGTTTGACACTGTCACCATCTGTCCTGATCAACTGCAGCGTGGCTGAAAACTCACATAGACCATCACTGAGTTAACACCGTAGCAGCAACATAACAGGTTGTTAAAGAGTCACACTCACAGCTTCTGGTAGACACCTGGAGTTATTTGGCTCACATCCTCCAGATCCATTATTCATATCAGTGACTACACATACAATACTATAAATGTGAAATAGTCTGCAATGGCTTGTGTCAGGGCAGTTCCTTTTAAGATGTATAGGCTATCAGCCCCCCCTCCACCTCTTTGCTATAAGACAACTCCACTGTTGCTATGGGATCAAAAACATGCGTATGGATGCTGCGACGGCTGTACTTACATAGGTGGACTGCACTCTCCGCCAGTGTCCCAGCCCACAGCAATACATCAAGACATCCAGTGGGGGGAAGAGGAGGTGGACAGGCCGACCAGAGCCTATGGGGAGTGGGGGGTTGAGTCCTCTCAGGCCGGGCTCACACACAGGGTCTTCATGGCACTGGTGATGCACCTGGTCGCCAGGAGTTTGTGGATCGCACGAAGAGAAAGAAAAAGAATCCAATTGTATCTGTGTCCACAGGTTCTCGCATAGGTAGATCACCTGGGGTTTCAGTGACAGGAGTTATATCCTCAGGTGAGTCCAGTTGATCGGGACGCCCAACGTCTCAGAGCATCTCCAAGGTGATGTGGGGGTGCTGCCGTCCCAGGGACAGTGTTGGAGTGTGAGGTTTGTATGTCTTCTCATGTGTGTGTGTGTGTGTGTGTGTGTGTGTGTGTGTTCTCACCTCATCTCAGAAGGACAGGTGGTTCATCTGCCATCCTGTTGTTTATTTACCCTTCCCACAACCACACCCCACCCCACCCCTCCACTCTACCCCCCCTTCCAGCCTCCCTCTGTCTTAAGTCCCCCCCTCGACTAGTCTTGCTACAACAACTAACTGTCAATGTCTTCCATGTGTGTCCCCTTCACTGCTCTCTAGTCTGTCCAGTAGAATTGTCCAGTCATAGCTCTCGCATCACTCCACGTCCCCCGTCTTCGCCTGTGTCCCCGTCTGTCCCTCCCTTATAAAGCCCCATCACCCTGGGAGTCTAGATACAGAGATTTCCAGATTTCCAGTTCTGTGCAATTCTTCTTTCCTTTCTCCTTAAAAAAACTCCCAGCTCTGTATAGCTCCTCCTCCAATATATATCTTGCTCTCTCTCTCACTCCACCACAACGCTGCCTCCCTCTCTCAAGGGTCCTGCTTACCTGAGTCACTCCTTGCACCCCAGTTGTGCACGTGTGTGTGTGTGTGTGTGTGTGTGTGTGTGTGTGTGTGTGTGTGTGTGTGTGTGTGTGTGTGTGTGTGTGTGTGTAGGCTGCAGCTCAAGCTCGCAGCTCTCCCTCTCTCTCTGTTGCCATGCTATAGCAGGTAACATTCGGCTAGCGCAGGAGACACACAGCCTGAATTCAAATGCGCCCTCCAGCCTCTCATTTACAAAGCCTCCACCCATACTTAACAGCAATCTCCCCTCCTCTCTCTCTCTCCCCGGCATCTCTCTCTTTCTTTCTCTCTCTCCCTCCATCCATCCCTCCCTCCCTCTATCTCATTCTCCTCATCTGTTGTCTGCTGCCACCACTTTTGCTTCCTTCTGTGTCATTTATCCTCTCTGCCGACAAGCGCTCTCTCTTGTTTTTCACATTACCTTGAGAATGGCATGAGGAGGCACTGGGGATAATTCTGCTTCTGCTGAATGCTGCAACAAAACAAAACAAAAGATCTCCCTCTATCATAGCAGTTGTCTATACATCACTGATTCCAAAACCCCATCAACCCAAGTTCAGTCAGAGTATTTCAAACTTGTTTCTATAAGTACAGGTGAGTGTCAGTCATCTTCTTTTTTTTTTATTCAATTTAAGCTAAAAGTTAAGTGGCTCTTTCAAGTTGTAGCTATATGTGCAGTGAAGCATTGACTAAAATGCACTAACATCAGCATGTTCAGCAGGTAATGTTGAAACTAACTTGGTTGATTAGCAATAGAAAAAAAAAATAGTCTGGTGGGAATGTCATTAGTTTTGAAAATATTTAGTCATAAAACAGTGTTTTGACAATAAACATTTTGTCCTAGTGATGGCGCTAGATGAAAGGGTATCGACGCCATTGTGAACAAAATTAGAGAGCAAAAAAACTACAACAAAAAAGATGTTTTTTGCTCACATTCACCTACTAGGGAGGAAAAGATAGAGGAAAGACAAAATGATTGGAATTAATCCTCTAAGGAAAGTTTGTCAAAATGTGTGGCAATCCATTTTATACAAGAGGAAACTGGGCTAGAACAAAAGACTATCATCCTGTGACCACAATGGATATCCATACAAAATGCCATGTGACAGACCAAGATTTAAAGCAGCTAGCATAGCTAAAAATAACAATGAAATAAAGTGTTTTTAACAAGAGAGCTTCTTGCATGCTGAATATGAAGTAAAAACTGGATAAATCCATGCAAAGCTTCTCTAATGGTGTGCGAAGTTGATTTGATGACAATAAAAGAGAGTTAGAAATGAAAGCCTCGGCCTCAGAGAACTTTTCACAGTGGAGAGGGATCTTACAAACTCTGATCAAGAGGAATTGATGCTGGCTTTGATCATTCAGAGCGCTTGTTCTGTGTCACAGGATGAAAAAAAAGACTCTCCGCCTGCCATCTTACTGTAAAATGGCCACAATAACTCAAGCTGCTCTAATGCTTTCTTGCAGATTATAGTATGAATCATCAAGGAGGAGGATGGTCGTGGCTATGGGGAAATCAAGAGAAGTTAATTTTAGTTTTTATAACAGTAAATGAAAGCAGGCCTAGCCTCCCTGAATAACAGCTGCTTGTCTATCATTTGGGTGTATAGTTAATAAAGCCTTCCACAAATCCTCCTTTTCACTGAGGTAATACATTTCAGGCTGATATAAATTTCCATTTAACATTTCGGCAAATTTTCAGTAGGATGTTCTTGTTGAGATACATAAGCCACCGATTTGTCAATTCCCTTAAACAATTTTTCATGTAGTCCTGGCTCATCCGTCAGACAGACAGAGACCAAGTGCTCCAAGGGGCTTTATCCTGTCACTGTGGCATTCTGAGCACACACACACACACACACACACACACACACACACACACACACACACACACACACACACACACACACACACACACACACACACACACACACACACACACACACACACACACACACACACACACACACACACACACACACACCAGGGTTGAGATGATGCTAACTGTCAACAGAAGCAAGGAATTAGAAGCAGCAGGACACAAAGAAAATCCACTAATCCGCTTCTGCTTTTGCAATGGAAAATTGCAACAGAATCTTGAGAGAAAAACTGAAAATGAATACAGTGTCTTCAGTGAGGAGTAACCTATATGATTCTCCAAGTTGATGATAACAACATAAGAGCTTAGTTTAGGAATATGGCATTGTAGTTTTTTACAAGCAGATGACAGTGGCAGCTGATAATGACTTGATTTATTATCTCTGCTCAAACAAGAAGCTGCTGGATATATAACCATGTTGTTTCTTTTTGCCATAAAATTTGACAGTTTCCAATTTGACATATTCTGCAATGTGCACCTTAGTTGGGTTTTTCAGTTGTAGGTGTTTTGTACTATTAATCACTGTCCTAGAGCCGCTCCAGCTGCAGTCAAATGTAAAAAATAGTGTCAATGTATTACACCTGTGAAAAAACAAAGGATATTTATTCAACATAGATTGTTGTTTGAAAAATTATATTTTGTGTACAAGAATTTGTTTTGTTGTCATTGCTCTTTGAGTTTTCTTAACAGGATTATTACTGATAAAAAAGGGGAAAAGAATTGCAGGGAAACAAAGAATTAAGAATATATAAATACATTTGAATCCAAAAAATGTCACAGAAAAATGAGAACAGGTGGCTCAATGTACACTCCAACCTACACATCTCTTTTTGTCTTGTTTTAAATCAGGAATACTTTTTACACTTTGATTCAGATGAATGGACTTCACAATACATCTGCAGCCATCGCAATACAAAACATGTTTTTCTCCTTCATCAGTACCCACTGCATGTTTCTCTGGTGCTTGCTCTCCCTGCACATAAACACACCGACTGTTCAACCACCCACAATCAAAACGGATCTTTCATTAAACAACAGGATGTGTTATCTCCTCCTCCTCCTCCTCCTCAAAACATGCTCTGGCCTCTGAAAATCCTCAGCCTGGTCAGGAATGTGAAGTAGAGAAAAGTCAGGCTCACCAGCACATTTTTCAACGGGTACAACACAGGAGTGACATAACCAAACACAACAGTGAGAGCCACTCGGAGGACGAAGAAAGGAAGGTCTTGCAGGGCCACTCCGGCGGAAGACAACAACGGGTTGTGAGGAGTAATGACCATGCGGAGAGTGGACAGGAAGGCCAGGATGTAGACAGGGAACACCCAGGCTGAGTAGAAGACCGCCGGCTCTCCCCCTGCTCTCACCATCTCCACAGTGTCTAGCCAGAAGAGGAAAGTATCCACACACACCTCTGACCTCAGGTCCTTCCTCCACAGAAAGCCCAGAGGACCGGAGTAGGAGCGGGGCCGTGAGGATGAGGAGTACAGGTAGGCAGTGCTGGCAGCTATAGAGCGGCCGGATGATGGGCGGCTGGGTGATGTGTGGCTGGGTGATGTGCGGTCGGGTGTGCTGGTGGTGAGGCTCTGCCATCTGCCCGAGGTGCCTCCGTTCCTGGCCTCTGGATGGCCTTCGCTCTGACCTTCGCTCTGACCTTCTTGGCCTTCGTCAGCGTGCAGCTGGCCCGTTACCGTGGTCACCGGCTCCAGGTGGGTGAGGACGGGGCCCGGCATTTCAAGGTCAGGGTCCAGGCTGTCTGCTGCAAATGACAACACCAGCTGTTATACACTGTATATTATAAATATTATATGGTGTACTGTATATGCCTTTGGCCATTGTGGTATTTTGTCTTTTGTCAATTGATTCTGACCATCATCATTTATTCTACAGAGAGTTGTTTCTCCCTTTTAGTAAACCTTCCTTAAAGTCCATAACTAAAACTTTTTTTTATTTGTGAAATAATTTGTTTGATTTGTCTTCATATTACCTTGTTGCGTAAGCCGTGTCTGCTTGTTTTCTTTTTGGAAACAGGTTTGGTTTTACTTTGCTTTGTTAAAGAAGGTTTTAACACGAAAGGGCTTTACAAATAAATAAATGTAAATTTCAATTGGAATATGAATGGGGTGGATAAAACAATAGAAACGCAATACAGTTAAACAACACTATGGTCATGAAGTTGAATCAACACGAAAAAGCCTGTCTTTGATACGTTGGATCAAACAGAACAAACACTATCAAACATAAACACTAAGAATGCAGGATAATTAGACATGAACATCATTTATTCTTAAATTCTTTATAATGCTAATACAACTTCAAGACCTACACTTTCCGATGAGCCTGCAGGGGCGTATCCTCTCTATGACGTCCACACAGATGAGGGAGAAAAGCACCAAGGACACGGGCAGTTCAGTAAAATGGTCAAGCCTGTTTCCGCCGTCCACCTGCACCTACGGTACCACCAAAAAACATAAATGTGAATTCAATAGTGCATAGAACGGATGTGCCATTTAGAAATCATGAGAGATGAAGCAGGATGAAACCAAATCGAAACTCATCATTATGGCATTTGGCACGCGGACTGTGAAGGAGTAGCTCCTGCAATCCAAGTTTTATGAAGCCACATGTAGTTTATGAAGTTTTTATCACCCCATCATTACAGACATTAAGATGCTGCTGAATGCCCTTAACACAAGATTAGGAAATATAAGATGTATGAATATGTCTGACAAGTCTTATGTTCATATTTATGCTTAGTTGTCTGGGAATATAATAGTTGAGGACACAGTGTCAGGTTTGTGTATAAATTCCAGTCTGTTTTTTTTTTTACAGCGGAGGATGGTATTAAAGAGTCGGTTAATGGCCAACCTGTTATGTTCACTGTGGGTTACTGAACAGCCCAGATATAGAGTACAGTCTCGTGACGGTGGACACACATTCCTCTGTCTTTTTCTTGTACTTGCCAAAAGTCCTTTCTTAGTACAGACAGAAAGAAAATATTTGAATGCAGCCTCACGAAGCAAACTGTCAAGAGGCTGAGCAGAATCGGTGACAAGCAATCTTTTTTCTTCCTCTGTGGTGCAATGTGCCATGGCGGCCATCACTCAGTGGATAATTATAGTGCTCCAAAACCCATTGTCTTACACGAGGGGATCATGGAACGAGCTTGTGCCACAAATGGACTGTTTACAACAAATATGCCTCTTCAAGGACCCCGTCAGAGCATGACAGAACAAAACATCAACATGTGCCCCCCGTGGCGGAAAGAGCTATCAGTCTTTGATGACATTACCTTGGAGCTGGCTATTAAAATAGCAAAGCATGGTAGTGTACACAGGATGAGATACGCCAGCGCTGTCGGTCTCCTGAAAAACAAAAGAGGTCGTTTTAGTTCATATTTGAATTACGATCATCCCTGTATGATGAATAATAATAGCTCCTTTTTTTTAAATCCAATTCATAAAGTATGAACTACATTTTGGCATTTAATGTTCTGACTTACAGTGGACAAGAGTGGTTACATATGTTTACTCAAGTGCTGTGCTTTAGCAGTTTCTTTTTTATGCTACTTAGTGCTATTCAACTACATTTCAGGAGCAAATATTACACTTTTTACTCATCCTATGTCATGTATAGGTGGCAGTGGCTTTGAAGATTAAAGTTACAATTCTGTGATAATGAAAAAGGCCAGTACAAAAGTAGCACAACAGTAGTCATAAAATCAGTAGACTGGCTCAGTGATAAGTCAGTAATAAAGTGACATCTGCTAAAGACGAAGTAAAGTCATCACAGCAAAATCCTAGCAAGATCGTATCTACGATCGAGCAAGGGTGCATTTCATTGCTTATGAAATTTTAAAAAATCATTTCTGAAGTGTAAGTTTAGTTATTTATTCTCTCAAAGGTACATCACTTTAAGATTAAACATACAAAATATAAGCTATTGTTAAAGATTAAAATACAAACAAGCTATTAAGCAGTTAAAATTAGCTCCACAATAAATAGGCTACATTACATTTTTACTTTCTTTACAATACTGCAATCAGTGCTTTTATTTTGTCAAGGCGGTTTTTATTTAGAAAGGCCAAAGTCCCAACTTTGCCTCAAAGGGGTTTGTGTTCAAGTCATTTTGACTTTGTTCTCTTATCTGTGTCATCTCCAAATTTGTTTTTGGAAGATGCTATCTGGCCCAATGACATTAACTAAACGTAACCTCTTCCCAGCAGCTATACGCCTACTCACCACTGTACAATCTCCGAGATGAACCTGCGCTTCTTTAGGATCAGATACTTGAGAGGGACCCACACCAGCAGGGTCACGGAGGTCAGGTAGGCGATAGAGAGGGCCACCACCAGCCAGTAGGCCGTTCGATCGAATCCCTTCATGTCACGTATCAGCCCGGCAAACCTCTCCATGGTAACAATGACGGGTACGATGAGGGCCGCAAACTGCAGCACCTCGTACAGGATGAACTTGACCGTCTTCCCCGAGGGCATTGTCCCAGAACACACAAACTCACGCTGCTGCTGGTCTGAAGATAGAGCGAGAGACTTTGACAATCATCTCCCACCAAATGAGCCAGTGGAGCCGTTGGACTCTGCACACTGACACTGCTTACACTGCACTGGGAGGCTGTATATTATTTTATTGCTGAGGTAATGTGGTGGTCATGCTCACCTTTTTTATGGGTCCACAAAGGAATTCCCATCATTTCAAGGAGAAAAAGTGACACTATAAGTTAAAGTTCTGGATAAGGTACTTGACAACCTCAAGAACCATGTCTGGTTTAATGGTGGTTTTAATCTTTCTTTTGACAATAATCAAATACAAACTTTATGTAGAATTGCCACAAAATGAAAAATATTATTTAATGTAATTCCAAATAATTCCCTAACACAATTACATTGACATGTTCTTGGGCTGTTAAGTTTTTTCCTTTCTATTGTGGGTCACTTGACAATTAAATGTCTTCAATCGAGCCTTGTTAGGTCTCATACACGTTGATCTCCATCTAGTGGCAAGGCAGAGCACAATTTGTAAAGCTCCCCAATACTTTTCTTTACTAACATTACATTTAACTTAACTATCAACAATAAGTTAAAGTTTTAGGGGGTAAAACGACTTACTACCCTTAGTTGCTTGATTATTAAGTATACCTCATTAAAACCAATACAACCTAATACAACAGTCCTGTAATAAATCCAACCTTTATGAAGATCGTAACTATCTGTTTTTTGTTAAAACATTTTTTAGTGCTGCGGTGACCCAATTGTATGGTCCTTTTGAATGCTGCAGTTTGTGGTGCTGTTGAATTTAAATTACATTTTACTGCATTACGCATTATAAATGAAGGTGGGATACATATTCCAGAACATTTAGGAGATTGTACATCAACTGGCAACTGAACTGAGTGTAAATAAAGGGAGGACCCTGTCATCTTGTTTCGACTCTAATATTGTCTAAATTGGTGCACATTACATTTTTCCAACTGAGCCTTGCCTGCTTCAAACCAAAATTGTGAGGAAAAAAAAATCCAGAAATCTCTATGGAAATAACCAAGGCTGTTCCAACTTCAATCGAAAAATAAGCGTGTTCAATTAGGACTCCATCGCTCATAAAGGAGTGATTGAAAAAAAGGGCCTTTATATCTCCTCTCATCTGTGAAACTCTTTGAAGGTTACATTTTCTCAGCAAAGTGTACAAGTGCTCTACAAAGTGTTCTAAAAATAAGAGAACAAAGTCATTTTTATTATTCTGTACATTTGGCCTGGTTTTTTATTGTGAATACCAATTAATAAGTAATGGTTAAAATAATACATACAAACAGCAGGGTACACGTTTAGACAGATCCTTTACAATAATGATTAAAGCCTAAAAACAGGCAGCATCTCTGAATCCTGTGTAAATAGTTACATTGGGGATGCAGTCGAACACTGGGGTGCAACAAGACGTTACATTTTGGATGATGTGTGGTGATTTACCTGGCTTTTTGTGCCAGAATAGCTGCCAGACTTTATATATTTGATATTTTCTGCCTTCCTTAGTATTTAGTTGAAGGCAGAAAAAAAGAGGATCTTTCGTTTTAGAATCAGATTGGTTTGAATCAGTTTTTGTTTTATATTTAAAGTGGCAAGGTGTTGGCTATGAGTACATTTGAAACATAGTATGAATGACTGAAATTGACAGTCAGAATAACACACCAATTTGACCTGCAAAATCTTGTTCAACGTATTCATAATTCCTTCATGTATTTTCATTTAATATTATACAACATATAAATATGTTTCGCGTTTCATTAGCTTCCTGCAATCCAGTCAGTGTGTGTAAACAACCCTTTCCCAAAGACTGAATATGTAGTAGTATTTACTAATTATAGTTTTAGAAGTGTCACTATAACCGATAGCTTAGGGAGACCTTTGGGGGAAAGGTGTTTACAAATGCTGACTGTACTTACCAGAACTTCATTTCAAATCTGCTACAGGTAGAATTGGTTTTAGTGTTAGAGAACTCTGACATAGGACATGTTGGAAATGTAAATAGGGGGGAGGTTCGATCAGTCCGTTTTTTCACATTACCTTTAGACCCTACAGTACAATAAGCATGTATCAAACACAGAGACAAATGCCCATGTGGGAGATTTAAATATACAACTAAGTTAGGCAGAATATCACATATTCAACTTTTTCTCTGAAATACTTACATCCTGCACTGCGTCTCAATCACCATTTAAAATAGCATAACAATAATCAAAACATAAATTAAAAATGCACTAGAAAAAAACATAGTATTTTTTTTCTCCAAACACTGACTAAAGAGAATGCTTTAAAGACACTGGGGGCGGTTCAGAGAGTTTGCCCCTTAGTAGCCAAGTCTGTGGTACGAGTCTGTTAGCACAGCTCCTGATCCTTGGTTCTCATAAAAGGGAAACTCTGCAGTCTGTACTAAGGGGTTATTAATGATAAAAAAAAATGTTTTTGATTCTTCTGGCATGTGAGCATTCTTTCACTTTGTTCTCTTTGGCTTTCACACCTTTTGATTCAACATCACAACTGCAGAGTTCCCCTTTAAGAAACTTTCCGGAGCTGTGCTAACATACAGCTCCACCAATGAGGTCATCGTGTGGCTTCACTACTAGTTCATGAACAGTATATACAAGAGTCATGTGCATGCTTGAATTCCTCTGGTTTCTTTTCCCCTCTGACAAAAAAAAACAAACAAAAACAAAGTGGCTTCAGTTTTCAGTACTTCTAAAACTTGACAACATATACAGAATGAAATAGCCTAACGTTTTCAGCACTGGCTAAAAGTCCTTTTTCTGATAATACAAAACAGAGGGTTAAATTTAGTCGATGCCCCCCTTTTGTATGAAATGATTAGCACTGTAGTTGTGGGTGAAAAGGCTGTGGCAAAACTATAGTGTTAGTGTGTGAGTGAAGGTAGTTTATCAGCTGAGGATGTGTGTACCAACTGGTGCAGCTGTGTTTGTGTGCGACTGGCCACTGCTGTACATCTGCCTGCAGTGTGTTTGAGTGTCGTGTGTGTGTGTAGCTCCAGTGTGCATGTTGAGGTGCAGTGTGATGGAATGCCCGTGTGTATTAAACACATCAATCTTTTTTTCCAAAGCAATCGTATGCTTCATTTAACAGGTCTGTCATTTCTGAATAATTTCCTAGGATATTTTTAGAATTATAGAATCAGATATTTGTTATAGATAAAATCCAGTAAAAGATCAGTTCAATTCATTTCAAATTAATAATTTCTAATGTAACCAAAAATGTACCTACTCAGCCAAACATCCAAAAATATATACACAATAATACATGACTAAGAAAGGAAAATTTACTTTGTTTTAAATAGCTGTTCTTTAAAAGGATATTTCTCTGCTCATGCATTCACTTAAAGCTTGACTAAGAGAACTTCAACTTATAACGAATGATGTAGTTATCTCCTAGAAAATTATTTGAAAACGACAGACCTATACGAGCATTACCAAAATGAAATCATAAATAGGAAGCTAAATGACAATGGACAATGAATGTATTGCTATCGGACCGAGATATGGAGGCGATCGGGCCTGAACGTGGACCGAAAGTTAAATAAGTGCAACAGAAGCTCAAAGTGCAACTGAAGGCTCCTTCATGTCTTCACATCTAAATCATGTAAAGCCATGCAGAAGAAGCGTGAAATACAGAGACATTAATAATTAAATACAGCCCTAAAAAGAACGCAGTGTCTTTTTTCGGTGCGGATTGGGGGTGAGCTCTTAAAATCAAACCCTCATGATTTCTTCTAACCCTGGAGTGAGACATGTAAACTGGATATTTATTAAGATTTAAGAGCGACAAGTGTCGAGGCTTGTCTACACTATCTGATTTCTTCCTTCTGTCTGGTGTTCCACGATAAAACAAATCATAAAACGTATAATAAAATAAATGATCTACGACCAGAATTTGATCAGGTCTGGTGCGAGTATGTGTGTGCGTGAGGATAACATTGAGCTTTGGGGACCCTATAGCAAGGCCTTTTCTGAGTAGGGGGCCTGTGAGGGGTCTGAAGAAGGTGCTATGCTGGGGCCAGAGGGGGCGCTGTAGTTGGGCGTCATGCCAGCGTGGGTTGTGCCCTGGTTCTGGTAGGACTGCATGTCTGCTGGGGCAGCTGCAGAGTAGACTGGCGGCTGGCCCATGTACATATGAACGTCACTACGGAGAAGAGCGAAGTCACATTAATTACAACACCACATAGTAGGTGGAAATCAAACTCTAATAAAAGCCAAATATTGTCTCAATTAATAGCCCCTAGCAGCAACATCACATAATGGCAAGATAACACTGAGAGGAATAGTACTTTCAGTCACAGATTTGAATTGAATTGAATACATTTATTTAAGACATATAAAAAAAATTAAAAAAAATTAAAAGCACGAAAACAACAGTTTTGAGCGCTGTTAGGTTATCGGCAGTAAAACTCACCTCTTACTTTAAATGTTAAAATGTATAAAAGAGATTATGCCATTTGAGCTGCTAGGAGTCTCCTAATGTTGAACGTCTGTAAGAAGTGTCGTAACAGCATTCCTAACTAGTGAATGTATAAATAGAATTTTTGTTGGTGTAAAGATAAACTACAGCTGTAAATTTAGATTGTATTGCAGACAGCATGGTTAATATTGAAAAAGCTTTGAACTTGCATAAACAGTAAAACAACTGGAGCAGATCATAAAACAAGCATCTTAATACACATACTTACACAACAGGAGCTATAAGGCTGCAAGTTAAGTCCTGGCTCCATCTGCTCTTTGAATAACTAAATGCCACAGCCACTATTTTAAAATGTACAGTAACCAAGATGTGTAAAGTTAAAAAGCGATAATTACACCCTAGAAGAGGATGTTAAGTTTTCAAACGAGCAAGGAAGTAAATGAGGGGGTGATATTTTGGCAGTATGATGTGGTTTTAGAATGGCTACATTTTTTAGTTTTCTAGTAAACCAGAAAAACCATGCCAGTGGGAAAACTCTTGTGAAACTGACCTTGGAGCAGGCTGACCGGGTATGTGGGTTCCAGGTGGAAGCTGCTCCATGGGAACAGTGTAACCCTGCACCGCAGTCCCACTCATGGCATAAGACCCTGATGGAGGCTGACCAGGGTACACCTGTGATCACAAACATGCAAAGAGCATATACTGACAGTGAATGGTTGAGTAAGTATGCGGAAAGTTCAACCAAATAATATTGAAATCAAACACCTCATAGTACAAGTCCAAGCAAAAGGCTGGTGTTTCTCTTACAACAGCATGCTACATTTTCTCATATGGAGTAAAATCCATTTGTCTCTCTACAACATAGAGCCTCTTATTTCTCCTGAAGATTATGTTCATAGAATGTTAAATTCAAACTCTTTGATAAAAAGGACAGTTTCTCCCAAAATGTAACTTATTATACTTCTTTTCTAAGGTTCATTTGATGAATTAATTACATCCAAATACTTTTGGTATGATTTATGAGGTTTGGAGATATCAACAATGTGTACCTCTGGATCATTCAAAGACGCTTTTATGAACAGTTGCAAAGGTGCTAAAAAAAATATCTAATAGAAAATAAAGTTGTGTTTTACTTTTGAGTGAACAGCACCTTTTAGGCTTAGTGTGCCTTATTCCATTTTGTAGTTTTGACTTTTATGCTTGTAAAAATACTTTACCTTTTTTTTTTTTTACTGTGATGGGCATCAGAGCCTGGTTGAAATATTTGACAAGGTGACTGCTATACCTGTTGTGCACCGTTGGCAGGCTGCTGCATGTAGTACTGCTGGCTCTGCAGCTTGGCGTACATGGCGTAGACTGGATCTTCATTCATTAGCTTGGCATACAGAGACAGAGCTTCCATCACCTTCACGTTCAGGTCTGACAGCTCCGAGTGCTTACTGGAAAGACAGACACAAGGAGAGTTAGAATAGTTTTAACCATTAAAGGAAAGCTTGAATTAGACAGTATCACACACTTGTTTGAACCCTGCCATTTGTATCTTTTAATTCTATACTTGTATTGAGATTTGAACATGTCTCGTCAGCACAATGTACCTGTCTATATCCTCCAACTTTTGGTCAATGAGGGGTCCCATTTGATTGCAGGCACCTGATGAAAACCACAACAAATAGTTATTTATTCCACCCACTGTTTACAATAAATGACAAAAAAAAAACGTACCAGATAATCTTCTTTATACAGACATGGACATTTGTCTTACTCACATTTATATATTGCAACACTAAGTTCAGGTTACCTTCTAGCTGCAGTAATTCAACGCTGTCTGACTGGTTGTCTGTGGGATCTGCACTCTGGATCATCTGAAGTAACTGGTCCATTTTGTCCTGAAACATTTCATCAAAGTTTCTGTGATGACACTTTCAAGATTAATGTGATGGATTCATTTTTCAATCCAAATTAGAAAGAAACACCTTCTTTTTTTTTTTACTTTGTTGTGTCTCGTTTTGTCAGGTGGTGACAATTTTTAAAACGGAAGATTCTTTTTTGTAACAAAACTTAATTTTTATTGATTCAAGAGCGAGACTCACCTCATCTAAATACACAGGCTCCTGTTCGGCCTCTATGGTCTCCACCTGGATGTCCTCACTGAACTGCACTGTCTTCTTCTCCGTCTTCACTGTAGATTTCAGCACATGAGGAAGCAGCAAAACAATGTAACAGAAGCAATCTGGAGCGGTCAGGTTGTTAACAGTAATCGTCTGATACTCGCACAAAATATTGGTTCGGATATCCTACCAAAATAAAACTCACAATCTGATAAAAGGTATTCAAAAAAATCCCTCTCAGGTGTCACTTTTATATATTCATAGTTGTATACATCCTGCTGTAACAAGAGGTAGCAACAGATTATGACAACAGTCATAATGGTTGCTGAGTGGAGGTGTTTTACACTGATGGAGGAAAATAGCAAGAGTGCTGAGAGGAATGACACTTGCAAAAGCATCATGCAAAAGAACCCGACAAAGCTTTACAAGCAGCAAGCAATGAAAAGCATAACTTGGTACAGATACTTGGTTGTAATCAAGAAGTGCGGGAAAACTCTTATCACACGGCCACAAAAATGAAAATGAAGTAATCTATTTTGCTCCAAGGTGGAGCCAGCGATTCTGGAGAACGCTTGTTTTCAAAATCACTTCCTCACTCAAACTCATTGGATATCTCCTTAAGATCCGCTTCCTGAACAAAACAAAACTGGTGTCAATACACACTATAAACTGCTAACAAAGAGTCTCACGGTAGCTAGCAACATGCCTGTTTACAGAGCCTAGTATTAACATTGCAATCAGAGCGTTTCTCTTATGACTTCCCAGAAGTACAGGAAGTGTTTAAAAAAAATATGTTTTACTGCATGTGGTAAGGCGCTGATCACTTTCTGTGCATACCACCAATGTCTTGATTGTACTGTGTTTTTTTGTGACGTTTGACCGGCCATGTGCAAGTGATGAGGGATTTTCCACTCTAGGATCAATAATAGAATATTGCTAATGGACTAAATGGGCTATCAAAGAACAAGACGTCACATAAGTAGATATAATGTGCGTTTTGCGTGTGTGTACTCACTCATCTCCGGCTCTGCAGTGAGGTCAGCTGTGACGAAGTTAGACGGGAACAACCCAATTCCCTGGTATGTTTCCCCTTTCCACCAGTTGGGGTCACTGAAATAGAAACAAGAAGAAATAATAAGAAACATTTTTATATATTTATTTTAGTGATACACAGTTTTTCACCAAATTGCCACAGAATCCAAAGATGTGATGAATTGATACTCGAGGTTTACCTTCAGTTGAGCTGGTAGATTAAGTGCTATGCTAAAGAGTATTCAATAGGGGGAGATGCTCAACAAGAAATTGTCATCAGACTGCCTAACTGACCTCAATCTTTTCAGTTATTTGAGAAATTATTCTATACCTGTATTTACCTGCATAGTGTGTGCGAGTGTGTGTGTGTGTGTGTGTGTATGATTGTTCACCTATCGTCGAGGATAGTGATGATTTCTCCTGACTTGAAGGTGAGCTCGTTGTCCTCTGCGGCCTCAAAGTCATAGATGGCGCGGACCTTTCTGCCGTCTGACTTGTTTGAGTTGAGCAGGCTGGTGCTCGGGTAAAGGCTCGACAGCGAGGTCTGCGGACGCTGCTCCTTCAGTGACAGTTCGATAGCTGCACACCAAAGATACACATCAGTTAAAGGATTTGCTTGCCCTTGACAATCTTATTCCGGTAATTTCGGTGATTGTTGCGATGCAAACAAGGGATTTAGGTTGTTTGTGTGCATGGTATTAAGTATAATGCCTCCTTACCTTTGGCCAAGTCTTCTTCTTCCTTTTTGTTTGACGAGGTGGAGGGATCCTTTGCCACTAAAGCAGGACTTGCTTTTGCTTGATCAGCAGCCTGCGATAAAATCATATTTGCATGTTTGGATGTATCAGCAACTAGAAAAATCAATGGGATGAGTGTGGGTTTTAACATTTAAGCAAATCAACTTCCGCCTATATCAACAAAATTGATATAGGCATTTAACCGGGGAAGCATAGGAGGGGTACGACGCGTAACATTGTCCAGAATCAAAAGACTATGGGTCTTAACCACCTGAATACAGAAATCTTCAATAGCAATTCAAAATGTAGCTTTTACCGTGAGAATGTTAAAGCTTAAAATCGCCAATATACTCCACACCTACCTGGGACCCCACAGCTGGGAAAGTGACTCCTTGCTCACGTAGATTCTTGATCATAGCCGAGATCAGACTGAGTTGAGGATCGTTGCGGAAGTCCTCTGCCCACTCCACCATCAGGGCTTTCAGCTTCTCACACACTTTGGGGTGGCCCTGGGAACGGTCGCAAAGAGGCGCATCATGAGAACAAGGAGCTGGATGTAGAGTGGCTTCATTTCAAGTACTAATGAAACAAATAATGGGACTTGTATAGATAACACACCCAAATTAAAAATGACATCATCACATACCTTGTTTAAGACGTTGCTGACCTCACTGGCAAACTCTCTGGAGCACACCTCCAAGTGGAATATCTTCCCACAGTTTGAGACACAAGCACCTAAGAACTGCAAGGACATTGGTGTAAACAATTCATCAGAATTGTTTACACCATATTGAATCCATAGCAACATGTGCCAAACATGTAGCACATATTTAGAGATGGCCTATGATAGAATAAAGTCAGTTGCTCCACTAGCTCATATCTCATTTTAAGGCAGATGACAGTGAGGCTACAGGAACCGAAAAATCACACTTCTAACAAAAAACATGGTTGTTTGTTGTCTGCTTACAGTCAGTGCCTGCATGGCCACATGGGGATCCTTGTGGTTTACTCTTCTCATTATAGAGCGGAGACATTCTTTAGGCCTGCAACAAAATGGGGAGTTTGTAAAGATAAACTGCTTGAAAAGGACCTAAGTATGTCACTATAGATGTTTTCTGAACACTATGGTTTCAATATTTATCTTACAAGTTATCCTTGCACACTTGGTGACCTTTAGGTTGTGTCAGCTTTAGTGCAAAGACAGTTAACTTACCCCGTGCGGGACTGCCCTATCTTATCACATATGTCCAGAATGAGGCCCCAGTCCTCAGCTGTGTTCATCTCACTGGTTGCTTTCTCTGCAGGAGGAAGCACAACAACCATCATAAGCAGGAAAGTTAAAGATTGAAGGACATATTCTACTTAGAGACAGAAAGGAGTCTGAAGCTGTGTGGGTGTGTGAGATCTCCTCTGATCTTTTGTTAATCAGACACAGACAAAATAACAGAACAAACAATACAACAGTCTTGCATTAAATAGTAATCTAATGAAGCTCATGATGTTTGGCTTAAAGTTGATTTGAAGGAGTAAGTGGCATATTTCCCTAATAGCAAAAGTTAGCGACTTTCATACAGTGATGGTGACATAAGCTATGGACAGGAACCCTGCAATGGCAAGGAGCAGCTCTCACCATGACTTCATGAGTCTTCTTCTCTTGCCAAATTTTACAATGTCTGACACTAGCCCAGACATAGGTCAAGCAGTAAATATAATACTGTACATATCCTCTGTGTACTTGACTTGTCATGCCTAAGTTACCTTATGTTTCCATAAACATTCTCTAATAAAAGCGGTCAATGTAAAACTTCTTACAAAACTGACTGACACATACAGCTAGACAACCATATGACTAATGAGTTCGGTTTCATTTGTAACACCGATATATAAATCAATCAATCAATCAATATCCTTTATTTAACCAGGTAAAATTCATTGAGATTAAAATCTCTTTTTCAAGAATGACCTGGCCAAGAAGGCAGCACCATTCGTCGAGGAATCAATTTTGACACTTTTTATACTGTTGTAGGGCATTCCTTTAATATCTCTTGGTGCATGAGAATATTAATGCAAACCTGATTAACACCCAGTCTATTCCTTCATTAACAGATTCTCAAATATTTTACTTTTTTTTTTAATTATATTATGATTCATTTAGTCGGTAATAAATTGCAAAATAGAGAATTATGTATGTATTATGTATAGCCTTAACCGCAATTTACAAGTAAATGATCACCATCACTGCCATGGAGATAGTGTCATAGTCATAGTGTTATATTATACTATCATGCTAACTAAGTGGTTAACCACTCGATACAGAACAAGAGAGACCGAAAAAGGAAACATAATTGCCACTTTATGGTTTCAAACACAACCACATCCTCTTTCACCAAACGCAGTCAAATATATGTCATTAACATAATTTTGGTTAAGTCAATATCCGATGGGATAGGTACCTACGGTATATATTCATCAATTCTGCTGCATTCTTTTAAAATACCAACCAGACTCAGTTTTACAATGACCCAATTGAAAGAAGAACCGTGAATTACTTATTGATAGGGACACACGATGGGAGACAGTAAGGCAATGGTGAGGCAGACGGCTAACAAGCTACTTCAGTAATCTGATGATAACGTCTTTCAACAAATACCTCAACCAAAAATACAACAACTGTACCCTTAGCACCTATGACTTGAAAAGTATTACGTTAATCCAATAAATGGCGAGCTCCATGGACGTTTGTTAACGCCACAATTAAAGATAATGGTAGATGCTAGCTGTGCTCTGTGGCTAACTGAGCGAATCACAACAAACAAAGACATTTACAAATATCTAACATAAACTACATCTCGTCAGATTATATAGCATGACTGACGTAAGTACTCTAAACAAGACATGTAACATTACTAATATAGCTCTGGGGTATAGCATTCAGACTATAAACACAAACAAAGCTGAGTGATAAATGCTATTATTGCTAGCTTACAGTTGTGATTACTCACCAACATCTTGGTCAAACGGGTTGGTCGTAAAGAGAGGCATCGCTGGAGCACAGATTTAACCTTCCCCCTGTTGTATTCTTTCCCTCTTTCCTTTATGTCACGCAATAAAAACGCATATTAATGCCAAACTTCACTGCTGTCAATTTCTGATTTTTCTCTTTTCTACACAGTCACTCCTTTGCCAGACGGCAACAAGCGGGGCATTCTGGGTAATCGAATCCGTCAGTCGCGTGTAAAAATAAAACTGTTGTCATATTATTATGATTCAACATGCGCAGCTTCTCAGCTGTTCACGCGGCTGCCTTCAATGTACACACACCAGACAACATAAACTATTAGCGACACATTACACGTAAAGAAATAATATGTCATCGTCAGGTGATGGTAATCATGTGACGATGTCTCATCGCGTTGACCACACAACTGTCCGGTCTGGTCCGGTCCAGCTCGGTCTGGATCCGGTAGGGTTTATAGGCTACACCTGGAGTTTTTAACCTAAAAAAGACATGGCCTAGGGAGGCCACACACATGTATGTGTGTGTGTGTGTATATATATATATATATATATATATATATATAATGTATCTTGTATTTACATCTGTTTTACTACAACTTTACTATATCAATGAATTATATAGATGCACATGTGTCTGTATCTTAACTATTAATAGAGGAATCAAGCTTTTCATTACACCATAACTCCTAAATGGCTACATACCATTTTCCTACAGTAAATTTGTCTTAGACTTTAACTTTGAGAGTGGCAGATTGACTGTTATACAATAGGTCATAACTGTGCCCTTAAGAAGAAGGAATGATTAAAACACACAGCATATAGTTAAGTACCTGAGGCACCATTGCCGACTGTAATCCGCCATGTCTGAAAGATTAAAAAGCTAAAATGGTAAAAAGATTATCGTAGGGCAGACCCAAAGTTTATTTTTAGACTTATTTTGATTCAACCTTCTGTTTAAGCTCTTAAATCTGATGTTTGGGTGTCTGATCAGTATTGAGATAGATAAAATTAAAAGCTGCAAATTAAATTAAAGTTTAGTTTGACAACAAATAAATGACACATGCTTTCATAATATTATTTCAAAGGACAATAAAAAACATTGACTCCACACACAGTTTATTTTCCAATTTATTGTGATCCATAGGAACTTTGTAAATTTAATTAAGGCATAATCGGCCATGAGCTAGATTACAAATTGCTACTCAGTCCTTGAATTGGAAAAGGTAAATCATATAACAATAACAACTGAATATGAAAATCATCAACATGAAACATATTTCACATATTGTATTTCTCATAATGAAAAAATCATCGTAGGATGGTTACATTGTAAAAAGAAAATGTAGATAGTTAATGATTCCCTCACAATGTAAAAAGTCATACTTCCTAAGTCCTTGAGATTTCTGTCCTTCATAAAACAGCAGCAATGCTCGCACTGAGCATCTATTTTAAAAAAAATATTTCAGTTTGTAGAAAAGTTAAATTTTCATTATCTTTAATTCTATTTATTATCTGAATTTGCACCAATGCGCTGCTGGTGATCAGTTGGTGCTCAACATCTTCCGGGGAGCTTATTTTAAATCACAGTTCTGAATCTGTGAAGTATTTGACAGTATAAAACTAGTTCCACTTTATTCACAACATCAACATCTGATATAGATTGTGTAAAGATTGAAAAGGCAGTCAAGAAAATACAACGTTACGAGATTCAATCCAAACCAACAATGTATCTTTGGTGAAATATTATTTACAGATGCATCTTTACAACAATGGCTGCACAAAATAATGACACGGTATGACCTAACTAAAAGCCTGCATTCTCACGTTTCCTCCAGTACAAGTACTAAATCAATCCAATAGCGGGCTGGGTCTTGCTCTGTCTCCTTCAGCACACTGTTTTGCAAAGATCAGTCAGAGTCTCAGTGATGCTCATCTGAGCCGGCTTTTAATCAGAGTCTTCTAGTCATCAAGAGCTCCTTCAATATCCTGGCATCTTCAACCTCAGCCTCCTCACATATCTCCCAGCAGCAACAGCTCACACTGTCTTAGATGGATGCTATGAATCTGGTTCTTCCACTGTGAAGAGAAGAAGGAAGATAAAACATATAAGGTAACAACTATAATAAACGGCATTAGTGACAGTTATAGTAACAGTCTTAACATAACTTCATATGGTAATCTGCAACCTTATTATAATGATAAAGAAACTACACACATGTAAACATGTTACACCTTAGTATGATGCAGGCATGCCAACAAAATGGACCATGATGAGGACGATTTGATGGTCAAAAAATGTACACTAGAACACAGAAAGTGCTTTAGCTCACAGTATAAAGTATAGGCCAAGTGCCTAATAAATACACAATTGTATACTGTTTTAGTAACATTTGCTAAAAACTACAGTACCCAGCTAGTTTCATGATAGTTATAAGTCTGTAAATGGTTTATAAGTATAGCATCTTGTGTCTTGTGCAAATTCAAAAGGTCTAAAATATTTGAATAGAAGATACTGACAGTCAGCGGCACGTTCACAGATGAAACCGATGCGGTCAGTGCAGTAGAAATCATTCCAGTTGGCATTATGGATAAGGCCAGCACAGTCCTCGCCCGCTTCATGGCCATGGGTCCAGTTATCAGGCTGGCCAGGCTTCCACTTCCTGAAATCAACAACATTAACAATATGTATCAAAGATCAACAGCCACACCCTGGTATTTCACATGTGTTGTAAAACCAATTTGGCGGGTTGTCTCACGTAAAAACAGGTATGGTTCCATCCATCCATTTCCACACATTTTCCGTCTCCTTGTCATTAAGGCCCAGCCAGAAATAGCCTTTTCCTGCAATTGCAATTCTCACAAATTCCTACGAATAGAAGAGCAAAAGATATTTGACAACAAAATTAGTCCACAACACAGCACTCATTTTGGGATTTTAAGTCATTTCATAAAATAGTTTGTATATTTTTTTTCCATCAGTGAATGCTTTTAAAGTAACTATCTAGGATTTTCACTTACTTGTTCCTCATTGTCGTTAATAATGAGCATATGAGTTGTCATATTAGTACAAAACTGGTTGGACTCATCATAGTTGAGACGCTGAGAACCAGAGGAGAGGTAGTAACAGCTGTTTCCAAACCGTATGAACTCAGGAGGGCAACCTGGATAGAATCATGTAAAGAATATAACAATATACAAGTAAATTCATGTCGTACTTTTCTTTCAGAAGTAAAAAAAAGAAAAAAAAGAAGACTAAGAGCATCCCTTTTCTCCCCATTTGAAATCAATTAACTCACCTGGTGTTGAATTAGTGGCGACAGGGGGCTGGACCTGCTTGGCCACGGAGCCTTCTGGATCTTCTGCTGGTTTTGGAGGTTGTTGGGATGGTTTGGGGAGTTTGGGGGGTTCAGGGACCTTAGCGGGCTGAGTGGGCCGAGTGGGCTGAAGAGGCTTTGGGACAGGAGGAGGTCCAGGTGCAGGTATCCCTGGTAACCCTGGAGGACCGGCCGGGCCGATGGGTCCGACAGGCCCTCGAGGCCCCTCCAGCCCTGCAGGTCCTGCTGCCCCCCTGGGCCCCTGTGGCCCCTGTAGGCCTGCCGTCCCTGACTGTCCGTCTCTACCAGGAAGCCCCGGAGCCCCAGGGTCGCCCTTATCACCGGGGTTACCAGGCCGAGCACCAGACCCCCTGGACCCTTTAGCTCCAGGGAGACCCCGAGCCCCGGCCGAGCCCTTTGGACCTGCTGCGCCCGCTGGTCCAGCAGCACCTTTCTCTCCTTTAGGTCCCGTCGGCCCGATCAGCCCTTTATCTCCTTTATCACCCTTCTGTCCAGCCTGGCCCACTGCGCCCTGGGGACCCTTGTCACCCCTAGGACCCCTCGGACCTGGTGGACCTGAAACATCATAACAGCAGATGAGTGGATTATATGTATGAATGCACTGATACTTTTAAGATCTTTACAGTTAGAGTTTTTAAAAACAGGTGTAAATCATTTTCATTGAGGGAAATTAAAGAGATGGCTTAATGTTATAACCATTTACAGACTAAGTAATACCTAATAATAGTCAAATATATAATAGATAATAATCAATGTGGAATCAGCGATTCTGTAGAAGCTTGCTGTCAAAATCACAGTACTGACAGGAAGCGGGTGGCAGGGACATATTTACATGTGATTTTGAAGAAAAGTGATATTGATAGCAAGCATTCTCCAGAATTGTTAACTTCACCTTTGAATCTGTGTGTAACTTTCACTTTTATTTGGACAATTGGGGTTCGACCAATACAGCATCTTCTGTTCTTACCCTGCAGGATGGTGAAGTTGGTGATGAGCTGGTTGTGCTTGCTGTCCACCACCTTCATCTCCTCCATCACCCCAGAGAGGTTGTTGACCTCTGCGTCCAGCCTGGCTGTCAGTTCATCTTGCTGGGCACGGAGCTCTTTGCCATCTTCCTTGGCCTCCGTTACACTGGCGTTCAGCCCCACCAACAGGTCCGTGTGTCGCATCACCGTCTCGGCGCAGGACCTCAGGCCGGTCAGGTCGGAGCTGATGGAACCTAGGATCTGCGTGGCAAAGCTCATGTTACCGGTCACGCGGTCCATTTCGTTCTCGTGTCTGTCCAACCGAGCCTCCACGTCATCGAACCTGGACGAGGTGGAGTTATCGTGGTCCCTCTGGTGGTCCATCATCTCGCGCAGGCTTTGGTCGTGCCCCTCGGTGAGCGTTGAGGCGTTCTGGATCTGGCTGGCTAGCGAGCTGAGCTGAGCCCCCAAGTCGTCCAGCGCCTCTCCATTGGACTGCGCCAGTGCTGAGTTGTTGGCCACCAACACCTGAAGGTTCTGGACCTTTTCCTTCAACCACTCTGTGTCGGAGCGTGTCTGCCTGGCCGTCTGCTGCAGACCCTGATAGTCGTTCTTCAGTTTCTGCACCGCCTGGCCTGCGTCCTCCACCGTCTTCTGCAGTGTGCTGAGCAGATTGCGCTGCTGGGACTGGGTGATGTTGAGGGCGCTGACTCTAATCTGGGTCTGGCCCTGCTCTTTGACCCGGACCTGTATCTCTGACTGGAGCAAGGCAGTGTCCGTCTGGAGGTTGTCAATCATGATACTGTACGAGGCCAGTGTCTGGTTGATCCCACGCACTGAGGCAGCGTTGCCGTTCAAAAAACTCTCCAGGGAACCATGGCTGTTCTGCATGTCATCGCCTGTAATGCGAAGCTCATCCAGCCTGTCCTTGTTTCTAGTTGCCCTGGCGGCAATGTCATTCAGCTGGTTCTGTAAAGCCTCCAGGTCTGACTTAAAAGTCTTGATTTTGCCGGTGGCATTACCTGACTTCTCTCCTGCTTGATCATCTGAAAAGGCGACGCACAAAAAATATCTATGTTAATAGAGAAATATCCTCTTCGTTCACAACATTCAACAGTTCTTTCACAGCTATTGCAGGTTAAAACTATCCATAGTTGATACATCTAATCTTGCGTTAAAGACACTTACCTAGTTTCTTCAAGTCCATCTCTACAGCACTGATCTTGCCCCCGTAATTCTGCATACCCTCTGTGACATCGTCCATTCTCTGCACCACTGACAAAAGAAGATAGAGAAGGTCTAAAGTGCAGAAATACATAGAGTATATACACTTAAAAAGCAACAATTAATGTCAAACAGAAAAAATAATGATGCCGATGCACTATTTTCTCTTACTGTTTGGTAAGAGGAACAATCACAGATAGTAAGATACTAGCACAGTACATTTCCTGTGAACAAGACTTTATTTTGGCAATAAATGAAATACAGAACTGACAGATTGATGAGTGTTTGTGTATTACCAATTTTCCCTAAATTTCAAAGGCAAATACTGTATCGGCATCAGAACTTGAATAATGCATACAAGCTTTTAAAGACACAATTTCTACTTTAATTGAGTACATGGTAAATGGTATTGCAACTTTTGCTTCTGTAAAGAATCTGAAACTTCTTTTAACACTTGCAGATAAACATTGTTTAACCTTGGCATGTCAAACTGATGGTCAACAGCAGAGGGCGCTGCTGAATTCTTTCCACTCCAGTGAACAACCGGAAAGTCAAACAAGCTGGATTTTGAACAGGGTGAAGAGTTTCCTACGTTTTTTTGTAACTGGGCAACTGTGCGATCATTACGGTTCTACATTTTCAGAGTACATTCATAAATTCCATTTCACCACTGTAAACAATGTCAAACACATCAGGAATACCACAGTGTTACATTCCAGCTTTGGTTCTGCTTTCTCTCTCCTCCTCACATCTGTAACAAGAGTCCATCTCCTCTCCTTCACGGTTTGTTATTCTGTCAGTATGCGGGCGCCTTAAAACTGCACTGGAAAACATCCTAAGCGTTCACTGTTTTCATTCCACAAGTGACAAAACAAGGAACAATAACATGAACTTGGGACAAACAAAAATACACAGGCCCAGTTTCAAAGACCTGTGGGTCAACTGCTGGGAATACACAACCTTGGACTCTTTTGCCTCTAAAATGCTAATTTCTTTATCTTCTTAGTAGAGGACTTTGAAATACTTTGTATGCTTTCTTTGTTGCTCATTACAGTCATCCAAGATTAGAAAAAGACTGCTTTGCAACATCACTAGTAATATGAAGCAAAAGTACTTGCCACACTAACTTTACTCCCTGGATGTCTAACATACCGTCATGTTTCCCTTTGTTAATCTTTGCCATGCCCCCATAGTCCTTTACTGGAAAATCATTACACGTTATATGAAGTTGCTAAAATAAGCAAGGATTAATAACTGCCTATTTGGAATCAAGCCTATGAGCCATACTTAATTTAGATACCCAACACTAGGCTCAGAAGATTAAATCTGATCAATGCTGCGGGAGCAGACAAATAGTGACACAGCAGGTAAAAAAATACAATGCTTTTAACTTGGGACAAAACATCTGGGTTAGTGCAGAAAACTGCATTTGTGTTTGCTGGAAAAATACACTCAATGCTGTTTAAAGGGTCAATAAGTGAAAAACACAACACACAACCAAGTCTTCACTGGCGTCTTTCTAACTGTTTTGGACACTTGCAGCCATTTGTGAGTCAACCTGTGGTTCATGAACAAACAACAAATTGCTCTCCAGCCATAAAATCTCCTCTGGGTTGTTAAGCCATGGTAGTCTCTGTATGGTCATCTGGTAAACATTAGAGCCAAACCATCAAAATCACATGGTCCTTCACCCACGCTGACACGGATCCAGTGCTGGAAACAAAACTATCCTGACAGCAATTTACAAGGCTGGATTCAGACAGAAATCTTAACTTGTGCACACCATGTGCACAAGTTAACCACAACATTCCCCACTGGTTGAGGAACATGGTTCATCAGGTTAGGGCGCCCCTGGAGCAGGTGGAACTCTCATTTGCTCAAGGATATTTTGACAGCTTTGGGGCATCGAAAGTTAGATTGGACAACACACAAAGTGTATTTTTATATTCATGGCGCCTGGTGTTGCTTTCTGTTTGTAATTAACAGTGAGGACAATGTTGCACAACAAATGTGTTTATAATCTCACACTATGGCTAACATCTGAAAGGTATCAATTCAGTGGAGAGCAAACAATTGATTCTATCAAGGGAGCCTCTTTTAATGGTGAATCTTTGGCTGAACTCTCCGACTTGGTTAGATTAAGTTTGACATTCGGTTGCCAGTGCTACGACTTACATTGACTTTCATCAAATCACATGAAGAGACAGAGCCAGACAGAGATTCAACACTGGGAGCAGTAGACCTGGAAGTAGGCCTGGGTCACAATTTGATTTATAACACTTTATTGATGCCTTACTGTAAACATGCACAATTTGAGAAATTGTGGATAGTGGTTAGGCTAGATTTGAAACAAAGTGGAATTATGAAAGTGAATCTAGAGGATGTGGGTTTGAAACTCACTCTTATTACTGTCTTATTGTGTGAAATACCGTATTTTATGTTGAACATACTTGGATACTTGTATTTGTGTAATGTGCCCACGGCTTTAAATTCTGTGACACGAAGGGAGCAGATTCATAAAAAACTACAATATTGTACAAGAAGCAATCATTCATGACTTAAATGTTTTGAATTACCTTTGTATCCGAGGACAGCCACTGCTATGGTGAGCAAGGCGCAGAGCACATAGAGCAGTGCAATAGCCGCCCTGAGTGCCCAGTCATTTTTACACTTGGTGCACTCCGTACCCTCCTGAATTCCTGCAACATAAAGCAGAAGTTGTGTCACAACTCACGTACAGAATGCAATAAAGCTGCTTGGTCCTAGCAGTAGAAGACAATGAGCAGAGCCGGCCCGAGGCATAAGCGAACTAAGCGGTTGCTTGGGGCCCCGACCGCCAGGGGGACCCCCTCCAAAAAAAAAAAAATTATATTTGTGTTTGATATTGACATCATATTATGCAAATGTAAGTCATCATACAAAAAAGGGATACAATGTTTTGGTCTAGATAATTAATAGCCTAATAATTGAATCAGTTTATCTGGGAGGTAATTGTAGGGGAAATAAACATTCTGGATACGGGAGTTGGTCTAATGGTCACTTTATTTAATCGTTGAACAAAACAATCGTTACTCACATCAGGCCTAGCAGTTTAGTTCATGCGGGGATTTACGGACGTCAGGTTGCAGTCAGTCCGTTCAGCACAGAGCAGAAGCAGGAAAAGCCCCGCTCTCCTGCCGGACTAACTATTTTAAACATAATAATGTGATACGGGCCAGCTGTGGTTTCTTATCAAATGTTGTGGCCTTGCCAGGCCGCTATGACCGTTTTTAGCTCCTTTCCCAGACATACTCTCTATCCCCAGCAACACTTTTCACAATCTTAGACACTGGCTCTAAAAACCTCCTACATAATCCGAAATCAACTGATCACGTCACGTTCACATCCATGCACAGTGTATATTGAGTTTATTGCACTATGTATAGTCTATAGCCTATTTCAGCCTTGTCTGTGAAAAAAAGATAGCTGGACAACAGAGATCTTCTGCTTCGTTCCTCTCACTGCATTGAATGCATTCATTATATTACAGAGAAATATGTCCCGTGAAAGATAAAGAGCTCCAAGCTCATCTACATAATATTTTATTTTAAATTAATATGTGTATGGAAAATCCATGTGCCTTTCTTCAATAGCTTCTAATTCATCCGACCCAGTGTCTCCAAATAATTAATGTTTCTCTCAAAGTGCACCAGATTCAAGCATTTCACTTTAAAAACTTTAAAAAAAAATCTAGCAGGGTCGGGATCTCGGCTTTCATATATTTTCACCCAGCTCAACATTGGATGCACTAGCAGAGAACACTGTGTGTGTGGATAACATTGAACAACGGGAAATACATTTGGGCAGCGCTACGATTGGAGAGGGGCCCCCTAATCATATTCTGCTTAGGGCCCCATGAAGGCTTGGGCCGGCTCTGACAATGAGTAGCAGTAGTAACTCAAATATTGTGCAACTGGAGCAGGGAGTCGATATAAATACTCCGAAGGTTTTCATTCAAAAGTGAATTCACGTGGGATGTTTTTTTTCATTTCATAACTACATTTAGTACTGCATGTCCAAAGTGGGACACGCTATGCCTTTCTTCAGCCAAGCACCAATTGAAAACATTTGCTGTCATAAAAAAATAGGCAAGAAGACAGTGCACATGTGTTAGCCATACGACAGAGACACCCAAACAAAACATAACCATTCCACTTCTGTGTCATTCCTCATTGCCATCTAACCTAAAACTATGGGGGAAATTTGCAACCCTTCATGAAACTAGATGTTCACTATTCCAACCCTACGTCCTGAAAACACCAGACCCCAAGAGATGCAATGCTATACATTATACTATAGGCAGGATGTTTACTTGACTTCATTAGAAGTGAGCAAGAAGCCTGTGGCAAGCAGAGAGGGCAGCTGGTGTGTATTCACAACAGGCAATAAAGATCTTTGGAGGGAGCAAAGTTTCAATCAGATTATTTAGGAAGAAACAATTTTTGGAAACCTGTAAAACATTATCAAACAGAAAGGTCATAATATAAAAATCCAGAGTAGAAACTGTTTAAAAAAATACACTTTTATGGTCATAATATCAAAGATGCGTTTAAGTAAATTCATGGAATACTTGGGTATTATTTTAACCAAGGTTCTAGGTTCCATCAGTTAAGATAACATTGCACTCATGACGACATACTGTAATGCGCAAAAAAAACGGGGCAATATGAAACACGAGCAGACACACGATCACACAGGTCATTAACAAGCTGACATTATATCCGGATTAGCAACCACTTTAATAGGAGGTTAAACCAAAAGCGAGCATACCAAAAATGCCACAATAACTCATTGCATAGAACAACAGTGAGTCTTTGCACAGCAACGGGAAATAGGGTAGGTAAAATCTAATGGTCTTTAGGGGCGCCCTTAGCTCAGTTGGTAGGGCGTACCCCCCGGGCCGGGCCCAGCAGCAGACCCGGGTTCGATTCCCGCCCGCGGTCGTTCTCTGCATGTCACTCCCCTCTCTGCCCCATTTCACCTCTGTCTCTCTGCACCATCAAATAAAGCATAAAAATGCCCCCAAAAATATCTTAAAAAAAAGAATAAAAAAGATAAAAAAATCTAATGGTCTTTGTTTCTTTTTGCTAATCCGGCATTTTGAGTATAGCTGTCTAATAACCTGGCTGCTTGTGTGTTTTGCCCTCTCCATCTTTGGTGCAGCAACATCACCATATTGTACGATCTCAGTGAACTCTTTGATGAGTACAAAGATATCCTAACAAAGAGGTTGGTGAAAGGTTGTACTCCACAAAGGTGGACACAATTTTGGAATATTGTTTACACATGTAGGCTACCACCAGAAGGATCAAGTGAAGGTGTCCAGCATGGCCCCACAAACAAATTAAAATGCAATTTAAACTAAATTTGTTATTCAAAATGCGCTCCTGAGTTAAATAACTAATGTTTATTTAATTACTATGCTTTTAAATATGTTTAGTATGCTACATTTATTTTTTGAAAAACATTAAAGTCTGGAAGACAGAAATAGCATCTGAGGCCTTTGTGTCATGTGATCCTCTGAAGAACCAGGGTCTGGTCAAAACATGCCCCGTGGCATTCTGGGTAGGCCTATTGTTTTCCCTGGTCAGACAGCTACACAAATTCCCAAGCTGTAGAGACATTTTGTCCCTTTAAGTTATGTCACCCGTGATGCGACTGAATGTGTAGCCACAAGAGGCTCCATGCTTCCCAGTGAGGGGTGAGCCAAGACCACCACAGAGGTACGAGAGGTTTGGCCTCTCCGCTTTGGACACAGACATCTGTGCAAACATAAAGTCTGACCACCTTAAAGGGGCCCGGCAGGGACTATGCGGGCCGCTGTTGTCCTGATGTGTGCGCTGACTCTAAGATCTCCCCCATTGGTCCGGACCGCTTGCTGCTTTAAGGACAACATCACACCATGTAAACAAACAGCCCATCGTCTGCAGGTTCTGGGTCAATGCCAAAGCAGGGCTGGTATTTCTGTGTTCTTTAGAGTACGAACTCTACCATGGTGTCTAATAGCATCATACTTTCAGGGTCAATGCCTTTCATATCACAGTGAAACTCCTTTTCAGTCAGACTTTTGCCATTTTGTTTACTAGCCTGTAAGATTGTGTGATAAACATAAGAGCATGAATCTTCAAAGCAACCTCATCGTGGCTAATTGTTCGGGCTTATTATGTTGTTGATTAACTCCGTATTGATGCCAACATGTTGTTACACTCGCTGTTGCTGGTTTCTGAGCTTTAACATAGTTGTAACCACACTTTAGCACTATTCAAAATAAACACAACTATGGGCACCTTAGGGTACTAAAGCAATTAATTACACTGCTGGAACAGGCACTCCATCAGCTGCCCCACATCATGTCAAACCTGAGCATCATGGGAATAATTAAGCCAGTCTATAAATAGAGCATTTAAAACGTTAAATCATTAAAGTGCAATAGAAACAATAAAAATCATATCACGATATGGAATTGCTACGATTAATCGATGGAGCAATTAAATGAGGAGTCTTAAAATGTAACCCCAGACTTAACTCAACAAAGTCAGTTTAAAGGATTTTTACATAAAAATATATATTTAGGCGCCAGAGGGACTTGCTTTAAATCGGCTCAATTCAAGTCTTCAAGTGATTCCACTTAAACTTTGGAGAACCCTTAAAAGACAGGATTGAGAGGTTGCAGTAGATGGGCAAGGCAAACGGTACATTAGAGTGGGGGCAGCAATGGAACATGCTCAATTAACTTTGGACTCTGACTTTGAACATTGATGTTTAAGCTGTTTGTCCATTGTGAGAAAACCATGAGGACTGAAATCTAAATGAAAGGTAAACGCTCTGCGCTGTAGAACCGGTCAGGGACAGATTAGAAACCCAGACATGTCATGTTCTCGACTCACAGCAACAATCTTTCAACTGAACTAACATGGAAATTAATTCTGGGCAGAGCCACTAATAACTCCTCCAAGGGTCGCAAGATTTTCCCACTGCTTGTCCCTGGAGAGTTTTCTGTTCCCCTTTGAGATATTTTGCTTAAACAACAGTTCTGTCAGTGGTGTGGCCCACAGTAATAATGAAACGCAAATGCTTCCAAGGTAGTTGCAGTATTCTGTTAAATAGAATCGAGAAAGAAAGTAAAACCACTGGGGTCCTAAATTCAATGTCTGCCAAGCACTAGTTGGTACGCCAAAATTACACCCACAGAGGATGTAAAGGTATGCAAAGGTAATCATAAAGTATAGAAAAGATTTCGGAGACCGAACACACAATGTAGTATCTATCATCCTGATAATGATAATACAAGCACACTACAAGCATAGTTTTGTATTTGTGTCTACTGCTTAACTTAGTTCTGTGACACAACCCCCAGTAAAGTAACTCGTTAGTCCATAAGGGTGACATATCCAAGTTGTTGCGACTTCTTGCTTGGGACGCATAAACTACCACAGTACATAAACATACTGATGCATGTCATGAGCTGAGTGAAAACACATTGCCAAGTCAAACAGCCCGGTACAGAACATGGGAGGATTGAGCCTGTGGAGAGTTTAGGGGCTGGACAGCAGCCAGGATGTCCCAATCAACAAGCTGGAATCCAGCCAGATTATCCCCAAGAGGGAGATACATGCCAGAAAAGCCTAGAAAGACCAGAGGTAGCATGGAGAATACGGAATCTTACATATTATTGCTGTCAAGTGAGAACCATGTGTCTACAGTTTGGGCCTGTTTGTATTTATGTTATCATTTATGGCTTGAGTTTATGGACAGAAATAAATATTTTTTTTTTAAAATTCATTAGCATTTTTTCCCTTACTACTTTTTAGCCATGATAGCGGTATAGCTCTAGGGATGACGTTATGAAACTAGTAGCCGTTCGTGGCTCTACTGTAACGCCACCATGAGGCTGAAATGTATGGTGAATGAATGTTTTGGAATGTCGCGTCTAGTCTATTTGATGGATTATTGTGATATTTTGTACAGACAGTACCTCTCCTTGGCATGAATTGTAAAAGCTTTGGTTTGGTTACTAGTTTGAACAGTTCAGTCACATTACTGTGAGGACCAGACCAATATTCAAGTTCCCTTGGTCAAGAGTTGAGTTTCCCAGCACCTGAGTTACAACAACTTGTACTTCTAAGACCATTGTTTAAAAAATATGTTTTTTGTAGTAAGTAATGCTAAAGATGCTGTTTATATTCATCCAGTGTAGCACTCCTACTCCCTGTATACTCTCTGAGCAGCAGTCTATTTCTGATATTGCACCTTTGTTTTGAGCTTGCGCTTCTCCTCCTTCCTCTGTCTGTGGTCCTGGAACTTTTCAAGACAAAGTCCAACTGTCATTCTGCTCTGTAGCCACTGCTTGGTGTCATTGGATTTGGGTGTTTGGTACAAGACTTGGGGCCTTTGCAGCAAAGAGGAGATAGGTGGTGCCGTTCGAGCGAACTAACTGCACGGTGTTCCATAGAAGTCCATAGAAGGCAATACACTTTATACTGTATAATATTGTATATTATTGAGAATAGTAAAACTGTATACTTTATAATAGTGTTTATATTTAAGCCAGGTTCATAATAATAATATATATTTGGATACAAACATCTCTCAGACTGGCCAGACACATTACAGTATCTCCTCCAGAGTTATTGATGTTGGTGCTATTGCTTGAAGGATGTTATGTACATTTGTGATCTGTCATTCACAATGACAGATCATTGTGAATTAGCTCACTGTTGTGAAACTGAAGGAAAGAGTCAGAGAGAGAGAAGGTAGGGGCAGTCCAGTGTGGTGTCTGTAAAACAGCTGTTTTTCATTTGCACTCTGAGTCAGCGAAAGAAAAAAAAAAAGAAAAATCTCAACACTTATTCCCTTATTCCATGTACCTGCCATTAGACCTGCCTGCATGCCCCGTCTCACTCCCAGCTGGTAGTGGAAACTTCCATGGCATCACAAAAAAAGCCTGTACAGACTACAGCCTTTTTGTGTGAAGACCCTTTGTGCAGAGTGTTAATATGTTATATACAGTAACAAGGTGGCTACCTTTGGAATTTTTTTTTTTCATTCAATTTGGTCTTATGTAAAAGCTAAATATGGTCAGAAGCCGAATAACCAGTGGTCTAACAGACAGGCCATGCGGCTCTACTACACCTGGATGGAGTCTGGTGGACTACAATGCTGCCAAATGCTCCATTTTTAAATTTTCAAAATGAGAGGAACATATTTCTCTTTTAAGTGGTTACACGACTAATGTTTGTTATTTGCCTACAAATGTGCAAAGCTGCAATTACATCTAATTGTGGCTCCAGTTGCAGTTTGTAATTTCCATAATCAGCGTGGTACTGAAACATTCTGGTTTTAAAAAAAAATGCAAATAAATCAAATATACACCACAGTGGATCGTTGAGGATGAAATACAATTTCAGAGACAAAGCAGTTTGATTAAAATAGCTTATTTTTCATTCATCAGGCAAACAAAAGAGATAATTTGCCTCAGCGCAATGTATTTGAATGAAGATTTTCCATACATTTGTCATTTAGGTGCTAAGACATGTAATATACTGTCATGGCTAGGCCTCATATTTCCAATGGAGGCACCCCTTGAAAAAATATGTTATGGTACACAACAAATTCATACACATTTTGTTTTGAAGGCATTTCCTTATCCTCTAGACATCGAGTTTATAGCCCACGACTCCTTAAAATGATTTCCACTCTACTTTTGACCCCTCATCACAGTTTAAGGCTTTGGTCGGAACTGAAGGTTTACCGATATACTGTATCTTGCTTACTGCAGTTTGGGCTTGAGGAACTGAGGAATGCTTCTGGCTTCATTCCTGAGACATTGTACTTGGACTGTAACTGAGCTAACAAGGTGCACTGGGGTTGCGTGACGCCTCTGGCCCTTATAGCTAGCCCAGTATTAATAGTCGCCAAGTGGAATGTTAACAAGTAAACACTCTCCTACAGGGGGAAGTTGCCACTGAGACAAATTACCAAGACATTAGGGTCCTTGAATTGCTGAGTTGGCCTAGCATGCCTGGGACCATGTTTTGTTTCCCTCGCTGCTAACAGGTTTATGACACTTTAAATTGGGCCCCGGTCCCCGGGAACATCTGGACTTTGTTACAGGGGAGCCAAATCAAAGGACGCATGCAAACATTTGATACATCATCCCCTCCGTGCCAAGCATCATAAGAATATAAGTGCCTATGTTTTACTTAAACTATGCCTTCAGTATAGGCTATTTTGGATGTATTTATAAGAAACCATCACAGTGGTACCCATATCCTTTTCGTGATGAGTAAGGAGATCAGTGATTTACAGCCAGGCCAACATATAGATGTATGTCTTTAGAAGGATGAGAGGACATTACACATACTCAGACATGCACACACAAAGCTGACAAAGCTGAACAGCGTCCTTTGAAATGTTTGGCAACGGTCCATAACATAAACAGCATACTGAGATATACAGTGTAATATGGATGCGCGTCTTTGGAAAATATCCTCTTCAGCACGCTATCATCACTCAAGTCTTGCTCTGCACAGGCCCCCAAAAACATACTTAGGGTCTCTACAAAACTTACAAAAGTAGTGGAGGATGGATTCAGATGTATTTTCTTCTCTTTTATAGCTAAAGTGCATGCTAAATCTACTTAACTTGTATACAGTCATATGAAAAAGTTTGGGAACCCCTCTCAGCCGGCATAATAATTGACTCTGCTTTCACAAAAAAAAAGATAAAAGTGGTATGTCTTTAATTTACCAGGAACAGCTAAGTACTGGGATGTTTTCCAAACAAAGATTTTTTGAAAAGCAGTATTTGGTTGTATGAAATAAAATAAAATGTGAAAAACTGGCTGTGCAAAAATATGGGTACCCTTGTGGTTTTGTTGATTTTAATGCCTGTAACAGCATGTAAAACTGATGACTTTAAACGCAAAGTTGGTTGGATTATGTTGTTAAGCCTTGAACCTCATATAATTGTCTGTTTAATCATGAGAAAATGTATTTTAGGTGCCTAAATGCAAGTTGCACTTGTCTTTGACTCTCTGCTGAAGTGAAACAGAATGGGATCATCAAAACAGCTCCCAAAAGATCTGAAAAACAAAGATTGTTCATTGTCATGGTTTAGGGGAAGGCTACAAGAAGCTTTCCCAAAGGTTTCAATTGTCAATTTCGACTGTATGGAACGTTGTCAGGAAATGGAAGGACACAAGCATAGTGGCAGTTAAACCCAGGCATAGCATACCAAGAAAAAAACAGGAGCGGCATAGGTGGAGGATTGTGAGAATGGTTGCACACAACCCACAGATCACCTCCAAAGACCTGCAAGAACATCTGGCTGCAGATTGTGTATCTGTACATCGTTCAACAATTCAGCGCAATTTGCACCAAAACATCTGCTTTTTATAAAGACCAAATAACTTAATTGTTGTCTCATCAGTCCAAAGCATTTTCTTCCAATATGAAGCTGGCTTGTCTAAATGAGCTTTTGCATACTCCATGCAACTGTATCTGTGGCGTGGGCGCAGAAAGGGCTTCCTTCTCATCACCCGGCCATACAGATGTTTTGGTGCAAATTGCACTGAATTGTAGAACCATGTACAGATACACAATCTGCAGCCAAATGTTCTTGCAGGTCTTTGGAGGTGATCTTTGGGTTGTGTGCAACCATTCTCACAATCCGCCGCAAATGCCGCTCTTGTACTTTTCTTGGTCTGCTAGACCTGGGTTTAACTGCAACTGTGCCTGTGTCCTTCCATTCCCTGACAACGTTCCTTACAGTAGAAATTGACAATTGAAACCTTTGGGAAAGCTTCTTGTAGCCTTCCCCTAAACCATGACAATGAATAATCTTTGTTTTTCAGATCTTTTGGGAGCTGTTTTGATGATCCCATTCTGTCTCACTTCAGCAGAGAGTCAAAGAGAAGTGCAACTTGCATTTAGGCACCTAAAATACATTTTCTCATGATTAAACAGACAATTCTATGAGGTTCAAGGCTTAACAACATAATCCAACCAACTTTGCGTTTAAAGTCATCAGTTTTACATGCTGTTACAGGCATTAAAATCAACAAAACCACAAGGGTACCCATATTTTTGCACAGCCAGTTTTTCACATTTTATTTTATTTCATACAACCAAATACTGCTTTTCAAAAAATCTTTGTTTGGAAAACATCCCAGTACTTAGCTGTTCCTGGTAAATTAAAGACATACCACTTTTATCTTTTTTTTGTGAAAGCAGAGTCAATTATAATGCCGGCTGAGAGGGGTTCCCAAACTTTTTCATATGACTGTATATTCTACTCAAAGGCTACAGTAATCTCTGGAATCAAAGACTGCTCTTTATGCTGCATATAACCTTTAGAAGATGACATTTTCTTAAAGTGTATATAATTGCAAGTCAGAAGTTTTAATGGAGGTTGTGCAACAAAAACCCAAAAGAAGAGAAAAACACTTCTACATAATGTTCAGTGGTGTATCCGTTGACAGAAGTGTACAAAAAGAGGGAAAAAAACAGAATCCTTCAGCAGAGCTCAGTGTCGACGGAAAACTTTGAATTGCATTTCTTCTTTGCTGAGAAGGCTGCTGTTTTTTCCCCTTTTCAAAGTACTAAAAGGCACAAACAGAGTCTAATTGGTAGAGAAAACAGTTAGATTGACCGTTAAAGCCGAGATTCGAATCCAATGAAGCAGTGAACATGGAGTTGATTAGATCTGGTTTTGTCCTCCCATCTGTGCTTGGTTAGAAGAAGACTATGACAAATGGCTCATATATCTTAATCTCAAGAGACAGACTTTTAAGCACGCGAGTGTGCCTCATAAACAAGGCTAGGCCACTGTTTTGGGGATATTCTGTGGGGCAGGACTGGATATTTAGAAAAAAAAGTATTTGTGTTCCAGTCAGCAGTTTCCATTGAAGGCTGAAATCCAGGCTCACTGCATATGTCTGCTATAGGCTCACTGTGGATGAGGAGATTTGGAGATCAACAGTTAAAGTCCTATCTGCTGCCACAAATTTCAGGAGCAGAAATACAAGTTATTGACAGTGCTATAGAACACACAATATGAAGTAGGTCCACCATGAGCTGGCAGGGAGGATTTTCTATCTGATTGAAAATAATTGAGGGCAATCAAATAGCACCAGCATCTTATAGAAGATAATATTTTTAAAGTAGGCGCGTGCAAATACAATACGTGCACTTTTACAAACACTGAGCACTTGTTAACTTTAACTAACTTACTTTTTATTTCATATGCCTGTGCTGTAAAACTGGGTATGAACTAACCGTGACTTGGAGAACCAATTAATAAGTCTCGTGCTGAGAAGAGACCACTCAATATAAATATGCCATGGTTCTACTAAACATGGTAAGGTTAACTCAGTCCAGGCTGACAATACAAACAAATACAAACCAAGGTCCAGCATAACATAATTGTAAAACAAAAAGTCTCACTCTCTGAGCATTGGAAGTTGGTTTAAAAAAAGTTACATGTTAAATTCCAAGCAGTTCCTACTTTTTTTCACTATATCTATAGTATGTGCAGAGCTTTCCCCTCATACACACCTGGAACATTATATTTTCAACTTGCAAAAAGGAAAAGTGATCGTTTTCAATTAGCATCATTCACATTCATGAAAAAAAAAATGGAAGCCATAAAATAACTTTATTGGCCTGAGCGGGGAACTATAGACCCCCTGGCTCTCTGTGCTGATGTTTCAGTGATGGCGTGTTGGAATGAGGTCATTACAAGTAAAACAGGATCACGTGAACCTCAGAGAGCTGGAGAAGTCTTCACTCCCAACCATGTCAAAACACGCTCTTTAGTCTTTGACTTATGACTTGTTAGAATGTGCAATATATGTTCGTCTTCCCTCACTGTATATGAAGGTGCACAACTTTGCAGTGAGCTAAATACAAATTAAATATAGGTTGAAGACAGCAGATGGGTTTTTTTTTTGCGGGGGCAAGAGGTAGACTTTGAAAAAAGGAGTAGCCAACTAATTCAGTGATAGTGATTACAAATCAGAAAACAATTAAATGCTCTTAACAAGAGTGAGACTAGGTATTGTTAAAAAGATTTAACAAGCTTATAAATGGCTAAATGTTCCCAAAATACTAAATGGCATCCAGCCTGTCATGTCCAGCAACGGATACTAGGTTTGGCTCTAGAACCCCAACTCAATTCTAAGGTTTGATTTTGAGACATTTACAGGGTTAAGAAAAGTGCACAAGAGGGTCTAACAAAGAGAGAAGTTACAGGATGTTGTATTTTTATTGACTGAAACCTTCATGAAGAAATGTGCCGTGCTTCTCATTGAATTATTTCCCAAGAATCCATTTTTGTCCAACTCATATTCCTATTAGTGGGGAAAACATGTGGCACTCTGTTTGTGAAACGTGGATTATAAAACGATGCTCAATATCAAACAAATCGATGATTCTAACCATGTCCCTCTGGAGAAAGGCCAATTTATTTATAATGGCTCACAGACAACTATCTGTGTCGAAGACGACTACAAATCAAACTAAAGATCAGTCCAAAAGCCTTACTCTTCCTGATCTCTGCTTCACCACACCAACATGAACACAAATAAACGGAGACATATTTTGACGTGGCAGGTTAAGAATATTTCATTAACACAGTCATGTGAGCCCAAAACCGCGACCGCTCGTCTGCCAAGTTCAACACTGGAGTTAACTCCACACACCATCTGGGCTGTTGGGTTTTTCGTGTGGTGCCGCCTGCTGGGTGGCCTGCCGTGGAAACACTTAAGATACTGAATCAGCAACAACCACCACCTAGCCTGGCCTGATGGTCATCAGCTTGAGTCCTTATTCTTTACTCCAACCCATCACCAAACACACCACTTTCAAGCTTCAACGCCCAGTAGAGCCAGTAAAACCACACAGTGAGGACCCAGCCAGCTGGCCAGACAAGACTGGCTCAACTTTTGGGGAAAGACGCTGGCCTCAGAGAAGGTGTTATGTAACTATTGGCTCAGGCCATTGTAGCAGCTCTGTGGTCCATCTCCAAACTAGTAGAAGAGATAAGGTATTAATAAAGTAACTTTCTTAGTAGATGCCACTTGGCAATGGTAGTAGGTACTACCTAGTACTAAGAAACATACTTTCTCATTTATTGTTGGTGCTATGCTGATTTTCAGCTGTTGTGGACAGTTGTACATTTCTGAAATACATTCAAAGGTAATTTTTTGATGCTTTAAGCGCCACATATGTCATTTCCTTCTACTCCCTTGAATGAATGTAAAGTCCAAAACCATCCAAATAGCATTACAAAACTATCTACATGACTAAATACGTACTTACAAAAGGTAAACAAGGAAATCTGTTTCTGCTGGAACCGGCGCTGAACTATCATATTAAACTACTTAAAATTGTTGAGTTAGTCCTGATAATAAATAAAAGTTGCAGCAAAATATCAAAACGGAGTGGTTTTGATTTTTTCCTTTGCAGCAGCTGTACAGATACACAGACAAATACCTGACACGAAACAGTCATTTGAAACACTTGAATGCTGAGTCAATGGGAAAAATCTCGACCTGCCTTCTTTCTTTGCACAAAACGCAGAAATATTTTCCATATCTCAGAAAAACACAGCTACTAAAGCATAAACAAGAAAAACACTGAGTGGTGCACTGGTCTGTGGCCAACATAATCACAGCCGCAGCAACAAACGCAGCACAGCCAGGTCTGGGAGTCGGACAGCGAGCGGCAATGTGTCTCAACGCGGGACAAAGAAAAATACACATTTTTCATTTGAGCGTTCTGCTGTTTTTTTAAAGAGAGGAAGCAGAGAGGTTGACGTTGGCCCTCGCCGGAGCCACAAGACTTGCATGAGGTGTAACGCTGATGAGCCATATGCAGAACTTCTTCACCAAGCCTATCTGAGATTGTTGAAGGAAAATGGAGTGAGACACATCCAATACGTGTGTGCTGTTTTTCTTGTGACCGGGCCAAGACCTGCTGTGAAAGTAGAGCTTCACAAACACCCATTATGTGAAGGAGGACACCCTATCAGATGACAGTTGGTTGTAGGCCTGTCGTTAAACCTTGAAAAATGCATCCCTTGGGAACCTTAAGTAGCATGTAGTGTGAAGATGTTTGATGACATGCTTAGGCAGATTTTGGTCAAAACAACTATGGCTTTATCTAAAGCCACTGTTCTGACAGAAGCTCCACTGCAAACTCCGAAATTGTCCTGTATTAAGCCTGAGCAATTTTTTTTTCGTTGACATTTTGAGTTAATATAGGAGCTGCTTCTCTAATTCCTGCATAGCAATGCCTCTGCTGTGTGTGACTAACAAGTGGAAGTCAAGACAGCTGGAAGACATTTTGATCGCCAAGCTTGATAGCAAATGGAGCCATGCAGTAGTCAAGACAGGAAAGTCGCTACTTTACTAGTTGTCTCATGCTCCATATACCATCCAGTCATATATTAAAATGGTCTGACACTGGGTTGCCCATACTTACACTTTGACACTCTTACTATTATCTGCATACACCAATTCAGTAACCACACTATCGAAACTTTGAAATGCCAAACACTACACATTCTTTTTTTAAATTCCACCGTGCAATTTTCCCTCCACTGTTTTCTAGTCATAATTGTCTATTTTTATTTTGTTCAAACTCGTATGCTATTTTGTGATCGGTCAGTCTTGCCTTTAGCTGCCTTACATCCCAGTTGGATACATCTTCACTATAAGCTTCCATTGAGTAGAAGCATGCCTCTTATGGCTGGTAAGATTAGCTGCAGCAGACATTGCCTTATTCTTATCACTGTCCGTCTGCGTTTGAATAATTATCAGCGGTTCTAAGCTGAGTGTTAAACAGAGGAATGCACTTGAGGGGGATTGTTCAGCCGACCTGCAGCTGACCTACGCCTGTCCCCCATCTAACGCTCTCAGCAGAAATCCTCATGGCATGCTTTATGCCGGCACCTACCGGGACGCAGTGATTTGTGCCTCGTCTGGGATGAATTCCCGCCCGCCTGTCATTGGTCAATCCAGGATTGACACACCATCCCCTTGACCAGTAACAGACCGTTCCTGCAGACTTGGCAGGCCTGGGATAAGATCAACAACAAGTCCAGCCTGAGGTGCTCCGTTGTTAAATCTGTCTTTGTCTCTCCTTTTGTGACCCTATTTTTAACTTTTTTTCTATTTCTTGTGATCCTTTAATGCTTTTTTCCTCTCTCCTCCTCCAACTCGCTCCACACTTTATTGAAAACATGAGCGAGTAATCTTTCATTAGGACAACAGGACACAAATTGCATGCATGCATGCATGCCCCCGAGGGGCTTGTGAGCAACAGGCAGGCATTCTCAAAAACATTCTTTTTGGGTAATAAAGTCCTCGTAAATTGAAACCACTTGCTGTTTTGCTCCCAAAAATAAGTCGGGAAAGGAATGCACCTCCTCAGCTAAAAATATAACTGTTGACAAATGTTTCCCCCTCAAATGGAAAAATATTAAGCATGTTAATAAAGGCTGATACGACCACTGAGCACTAAGGTAACGAAAGCGGATGTAAAATATAGAAATTATCTAGGTTGTATTTTTCTTTTTCCAGCCCCTCTTCCCTCTCTCACTTCTTGCCATATCGCTGACACAGCACAGCCCAATCTTAGACCCTGAAGGCCCACAATAACTACTCCCTCTCCACCTCTCTCCCTGAGTATATACTGTAGGTTTGCACTTAATAAACTTCCAGTATGGACACAGGAAGTGCCTCAGCAACTTCTTAGGTTTGGACATTCTCTCGGCAGGATAATTGACCTCTTGTGGAAAGCAGATGTCAAAACGAGTCAAGGACCTAATTCCTCTCATCACTGAGGGCACTTGAGTTGCAGGACAAGGCACCAGTATGTGTGACAGCTAGAGCCAGATGAGAAACAGAAGGAATACGTTTAAGAGAATATTTTTGGCTAAGAGTGAGATATATACCACTCTCTTGACTGTGTTTAATTTAGAGCTGGATCTAGGGCTGATTAGCTTAGCTTAGCATTAAACACCTAGCCTGGGTTAGGGGTTAGAAACTTCGGTAATACATCTAAAAAACCTCTAAAACTCATTGACTCATTTTATGTCACTTCTTCAAACCATTCACAAACATAAGTAAAAACAAGAGTTAGTAGTTTAAATGGTCTCGACTCTTAGCTGTTTCCAGTCTTTATGCTAAACTAGGCTCATTGTCTCCTAGCGTAAGCTCTGTACATCATGCAGAGACATGCTATTAATGTCTGGTGGTACTATCAACCCTTATCATATTCTCTCTACAAATGAAAGCTTATTGACAACATTTCTAACTTAACGAATGAGAAGACAAAGAAGAAATGCTTCCTTATTCCTTACTTAAAAGCCAGAGGTCAAGTTGCTTGAGTAGAAATGTACAGATGTTATGAATAAATGATGTGCTCAGTAAACCTCGTCTAAATACACATGACTAATACACTGCGTCTGGTTTAAAATCCAGAAACTCCAAACCGTTCTCTTCTTTCAAAAAAATAAACACATGCATTCAGGGGGTTAGGGCAAGAAGACTTGATGAGAAATTATACACAATGGGGACTCCTATACTACAGCAACACCCCCTGACATACGACTTCCCAGTGCGTGGATGACACACATACTCTAACAAACACCTCATAAACCAGAGGGATTCCTGTGACCATTTCAACCCAAGGTGTTGAAACATGATCTCTGCTCTGGGACAGAAGCAGGAGAAAAGTTCATCAGGAGACACTGATACATCGGTGTAGACTAAAGTTATGGTTCATCACAGCTAGGCAATCACAGAGGGGCCAGGGCAAGAACAAAATAAACAGTGTGTGGGAAGGAACATCCTTTGAGAAGTTACAGAATTTCTCGTTCATTTGATGGATCGAGCGTGAATGTAAAATAAGCTGCTGACGCTTTCCAGGCCTATTATCCTCTGTATTTACACAGTACTAACACTTATGGAGGGGCCAAGTTCCAGAAGTACTTTGGAACACACACAAGAGCATTATATGACTGCAGAAATGGGATTATTGGCAAATGGCACCCACACTTTTAACAACGGACTTTTTACTTTTATATTGATGGCACATCACCAATGCCTGGTCATGCCATTAAGAAGTTAAAAGCATGTTCCTATCAAAGCATCAAAAAGCAGCACGAATTTGGGAAAGTGTAGTAACAAAGTATGTGTGTGATCAGCTTACAACAATGGCTTGCAGCTGTACTGGTAGGGCTTGACAAGTCAAGTACCTTGACGGGGCACAGAATGTTTAGTTTTTCTAAGCCTTTTCTTGATTAATTATTGATGCTTAAACCTTAGAGTCTCTTAAGACCCAGATTAATACCTCAGGCAAAACACTTGGACCAGTTTTTAAAAATAGCTTTTGTATATTTTGCTGAAATAGACTTGTGTCAGGGGATCCACTTGAAGGCGAGGAATGTGTTAATTATTTTTTTTGAACGTGCTTCACACAGCTGGGAGTTACCAACATCTGGACATTGGTTATAATTTTCAATGCCTGAGTGGGTGAGATTCCGAAACCCGTCTGGAAAACTCGGATCTGAGAACCAGATATATTTAAGGAAATCCGCAGACCCCATTTCGAGACCGATTTATTTTGGTTCCAGACCAAGTTATTGTGTATAGTTTTTTTCCGAGTGAAAGAAAAGTGCACTGAGATGCAGATAAGGTTGCAAAGTCAGTGGACTGGTCAGGAACACCCAGGATGCTGCGGTTACCCCTTCCCCCTGTACCCCACCGCTGTTATAACACAAATGAAAATAAAAAACAGCAGTTTCTGGGAAACAGGGTTTGACCTTGAGGATTGTTGTAAGTGGAAAACAGCCAATCAAAATACTGTATGTAAAGAAAAATATTTTTCATGCAATGATTTGGAGACTTGACATCACTGATGTTGTATCATATGGGATATATACCAGTGAAGGTGGTCCTTAAAGTTCACAGCTGGAAAGTCAAGAAGTCTCTTGATACTTACCAAACCTCTTGTAACCAAAGGACTGCACCTCCTCCTCATCAGCATAGTCGTCTGGAGGGAGAGCACAGAAATGAATTAAAACATTTCGAATTAAAGATACAAAAAGCTGAGAAATTACTCACAATGCAGGTAAACAGTAAAATACTTCATATTAATCTTATTCATCATTTCTCACACTACTGTTTCAAAGGCTATGCATGGAATTTTACAATCAATTGCAAACCCATTTCTCAAAATAAATAAATAAAACATCTCCTTTACAAAGCGTATATGATGCTAATGATCCAACCTGGTATCACGCCGAGGCGTCTAATAGACACGCATGGACCGGCGTCTAACTCACACGCCTTGCCTGACCAGGGCGTCTCTATTACACGCGCACCTCCCGCCGTCTAAATGAATGGAGGAATAGTCTAAATGAACGGAGGAATAGCACCAACAGGGGCCGACATGTTGTCCCAGGAATAGCACCACATGTTCCCCCAGCATTTCAATACTATCTAGCTGCAGCCCCCTCGGTGGTTAGGGTTAGGGCAAGGGGACAGGGAGAGGTTATAATATAGACAAAAACAACCGCGGCCGCCATTTTGACTACGGGCGGCCGCGACAGCGGCCGCCATCTTGACTACGGAGGTGCGCGTGTAATAGAGACGCCCTGGTCAGGCAAGGCGTGTGAGTTAGACGCCGGTCCATGCGTGTGTATCTCACGCCTCGGCATGAGATCGGGTTGATGATCATGATGCATCCTTGTATTACAATCAATTGAAGCCATTATTTGTGCAGTGCTTCATAGTAAACACATAAATACACCCTGTCTCGCTCAGATTAGCTCCGCTCTTTTAAGTGAACTCTCTTTTCCTCTTTACCTCCCATCTCCCCATGGCCTGACAGCCTTTAAAGCCGCTCTTAGGCCTGTGGGAAAGTACTTTGCCAACTTCAAAGCTTTTTATCTGTGTCATCATCCATGGCCAGTGAAAATAAAGAAACACCACATGTCCCAGAGATCTACCAAAGAAGCAAATATCTTCATCCATAATTCCAAAAGCAGTGAGGTGTGGTGATAAAAGAGAAATGGCTGTCCATCAGAGAATTATAAGAAAGCTGATGAAATTGTGTCTTTGTCTTGTGAATTGCATATCCCATCCTGAGTTTAACATTTAGTCTGGGCATGGTGATCCTGTGGCATAATACTAAGAAATCACATTGACTTTCAAGCAGATATCTGATCATGGAGAGCAGAGTGAGTTCAGAGCCGACAAGAACAATCTAAAAAGTTGTAAAAGTGAAACTACATCTCACTTTAGTTATTTGAACTTCCCAATACCCCAAGCAACTATCTTGTTTACTGATTGTGTTTCCAAGCAACACATGAGTCAACCCATTGAAATGGTAGGGTTACGGTAAGTATATTTGGTTTTTCAAGAGCCATACGGGAAACTTGAGTTCATCGCATTTCACCCAGAGGGTTGAACACTGAGTGGATTTGCAAATAGAGATGAGTCAAACTCAGAGTAATTTGTATTTTGTGGGATGAATGTTGCTGCATGGGGTCCATGGTTCCTAAGGAGGATTGCATAAAAACACATAAATAGTGGGAGCTATGTAGGTGGAGGTCAAAGATCGTCCAGACAGCTTGATTAAAGCCGGGCTTAATTTTTAAAAGTGAACAGCTTTTAGCTGTCCAAGTCTAGATACTCTATTTTAAGATGTTAGTAACCGCTTCACATGGACATAGTCATTGAAATGCTAGTGTCCATCTAAAATCTCTCCTTCTGATGAATTCCAGTCCAGCTTTAATCTTGATTTGTTATGCAAATCACCAATAATTTGCTCAATGAGATTGAGTCCTTTCATGAAAATGATCACTGTCTTTTACGCGTTCCTGCACCTTTAAACATGTAGCGGCTTTTTGCCATTGATCAAAATTAAACATGCATGACATCAGAGGGTCACTGATGCACCAAAGAAATACAATGCAGGCAAAAGAAGTCCATTGTTCATACATTACGTTTTTTGCATTTTGACAAAATAATCCTATCTTCTTTGTGGCCTTCATCAGAGACTGGGAAAATTCTCTCCATTGATAAAGGCTGTTTTGTTACAAAGGATGAACATTCAGTCTAAATAGGTTGTCTTTTTTCAGGATTTGTGGTTTATCTCTCCATGGCAATTAAGCAAACAAAGAACAACAACAAAAAAGCATGGCTTTTGCTGTCTCTCTAACTCTGGGGGAAAATAACAAAGAAGACGACAGAGAAAAAAATGTCAAGGAAAAATCTAGGATGAATCAAATACACAAAGCACTTACTCCCAATATAGTTACAGTAGCAAAGGGAAGTGGCCCACATGCCTGTCACATCACAGATTTACACGAGTTGATTACACTCATGTCCACAATGCAGAGCTTTGTGTAGTATTCAGAGACAGACCACAAGGTGGCAGGAGTCATGTAGTGTTTACACAATGGAACAAGGAACCCTTCCTGACCTATCAAGTGCCTTTGGGAGTGAGTGAGTAGCCTATGACATGAGGTTCATTGTTAATTCTAGAAGCTTCCAAAACATCAGGTCACCACATGAAAATGACATCCGGGCGAATTTAGCATTAACCTTCATTCTAAACCATGAGTTGTGATCCACATCGACCACCATGACTCGTGCACTTTTGAGGTCTGTTTCATGATGAGGCAGCAAATCTTTAGATTGACGGACGTGCAAGCGCATGGATGTACACCACAATAAAGCTGTTCATGCACGGGACGCGAGTGAAGCCCGAGTCAGTATTTCCTTGGAATTATTAAAGCCATCAGACAAACATGTGATCCAACACATGTACGTTTTCAAGAAGTTTAAAAGCACACAATGTTAAATTGAGTTGCTACAACTAAAACTTGCTCTCTTGATGAAGCTATACTCGTGTTTTTCGTGTCTGTTGTGAATAGTAATGTAAGTGTAGGTTAGTGTTTGATGTGCAGCAGCGGCCAGATGCAACAGAATCCCAGAATCCCTCAATTGAAACCAGATGTGAGGCGCGAGTTGTAGCCCACGCATTCCTCACGTCTCAGACCGAGAGGCAGAAAAGTGACAAAGAGAGTGCGAGAGGAAGGTCGTGTACGAGCTGAAAATAGATCCAATGACAATCATCCACTAATATGCCTCTTAATGAGCCTACCTTTCATTGTGCTTTACAGGACTCTACTGTTGTGAAGAAGTTGTGAAGAAGTCACATCCACAGCATCGCAATCGCATTTGCCCGAAAGCTCCCTTTGAGCGCACGGCACCTCTGGATATGCAAGTATCCCAATATCCACTTAGTTGATGTTGTTGTTGTGTATGTTGTAGTGGTAGTAAAAACAAATCAAAGCTCCATGCACGGCTCTTCACAGCGCAGGTATAGCGTCAGTGTCGCACCTCAGATGCTGCAGCAAAAAGGAAGAATTAACTTTGTTGCAGCAGGTCGGGAATGCAACAAGTAAGAGTTGCTGCAAAAGAAAAGGGAGAAAAAAGGTACGTTCTTAGTGTCTTGGTAGTCTACAAAGAAGCCGAAGTGAGGGTTTATCCTTGTGCAGCTCAGGACTCTGCTGGTACCCGCGGCAGAAATGGGAGAAACTTAAAAAGTGGAGGAATCCAAACAGGAGAGGACGTGGTGCAGCTCAGAGAAACCACGTGTGCACATCTGTATGCACCGTCTGCAACCTTGGCTGCTGCTGCTGCCGCCGCCGCTGCTGTGTGTGTGTGTGTGTGTGTGTGTGTGTGTGTGTGTGTGTGTGTGTGTGTGTGTGTGTGTGTGTGTGTGTGTGTGTGTGTGTGTGTGTGTGTGTGTGTGTGTGTGTGTGTGTGTGTGTGTGTGTGTGTGTGTGTGTGTGTGTGTATTGTATGCATTGTATTTCAAATCAATGATTCCAGCGACTATCACAATTATTATTACAATAGCATGTTGCTGGATTGTCTTTAGAACCAAAGCCACTACCAATGTAGAATTCATTGATTACCTCAAGTTTAATATAGAATGGAGGGGGAATAATTTCTTTGCAGTCATGATAGAGCAAAGTTGGGTTCCATCCTAATTAAATACATTTTTATTTGGAAAGTATAGGCTGAATACTAAACTGGAATCTTAGTAATTATTTCTTACAGAGTGGGGTACTTTATTTAAATGTGAATCTCACTTTTAATTACAAATGTATTTTCATCTTAACAATAAAGTTGCTAATGATTTACACATGCATACTCACTCTGCACTCATTACAGACTTGGACAATTATTCAATTCCAAAAGTATAGAAACTCTTGCATCAGGCTCACATTAAATAATAATGATTTTTTTTTATCACTTGCCAACAATTGCCTATTTACACAACATTAAGATTCATGGGGCGCCTTTAGCTCAGTTGGTAGGGCGTCCCCCCCATGGGCCTCGGCCAGCAGCGGACCCGGGTTTGATTCCAGCCTGCGGTCGTTCTCTGCATGTCACTCCCCTCTCTGCCCCATTTCAACTCTATCTCTACACTATCAATGAAGCATAAAAATACCAAAAAAATATCTTAAAAAAACATCAAGATTCATAAGAAGTGACCACCAGGTAAATGGAGCAGTATTCATGTCCTTTTATAAGGGAAATAAGTCTCTAGATGCAAAATGCTTTGCCTGTCACTTGCTGGTAATGTATAGTGGGTTTATCAGAGCGTTTTAAACTGAAACCTGCTGTGGTTGAATACAGCACTGATAAGATCGGTGGGACCGAAGCAGAACAGTAAATCTGAGAGCCATAAAACCAAAACAGAGCGCTTTAAATCTCTGAGCTGAGGGGCACTGTAGACTCCATGGGCACCTTTATCCATTACACAGTCATTTGATCCAATGTTAAAGCTCCCATATTATACACTTTTCGGTTCTATTATACACCATATTATATGGTCTTAGTGGTCCCTAATACGTTTTTCTTTAATTGTTTGCTGAAAAAAACTTTCAGATATTATTGTACTATGCTGATGTTCAGCTAATCTCACAATGGCCTATTTTTTAAAAAGAGCTGCAGCTCCCCTCGTAAATATACAATCTTTGAGCTCCCCCCGCCCCCTGTCCGGAAGCGAAGCCAGATATGCCTCGTCCTCTGTCTGTTTGTAAACAATGATGACGTATAGCCTGTTAGCACAGTTAGGTTTAGCCTACCCATGAGAAGAACCAAGTCTAGTGCTAGTAACGCACTTTGAACAGTTTGACATGACCTATCCTAGTCTACATGAAAGACTATGTTCATACAGATGCACTGACAGCCACACGCTAATGGAAACGGCATGTTCACAATAAAAATGCTGCAAAAGATGGTGGCTACTGCGAAGCTAGCTCGGGAGCTAGCTGCTAACAATACCACTAAAATCAGTGAAAAAATTATCTTTAAAGTCAGACTTCTTCAGTATACCTTCCAATCCCTTGTCCTATTAAAAACGAGACATTTCCAGACTGGTGTGGGGAATAGAAATATGTTTTTATGAGAAAAAGCTGAATGCTTGTCCCAAAGCTAATAGCTATACACCAGTCAGGCAAAAATACCAATAAAAACATTTATTTCAGTTTCACTGTTTGAAAAAAAGCACAAGTAGCTTCCTATCCGTTGTGTTATTAAAAACGAGGCTGCTGTGGTTAAGATAAATTTGTGGATTATGCAACATTCATCATGTTTTGCCGTACTACAGGCATCTTGTCGCTTAGCAACAAGCAAACAACATGGGGGTGAAGGAATATTTTTCGAGAGGATCTCGGGCCGTGGACCAATAAGAAATAGGGGGGTGGACTGCACAGTGGAAGCTTCTGGCTTTCCAGTTCTTGACGTCAGAAACGGGGAGAATTCTGACTGGAGTATATTGGGTGGAGAGGTGGAGGGTTTCAGAAAAAGGGAGAGTGAGAAAAGGAGAGAGCTTTCTTTTTTTGATACTTTGGCAGTCTGTAGGCACACCTTATACCCATAATTATGTTAAAAAACATCGGAAAAGTGCATTTGCACAATATGGGAGCTTTAAAGGTGCTCTGTGGAACTTTCAGTTTGTGCTCATCCTTGCACCCCCTTTGGACAAATGTGTTAGTGTTTTTACTACGCCAGCTTTAGTTCCTGGTCGAGCGTACCCATGACAAAGGCAATTAAGAAAAACCATATAAAAATAGTATTCTTTGCACTAATGATCTCTTATGCTGTTACATGTCATTTATGATCATCAGAGAAAAAAAATAGACTGTTTCAGAAATATTTAAAAGTTCCTAGTCGCACCATTAAACAAATTGACTGACATGGTAAACGGTCAGTACAAGTTAACAAAAGATGAAATGTTGCACTAGCGCACAGAAGATAATTAGACAAGATCCCAAGTATATCATATATTTAACATAAGCTGTTGGTTAACATTGACATTCAATAGCTCCCATTTCTAACACACTTGTTGCATTCTCATTATTGTATTTTAAAAAATATATCTGCTACATTTATTCCTTTCAGTTTTTTTTGTGGAATGAGTTGTGCACCAATCCTGTCCCCTCAAACTAAACTATAAAAGAGCTTTCAGACCTGTTGCTTTACCGGCCCTTAACCCTTTCATCTATTTATTCAGGTCTCTTTAAAGCAAGATTATCCCCTCCACCTGTTTCTCTCTTCAGTTCAGGACTCTGCGCTCCATCAGTGCCACAAAACTTCCCACAAGGTCACATTAACAGACAGTTATACGGACCTGCTGCTTCACCCCTTAAGTTTATAAATTTCCCTTAAATCTCAAGGAGTGCCTTCAGATTAAGGGGGAAATCCTGAATCAATTCTTGAAGTTCAATTAGTGCACAACGTTTTATCTTGTGATTTATACATTGATTCCTCTATGTGAGTGATGGCGTGCATTTAGCCCTAGTTCTCTTTAATGTCAACTCTTTTATCTTTAGGTAAAACCGTGGGAGAACATGGGAGGAGCGTTTCTCCCCGCAGTGTTATGGGAACCAGGTGTTGAAGGTGTCAGAGAGGCTCCAGACTGAGCTTGGGGCCGGTGGCTGTTTTTGATTATCATCGGCGGCAGTGGCGAAGTGGGTAGGAAGATTGCCTCTGGAGTGCAGGGTCGGAGGTTCGATTCCCCGCCTACCCGCCACATGTCGAAGTGTCCCTGGGCAAGACACTGAACCCCAAATTGCTCCCGATGGTTCAGAGAGCGCCTTGCATGGCAGCTACTGCCATCGGTGTATGAGTGTGTGTATGAATGGGTGAATGTGGTAAGATATGTAAAGCGCTTTGGGGCTGAGAAAATCGGCTAGAAAAGCGCTATATAAGTCAAGTCCATTTACCATTTACCATCCAGCGAGGACCCTATTTTCTGGGTCACAGCATGCAAAGAGGGCACATTTTGGAGGTGGATGGGGCACCGAGTGAAGAGACAGAGACAGAGGAACCCTTTCACCCCGAGTCCTTCACATTCCATCAGGATGTGGAGATGCCAACAGTGTTTCCCACTGAGAGGAACGGTTCCTTTGACTAAAAATACTCTGGATTGATTCACATCTGGACATATAGGCCTATGAATAGCCAGCGCTGGTTTACGCATGACGGACTGATCATTGCCAATACATTTTTAAATAAGAGCTTGTGTGTCTTTCTCTTAAAAGTCTTCAGCTCCTGCAGCAGTTAGTGACCAGATTGTCTCAGGGACCGGTAAAACCGTCTTCTCTGATCATGTGATCTCTTCTTAAAAGGTGGAGTCGTGATTGTTGTCAAAATCAGTTCTTGTCAAAATCAGTGAATATCTCCTCACACTCCACATTTGTCCGTACTCTGTGTGTGTGCTGAAAGAAAATCCAGTGTTAATTCACAGTTTAGGCTCTGTAAACAGGCATTCTGCTAGCTACGGTGGGGCCCTTTGTTGACATACCCTTTGTTTACATACCTGTTTACAGAGCCTAGGCTGTATTAACACCAGCTTTTTTTTTCAGCACACACACAGTACATACACGCATGCGTATCGTTAGGGGATATTCACTGATTTTGACTTAAAGTGATTGGTGTACAACTGAACATATCTGTATTGTTATCCATTGATGATATGTCTGATTTTAAGTTTGCACAGTAAGATATTGGGTTAACTGTGTGACCACATATCAAATAAATAAATTTCTCCTATGTGTAACTGTAAACAGTTGTCAGTGTCTGGCATGACTAAGCAACCTCTTATGCAAAACAAGCGTGTTGGATTAAAGGGCACAGAAATCAAGCAAAGACTTTAATAGGATAAAGCTTGAGTGGAAAGAGCACAAATAGACTGTCAGGATACATTAACGACTACTGCCCACACACAGAGCACTTTGTTTACTTCTCTGCCACGACATACACACCTCCGGTCATCTGCTGGTAAGTTTGTCTCTTTTGCAGTTGTAAACTTGCATTTTGTTTTTAACTTCAATTGGATTCCACATTTTATTAGTATCATGCTATATTTTCTTTAAGGTTTGGATATCATTTAAGTGAATATTCTTTATTATAAGTATGAGAATATAAATTTGCTTGCTTCTTTAAAAGGTTGAGTCAGCGAGTGTAGAGAACGCTTGTTGTTAAAATAACAACAAAATAAAATAACAAAATAAGTGAATATCACTACATCTGTTATCTGTCCGTAAAAAATCTGGTGTTAACACACCACCTAGGCTCTGTAAACAAAGGGTATATAAACAAAGGAGCCCACCATAGCTAGCAACATACCCATTTACAGAGCCTAGGCTGTGTATCAGCACTGGATTTTTTTCAGCACACAGTATGGACAGGTAGCATATTGATTTTCACTGATTTTGACAAAGTCATTTTGACAACAAGCTTTTTCCAGAATCGCCGACTCCACCTCTAAAGTGCTATTTAAATCAGTACGATTTTGATGGTCACATCCATTTTATCAATTTGTACCCTGTTAATTTTCTTTACAATTAAAAAATTACACAATCTTGCATAGATTATACAGCTCATGCTCTCATCCTTGCCCCCGTCGGAGAGAAGAATATAATAAGCTGAGTGTACTTAAACCCATAATGAAATAAGTCAATAAGTGAGTACATCCCCCATTGACTGTAAATCCCTCTTGGATGCTGACTTGTGTAACTCCTCCTGTGACTGGACTCATCAGGCGTGTGAACCTTAGCTTGTTTATGTGTTACCAAATGAGCATGACGTTATATCAGAAGCCGTTCAAGGTTTCCAAAACACTTTTTTGACTTTTGTGGTCCTGACCTCCTGACACAGCAGATGGCACAGACACGAACACAGCATGGCATGTTTTCAAGCCGAGGCGAGCTCTGTGAGGCCTCTTATTATGTGTCTGATTCCCCACTGTTGACCGCCTAGTAGTATCATTAAAGGCAAAACAACAAACAAAAAAACAAGGGCAAGGCTGTAATCAGTCTGGCTATATATCCATAGAATGAGTGCACAAATGTACAATGTAGGCTACTTGTACACTATTTGTGGAGTGAAAATGTTTGCAGTTTGGACAAAGAGTGATACAAGCATTACGATGTGGTACAATAGGACTGCAACTCTGTCACACAAGAAGGAATGCTGCACAAACCGGTTTTAAAGTTACAAATCTGATGATAAGACATCTTGCTTTTTTGTACTATAGTTTTACAACACATTTACACATTTTTTTTGTTCAACAAACTAAAACTAACTGCCCTTGGTTAACTTTATTATCTGACGTTCAAGATCATTTCTAGGTCTACATAGATGTGTAGCACCACCAAGTGGCCGACCTACTTCTGACCATGTACAGTATTGTTACAGTTTAATCTTGCTCAAGCTCAAATCCTATTAGTTGGATTAGATTAAATCACACCTGTTGTTTTTAGTTTCCCTGGACTGTATTCTATTGGTGCTGCTTCAGTGTGATCATAAGGTCAATGTTTTCATCCAACATTCTGCAGATGTTACACTGTACCAGACATAACCAAACGTGTTGTGTCCTTCCAGACTGAGATCTTCCCAGACAGAGACTGAGCTCAAGGATGAAGCTCCTTCTAGGATTGGCTGTTCTGGTGGGTACCCTGGGGGTCCTCTACTCTGCCCCAGAGGAACAACCTTCAGGCATCTCAGAGGACACCTTAACACGTGAGTCAGCACAGAGGAACCTAAATGTATCTTTGTTGCTTGCTTACTTTTACTCTTGAAAATTTGCATTGTTATTTTTTATTAAATTCTGCGTGTTAGTATTGTTAGTCATTTTTTATGAACACTCCCTTAACAAACTGTTCAGTGCCATAGGAATCACAATGGAGCCATTTCCGAGGAGTCAATAGTTTTTGCTTCATTTCCAGGATGGATTCTGAAATAATGTTAATGTTTACAAAACCATCTCACCCGTGTTCTTTGTCCGTCTCCTGCAGAGTTGTCTGCGAATGGCGAGAAACTGGTGGATGAGGAGGTGAGGAGAGCTCTGTACGGGGTGAAGGAGATGAAGGAGGTGATGTGGAGGAACGAGCAGAAGCACGAACAACTGATGAAGTCCCTCCAGCACAGCAGTGACAAGAAGAAGGTAAGAGCAACATTAACCATTCCTAAAAAAAAAGTAATACTTAAAAAAAAAAAACAAGCACACAATGTACTGTACATACAAGAGGAAAACACTAATATGTTCCCCTTTCTGCCACCAGGGGGCAGCCCAGCTGGCTAAGGAGGTGACTGAGAAGCTGGAGGAAGCAGAGGAGCACTGTAAAGACGCCCTGCAGTCAGAGTGGGAAGAGTGCAGACCCTGTCTGGAGGATGCCTGCAAATCCTTCTACACCTCAACCTGCCGCAGGGGATTTGCCACTTTCCATGCCAAGGTATGGAAATAAGATAAAATAAAAGTACAGACCCATCTCGAACTCGGACGGCTGAACTCTTGTAGAAACATTTGCCAAAAATAACCAAATTGTGTGGTCTTAAGTTGGAACTTTACCTTTTTTGGATCCAAATCCCTCACATTAGTTGGCAGCGTCTTCTCCATCGCCCAAGGTGTTAATGACTTAAACTGGGATCACTGGTATTTGCTTACAATGACCAACAACAAAGCAGTTTATAATTCATCATCACTGCACTTATCTAAATGTAAGAGAAGTGCAGTGATGTCGAAAGCTGACGCAGATATTCACCTTGAAACCTTGGACATGAGACAATAGTAAAATAAACTTGCCTCCACTACTTTTCACACTGTAAAAAAGGTGGGGAAACTATTCAGCACAGTGTCCAGGCGCTTCGGTCCCCGGGAGCCCCCCATGGAGGCAGGTGACATCCTGGTGAATCAGGGCCCCGACGGCGTAGACAGCCAGGTGATCCGCATCGAGGATTCCTTCAAGCGCCTGATCAGCAAGGTGGGCACTCTGGTGAACCGCAGCATGGCCCTGGTCTCCAGGATGAGCAGCAGGCTGGACAAAGCCCTGATGAAAGCCTTCCTGAACGCAACAGACCTCATGGTGGAGGAGAAGGCCAACTCCGACCCCTTCAACCCGGCCCGCGACTCGGGCTTCCTGCAGGGCGTGGGACTGGAGGAGGTGCTGGACTCCTTCTTTGACTTCGGCAAGAGCGTGGTGGAGGAGTTTGGAGCGGTGGTGACCCAGACCTTAGATGACATCCACGAAGCAGTGGAGAAAGAGAAGAAGAACGGTAGTGGTGTGTGTGTGTGTGTGTGTGTGTGTGTGTGTGTGTGTGTGTGTGTGTGTGGGGGGGGGGGGGGGCAGCTACTGAATTCTCATGAATTTGTGAAATATATAATATCAGATGCAGACATGTTTAGTTGGAGGGAAATCCAGCAGTCATTGGCTTCAGTGGCCCATAGTGAAAAACTATTCAGTTAGAGCAACTGTCAAAAACAGTTCAAAGAAAAAATATTGCACCAAAACCAAACTGTCCGTGCAAAGATTGTTGCTGTTTTACATGAATGTAAAGATGTAACGTAACATCTTGAAATAATGACTAACAACAGCAAAAAACACTAATATAATTTTTCCTCTTGATGTAGGGAGGGTAAGTTTCCCCCTTTTCCTGCAGAACAGGAAGTTGTGTAGAGATCTCCGCAGACAGGCCTCAGGGTGCTGGCAGCTCCAGAACCAGTGTGTGTCCTGCCAGGGAGCCCTGCTCTCAGGTACAGCAGCACCATTACCATCACATCATGCGTTTACTTCAGTGTGAGGTCTTTACAATCATACTGACCGCTCCCTCTTGCTGTTCCTCCAGAGTGCCCCAGTGTTCGGGAGCTGCACGTGGAGCTAGGAGAGGTGACCCAGGAGCTGGATGTGTCCAAGGAGCAGTATGAGGAGATCTTGTCTATTGTCCAGCGCCACACCGACGAGACAGTGGACTGGATCAGCAACATGGCGGCTGAATTCAGCTGGGTGGCTCAGGCTGTGAGCAACAGCAGCAGCATCCCTGAAAATATCTTCCGTGTCACTAAGGTGAGGTCAAGGAAATGAATGGAAAAGGCAACACAACATTGTCTTAAAAAAATATATGCAGGGGCACAATTATTAGGCAAGTTGTATTTTTGAGGATTAATTGTATTATTGAACAACTACTGTAGTGCTCTCGGTCAATCCAAAATGTTAATGAACCTAAACCTGAATGTTTACGAAAGTAAAAGTGAGGTTTTGTCTTTCTTACGAGAATATATATATATATATGTTTTGCCATTATTAGGCAACTATTACCTTGTTGGCTATTTGCAACAAAACGTTTGATGGTTCTGTGGTCACGCCCCAATATCTTAGCAATTTCAAGAGTGTTGCATCCCTCTGAAATACTTTTTACAATTTTTGACTCTTCAGAGTCCGTTAAATCTCTTTTTTGGCCCATTTTGCCTGAGAAAGAGAAACTGCTTAATAATTATGCACACCTTGAGATAGAGTGTTGATCTCCTTAGGCCACACCTTAACTCATTACACAAATACACATCACCTGGTATGCTTAAATCCAATAAGCACTTAAGTTTATACAGCTTGAAGTTGGGAAATATGCATAAAAATTATGATATGGCCAAAATCCTCACTTGCCTAATAATTGTGCACACAGTGTAGTCACTGCAGAGTAACAGGAATAAGGTGGATATGTTTTAGGCCTTTAAAGTAAAGAGTTTACTCTAATAACACAAAGATTGTACTTAAATGACTGAAACTATCGTCTTGATTTTGCTAAACTGCTAAGCACTGACTAATGTCCGATATATTTAAAAGAAAAATAGAACAGATTGCTCTCTTTGGAAAAGTTTAAGATTTGTGGTGAAAAATTCAACATCCTGTAATAGAAATTGTCTGCGTCGATTTTTTTTTTCTTATTCCACTCTCCAGGTGGCGCCAAAGAGCCACGACGAAGAGAACTCTGCAGTGACTGACACCCAGGTGGAGGTGAACATCCTGAACTCTCCCCCACTCATCCTCTCTGTTCCTGGGGAACTGAAGCTGCAGGACCCAGCCTTCATCCAGTTTGTGATCCAGCAGGCTCTCAACAAGTACAAGGAGATGGCTGGGTGAGGACTTCCATTAACTCTTTGTCCTTCTACTGTGGATTAAAAAAAGAAGCAAACATTGTCATGAGATACATACATCGGACAAAAGTGTGTATAGATTTTTTTTTTTATATATATAAAATCGGGAATTATTATTATTAAATAAAAAAATAAACATTTTAAAACTGTTGTCCTTAAAATCTGACATACATTTTTTCTCTTTTACAGGTACGAGGAAGAGTAGAACAACAGTGTCTCCTTTTCAGATCTACATTGTATTCCTGTATAGCAGCATTATCTTGTTCAAATGTAAAAATTTAACTAAGACCTTCCTATTTATTGAATGTAAAAAGAAGAAAATGTACGTCTTACCTGTTGTCTATTGGTGAACAATAAAAAATTAATAAACAAACTAAATAAAACGTGACTTAGTCATAGCGAAGAAAGTAAAAATGCATACATGTTCCACAAGAGGACCCTTGAATTATTGTAAATGTTGTAAATGTCACGCTTCTCAGTGACTTAACTTAATCTTCCAAATCATTGTAGCTTGTCAAGAACAAGAGAGCGAAAAGAAAAACCTTTTGGTAAAACTTTTATTTTTTCCTGTACAAAATCATATTAGTACCATTCTCAGTAATTCCATAATCATCTCCCCACTAGTTCAAGTCCAATGTTTAGGAACAAATACATTAGGTCCTTCTCATGAGTGACACAGAAAGAAAATACAAAACAAATTAAAAATAAAAATTCACATCTTTGTCCAATCCTTAAGCTTACTCATTGAATGACCATGAGAAGATGCCTTCACATCTTCTCAAATTCCCCATACCGCTGTGCAGACAGTGGAAGTACCTTGACAAACCTTGGACTTTTATATTTTCAACCTCAATAAAAGCACAGAAGCCCTGACCAGAGCATGGTGTGCATGGTGTTTGTTTTGTCCTTCTTTCATCTCTACAACCAGAAATTGAAATAAGAAACTCATAAAAGGGAGCTTGACACAGGCAAATACCATTTCAGACTTTTTCGTTCCATGAGACATCTGGTTGACTTTTGCATAGTTGCATTTACAAGTAATAAAGGGATTCATGTTGTGTTAGCTTTGGATAAAAACCTTCCCTCCAGCAGACATGACACCAACGTATAATCAAAGGCGTCATACTGTGATGAGATTTTACTGAGAAGAGGAGAAAGAAACACTACAGCTGCACGTAGGATTCGTGTTAAAACTGCGTAGGTGTGCAACAGAAGGAGGAACATGTACGTCTTTTACGGCAATCATGAGGTGTGTACCGAGCTAAAGACAAGATGATAATTTCAGACAGACCTATTAAAAATTTCACAGCTGAAATGTCCATTTCAAAAACATTTATAAAATGTTAAACAGGAAAAAGATTTCTGCACGTGTATATTATTAAAATACCTCTTTTTGATTTCAAGTCCCCGTTTAATTTAGGAAAAAAGCATAATAAAATCGATGTGTTTCAAGTGACCGGGTTCAAAAAATTAATCATACAGATCACGTCTCATATTCAACCTGATCACACTTGCTAAAAAATACATCTTTGTGCACATACCGTATGTACATCTGTTTTGATCTCTCAGTACATTCTTGCATCCATAAAGTCCACCCTTTCTTCATTGACTTCCCCACATCCGTCTCTTCATCAAAACTCTACCAGGCACAGCACATACTAAGTCAACCACAGTTGTTGGTCACTTTAAAAAACAAAAAAAAAACAACACTCCTCAACTTACATAATCAAGCCAAACTCATGTACGTGTAAAAGACGCCACTGTTACAGAATTGTGTTATGAAATTAAAGAAAAACAACGTAGAAGAGAGGGGGAAATTATCTTTTAAAAACGTGAGAAAAAAAATTGCCCGTATAATTTGAAATTAGGAAAAAAAGTCCCTCTCTTTTAGATCATCACAGTGTTGTGGCCGGTCCATATGAATAACTCTGATTAGCAGGGTTTCCCAGAGTTTCTCGTACCAGTCCAGCACCAAATTTGCACAGTTGGGACGCCTTCCCCCGAAACGTTTGGTCCCCCAAGGTACACAAGGGACAATCCTGCTACTTCAGAAAAAAACCTTTTCCTCTTGCACTTGCAGTTGTGGACTAGTTTGTAGCATTAAAACCTCGTTCTCTGCAGCCTCATCAAGGCTTTTTCCCCATCGGTTGAAGTTCTCTTTCGTCCTTAACGTCAAGTCTCCACTGATGTACCTCTGTGTGATGTACCAAGAGTCCACCCCCACCACCAAATCCCCCAGACTAGAGGTTGTCCCCTGGCTGGTACTGTGGCTCTGTGGCTGTGAAGTAGTCTTCCAGGAAGGACTGGATGTATTCGAAGGTGGGTCTTTCGTCCGGCTCCTTCTTCCAGCAATGCCTCATCATCTCATGGAGGGACTCGGGGCACCCCTGGGGGCAGGGCATGCGGTAACCCCGTTCTACCTGCTCCAGTACCTCTCGGTTAACCATACCTTGAAAAAAAATATATATATTAATTAATACATACAATCAATACATTTTCTTGCAATTTGCCTCATTCATCCAGCCTTCACAAATGGGGCAGCAGCCCAACCCCACAGTGTGCTTGTGGAGAGCTGCAAACAATGCATCACATCATTGAAGCATGCCCTCTACAAAAACTTAAAGGAGGACTTGTCACCCTTCATACAGCAGAGCAAGAGGCAACTGCTTGGCTAAAGGACTTTGCATTCGCTAAATAAATAAACACAAATGGCAGCGAGCTGCTATGCAAAGCAGTGGTCTAATCGTCAGTGATAATTTGGATTCACAGTGCTTTGCTTCACCAAAACTTCAACATGAAGACAGGTTGGGCTGAGCCGATCTATCTATCCATGCTTGGAGTCATAGATAAAAGGTCTAACGTTTGTTTTCAAAGTGTATTTTGTTATGCAGCTTTCATTTTGTGATTTGTCACCCAACACTTAAGTCTAAAATACGCACCTTTCTTAATAAAGGTAAAAATGTTCATTCCTCTAAATGACAGAAATTTCCGTTTATATCAAGTGAAAGAAAAGCAGTGTATTTATCATCAACGGAAGTAATAAAAAATACATAAAAAAACAGTATTCTTCTGGCCTCTTCCTATCGTACTAGACACAGCCATGGAGTCATGGAGTGATTCCCCAGACAGGGAGGCTGTAAGACAGTGATCTTGAACCCTGTGACCCAGCGCAGAGACCGCTCCGTGGGGAGCTCCAATGCAGCTAAAAGAGGTTATGACAGAGTCGTGGTATGGTCAAAGCAGCATCCCCCCCCACCTCCTCTATGGGAGAGAAGGGATCAAGTTCTCTCACACTGGGCGAGAGGAAAGGTCCGGAGCAACTGCTGAGACCAGGATATGGTGGCGGTGGTGGTATGTAGGATGCTGAGGTGTTGCTGCGATTTATGTCTTGAATGTGAAAACCTCGGCTCCAATACTCTGTTCTAATAACATGCCAGCCATATCTCTACACGGACTGAAATAGAAAAAGAAAAAAAAGACGCCCATGCAGAAGCTTTGGTATAGCTGCCTTATATTGTACACGTGCTATGAGGCAAGAAAATAGGAATAGAGTTGCCCAAAAAAAAGCTGCAGCACAGCAGGACTGGAGCCACACATGTCTGGTGAGTCATGCTACAGTTGAGTTGAGGAGAAAAGAGGAGGGTACAGTCCCCAGAATTTGCAGCATTGAGTTGAATTAATTGGATCCAAATGGTTTACAGTGAAACCAAGAAGGCCATAAGGAGCCAGATGGTCCTCTGCAAAAGGGATGGTGGTTACGTCTGCCATATGGCTGGCTGTGTAATCAGTGAAGGCCTTCAAACACCAGACACGCTGCAGTACCGCTGTCAGACAGCAGGGGTCTGATATAAAGACGACAGGAAGAGGGAGATAATTTATGAGAGAGTGTGGGGTTTATTCCCATGCACTGACAAGTCATTAGACATCTGTTGACTCATATCAGCTAGATGCAGTTCTATTTTGATCCGCATGTGTGAGAAAATGCTATTGAAAGCTTGTGAATGAATTATTCAAGTGTACCCTGAAGGCAACTTGAAAAAAAAATAAACTCCATGACAAGACTTCAGTAAGGGCAGACTCCCACGAAAAATTTAAGTAACTAAGACAGACATAAAAACATGTTTGTGACTGTGTGCGTGGCTCCCTACCTGGGTATGGTACTCGGCCCTTGGTCACCAGTTCAGTCAGTAGTATACCAAACGACCAGCCGTCTGATTTGATTGTGAAGCGGCCATACAGAGCAGCTTCAGGGGCCGTCCACTTGATGGGGAATTTAGCACCTGGTAAAGAGAAACATAGTGTCAAGCAGGAAGAACAGGCCTCTAAATGGCTGCCACTAATGATTATATTCATCATTGATTCATCTTCTGACTATTTTATCAGTTAATCAATGAATAGTTTAGCCTTAAGAATAATGACAAAAGCATTCTCCCTTCTTAAACCAGACAATGTTTGGCAATTTTGCTCAATGAAAAATATGGTGGCGCAAGTAGACAAAATTCAAAACAAATGTGACCTTGTACTTTATTTTAAGTAAGGCTTAAATGAGAGTTCTTAAAAAGGAACAAAACCTGGTCGTATGGCAACAACAAACCATAATTGTTATAATTGCTTAAACTGCTGCTGATTTTTTTTGATTTAATCAATAGTTGGTCCATAAAATGTCAATAAATAGTAAAAAATAAATAAAAATAAAATCCTTTGTTGTTCTCAAAGCCATTTTCCTCAGGACTAACATAAGTCTTAAAACTGCGATGATTTATTTACTATCACATTAAACAATGGAAAGCAAAAATTAAGTTTTTTCTGTCATGGTAAGAGAAGAATTGCAGGTATAGGGGTAGGCTTTAAGGACTCCGAATAAATCAGCAGTCTATTTATAGCCAAAGCTGCAGTATATCCGCACGCACGCACACATGCGCACACACACACACACGCACACACACCTTGTCTGGCGGTGTACTCGTTGTCCTCAATGAGACGTGCCAGGCCAAAGTCGGCGATCTTGCACACCAAGTTATCAGCCACCAGGATGTTGGCGGCTCTCAGGTCCCTGTGGATGTAGTTCATCCTCTCGATGAAGGCCATGCCGTCTGCAATCTGGGATGGCATAGGACAGCGTGGGCCGGGCGGGAGGAAGAAATGGCATCAGGATGCAACCAAAGCAAACAGTCAAAGCACATTTGGGAAAATTTTTAAAAAATCATGAAAAATATACTAATGAGTCATTTTTCAGTGAGTTTTCGTTTTAAAAGAATATACCCTTCACTGATCAAGTATTTAACCCAGACGTGAATGCAGGCTGACATTAGCTGGGAAAATAAAGGAAGAAATTCATATGCAGCTGTGGTGAAAAAAACAATTTGACAATTTTTTTTTACTATCCAGCATCTCTTCACTATGGCTGTCAACTCCCTCAGAGCCGGATCCATTTTTTCGACTCGCCTCTGATTCATCCTAAAACACTTTTCCCTTCTGTTGAGTGAGGAGAATAGTGGAAGCACAGGAGATTTAAGGGGCAAATTAAGAGCAGATCACAGTAGGCGACTGAACCGGCGCTAGCTCAAGTGGTTTCTGATGATGAGTGTTTGAGTGCGACAGGCAGTTAAGTGGTGGAGGGCGAGGGGAGGCACATATGTCATTTAGGATAGTGAAGTAATAACAGTCAGATGGAGAACAAACTGAAAACCTTGTTCTCAAGGATTAGGGAACATTGGATTCAACACACATCAGGGGAAGCTGCCAGCATGAAGCTTTCTTGGGTTTATTGCTGATGCATCCTCTCACACAGAGTTCACACTTGCTGCAGGGCAGGAGAGGGGCGAAGGGAGTCTTTAGTTCCTCGTTAACACAGTTCGGTTCAACAGTGACGCCCTCCGATTCATTCAATGAAGAGGCAAAAACACCACACAATAAACATAGAGATGAGCGCCGTCATTTTTGGCTAAACACTTGACTCACAAACTCATGCCGAGGAGTCTACACACAGCGGTTTGTGACAGTGGAAACGCAAATAAATGCGTGCCGAGCCGCTTAGTTAGTATTTCAGGCGCTGTGTTTTGATCCTACCTGTGCAGCCATGTCCACCAGCTGGGGCAGCTTCAGATATTTGCCGTCTCCCTCCTTCAGGAAGTCCAGTAAACTACCTGTTGGGAGTTCAGTAGACTACAGTCAAGCAGAGAACAATGTGTCTGTCTGGACATGGTGTACATGCACTAGAAAAATAAATGCAGTGGACACAAGAGTTCAGCTTCAGAAAATGCAAAAAAACAAAACAAAAAAAACCCACGATGGTTAAATATCTATCTGATGGAGAAATACATAACCAATATTGATATACTGGTTACTGTACATCAAGCTGCAGTGTATTGGGCTGTGTACGAGTTATGTAATCGTCAGTAGTAATGTTTTCGCAGAAATTGCAGGTAAATTGCTGGTGTGTACGACTTTTCATACCTTTGCCCATAAATTCTGTTACAATGTAGATGGGCTCCTCAGACACCACAGCATAGAGAGGCACCAGTTTGTCATGTCGGAGTTTCTTCATGATCTGAGCCTCCTGCAGGAAAGCTTCCGGGGACATGGTACCTGGCTTCAGGGTCTTGATAGCCACCTTGGTAGTGCCGTTCCATGTGCCTGAATTAAAACAAATATATAGCCTATATTAAATATATGTCATCAAAAGTATACTATATAAAAAGGAGAAACACAATGATCACTCAGAAAACCAACCAGCTGTTGCATTTGTGCAGCTTGAAAGCTCTTATTGTAGAAAAAGTTCATCCAAGGCATTTCCAATTTCTAAAGTGACATGTGGTGTAATACTAAAAACCCTGAGGGAACATTAAAAGGGACTTTTTGAACCCTTTTAAACCGATTGAAAAGTCAATCCCAAAATCGACGGCCGTGCCAGGGATCTCTGGCGCTGCTCCCATGTTTACAGAGTCGCTCAGGACAGAGAGAACACAACAGCTTAAATAATCAGCCCCTTCCTGGTTGAGAGCCACTTACTCACGCCCTGCTTACATACAATGAGCTGAGGCAGGAGATCTACTGCTTCCGTCATAAGGCTGACCTTCATGAATGAATCATGCTGAACAAACAGTGTGTGCGCACACACACACACACACACACACACAAGCTGAAGGACAAAGAAGGGCAGCGATGATAGCTAATGGCAAGACAAAATGGTTGGGAGTAAAGGAGGATGTAATACATTTAATACAATAAAATGTTGGACAAACTGATGAGCAAGGATGGGACTGAGAGTATGAAGTTGCAGCTGAGCAGAAATATCATCAAGGACAAACAGCGCGTGGAGAGACGGACACACACACACACACACACACACACACACACAGATAGAGAGGGATTCCTGGGATTGCAAAGTGGAGGCTTGCAGGTCGAGGCTTGCTGCAGGGACAGCCTTAATGAAGACCCAGGGATGAAAGAGTGTTCACTGAAAAGGCCCCTGTCTCACAAATGCGGGGGCCCGAGAACCGAAGCGGAGGAGCTGACCTGTGATTACGGAGCTGTGTGTGTGTGTGTGTGTGTGTTTGTGTGTGTGTGAGAGTGCGTAAACAAGCAGCAATCAGTAATCAGCATTTAAATCAGTATGTGGGCCAGTGATGCAGAAAGAGGCTTGCTGCTTTTACAGGAGGTCAGTTCAGCTCCAATTTAAGCCAGTATGAATCACATAAACAGAGTCAGTTTACATGCGCTTGCCACTTCCGAGTTATGTTACATTACATTTACATTAGTTATAAATAATTCAGAACGTGCGCCTTGTTTCTGTTTGTAAACCCTAATGGCCGTACTAGTGTATGTCCGTGCGGCCGTTTGTATTCTTTACTAATTCATGATCAGTGTTAGCGTCAAACATCAATACAACAGAGTGTTTTCATGCATTTGTGTGTTGTTGACATAGGAAGGCCATGGGCTAATCCCAGTGTGTCCTCGCACCACACATACCGACACTAGTCAAGTCAACCTGCAACAGCTGTTACCTAGTATCTATCAGTTATCTAAAGTGCTAATGGTCGCAGCCTCTCCCATATCCAACTTCAGCGACAACATCTGGCTTTCCATACAGAAAGTTTTGCTCAAGGATTTCCCACACACATATGATTAAACCTTTATGCTATTCATGCAGCCTTTTTCTCCTCGTAATGACTTGAATTCACAGAAAAAAATTAAGAAACACCAACCTCTTGTACATTGGTAATATTAGCGTGTGTACCAGCAAAAGCTTGGATTCAAATTTTTCAAAGTCAAGGAAACTGCCCTCATTAGCAGTTAGAGTTTTTTTTAGATCATCAATGCATCGTTTTTTATTTTTTTGAAGAAATAAATGCCACAGATTAAATGGCTCCAGCTTCTGAAATGTTAATATTCGCCTGTCTACGTCTTCTATGACGTTAAACTTGCAATTTTGGGGATTTGAGTTGTCATTAGAACAAAACAAGAAATACAAGTGTGTCAACTCTGGCTTTAGCAATAGGTATTTTTCAATATGTTCTGGCTTTAAATGTACCAATAAAATATTCTGTAGATTAATCTAATGAAAATAAAAGTGACTTTCAGCACAACATATTAATCATATACACACATCGTGTTCCACTTCAATCTAATCCTGCTCTGCTCCAGAACAAAATGATCTACAACCCTTGTTGCAATGTGGTTTACAGTCAGCCATTAGACAATAAGTTGAAGGTTCATAAGCTGCACTTTCCATTCAGTTAACTAAGTAAATATTGTCCAGTTAACTGCAGAGAGCTCAATAAGGGGCCACTCACACTAGGGCCGCGGCCCCGTGCCAAAGCTCATTAGCATACTAAAGTCTAGAACGTTTGGCTAGTGTGACCACGCCATCCGTATTCCAGCACGGAACAGCCCCTTGGCCACGGCACACCTGGGAGAGGTGTGCCGTGGCCAAAGTACAGATGCTAATGAGATGACACGCGCACAAGCAAGCGCACAGGCGGCGTTCCTGACGTGAATTTATTAAGGATGCATTGTCCGTTAACGTCCGCTGCCTTACTAGTCGGCACCAGAATTGCCCACCACTTGGACTTGTAGCTATAATGTGTGAGAATTAACGTGTGTGTAAGCCTAGGTGTGGGCTAATAAAAGAGGGAGAGAGCTAATTAGGTCGGCTCAGAAAGCACAGCAAAAAGGTTTTCGTGTTTACTCACGTTCGTCAGATGATTTTTTTTCTTTTTCCTCCCGTCAGCTGTCATAACTGCATTTACGCATGGCGGTGGAGACGCACCCAAAACAACACACCGCAGCCCGGTGATAAGGAAACAGTAGCCTACACTAAGGTTTAACAAGAAACTTTATAAAGACACTTAAAAAAACGATCTCTGCCCATACAAAAAGTTCTGACTTGGATTTGATGGAGCGATCGATGTGTACAAAACCATCCGGATACATATGGTCTGATGACGGGCCGTTATATTAATAATAAACAGCGTGCTGCACAAATATGAGACTGTTCACCGCGACCTATTACGTCAAGACTACATTTAAAAAAAAACAATAGCTTAAGGATTCTCGTTGCTCTAATGTGGAAGTGGAATATTTGATGCAAATTTGGCCGGATGAAAATATTCACAAACAGTCGTATAGCCTACAAGTAGACTAAGCTCCAAATCCTAAACGTGCACGGTGACGTAGGCAAGGTGCAAGTGTGCCCAGGCCACGAGCAGTGTGAGCACGGGCCTGCGGGGGGAGTGGGGAGGGGGGGGAATCGTGCTGAATCGTGCTGAGCACGGAACAGGCAAACGGCACTAGTGTGAGTGCGCCCTAAGTCACTATGCCACCAAGCTTCCAGCAGCATTTATTTCCAGAGGCTGTGCAACTACATTTTGCATGCCAAGACAAATAATCACAAAGTAGACTAAAGATAGAAAACATTTTTGAGGAGTGGCCCTGAGGATCATTAATAAAAGCCATTAACAAAGCAGTATGCATAGAATATATGAATTCATGTAACAGATACTGTGGTGCAGCAGTAATAGGGGCTTACCCATCCAGACTTCTCCAAAGCAGCCCTGGCCCAGTTTGAGCTCCAAGCGGAGGGACTCTCGCGGGATTTCCCAGGCATCCTTAGCTAGTCCCTGAGTCTGAGGCTTGACCGTGGGGCACACCGTGGTCAGCCTGTAGCACAGACCGTCAGAGTGCTCTGAAGAGGAGCAGGCACACAGAGGGAGGGGAAAGAAACAGAAAGAGAGTCTACTTTAAATTGGAGTTTGTTAGTGATGGACCTGCTAAGTCAAACCACCACAAACACATTTACTAAGTACACAATCTGCTCATTATGCAGACCCATACCGCGCTAAGAGAGGAGTGTGAACACGCGATGAATACAATATTACATCGCCACATGCAGCAAAGTACAATGGAATCACAGCGAAGCAAACACTCTGAACTCTTTACCCATCATTCCTAAAAAAAGGACAATCCTTTATTTTTTCCCTATTCTTCCCATTAAATTACTCTGCCATAATGACTCGACCCATGTTGACCTCCATTTCAATTCAATTTCAGTAAGAAAGCAAAAAGATCACAGGGACTGTTTGGTATAGTAAGCCCTGGAGAGAAACAAGTGGAAAATCAGCCGGTTATATTCAAGCCAATGCGCCAGGAACAGACAATGCAAACTTTTTCTGCATGACTTCTTAAGTTATTACCGTCTTCTGTCTGGAGTTCAGGGATAGCCTACACTTACAGAGGGAATATAAAGGAACGGGGAGCTTCAAAACTGGCCAGATATCAATTCTAAAGAGCACAGCACAGAGTGAATGACATGAATAAATTCGAAGCAAGCAGAGCGAGGTCAACAACTCAACACAAGATGAGAAATCCAAGGTTTAGGAGTCACATTCTCTTGCGGAGACTATGGATTATAGGCTTCTGGGAGTATAACTGTTTGCTTGTGAAATTTCAATAAAATATTTGTGTGTTTACATCATCCAAATGCTTTTTTTGTGAGAGTCGAGGCGATTTTTATTTATTTATCAGGAACAGCTGCCTGCCTATGAATAAAGTGGAGATTACAGCAGGCTTAAGACCGCTTTTTTTTATAGGAGGTTTTATATTCACGGCTCTTTTTGGCTTAACTCTCACATGGTTTTTGCCTTTTCTTGGGACTTTGTCGTGACTACTCAGCTGCAACCGTGCCAGTGAAAGCACAGCGCTTGCAATAGGTTTCGAATGGCTGTGGATAAAATAAATAAATAAATAAAATGTAAAAAGCCCACTGTAAAAAAACATATTCAAAAACATATCACAGCAGCAGATCTGCAGCTGAATAATGCATGTTCTCCTGCAAGGACTGAATTTGCTCGCTAAAATACCTAATGAGCAAAACAACAGCAGAGGCTGCTTGTATTGCCAAAACTCTTCAAAAACACTGGTATGTTTTTCCAGGTTATGTAGAGCAAACATGAGACACTACCAACTTGCTCCAAGGAAGACCTGTAAACAAATGTGTCTGTATGCTGCCTACATGAGAATAAGGCTGTGTGTGAGGGAGGGGGGGGGGTCGGTGTGGAAGGGCTGCATACCTGTGTAGTGTTTCACCAGCTTCTGTAGATTCTCAAACTGGGCCCGGGTGGTGATGTAATAACCACCGTTGTCCAGTTTACGGATCTTGTAGTGTTTGACGTTGTCTCCCTTAACCTCATCCCAGTCCCGGATAGACAGGGAGTAGGCCCCTTCAAAATAAAAATAAAGTAAGTTGGATTGTGCTTCAAAGTAACAGCAACTCTCAAACCTGCCATGTACTGTTTATCAGGATTTTATTTCACAATACAGATAACTATAGAAAACAAATTTTACTTCTGAATTTGGTTTATAGTTATCTACATTAAAAAAAAGCTATTTCTTAATGTAAAAATTCACATTTGGCTGCGAGAAACCAAGTTCAATGCATTCACATATGAGGCAAAAAAGCTTACATCATTTGCCTATATACCTTTTTAAACTGCAGAATTATCACTACAGTCTTGACTGACAAGGAATAAGTCCTCATACCTTTTGTCGTCTCGCTCTCTCGTGCCAAGAAAGTGCCCCGTTGGTTGCCCGGAAGCAACAAGAGTCGCTCGGCATCTTTGCGGCCCATTTTACCAAAGTACCACCTGCCAACAGAAATAAAGTCAGATAGTGAGTCACTGGGGAAGCTCTCAAAGCAATATGTAGGCTTTTCCTATTTGTGTATGAAGAATATGGCACGAAATGCTCTGGCTTTATATGAATCTTACTGATCTTTCTAATATCGTCAAGTTGAATAAGGATTCTGTTTGAGGTAACATTAAACATCAGGGATTTTAATGTGGTTCACATGTGGTTACCTTCAAGGTCCGACTGAGGCAAATAAATGGCTTGTAAGACTCATTTAAGTCAACATGATTTAGACCATACTACTATAATTAAAGCTCCTTATTAACTTTGCTGCAAGCAATACATCTTTGTTCCATTACATATAAGAGCGGCAACAAAAAAGTCCATACGTATTACTAGGAATACATGTGTAAAACATTAGCTTACAGCTGTAAACAATCTTAAAGTATAGCCTTCTACTGCTTGTTTTAAAGTATACACTTTTATATTTCAAGACGTCATTAAAAGCTGAGTCATCATGTTTAACCGTCTCACCTCAGACACATTTTTCTTCCTGACTAAACTGAGAAGGAGCCAAAAAATCCTAAACACTTTTGATCACTTGTACTCATTCTTTTAGACTAAAGGCAAAGTTAATTGGCTGCTTTAACCAGTTTGTCTTTTACTTTATGATTAGCTAAAACATCCAGCATTAGTAAAATGGCGGCCAGACAATTGGAAACCAGGCCAATACAGACTAAAAGCGGCACAGTCCGTAAATGTTTCTGCCACACTGGATGAACAGCAATGGGAATGCCGCCAGCTCTCAGTGACAATACAGGGCCTCCATTGTTTGGACTGTCGGTCATGTTGGTACATTTTTGGGTTAGTCACAATGTGTGTGAGCGCCCGGCCGCATCATGTTGTCTTATTAATCAAGAGGAGAAAACTAACCTAGCAGGATGAGTGAGACAAGGGAAAGGAATGAGGGCAATAAAATAAAAAATCTAATCAAATAAATAAAGGACAGACAAGGGAGTTGTGAAAACGTAATAAGCTCTCACTCTTCCGCCTGGATGGAATCAGCCGGAGCCACGTAGTTACTGGGGATGTAACCTTTCTCCCCGGTGTTGATGGAGCGGGCCTCCCACCAGTCGCCTTCTCTGAAGAGGGAAATTAATGACACAACAACAAAAATCAGAAAGACACAATGCAGACACAAAAGGCAGAATTAAACCATACACCTACTCTGTAAAAGGACCGCAAGTATAAAAGCGCACAAAAGGTAGAAAAGGAAAAAGGTGGCTCCATGAATCATTCCACCACATCAGGAATCATCAGTGTGTAAGCGTCTTATAAGCCCGGCGAAGCAGAGGCAAAATTAGTGTTTATAACTCCTCTAATCAATTCAAAGAAAATATAACATAATGTTAATTCAAAATATTTGTTCTGATATTCATTGACATGCTATAACGTCTGAATATAACATATTGTCAACACTGATGAAACAATGTACATCATGATTTTTTGGGGAGAAATATTGCATATTTGTATCTCTAAGGGCATTATATTATATGTGTTCAATTTTAAAAAAGTGAATAGAAAAAAAGCACAATTTATTTCTCTGAAATTTGGTGTACAAGTAGCAAAAAATGGAAATGTTCAAGTACACATATTTACTAGAGTACATTTCTTAAGTAAATGCACAGTTACTTGCCACCACTGTTGACAAGTACGCATGTTTAAACTTTTTAAAAAAGGCTCTAAAACGTGTTTCACTGTGTGCTCTATTTCCACAATTTAAAACTTTGAAAACAGGCCTATAAAATAAAAATATACTGACTTAACAGCAGACAGCAGAAAAGACGATACTTTATGTATAGGAACCACGCAGGCAGCAACAGCGAGAGTATATTTAACAGCAGGTGTGTAGGCTCATGTTAAAAGAGAAAGGAACTGAGGTGTAGGGAAAATGTGTCCTCTGGCATTTCTGAATAACTAAGTGAGTCTGGCCCTGCTCCTCCTCCCACCTCTTCTCCTAAAGCAGGTGGCATTTTTATCACTGCACTTGCTAAGAATTCATGGACAGAGGTTTGGGACGTGTGTGATAAATGAGGGGGAAACAAAGTATGTAATACGTTTTCACACCTGTGCACGCATGGGAATAAGATGTTGTCGAGTGAGTTAGTAAAAAAATGAGTAGAGAAAAATGTCGACCTTTTGCTTTATAATGTATTGTTACTTCCTTTAATATTACTGTGATGAGTAGATGTAAGTTAACTGAAGAAAGTGTGTAAAAACTGACCATTAGGCATATTTACAGTGAATACAGGTTTCTGTAAATATGATTTAGAAATAAATCTATTGTATCATGTTGCTTGTATTTGACTCAATGAGGGAGGTGTGGTTTGTTTGTTTTATACTTTAACCTGAATGTGATTCCCTTAACTAGCGGAATGAACCGTGGCATGAGGAGAGTGATGATGACTTGACAGATGGCCCATTAGAGGAAGCCATTAACCCAGACAGATTTCAGCCTCAATATCAGACCAGAGAGTACAATAAGGGATTACACACATACACACACACAGCGGCTGCTTGTGTTTAAAAATGCGAACGCACACACATGCACTCACGTGTTATTGAAGATCTGGAATCGATCCCCTTTTTTGAATGACAGATTTTAGCCTCAATATCAGACCAGAGAGTACAATAAGGGATTACACACACACACACACACACACACACACACACACACACACACACACACACACACACACACACACACACACACACACACACACACACACACACACACACACACACACACACACACACACACACACACACACACACACACACACACACACACACACACACACACACGCGGCTGCTTGTGTTTAAAAATGCGAATGTACATGCACTCACGTATTATTGATGATCTGGAATCGATCCCCCTTTTTGAATGAAAGATCGTCCGACGTCCTTGCCTCGTAGTCATACAGAGCGACGAAAAAGGTTACACCACCTGAAAGCATGAAGAAATAACCGGTAAGTTTTTTCTCTGGAAATGTTGCACCACAAATGAAAACTGCACAAACAGGCTATGACCCTGAAATACCTTCTGTAATAACTTCTTGGAATATCCTCCTTTTTTACTTCTATCAATCGAAAATATGTAAAATCATGCAAGTCCAAACTGTATTACAGTATAGAACCAGCTCATCTAACGTTGGCTTATTTCAGCAAAACATAAAGGAAATGCAAAGAATATTCCTTTGGAAGTTTCTCAAACCCTGTGGCATCAAATCAGTGCTTCAAACTGATGTTGATCCTGAGGAGAAAATTCTAGGGGCAGGATCTGATCTACAGCAGCCCCTCAGGCCAGATCATCCTGCTTGAGAGAACAATACAGGGACTGTGGGGGTGGGGTGGGGTGTGTGTGTTGGGATAAAAAGTCACTTTTTACGAATTCATTTATTGCATAATTTACCTATCCAATCAAAGATGCATTATCCACTCAATACTGTGCAAGATTACTTTTGGCGTCACCCGGAGCCATTTCATCAGCAACAAATCCTTAATCAAAAAGTAATTCCGAGTCAAGCTCCTGTTGAAAACAAAAAACTTTAAAATATGCACAACAAAATCCATTGGATTCCACGTTTGTAATTGCTTTCCTTGGCTCCCTGGACGCCATGCAGGCTGCATTGCTTCCCATATAACAGACCTATTTTGGGTTCCTCCTCAGCCTTGATGCTATTGGCTGCCTCGTTTCAAATGTCTTATTTGCATAACATCTGCTGCACATAACATATGTGCAGCAGAGTTTCATCTAAAGTTGCCCACTGCTTTAGAGTGAAAAGTTAGAAAAATGGCAAGGGAAACATTTTGCCAAAGTAATAGGTGGATTTAGTTAAATAAGTCTATCTTTCTATTAAAAGGCAGCACAGCTTTTACATTCCTTTTTCTCCTCTTAAGGGATTTGGGGACCCAAGTCAGTGACATGAATTTATGTAAATGATAAAAAGAATATTTCCTTAATGAATGTTTCAAAGCTTTTATTTCCTCCCAAATATTCAGACTCCCATGTATCCTGCTCCCACATCATGTGTCCAGTAAAACTGACCTGTGATGACTCCGGGGAAGGGGCTGCTCACGGCCACTGAGGTGAAGGAAGTGGAGGCCCCGCCAAAGGGCGTCATGATGGAAGATGCCCCTCCGAAGGGCGTGAGCCCGGACGCGTGACTGTTGTAGCTGTTGTTGAGGTTCTTCATGGCTGGGGAGTGCCCCATCAGGGTGGGGTCGGGCCCGTAGTGGCCCAGGTGGGAGTTGACCGGCGTGGCGTTAGGGTTGTCGGGTCGGTACTTGAGCGCGGGGCCCTTCTCCTCTTTACTCCTGACGCAACCCATCGTCAACTGCAGGGGGAGAAGGAAGATTTGATTAACTGACCCGCAAATGATAGCATTTTTATTCATCAGAGCCATCTGTAATGTTTGCCTACAGTAGATTCCCCGCATTAAGTTTGCAGCTAATGACTTGAACAGTTCTTAGTCATGCATTGTGATTAGGGTTGCAAAATTCCGGGAATTTTCAAAGTTGGAAACTTTCCATGGGAATTAACGGGAATTTATGGGAATTAACGGGAATTTTGGGAATTAACGGGAATAAACGGGAATTTACTAAATTTAAAGCAGCCCAAATGCACTAAATTCTCATAACTATGTTATTTCAGTCCAGGCAAACGTTCTAGACTGTAAAAAGCAGTTTTTTCAACTAGGTTTTAATATATTTATGAACATTTAATTTCAAATCAGATTTTTTTTTAAAGTTTATTGAGATACCCAACTTGATATCATAAATTGATTTTTACTAGACCAGGTTTACAGAGGCTTAAGCTTTGATTTTAAATATAGTTGGGGACAATATATTTTAGCATAATCTTGACTAAAACAACCAGATTTTATGCAAGTACACTTGGCAAATTGCACATAGCACACATTCTACTGCAGGGGTACTGAGGCCACGTCCCCTACATGCTCTGTGCATTCCTCCATCACATGGTGGGGGGGGCATTTGACTTTATTTATTGAATGGGTGGGGTCAGACATATGAGTAATAATTTACTCAACATTCATCTTTTTGTTGTTCAGTGAAATTATTGATTGTTCATAAAATAATCAACTTGATAAAGTTCTTCTTACAAATAAATCTGTTCAAATGTAATGTTTTTTGATTGTATTATTTTGCATGGATGTCTGCCTATGACCAAACATAGTGTTTAAAAGTTTAGATTTATGGTTGGTTATGAAAAAAAAAAATTTAAATTACCGCCATTTTGTTAATTCCTATAATTTCCAATTTTGAATATTCCCAAAATTCCCGAGCGAAAGTTCCCGTGGAAAGTTTCTGGAAACTTTCCGGTAATTTACCGGAAACTTTCCACCCCTTTGCAACCCTAATTGTGATACACTTCTACAACTCTGAATCTCTTGACACATGACACTCTTTTTGATGATTCGAAGAACTGAATCTACTTTTTATATCTTTTATTTTTATATACAAGATGTTATTGTAAAGAAGCTACGTTAGATTTGGGTACAATCTTAACATACAATGCAAAAGAGGCTTATTGTAAAACATGGCCAAAGGTCAGAGCAAAGATTATTAAAACCTGCAAAGACTAGACATATCACACTTGGTCCACCATCAAAATGCAGATTAATTTTGTCCTGAACAATGACATCAACATACTGAACGACAAGAAGACTATGTTTAGCGTTGAATTGCTAGGTTATCTACAAAACTTTTAAGAACACAACATCTACAGCTTACACACAGAAATGGATATCTGACAAAAGGAGTTTGCTTTTTCTAATTTGTACTGATATTTGCATGGAAAAGGTGGTAAAAGATTCAAGGGCAATAAGGATTCTTATTCTCTGGAAAACAGTTGGAGGCGAATGAATCACACTATTTTAGCCATTTTAGACAATTTTGTTTAAATCCTTCTTTCTCGTGCTATGTGATGATGACTAAGCAACACCGACCGGCCCAGACTAGAACATGCTCAGTGTAAAATTACTATAATCATCCCAAAAATTGAAATGGGAGTCCTACTCCCAACATTAAAAAGTTTGAGACTTTGGGGGCGCCTTTAGCTCAGTCGGTAAGACGTCCCCATCCCGGGCCGGGCCCAGCAGCAGACCCGGGTTCGACTCCCGCCCGCGGTCGTTCTCTGCATGTCACTCCCCTCTCTGCCCCATTTCACCTCTGTCTCTCTGCACTATCAATAAAGCATAAAAATGCCCAAAAAATATCTTTAAAAAAAAAAAAAAAAAGTTTGAGACTTCATGCAATTTTAACGTTGTAAGATGAAAAGGGTAACAAAGAGTCAAGGCAGGCAGTGTGTAAATTAACAAGAAAAGGGCTTGAGCTCATGCTCTGTCCTGGGACTGAGCTTGGGTCAAAAAAATTGAGAAACAGTTATGATTTTGTTCCGTTTTTTACTTGACATAACTCCATCCAAAAAACAAAGACGGCAAGCCAATAGATGAATAGATAATACAACTTCACGTCAAGCCAGCTGAGCTACAAACTAGATCCTATTACAGCCTGTGGCCACTTCAGCTCTCCCCTGTGATCACACTATCACTGACACAGATTTGAGAGGGGCAAAAAGGCCCTTAGGTGTTAAGAGTCAGGGCTCTCCTCTCCTGAGCTTATTGATATACGACACCCTCTCTGTCTGTGTGTGTGTCTGTGTGTGTGTGTGTGTGTGTGTGTGTGTGTGTGTGTGTGTGTGTGTGTGTGTGTGTGTGTGTGTGTGTGTGTCAAGTACCAACGCCACATAACTTCACATAAACAGAAAGAGAAGGATAATTCTTCCCACAAGTATTGTCTTGGCACAGCTGGTGTTTGTCTTTATGTGAGAAAGTTCATAAGTTGGGTGCCCTCAAATGCAGAGTTTCAGATAATAAATAAATAAGTCAATTTATGTTCATATGCGCCCATAATGAGTCAACATGCAGAGCCTGCTCTGGTTACTCATTTTTCTGTCACCTTTTGCCTCATTGTCAAGTGGCTCTGTAGCATTTGTTTTCTCAACTGTACATGTGTGCGTTTTCTAACTGTACACAATAAAACAAGCTGCCACTTCACAACAGACAAACACTCGACTCCTTCAGTGAGCCACGGTCGATGGCTCATATCCTGGTGTTTGTAAAGCATTATAACACAGTTTCACATATCAGGCCGTCACTGAAAGGTCACACATTGGTTTTTGTGACAGTAACAGAAGTGTGTGCTGCTGGTTGTTCTTAGATGGACGACCAACAAAAAGCCAAGACCAACAAAAAAAGAAGGAAAACAGGCAGAATACAAAGAGGTGCATTTACTTCGCAATGGCCCAGTAAATGTCTGTTCAATGTGTCTCTAGGGCAGTGGACTGATTTGCTACAAACATTAGCCACTTGAGCAAATGTAGTATTAGCTTCTCAGACAACTGTACCTTCACTGGGGGATTTTCGATTACTGGTCACTACCTGCGAGGCTTTAGAGCTGACAGCTAACTGCTTACTGTCAGGAAAATTCCTTGAGACGATCAACTAGATTGATTATGCAGATACAGACTCACACTGTGGTCCGTATCCCGAGAGTCCACTCTCAATTGTATATTTTTAGGCATCAAAGTATTATAGAGTTGTATTTCTTGGTCAAGGAAACAATCTTCGGATTTAATTCTACTAAATTCAGCATGCAAAAAGCCTTTTCATAAGTCAACAGGAAAGCGTTTTCACTGTTTACTTAAAAGTGGTTGCTTATTAGGCCCTGGTTAAGACTACATATAGTGTTATGTCGTGTGTGACATTGTTAGGTTTCAAATTCCTACTTAGTGATATTGTTGGGGCTTTATACCACATTTCATATTATCTGTGACCCTTTGTCAAGTGGAATAAGGTCATAATAAATAAAACATAAAGCCAGCCAAATGCCCAATAAAGATTTTTGTCTCCCTCTAGAAATTGTAATTAATGTATTGATTCGGCAGCACTATGTTATATCAAACTGGAGCTAAGACTTAATCCCCATGGAGAAAACATTTCATTTAGATTATACTGAAAGTATGGCATTTGAAGGGCAGCGCTTCAGCTAAACCTAATGAGGGTCAACAATCAATGTATGTATGGATAGTGTATTGACCTCCTCTCATGAACTATCAGCACTGACTGAAAGCCAACGCTGAGGCAGCGGAAACAGAGTGACAAAATATTTGGAGAGAGTGATGAATGGAGATGAATTATTGTTTAAAAGGAAGCCATTTAAAGAAGGACAAATGTATGCTGCATCGAATACACATTATTTTATCTTCTGCGGAGCATCTTTGCAGGTTGGCCTGCTAAAGAAGTGGATAAAGATGAAATTATAGTACAATCAGACCATTTAATTTAAATCATCAGTCCGGCTCGTGCACATTGGCCAGCTAACTGGTCAATTTAGACAAATTATGGCCTCTTCGGGAAACAAGACTTCCTCTGTGGGGTTGTTAGTGTTACCACAGACAGGATAACCAATAACAGCTGCTGGCAACAGCATGAGATCTGTGCAAGCATGGCAGAACTACATGTCCTGGCAATTTGTTAATGTTGGTCAATACGCAATGCAGTTGGAGAACATTTCTAATCTCTTTCTTTATATTGGGCACAGGTTATTTATAATTATGTGGGTGTTTGTGTATCAGTGAAGCCCTAAATACAAGTTTGCAGATTTGAATTTGCTGCACAATTGGCATGTGCAGATGTCCACACATGTTGTGAACAACTACTAGTTAAACAATTGATTTATTGTTTTTATTTAATTTAATTTTAATTTGTATTTATTTTTTTACATTTTGCGTTTACAGACAAATTGTTTAATCTAGTAAATACTGTTAAATTGATTATCAAAGTAATTGTTTGTTGCAGGCCATGTCCGGTGCCACAGCCATCAGAGCAGAAGCCAATACAAACATGACCACAATCTTTGACCTTATCCTGTCACACGTCTGCTGCTACACGTTTCCAAAAGCCCACGTAGTGGCTGAACCTAAGGCTAATGCTACAGCAAACGGATAGCTGACCTGAAAGAAAAACATTGGTGTGGGTGTAGTTAAAAGAGGGTATCAATGGGTCAAGTCATCTGCTGTGTCCTGGAGACACTGCTGGTCCCTAATCCTAACGAAACCACCTTGCCACAACTGTAAAAGCACAGAATTTCCCCAAATTCTGTCACTCAATTATAGGCCGAAGAATGCTTTTTAAAAAACTCCTCTTTCCTTAATGCTTGACAATTTATCCCATTTCCACCACTATGTTACTCGAAGGATTCTCGCCTTAAAACGGCCATGACTAGATCACAAGCCTGAGCGAGCCCATGATGTTGTCACATGGTATAGCGTGTCAAGCTGGTTCAACACTCACAAGTTTCACTTTGGATCTTTTCCTTTAGTTGGCTCAAAATGCAAGTCATGGCCAGTGTCCTGCATCAATCAAAAGGGTGCCATATTAAGGGTTACAATCTTTTACAGAAAAGTACGCCAATAACAGAAAGCAATCGGAAGGTCTTGTTTTTAGTGGAATAATTAACTTTTACTGCTGCTACAGGGAACATATAGGCCTTTCACACCGCCGCAAAATCGGCGCTAGTTCTGGGCTTGTTCGGAGTTAGAGCCAGTGTTTTGGTTTCACACCGCCAGAGAGCCTGCTCCGGGCCGTAAAAACCGGGGTAACTCATACCCCAGGGTTGAGCAGGGTTTGATAAGAACTGCTTGCGCCAGCGGCTGGGGGAGGGATTATCCTGACCAACCAGAGCAACTCAAACCTCATGCCCGCCATATTTAAAAACACCGCTACTACGAGACGTAAACATAACATAATTACCGAACGTAGCGATCAAATTGACCGGCGAGAATACGCTGTATGGGTCCTGTTTGCTTAAGAAAGCAAAGCGAGAGCCAACAAGTGTAAAAATAAGACGTATTCGCCGCTGTTGTTGTGCTTAAAGCTAGCGGTAGCTTCAGCGTTAGCCACAAGAGCAGCGGCGTCGGGTGACGTACACACACGTTTACAGTGACGTCATGACGTTGCTCTCTTGCCGGCTCCATGGCTGTCTCCGGTCGATGTGAAACCAACCGGTTCATAACTGGGATAAGGCTGTAACCAGTTTTGAACTGACCCCAACACCAGCCTGGAACTGACTCTTGGTTCATTTTGGTGTGAAAGGCCTAATAGAGGAAGATTGCTCAGGACATCTTGCTGTCGTGCACACATATTCCCAATACTGTGTCCATCCCCAAATTACCAAAATGTTGTTATAGCCTATTCCAACTTGTCAACCTTCCGAATTCGAGTTAACCTTTTCCAAAAACTACAAGTATTTGAAAAACTTTTAAAACTTTGAATTAAAAATTACAACATAACATATAGCAAATGTACCCCCCAGTCTTTGACCCACCCATGGAGAAGTGGGCCCCAAGAAGAAGAGAAAGGACAACGTCTCCCTGTTTAGTAGCGCGGAGAAAAGCCTGCAATTTATTCTTTTGTCTGCCCCATCTACCTTTTGTTATGGGCAAGGAGAAAGTACCTTGTGGCCTCCCCCCTACAGAGCACAGCACACTCACAATCCCTCCTGACCTATACAGTCCCATACACATGCTAACACTGCAGCAGCATACATGCTAATAAGGGCACAGACACACTGTCCTTACAGTGCTTGGAGCCAAAAAAACCCAACAATCAATCAAACCAACAGCTTCAATTAAATATTCAAAACAAGCAGATGCCTCATTAGAGAGGAACAGATTTACAACCACAGCTCATATGAATGGACAATTTTATCGATTCAGCAAATCAAATAAAAGAACACTGTTATACACAGCACATGCTGTTTTGTGGGTAATTTTATCCAAACCATTTTACAGAATGCATCAAACTATCTTCAAGTGACATGTGTGAGTCCTGGTGGCACATTTACTTCACCACATAAAAGACGTACAGTATTAGGAACATTTAGAAAGAAACTGACATAACGTCATGCACATACCCCCCACATATTTGTGAATAACTTGTCTCCCAGGGACACAGCACAAGAGCACACAAACTACAGTGTCATTCAAGTAAATGTTGGAGCCACACCAAATCCAAGGACATGTGAGGCTGTGTGCCAGACTGCCAGTGATGCCGTGTCAGATTAAAGAGACACAGGCTGACGCTTCCCACAGGGCTGAATACAACAATGCAGAGGAGCCGCAGGAAGGGAGCTCGCTGTGGCTGGCAACATTCAGGGGAAGAAATCACAGAGCTACACATAACCAGGCCAAAGTGTTAGCGATAAGGGGCCCGGGTTCTCCGCCAGAAATACATGTCGGATGATTCAATATCTCAGGAGCCCGCATACAACCATATCTGTAACTTTTTCCCGAAACCAACCTCTACATTCACATCCACTTCGCATTGTGATTGTTTACAGAGCCTAGGCTGTGTATTGAAACAATTGTTTTGGTCAGCGCACACATAGTACGAACAGGTAGCGGTATCTGACATATACAGAATATATGGTAAATGTATAAAAAGATGATAGTTTCAATAAATTGTGTATTGTTGTCAGGGGCTCCGGTGGTGTAGTGAATAGAGCGTGTACCATATCGACCCGTGGACCTTTTCCTGCTGTGCAAAAGTAAGAAAGACGCCAGGTTTTAATTGAAACACAACTATTCACTCCATCTTCTAGTGTGGATGTTCTTAAAACATCTATAAGCATTTTTGACTGGGAGGTGGTGGTCAGAACCTCAGTCGAACCACTTATTTTCTAGTGAACCCGGATCTTAAGATATTAAACTTTATATCAAAGTGTGCATGAGCTGACTTGCATATGTACCAGAGTTAAGTGTATAACCAAGCTATTAGCTACACCCTAAAAGAGCTTTACAGGCCTACATTGTAGGTGTTCAATTGACACCAATGTTAAATTGATAAAATCCTGGCATTCCAAGAGAAACTATTCGAAGATGTCATAGGAACGCATGGTAGTAGAAAATGTGTAAATTAAAATAAAAACAAAACTATACTGAATCTGAAGCCAATCTTCATGTTCTCAATCAGTCCCTATATATTTAGCTTAAATACTGACCAATCTTTGATATCTTAGGTTATATAATTCCAGGAGTTTCTGCTCTTGAAAAGTAGGTATAGATCAAGTATGACCCAGCTCTTAATATTCTGACTAAGCAGATAAGAGGTAACTTAAGAGTGAACTGGGAGAGGCTCTTCGACCTTTGAGCTACTGCCTTCTGTGTAACCATTGCTAATTACAAAACTGACACAAGTTAGACTTTAGAGCATCAGGATGTTTAACTATCAGAGGTCTTTACTTATTCTTTGATATCATAGTTCCCGTTTCAAAATCAAACTTTTTACCAATATATTAAGCCAAAGTTCTTGTAAAGCTGCCCTTTGGGTTGTACAGTATTTGGTGTTCAGAGCGAAAACAGCCATGCATTAAAGAAGACGCAGGGTGTTGCCTTGTGGGGGAGTGTTTTTGATATCAATAACATATGGAATACTATCCAGAGAGAGTCCAGTATGGGTAATAGGTCAGCGTGTTTAAAGGTTTGTCGAACACAATGATGATCACGAGACAAGAAATATCTAATTTCAGAGTTATCCACAAGACATGTCATGCACACTTGAATGTATGTTTGGCACATGCAGTGCATTGCCGGTTGATGCCGGGTTGAGTTCCTAGGTCCCAGTACCCTCTACACAGTAAGTGCCAATGTCGGGGAGGAAAAATGACTGTAGGGTCGTAACAACATACTGTACTGAGACCAACCCAGGTGTGATGTAGAGTGGTACTACTGCGCCAGGCTACATCCCAGCTGCACATAGTGAAGAAAGAAGAGTTCATCACTACAAGCGAGACCATCAGGTTACTACGGAGCTTCTCCTTTTTTTACAGGGCTGATTCAAACAGCAGTATGTGAGGTCAACGAGCCAGCCTTTCTTACTCTATGAAAAGAGGAATACAACCCACAACCCTGAAAGCCAAGTTGACAGACTTGCTCCGTAAACACTGGCCACAATCACAGAGATGAGAGAGGGTATCCAGGGCGGCGAAACGTAACTGAAGCGTAACCCAGTAATTGCCCTGGCAAACTCTCTGAGGCGCAGCTTGGCCTTATCTTCAGGGCAGCCTGCCATCTCTGCCAATCGCAGTGTGTGTGTGTGTGTGTGTGGGGGGGGGGGGGGGGGTCGACCGGGGGAGGAAACTTCCTTCCGAATCCATTCATGCCATTGAGGCCACCTGCTGTGACTGTCAAAAGACTAGAGTGAAGCTGGGAGAGAGAGAAGGGGCCATCTTCAAGCCATAAAATAGAAGAGCTCTTCTTGTTCTCTGCGCCCACGGTGGAGATCTAAAATCCAAGGATTCTTTTTACAGACATGAGTGTGTCGTGTTGTGACTTTGACTGTGGTACCAAAGATTAGAAACTTCTGATCAGCAAACTAATGATACTGAAGAGTCTCATGCGTGCTGCGAGGACAGTCGAGGATCCTTCAGGTCCTCCATTAAAAACTCAAGTCCTTGAACCCCGGCCAACGCCACCTGTTAGCGCTACTCACTCCTCTGCCAACAGCCCTCTCCTTTCCAGCTGTGTGTGTGTGTGTGTGTGTGTGATAGACGCGACTGTCCAGCCAACTGGAGCTGCACTAACCAGAGGGATTTACCATGGAGGAGGATTACTGAGGCACCAGAGTATATGTGCACACCAACAGACACACATGCACAATCAGGGGCAACAAATGTATGAAAACACACTAAACACAACCTTACAACAGCTTCCATGTACTTTGTATCTTCTCACACACACATGAGGAATTTTTGGAGTGTGTAAATGTGGGAAGTAGCCTACAGTTGCACCACCACAATAAAAGCATGCTAGAAGAGACACTGAAACTAGAGCAAAGTGGTTCAAATTACAGGGGTTTTTGGAAGCTCTGTTGTATGCAGTGTGTCTTGCAATAAAGGCCTATAATAGCTTAGGCCTACAGCAGCTGATTTTGTGTGTGTGTGTGTGTGTGTGTGTGTGTGTGTGTGTGTGTGTGTGTGTGTGTGTGTGTGTGTGTGTGTGTGTGTGTGTGTGTGTGTGTGTGTGTGTGTGTGTGTGTGTGTGTGTGTGTGTGTGTGTGTGTGTGTGTGTGTGTGTGTGTGGTAGATCTAGAGAATGGGTGAGGCAGAGAGAAAGGGGGGGCAAGTCGTTCACTTTGAAATTAGACTAAATAAGTCATAGAAAGGTGATCTGTTTTGTTATTCTGTGTAGCCTGTGTCAAAGGCTTAAACTGTGCAAATACAGCCAACTAGCCTTGTTCCTTGACGGGTTTGTTTGTCTTTCCTCATTGTTGTCTCCTCCCGTCGAAAGATAAAAGCGAATAATCCTGAAGCTCGAGGTCCTTGTTCAGGTTTTAACGACGAAACCGACTTTTGTAACAGTGTATCGAAGCGAGGAAACACTCCAGCTGCCCCTTTCCCAAACTTTCTTTCAAGTGTCACAGCGACACAAGGCCCTGCTCACTCACTCCCACGACAAAATGTGACTCTTTTATGGGCGAGCACTTCTTACCTTAAAAGCGACCCTTGCAGTCGTGTACTTCGGCTACATGCGCCCAGTGATATTTTCTCTTTCTTTTCTTCCACGTTTCTTTTCTTCCAATATTTTTAATTTCACGTCGACAATCCAAAGAAGTGGAAAGAACCGACTCAAGCAGTCTCTACCGTGGAATCTCAGTCTTCGGGCTGTCCCATACCGATTAACTAGTTACCCCTAGCCCAAAGTCCTCCGCAGCCGGGGTCGGTAAAACGGAGACACGTCGCCAGCTGACAAAGACTGCTTAATATGGCGGAGCACAAGCGAAGCAAAACAGTTAACATATCCACAAATCACCGCCCGTTGATAGATTAGGGTTGCCCTGAAATACAAACAACAATAGCCGGACTAGAGCCGAGGAGCCGACGAGGCCACAGAAGGAATAATGCTGCGTTCAGGTACCTAGATTAGACTCGTACATCCGGACCTCTGATCTTAAATTGATCATAAAACACTAATTACCACAGTGGTGCCACAACTTTTTGGCCTGTGAGGCCCTTAAAACAAAGCAATGTCTTACCATTAAATATATTGAGGTTGCTGCTATCCTGATGCCTATGAATATTTATATGAATCTGCCATTAAGGTTAATTTATCAGTTTGTGTGATTAGCAAAATAACCTAGTTAAAAACTACACAATTAGGCCTACAGATTTTTATGAAGTGAAAATATTTTTACAGTACAGCAGTATAAAATAAAGAAAAGCAGCAAATTGTCATATTGGAGAAAAACATGTGTCTCATGCTTGTCATTCTTCTTTATAAAGTCACTTAAAGCTATCATCAAAATGGTTGTGTTGTTTTTCTGTCCATCAACTTGTGAAGTTATCATTTCATATCAATCAGTCACTTAGTACATGGATATGCAGTTACACAGGGAGGAAGAGATCAGCCTTCCGCCTTTGAATATTTTTTATTTTGAAAACAATTATATAATAATCAATTGACAAGCTATGTCACACATTTTATTCGAGCAACTCAGGTGACGAAATGTATTCAGGCAGATTTTCTCTTACTTTGTTGTTTTGTTTGTAAAGATTCATTACAGCATGTTATACTATTTCCTGTAGCATTTGAACGCCGCATCATCTCCTATTGAATGGGTTTTCCCTTGTGCCCAATATGGCCGACATCACTGATTTAGGAGAAAAGCCACCATCTGGCCTGATAACAGATGGAAATTGGTTTTCTCATGTTGTAATAAAATCGTTAAAAAAGAAGAAAAAAAGATAAGGAAAAAGAAAAAAAAGTTGTATAATTTAGTAACAAATAGTGGGGTGGTATTGTGACGTCACCTTTGAACCTTATTTACAATGTTCAGGCATCTGGCGCCCTCTAGTTAGTTTGAAAAGCCTTCTTCTATCATTAAATATAGGCCTGGAGTTAACACTGTTGTAAATTATCGCCTATTGAACTCCCTGTGGTTTCAGTCCCAAAACAATTTTTTATATAAATAGAGTGAGTATATTGCTATAGATATGATATGAAGAAGCTAGGATTGCCATCTAAAACAGATTGCATCTAAAACATCTTGTATACACACACAGATAGGCCAGAGATAGATATTACTACAATACCAGTGCACTGCAGGTTCAATACACACAAGACTTTATGCTGAGATTTTATTAAGTGATTTGCTGACCCCTACTGACTTTGACTGCACTGCGCGCAGGCGCCCCTGCAAGTGTCCCCTGTGGGATGTCTACGGTACCCAATGTGGTGTAATAAACACAGACAGAAAAATAACAGTGAGTTTTTCTCAGTGCATTTGCTACTATTTTTACTGACAACATCCCCATCATTTTTCGTTGGCAGAAACTGGTGTTCTGAGCAGTATGTTTTTATAACATGGACCCAAAACAATACATTTGATAACACACTCTACAACTCCAGATTCACTCACTAGTTTTTTCCAGAGCTTTTGACAGTATTTTTTCAGTGAATTGCTCAGATGTTTGGTAAGATTATATCATCTCAGATATGTATTTTTATAAGATCAACAATAAACATCAATGCTCAAATCAAACATCACTAATGCATGTCATTTGTAGGCTAATTAAAACGTACTGATGGTTGAGTCCTTTGTCAGAGATTCCTAACCTGGGGTTTGAGACCTCTCCATGGGGTCACAAGATTATGGAAGATTCAAGATGCCAAAGGAAAAAGAAAAACATCAAACAAAGATATGAAAGGAAATGCAATAGACATTGTTGTATGCATTTTCTTTCTGTGTCATGGATAAAAATCATAGGCAGAATACATAGTAGGCCTAAACTGTGTGTAATTTCACTATCTGTTGTTTGATTTGCTTTAATTAAGGTATTTTAAATCGTCCATACAAAAGCATGAAACTAAAAAGTTAGTGGTGATACCACAATTTGTTTTATGACTTTTATCCATTAGTTTTTTTTCTTTGAGATCCAGACAATTTTGTCTCTACATATCTTGTGTATGAAACAAACTGAGATGTTTAGAAATGGGTAAATCCCTCTGATTGAAAAGGCACATCCATCATGTGCGAGGCCACAATACTGCTTTATTTTAACAGGGCACACTAACAGCCAAAACATTATGGGAACCTCTGGCCCCTTAACATTGTCTACTATTCACAAATTGTTGGAGTTCTAGGAATTTGAAGCTGCTGTTCATCTTCCACAATTCGGATTATCTGTTCTTATTGGCTGTTGGGACTGTCCATTCACTTTGGCACAACTTTGTAGAGCATGTCAGGAAGGGACCATAGGGGAGGGACCAAAGAGAACAAGTGGAGCGGTTGAGGTATTGGGATTCAAATCTCCATCCCAACTGCCATTTTCTCCCCAAATCCTCCACCCCAGCTTTAACTTTGATCATTCATTTTGTTCAAATCTTTAAAGATATGAACAAAATGGCACCTTGAATGATGGTTACACCACTTGACAATTCAGGAAGTTCGCTCGACTGATGAGATTCCTCAAATTATTAAAACAAATATGAAATTTAACTATATTTTATATTCTCATAATAACCTCCATTTTAGGGTAATGCCAAAATAGTTTATAGGATGTAATATTGAAATATTCACTGTATTTAAGCAAGTTAAATTTTTTGGTATCAAGTTTTGACTTAGACATTTTTGCCTTATTCCTCCAAATATTCTCTCAAAATAGAATAAATCCAACAATTTAGGAATAGGGTCTCTAGATAAGAATGTGTTAAAGTAATACACATATATATATATATATATATATATATATATATATATATATATATATATAGGGGAGAACGGGGTAGTCTGAGCCACTTTTTACATTTGCTCCCCTCTATGGGAGCTAAAATGATTTATCACTCAAATTTACACATTTCCCATTAATTCAGGATGTTTCCTAGAAATGGGCATTAGCAGAATTTTTTCAAGACAAGGGGCAGTGAAAATATGATTGTTTTAAAAAAAGTTGTCATGTGGCTCACTTTACCCCAGCTGTGGGGTAAACTGATCCACTTACTTTTTCCACTCTGAAACTACCATAACAACACATATTGTAAAAGTAAGAATCCTGAAAGCTAGCCACACATTCCAGAACTAATGTCGGACTATTAAAATAATGATGGGGTTTGGTCAATTAAGCAAAGCAAATTTTCTAAACACTTGAAAGTAACTCTGAACAAAATCAAATACAACATATTATAATTCAAAAGGTTTTAATAAGATTCAAATGAAAGATAGAACCAGTTAGATTAGAACACAGTCTGGGGGTCAGAACACAGGACCCTTAGAGCCAGCTTGTGTCTGGGGGTCAATGCATAGGAAAATCAGAACCAGCGAGAACAGCCTGGGACTCAGAACACAGGAGAAGACCCAACTGGATTATAACATCAGACTGTCATACTCTACAACTAGGCCTACTCTACATTCCAGCCCTGAAGGTTACAGGGAAAGATGAGAAGGTGCTCTTTCCGTGTGGTTGCCCCAGGTCGTCTTCCTGGTGTATTTCCTTGGTATGATGGCTTTTCTACAATGTGTATGACATTAAAATAAAACATATGTTATGTAATATTACATTAAAATATGTTTAGGACTAAACTTAATTTGTGCCTCATGGTGGGGGAAAGTGAGACAGTGGCTCACTTTCCCCCACAGCATTTGGCTCACTTTCCCCCACCACCACGATTTGAGAAAAAACTACCTCTCTTAGCATTTCAGGCTAATCTTCAGTTATCAGCATCACATGGTTTCATATGTTGGTAGTTCATCAACACGTATGATAGAAGTTTTTCTACGTGAATACATTTGCTTTGGCACAACAGTTGATTAAGTTGACAGCAAGAAAATTTACTTTTACATGCAAAATACCTATTTTGGTGAAAAAAACATGCTTACCACAGCACCATGAGGTCCTCTCTTTCAGGGCCATGGGGAAATGAGAGGGGCTTGAAAACATATATCTCACATGACCACAAATGTTTTCTGTTGCCTAGATACAGGGGGTGGCTCACATTACCCGATGCCTCAGATTCCCCGTTCTTCCCTATATATATATTTTTTTTTTCAACATTTTCGAAATTGATTTAACCTTATAGACACAAAAGAATGGGCGTCACGTCATTGACCCTACATCTCTCTTGAAGAGAGCTGGATCTCAGTTAGATTAAGACTACCTGATAATGTTAATGTTAATTGGAAAAACGCTGCATATTTATTTTAAAAAAATCCAATCAAAATACTGTATGTTCTTAGCTCTCCGGAGATATGGATGAAGCACTGATCTACTGTGCTGCAGGGCGGAAACTGTTTCTGGTGCTGTCAGACAAATGTGAGAGAATTTACTCATCTTTTCCCTCCCCATCTGTGTGCACTGGTTATGACGAATGAACACCAGTATTACATTTTTCCTCTTTCCTCACGATGGCGCCATTCGCCCAGGCTACCAAGCTGCGGTCTATACCCGCTGTAACGGGCCTAATAATAGCATTCTGCTCTCCGCTCTCTAGACACCGCATATGGAGGTTTAAGGTGTGCTTTTCAAAGGTATAATCACGTCCCGCAGAAAACTAGTCGTTGATCCCCCCTCTCCTCGCACAGTGGCTTGGCTCTGATCGTCACACTGCGTCAGAGTAAACAACAGAGATGACGTGTATCTATCCCCTCTGGCCCACTCTTCAAATGGTCGCTGAGCTATAGAATAGGTCTGATTCAGTGCTGTGACCTCGAGTTGGGGGGCTACAACGGGAAAACATACAGGTTGACGAATGTAGATGTACACAGGGCGTCCACAAGTCTCCTATAACTTTGCATCCTAAACACTCTGCTGCTGTAAGCTATATATTTTAGTCATGCATATTAATGCCAAGTTGCTAATTATATTTGGCTGTGGCATATTATTAGCAACTATAATAGCACATTCAAAGAGAAGTAGCATTAAGAGGTTTGACTTTGACTTGAGAAATTTACCAAATTAGGCACCCAGGAGAGGTGAAAGGAAATAGGCCCAATTGCTTCTTGGTCGATTACCACATATAAATACATATAGGCCTACAGCCCTTTTCTACGGGGTTTTCGTTTGGATATATCATGTAGCCTAGAGTATTATAGACAATTTCAGAACAATGTTGGGGAAATGGGCGAAACGTTTCAAAAGCCACGTTCGTAGTCTGATATAGCTCTCTGGACCGACATCCTGCGTCACCAGCCCTGGTTCAAATTGGATTATTTACGTGCCCCGGTTATTTCAACAAACTTACGGACATGCTGAGGACTTAGCTGCTGTCACCGCGTTGCCATTAAACGCCAACCCACCCCTCTTCACTTAATGGGCAGCGAGCAATTATTGGAAATGACGAGGAAACAGTTACAGTAAATACAGTCCGAAATTTGAGCCGATTGGTTTCAGCACTGGACAGCTCCTGGCTCCCCAGAGGCCTTGAACTTGTCCGGCGGAAGCTTGATGTCCCCCCCCCCCCCCCCCGCCCCTTCATCATACCAGCCAGTCAGTCTAAACCACAACCACTAGCAAAGATGATCATTTCCCAGCTCAGTCATAATGATAAAAGCCTAATTGGAGTTATTGGTGACGCGTGGGGTTGGAGAGGTGCGGTGTCACCGTGGGGGACAAATCGATTTGTGTGGTCACGTCACATCGTCCTACTGTGCAAATGTTTATGAATTCGTGTGTATTTCTGTTTTTTTTTTTTTTTTTTGTTTTTTTAAGAAGAAAGTTTAGAAGTTAACTTCTATTTTAGGAAGGTGGGGGGTGACTCGATGAGGAAGGAACTGTACTTTTATATTCCGGGAGGCAGACTTGATGACGTCTATAGCATTCTTAATGTGACTTATTGGAGAGGGAGGGGGCGGGCGGGCAAGGCTTACGATGCATGGATAAATATCCAAGGCAATCACGGCAGAGGACAAAAGTTTAGAGCAACGATATGTAGACGAACATAGGGCGCACTTCCCCCACTGAGTTTTTGATTGCCTGTGCGACTGGTTGGGTCCTTTTTTAATTGTGTATATAAGTCAGTTCGGCTGTAAGGAGGGGAACATAAGGAGACGACAGAGGCGCTTCAGCCCATGAAAGAAGTGCCGTGAGAAAGATACCATCTCTCTCTCTCTCACTCTCTCACACACACAACAGCACGGCCGCGCCCGGATCACATCCTACAGCACAGCGCTCTCCTCTGCCTTCCTGCGATAGGTATGTGCTGCTTTTTCTGCGGATTGTCTTAAAAAACTCGGAAAATTTCAATGACGGAGGGCAAGATGAAGTGAAGGAATTATTTTTAAAACATTTTTTTTACCTGCACTGCACGGAGATCTGTTGTTTTAAATACTTTGGCGAACGATCTGGTGTCAATGCCACAGTTAAACTTTTACGAAATGGAAAGAATATAACACGAGATAATTATGTCTGATTTGAGTTAAACGGACGCTGAACTGTTTGACCAGCTCATTTGAACGTTAACTGATCCAGCTTTGTTGTAAGTGATGAGTGAAATAAATAGCCCAGCATGAGAATGTGAAAGAATGAAGAGCGAGAGCGTTGTTTTCTATAGTATACTAACCTGTTTAATATTACGTCTGTTTTGTTTTTCATATTCTAACAGCATGGCCAGCTCGAGTAAAGCAACTTTAATCTTGCTCATCTACGGAATCTTAATGCACTACAGCGTCTTCTGCACACCTATCGGACTAAGTTACCCTAAGATTAGGTATGTGTATCTGCTGTATGCATTTATGACCTGATTATGGCTATGTCTTTTTTAATTCATCAATGGTAAATTCTCCTGAACCCCATTTCTGTTCAATAATTGTATTGCATTTTGATTTATGATTGTTATTTGAGTATTTCGATTAGGACACTTTAATTCCAAGGAAGCGTGCGTAAATGCGCACAATATGCGCGCAATTTTAAATAATATAGGTGAGAGGAATAAAAAGAAAAGGCGAAATACGATCATTTTCCAATCAGCAAAACATGCAAATCTTGTGTGGAAATAGGCAATGGAAATTGCGTGGAGGCATCTTTCCGGTGGGACGGTTCACAGAACTCCCCTTATTAAAAATGAGCGTGCAGTCAGTGCAATGGATAGCCCTTGGGGATGACGATGGACTGGCGTCACCAAGGAGAGGCGAGGCAAGACGAATAGGAGAGCTCTTAACGTTTATATGTATTCTTTATTTTTTCTGTGAAGAGCATATCCATTATTTGGGCGTGGTTCATATACATTCTAATTTTCCTTTGTTGAAGCATTGTTTTATAAAAATAAAATAAAAATTGGCTCCACGCCTACACTCACTGGAATCGTTTTCACACCCACTGTTTCGACGTTTAAATAATTAATGAGGCTGTAGTCTGCGTTAAGAGTAGCAGCATCAAGTTGGAATTAAAAACGGATTTCTCCATTAAAAATATTTTTAGAAAATAAGTAAAGAAAATAAATATCATAAACACTTTTAAGCCAATATTTTTTATGAAAATATAAATATTTCGTTTTCTGGTTTTCCTTGAAAGCACATCATCAGCTGTTGCACTGCATTATTATTATTATAATAATTATTATTAGTATTTTATTTTATTCGATTATCGTTTTCGTTCTTTAACTTCCCGCTGATTTTAGAAACAGACAAATTGGAATTCCCTCGCTCGCACGGCCCATCAACATAATTTGTGATCAATGCTCTCCCCTTTTGCAGACTTGAAAACGACGCATTCGACGAGGATGGGAATGCATTATCCGACATGGGATTTGATAGCGATCAAATCTCTATACGAAGCCCGCCATCCTTAAACGACGACGCGTACACTCTATACTACCCACCGGAGAAGAGGTAAATAAGCATTCACACTGCAACAGATAGAATTCCTCGAGCTGGATTCCATTTTTGAATGACTTGTTTGCTGTTTGCGATAATGTTTGCTTGCTTTGTTTGTTTGTTTTCTCCCAGAGTTTCTCATGTTATTTGTTCTGTGTTATTTTCATACCGAGTAGCCTAAAATGTTGGTTCCAATCATGTTATTAATTAAGATAAAAGGTTGCCAGACACGGAAGGATAGTCTTTGTGCAAAACAGGGGCTATACGACGCTCCGATTTAATTTGAACATGATGTGATATTTGACCTGCGTGTGGGTGGGGGACATTTTAGGCTACTTTTGATCATTTTGTCTGCGCTTTTTAGCCACTGATGATCTATGTGTTTTGGCGTTTCATCATCTCAGGCCAGAAAGGCATGCTGAGGAAGAATTAGATAGAGCCTTGAGGGAGATCCTGGGTCAGTTAACAGCGAGACATTATCTGCATTCTCTGGTGACAATTCGAGCAGGGTAAGGGCATTTCTTATAAGCGTACACCTGCAGTCATCATCTTTTTTTAATTTTGTTTTTATGTTCCTCCGCTGCACTATTCCAGGCTGCTGCATAACTGTCTGTCATTGTATGTGCGTTTGTTTTAATTCTATTTAATAAATCTCTCTTTCTTTATATAAATATACACATAACAAAAAACGTCTAAACATTTTTCATGACACCTTTTCGTTTGTATTTTTGTTGTGGCGTGGCATTGCGTTCATGATTAGTGACACGCTCCTTGAGAGTGAGGGTCAGTTGTTTGCTGCTGGGATTGAAATACACTACGATTTACATGTGATCAATCCATACATCGATTTTGTTCGCCCGATGCCCTAATGAAATCTCAAGCGTCAGAATACGCAATGGGCAGCAAATGAATAATGGATAACTTTTCTAAAACGCTTAAATCACTGTATTTTTACATGCACCATATTGCTTCTTGCCGCCCCTTTTATCAAAGGAAAAAAATCTGATAAAAGGCCCGTGAATGCATTATTAATGATTTTGGGGAAACTTTTGCATCATGGGAATAGATAGGATAGAAGATAATAATAGATGGAAAAACAAAATCTAAAAAATTGGAAATCTGTTGAGAAGTGTAAGGCAGCAGCATTAACTGTGATGTAATTTAATGTTTGTTTTTTTCTTTTCAGTGAAGACAACAGCATGGAGGAGGAGTCAGAACCCTTATCCAAAAGACATTCAGATGGGATTTTCACCGACAGCTACAGTCGCTATAGAAAGCAGATGGCCGTGCAGAAATACCTGGCAGCGGTTCTGGGGAGAAGGTACAGACAGAGAGTTAGGAACAAAGGACGCCGACTTGCCTATTTGTAGCGTTGTTTAAGCGCCCAAACTGCCCTCCTGTGTATATACATCCAGTCGTTAAATCATTCAGATATATCTGACCAACCAGTGGATTGCGCCTGTGTTCTTTCAACATGTATTTATGTATGAAGTAAAGCCATTAAAATGAATATTTTAATAATAATATCGTTTTTTTTCTTTTTGTACAAAAGCACTTGATACAGCACAGTTATAGCTACTTTGTGGACCAATATTTTATTTTCATGTTGAGATGTTGAAAACAAAATGACAAAAAAAACAAGAAAAAGAAGAAAAAAAAAAAAGATAATTGTGCATCTTCAACGTTATGCGCTTGAACTCTTTAAAGGTCATCTACATATGCAGAAAATAAATAGATTTTAAAAAGACAATCAAAGTACTGAATGTTATACTTATTTTTGTAACCAACGTTCTATTTTTTTAGTGTTGTTTTTTTCATTTTTTCAAATGGGCCCAAAGAAGCAGTGAGCATGCTATGTGAGGCATATCCAGCCTATACTAAATGATAGATGTTGCCCTTGTCCACCCTTCTACTCACTCCAGTTAATGGGAGCTTGGTGGGTTTGTAAAGCCCGCTGGCCCTGCAGGGGAAATTCAGATGGCTTTTGCTGTACAGTCTCTCATTGGATGGATAACAGATTGACTTACACAGTCATTCATGTAACTGCTGATAAAAATCCAAAGCCTCCTTTAAACGGAAATGTAATTGCCGGGTTTTGCAAGGGCATTGTTACCCTTACTAAGATGCACTCCAGTTGCTGTTAACAGTGTGCGGCAGACACTGCTTGCTCACTTGCCTCAAAGTCATTTACTGTAAGAGACACATCATGCTTCATAGGATGGTGTAGAGTGTTCCATGTCTGTTTATTATGTACAGTATAGAATTGAAAAAGTGCACATATTCATCTCAATGTTGTCTGTGTTCAGTCAACAGAAACCTTTGGAGAAATGTGTCTCAACTGTTGATTGTGTTTGAGCAGGACTACATATAGTCAGCATATAGACCCTGATCATGTGAGATGCAGAGCACGACACATTTTTATTTTATTGATTTTTTTTAGTTGGAGTGGAAAGGTAGCATCTGAGTTATAGTTGGAAGATTTAAACGGTTATTTATTTATTTATTGGTGCATGTGAAAACTGACACCTTGCTTATTTTTGCTTCGAAAGCTGCATGCCATTGTGCTTTTTTGGATTGTGCTATTTGGGAGGTGGGCTGTGCTAAGCCTGTTTCAGCACCACTACTCCCCCTCCCATCCGATGGGTTGGAAATGTGCACAGGGAGGTGATGGAAACTGATACCGCACCGACTTGTTGAATCTTTCGCTCCCTTGCTGCTGCCATTGTGGATATCATTAAACAAGACACTGAACCCCCTTTTTGCTGAATATTGCCTTTATCCTGGTAGCGTTTTTTCTTTATTTGTAATAGATTCCTTTGCTTCTAGATCGCTTAGTGCTAAATTGTTTGATTTGACAGTGCTGTGGTTTATTGTTAAGACAAAGCTGTTCCGTGTAAGAGTGTCTACAGGGAGTGTGTGCAGTTAGGATGTGATAAAGAGAAGAGGAGAATTTTAAGCTAGAGAGAGAGAGAGGTATGCATGGAGAGGACAAGAGAGTATCAGACAAAGAGATAGAGTGAATGTGTGAGCGAGAGAAAGCAAAGTAGGCTGTTGCATAAGAGACAGGTTAGAGCAGCTACAAGCCTGAGAGAGGTTGTCACACCTGGATACAGAAGCGAACAAAAGGCGAGAGCTAGACCGTCGTATAGCCTCGCAACTACCGGTAATGCCAAAGCCAGATCAGGGTCAATGAGTCTGATAGACAATATCGGATGTTGAATTCCCTTCACTTTGGTATCAGCAGATGGATTAACACTTTGTGAGCAAAGCTGGACTACCATGGAGGGGAATGAAATTCAGCCCTCCAGCAGAGGGATATTCCCACTGACTTTTATTAGCGAGATATTTTGTGTATTTATTCAACATTATGCAAATTAAGCTTTATGCGCTCCTGCAATCCAATCAGTGGCCTGCATTCCCCCATAGAAATTTATCAATACAATCTTTCTTCAAATTGGTTTCCTCTTACAGGCTTTGTGTGAATGTGTGAATTTGTGTGTGTGTGTATGTGTATGTGTGTGTGTGTACGGATGTAGATGTTTGCATATCAGTTTGTGTTTGTGTTTATGCCCTGTGTGCATTTGTGTGTTTCCTTGTGAGAATGAGTGACTGAACGTGAATGAGGAGGTGAAAACAGCTTTTGGCTTTGGTGCCTTGCTTCGACGTAAGAAAAAAAAGTATATATGTATAAGAAATTCGCCACAAATGACAGATGGCAATTTTAGTGGCCCTACAATGCTGCAGTCCATTAGCTTATATTGAAACTTCCTTTTACCCTGTTTAACCGCTCAGCTTAGTCTGCCCCAAGAGTTGTAGAATTAGGCTTTCCTTTTAAAGCATGGCCAATGATTCATTGAGTAAAAAAAAAAAAAAGAAAAAAAACAGTAGAATGTATATTTTGGTGGAGCAGGCAATGTGTATGTGTATGTTTGCGTGTGCATGAGTTTGGGGTTGTTCAGTGTCTGTGAGAGTTGTGAACAATGACCAGTGTTTGTTCCTGTTGACTATGGGGTGTTGTTGATTATATTGCTATTGGTCAGTCATTTATTAATCAGAAAAGTAGCCCCACCACATTATTAACGACTATGTGCATCACTATCTAGAACCATAGAAAAAAAAGGGTTTCAGAACATGACAGGGATGTTGTTCAGATCATAGAAAATGCCTGTTGTTGATATTTCTGAAAGCGCCAAACGCCTTACTTCAATGTTTAATCTCTTATCTATCTGAAAACGTTGTGTTTTGAAAAGTGAACCTTAGTACAAGTGGCATCGTTATACACACAGGAGTCCTTATATGGAGTTTTACGTTTCTCAATGTTATGAAAGTGTTGTAAGATTTGTATGAATAAATTTTGTAAACAAAATGTTCTAATCAATGTCTAATCTTTGAAATACATCCTTTATTTTTTAAAGATGATACACATTGTGAAACAGAGGAAGCAACAACAGTAGGGAGATAGCTGTAACCTTGTCACATATCTCCACTACAGTTTTTGGTTTGCAACTTACATTAGAGTCAAGCTTGAATCCACCTTCAAAACACGACTGCCCAGGGCCACATATTTGTCTGAGGCAAGAAACAAACAGAAAAATTCCAATCACATTACAGAAAAACAAAGTAACATCCTCCCACCAGCTCTGCTGTGCTCTAGTGGCTTATGTAAAGTCCTATCAAGCTAAATTTAACTTTCCAAAGCCAAATAAACAGATATTACATTTGAAATTATGGGAAAGCATTAGTGCATTGTGCAGAACTTGTCTAACCGATCAGCAATTTACAACGCATTATGAGCAACAGTCGAAGGGAGGTGCGTTTAATGTATTTTTTATTCAGACCCCACCACATAGACATTCACAGGTGTTTTTAGTGTGATAGTTTATAAAATGAGAATGGAAAAGGTTAAATAAATTTTAGTAAATGCTCCTGTATTTTGAACCTGAAGAACCAAGGAGATTGTCAAGATATGCTACGCCCCCGGACCGAGCAGCAGCGCTCCGAGAGCTCCCCCCTTTCAGGAAGAGAGGCTTTCTTTCTACTCACTCCATCATCGGCCTTGGAAGTGCAGCTGGGTCCCATGGGAGAGGAGGACGGGTGTGGCAAAGGAGCACGTGTGTGTGATCCGATCCTCATCAGCCAGCAGGAGTGTGCGTGTGTGTGTATGCACATGCACCAGAGCTCAACTAACCCAATCAGAGAAATGTTGCATGGCAACGGTCCACAAAGGGACAAGGCTATGTATATGCATTTGTCAAGTGTGTTTGTGTGTGTGGAAAGGGAATGAAATAGAGAGATTGTGTACGCATGTGTGTTTGTGTGCATGTCCATGAGCTATTTGTGTGTTCCACACAGGCAGACCTTGAGCAGGCTGTGCATTGGGACCGGGCTCTGCATTACACCTTACATTGGTGTGCACGCACACCGCCTGAAGTACAGAGGAAACAGATAAATCCTTAATGTCTCTCACAGATACTATAATAACGCCGACAATCACTGGCACAAGCAGAGCACAGGTGGTGAAAATGATAATGAAATTCAGCAAAATTAATTAGCCACAAGAAACTGACAAACACACACACACACACACACACACACACTCATTCTGAGACATACATCTTTGTTCCTTCCCTGAGGTTGTTGATTCATGTGAGTTTCTCCGTTGTGAAGAAAAGTCTGACAGATTGTCAATTGTCAAGGTTTGAGCTACCTGTGTGATGTATAGTACGTCTCCATTCTTTATTTATCCACCCCCTTTCTTCATCTTCAGCTGTCAGGAAGAAAAGCAGGATTAGTCCTCTTGACAAACACAGATTCCCAGAGTTCTCCTGTGATATTATCTGTTTTTTTTGTCGTTGTTTTTTACGAAAGATGCACAAAGCAAGTGAGCCAGAAGAAAATAAAAATAAAATAAATAAATAGAATATATATATATATATATATATATATATATATATATATATATATATATATATATATATATATATATATATATATATCATTCATAAATAAATAAATTGGATTTCATCTTCATGCCCTGATATGCCCACAAGTGGATATTGAGACAAATGCAACGATGTATTTGCTTAGTAATAGGCTTCACAAGAGGGGCCACCCTCAACCAGTGTCTACATAATGTACATTAATGCCTGATTAATAAAAGATGGCTCATACTTTTCTATGGCATGCATCACTCCACTTCTCATTTCCTAAAACAAGAGCTGCAAAAATCAGCCGGGCTCACACTATACACAGTTTGGAGTCACATACAGAGCTTTAAATAATCTGCCCTCAACCCTACCGTGCCTCCAGACATGTCTTAATTATGTATAAGGTGTTAGAGGGGGAAGGGGAGGTTGTGTTCAGGGCTCCTCCAGTGGGGATATACCCATACTACACCCCCACTAGTACCACACCCACACCCAACTTTTTTTTATTGCCATGTGCCTAATGAGCGTTTGAGGCCAGGAGTGTGCGTGCATTTGTAATAAGGATTTATTGCTTGCATGATTAACATTTGTGCCTATCCTCCAGGTGTTGGTGTGTGGCTATAACACAAACATAGCCCCCTCCTTCTCCCCTGACATATCTATTGCGTGTCAGGGTTAAGAATACATCACTCACAAGAGAGGCCCAGACATAGCAATGATGCAAACACACACACACCCACACGCACACACATACACACACACACACACACACACACACACACACACACATACACACACACACACACACACACACACAAACATTTCATCTTATGAATCATTCAGTGGTCAGGTTTTGGGGGTGTAGTCCCCTCATGCTTGCCACTGTGTAACCCCAAAGACCCCCAGTCCTCCTCTTCCTTAAATCCCATGTCGTGGTGGGCTTTGTCACGTCTCCCATTAAGCAGGAGGCACTCTGTGGTGAACAGCAGCTCCTCTGGGAACCTGCCGACGGGAGGTAGAGAGGCAGAGGAGACAAGGATGAAGAAAACAGGAGATTTGGGTGTGAGGTTGCAGACATGGACTATTGATCAACACTTGCTCCTGGCTTGGAGGGAAACACTTTACCTCTGCTGCTTTAGTAATTATGGGTAACCTGAACCATCCATCTTTCATCAAAAAGCTCTAAGGCTAGGCGAGAAAAAATGCCAACCTTAAATGTCTCTTTATCAGGTATATAAGTATGTGTCTGTTAGCTCAGTTTAAATGTGACCCACAATAAATGAACATTCTGAGACCTTGCCCAAGACATCATGAGTTGTGATCGTTTCAGTTGGTAAAGATAAATGATATTTTCAAATACTGCAGAGCAAAGACAATACCTTGATAATTGTTTCTGGGTGTCTAAGATGTTTTGTACAAAGTAAATTAAATGACTGTAAAGACAGGTACATTTTGTTTCTAATGTTACAAACATTACTACAGGCCTTTGGCTTCCATTTGCACCTGTAAAATGGAGTAGAATTGTAAAGTTGTGAAAGTAAAACGCAAGTAAAACTTAAGATTTACAGCCTTGGGGTCTCAGACCAACAAGCGTTTCATATTATCACCTTATAAAGATATGTGGAGCATGTTTGCAGCTTATTTACACATCAAAAAGAAAGAGAGCAACGTTAGCGATTATTTGAAGTCATGTTTCTACCCGATTAATGCAATATTCCCTCTCTTTCCAGCTCTGTCTTTGGTCTCTAAAGACCTCCACTCCAGCACTGTTCACCAGATGGTTGGTAGCTTATTTCTCAGGCTTGGGTTTAATTAACTTAGGTGCCGGTTTTATTCAAGGGACAGTCAAATGTTTGCCAAACACTATATCACCACAGAACATTATCTTAATGTCACATCATGACTTACATCTTTGACACCGGTGGGGGCAAATCTATATATCCAAGAGCAAGCACAAACATGAGCATTAGGAAAAGTTGCAAATTCGACCCTTATTAGTAATTAGTATTTGCAGGATTACCCCTTCCATGTAAATCCAATATGACTTAGCATACAAGTGCAAACCCTAATTTGTTAGCACTAGTTTTTAACAGACTTATGCTCAACATTTCCATTCCTTGTACTCACTGGTATTTAACTGGAGCTTGTGGCTTAGTGCTGTTAAAAATCAAACAATTTCTTTAAATCCGTCTTCTCTGTGGTTCTCCAAAAGACAGAAGCAGAGTGCTGTTTTGTCCCACGTGCTTCTCACACTTTCTGTCAGAAACAATGTGGGAGTATGCCACAGCAGGTGGGCCTGCTGGCTTTTGAACTTACTCCAGTGTATTGTCTTCACTTGAAAAATAAGCTAAGTTATGTCTTTTGTATGACTCGTGACTCCCGAAATTCGTCTTCGGCTTAATGCTTTGTTTAGATTTAAATAAAAAGTCGGGGAGCACTATGACGACCAAACTTCACGCAAGCTCACCTTCAGAATTCAGTGTGAGGTGGACAGACAGACACCTTGCGGTCTTTGTGAATTTTGTTTTGCCTGTGTAGGCCTAGTTCATAATCTGGCACCGCTTATTTTGGAATGGGCGAGGCCATGCAAACACTGAATAATTCATTGTTGCTGGAGCAGTTAGGTGTGAAAACTCAGCGTGAGGTTAGTGAGAAGAAACATGTTCATGCTCTTTTTCTTCTCCTCGGCGTCTCTCTCAATTGGCTCCAAATGAAGGAGAGAGGGACAGCTGCAGATATCTACTGTTGCATCACTTTCCACATCAGTCACCCACACTGAATGAGGAGAGTGTTAATGAATGGAGAACAGTGGAGAGAAAAGGGAGAGACGCTTGACATGTTCCCGCTTCATGGGTGATGAGTTCATGAGAGTCAAATTTACACGCTGAGCCCCAGCTTATGGTTTTGTTATAATTTTTACTTCCTTTTAATGACAGCGTTATAAGCGTGTGTTGTGTTTGTTTGTGTGTGTGTGTGTGTGTGTGTGTGTGTGTTTGAGTGTGTGTGTCTGTGTGGGTGCTTGCATGTGTGTTGGGGATTGCCCAAATATGTCGACAACATATTGGCAAAGAATGTATAATGCAGGGTGAGGCTTCAAGACAGCTCCAGACATAACAAGTTCTTTAGACCATGAAACACACAGCAAGCGTGTGAATAAAAAGTTGCCAAGCTACAAAGTCTCTTATGTCTGAGATACTTTCTAAAAAGGAAGCACATCAAGGCATTGGTGTTTTCTCAACATCTGTGTTTATAATGGCTAACATTTCTTGTTTTAACATTCTCAGATCACCTTTATAAAATGCATCTCCTCCGTTCTTAGGGTGTATTCACACTGGGAAAGTCCGCTAGTTCACTTGCTTTGGACCAGACCAAATAGAGTTTAGATTGTTTTTGTTTGGTGTGGTCCACTTTCATATTGCCCCTTTTGCAAGTGAACCAGCATTACGAAGCAAAACCACACGTGATCTGCGGTCATTCATTCATTGGACAGACATTCTGGGGTGGAGAGAAGCAGGAAGCACGAAGTAAAAACTGTGAAATATATCATCGATATAATATGGGGTTAAAAATAATAAAAAGGCCTACATCTAGCCTGTAAATAAAGAAGAAACAAATTAAATTAGTGTTGTTTCATATGGTTATAATATGTAGCCATATGACAATGCCACGTTATGTGGCTTGTAGCCTACGATGTGAAATATAATTTTTGCTGTATTTTTGCTGCTGGACGTGCGGCTTGCGAGAATAATAGGCTTAAGCCGACACTCAGCTGATTAAGCTGTGTATCAGCTGGGTGTCAGTTCGGCGCATTTCAGCTACAAACTGACACAGGGATACTATTGACGGCCCCGTACATGGGAAGCAAAATAAAAACACGTCCTAACAATGGCGAAAACAACACTTTCCCATAATGTGAAGCTGACGGCAATTTATTAAAAAAGAAAAGAAAGAAAAGACACAGTACTTCCTGCACTTGGGTTGGATAGAGTCCGGACAAATTCACACCACAAACGAACTGCAGCAGAGTGCGTTTGGAAACGCACCGAGATCACCTCTTCAGCTGGGTCTCTGAGCGCTTGTTTGGTCCGCCCCCGAGTGCGATTGCTGTATTCACACATGCCTGAAAGATGCGCACCGAAGGCGGAAGTGCACCTGAGTTTGTTTCAACCGAACTAAACACGGCATGTGAGTACACACACACACACACACACACACACACACACACACACACACACACACACACACACACACACACACACACACACACACACACACACACCTTAGAGAGTGCTTTATCCCAAACTTCACATGCACACCAAAAGAGTAAGCGCTCGCTTTGAGAGGTGGAGGCATAAAGCAGGGATAGGATTTCCCCCCACTTTTCACACATTCTAAACAGAAATTAGGAAGTGCCTGTCAGCTTGCAACACATAATCTTTGGGAAATATCTGTGGCAGCTCCAACAGAAGTGAGGCTGAGGAGAGAGGTGTGAGTGGGAAACATAGGGAGGCTAGGCAACCAGCCAGGCTCTTCATTCACACCTGTGAGCGACATCCTGTGCTCCCTTGGTTACAGCAGCAGCAGCGCATACAAGGGAAACAGCTCTCTGCCTGTGACTCACGTAGTTTCCCTTTGTTTCTCTCTTCCCTTCTGTTGGAGGGCTCCTCTCCTACACTGATCTACCCATTGGGGATCCTTTGTGACCCCTGATGTCTTTTATTATAGCTATATATACATATGTAATATATACTGTATATTATAATATTACGTTCTATTACTAATATTTGTGTTTCAACTTTGGACCAATAGCTAAACTGATATGAATGTTGTGTTACGCAACTTCGCCCAAGCTGAGAATTTGTTTTTGGACTTTATTTGCTGATCTGTTGCCAAACGTACAATCAATGATAAGACTGGTGTGGTTATCAGGTAAATAGATAATTTAAGATACATGTTTAACACAGGAATTCGTTGACTCACTTGTTAAACAGGCCGTTTTCACAGTTTTATTAAACCTATTTACGGTCTGGTCCAAAAAAACATTCTAGTCTGTATGTTTAGGTCATATGTCCATGAAAACACTGATTTTTTTTTGATAACACTAGTTTTTAAACTGTTGGAGGTTCAAATGTACGAATAATTAGAGGCGCGGCCTCTTGAGTGACAGCTGCCCATTGTCCCTCACTTCGCCTCTGAGTTTTACGTCAGCTAGATGGGCGTATCTCCTTCCCCCGACGTCATATCAATGCCCCTTTTCGGTAGGAGGAATGAGGTGGAGTAAAATTCTGACAAGATGGCGACGCGCATAGACCAGGACTATTGGATGCAGCTGGAATAACTGAGGTCAGCCAGGATGCTACATCCATTTTATTTACTATCTATGGTTTGTCCATGCTCTCTAGAATGACATGTTTTGTAATCTAAAACCACAATATTGCTGGGCCTTCGGAAACTTACTTGTGAGTGTTTCATGCAAACTCATGCAAACATGCAGACATGAAGTCACTGGTATTATAGTAGTTCATTGGTTGGCAAATTTGCCTGCTTTGCACTCTGTCAGCGCTGTTAACAACCATTTAATGGGGATTGGACCCAAATGCAGAGAATTGAGGCAGACAGAGGTACTGGTTGCTTGGTGATAGGCAACATAGGAAAAATTATGACAATGACGAGAATGATATAGTGTAGCTATGGAATCTGTCCAGGATAGGTTCAGGTGAGTGAGGAGATGATGAAGGAAGTGGGAACAAGTGCGCAGATGGGTGGTGCAGTCAGGTGATGGGGAAAGGATGGGTAGTACGAGGGCCTCTGTTGGATGGATTGAATACATTAAAGATCTCCTATTATACTATGTTTCTGGTCTTAATGTCTTATTAATAACTCCTATAGAGCAACCTGACACGAATCACAGCACAAAAAACTATGTAGATTTTCGGGAAACTCTCCCTCTCACCTGGGTGCATTCAGCATTCTCTGTCAACACTAGGCTTCGTCCTTCTCCGCCCCCTCGCCCCCCTCCTGCCAACCCCACTCCGTTGTGATGGTTACCTTCCGGAAGACTTTCAGCCGCGCACGGCAGATCTGAGCAGGCAGGTGGGGGCATGGCCGGAGCGTGCCTTAGCACGTTGCAGCATTACCATACATGGAAAAATCCGGATTGATCTACGTAGATAAATCCCGGAAATTTGAGTGAATCGCGACTGTCCTAGTGTTTTGCGCTCTGCACAGCCACCCCAGACTGTAAACAGGGAATACTCTAAATGCATGTAAGTCATTATTTGACACTTTAGTATTGTTAAACATGACTATAAATCATTATAACAATGTTTATAGGTCGTAAAAGTTGAAAAAGCATAATAGGTCCTCTTTAATGAAGAGGCCAGAGGGTCAGAGAAAAACACTGTGACAAAGTTAGTAGAAATTTTGTATCTATTCTACATCTAAATACCTCATGAAATTCACTTAATGGTGAATATATTATTGTGCTCAATACTGCCATCCTGTTACTGTCAGCCTCAGTATAACAGCTCATATCTTTTTGTGGGTTTGGCAGCTGCCGACATCACGATACTGGCACAGTGTTTGCTGAGAAATGCAGTGAAAACAACACAGCGATGACTGCAAAGATGTCTCCAAATAAAAACAAACACACTGCAGATAATCACTGTCAACTCATTTATTTGAGAGCTCAAAGAAAGAAGCCAATGCTGAAGATAAAAAATGTAAACACTGGTTTACACAAGGAATTTGGGGATAGGATGGCATAACCCAACTCATAATAACCACAAGAGAAGGTCAACCAGGTCAGACATGCAACTCATGACTGCTTTAGAATATATATGTATTTTGAGAAACATTTACAAAGTCAAATTCAAGTTAATGAGATACAAATTAGTGATTGTGCTTTAATATTGATTACATTCTATCTAGTCCTCTAAAAGTACATGCTGATACTGACCCTATCATTATCAGTTTATGACATATGTAAGTGTGCATTTTGATAAAGTCACATCTGTGATTAAGCTTTTCTTGCAAAACCTCCGGCCAATCCAACCTCCTGATTGGCTGGAGGCTTATTGTACACTAACTGGACACGTGCGGAGAAACAGCTGTCACTCTGTCAAGTCTCAGAGGTGTCCATCACAATGGCTCGTGGATCCAGAATAGTCACCACCTGCTTCTGTTTTGCTGGACGTGAAGCGTAGGCCCCTATCACATCCACTGTTGGGTGTAGGAGGCATCTAGTCACTGACTGACAGCAGCTTGTGAGCATGTTTGCAGCCATATGGGAAAAGACTGACTGCAGCATGTTGGCACGAGGCAAATTGTCATCAGTGTTTAACTCTCAGTGTAAAACTCAGCACTATGCCACACAGATTACCTTTATCTGCTCATTTAGGAATTTGATTTATCATTTGAAACTGCAGTCAAATCACCTCTAAGCACATTATGTTTGCCCAATGTTGATAGTGACTCACTGTCGACATAATCTTAAATTGTCAAAAGGCAACCCATATACAGCAGTGTAGAGATTGGACAATTTCGGCAAAGCCCTATAGGACAGTATATCCAATGCGTATAGATCTCTAAGCAAAACTGGATTCCAGACTCCAAGATGGAGCTTAATCTTTTGAATGAAACACACACTGCACATGCTCATTAGTGTTACTCGACCAGTGGGGAAATTCTTTTTATTGTTTTTCATGATGTACCGCTTTAAAGCCGCCTTGCTGTATCATATACACTCTCATAAATCATCCCTGTTCCAAAGACAATGGTTTTGAAATTATTGTTTTCTACAATATCTGGAAATGGCAAGGACATTGTGATTAGGGTTGAGGAAAGTTAATCTTTTTGTCAAACAATGGTTATAAGAGATATGATATCGCTAAAGGAAGGCAACTGAAAATCTTGGTTGTGGTTGTGGAAAGATGTTGGTTCATGGAAAAAATATGAACTGCTGTTCAGATGAAGTGCCCCAACCAATACACACTGACAAGATGAGCACCTTACTTACTTCCTGCGTTGCCACTTAATGTTGGGACTGGATGTGAATTGCTAGATATGGAATTGTCTAATGTCAATCTAAATTCCTCAGAAAATGTATCTGTCATAACTATAATCTATTGTTCCTTTGTCATTTTTACGAAAAACCTCAAAACTTTAGCTTTTTTGCAAGTTTCTTTGTCATATGATGTCAATTTAATTACCTTAAGTTTTCGACTCTTGGTGGTACAAAACAAGCAATTTTAAGACCTTGCCTTGTTCCCAGAGACATTGTGACAAGCTTTCTTTTTAACTGTTTGACATTTCATAGTCAAACAATGAATTTTATTGAGAAAAAAAGATTGTTGGCAGATTTATAATAAAAAATATCGTTACTTGCTCTTTCTTCTCGTGAAAAATAAACAGAATTATGGTTCCCGGAATCCTGTCTGACTATAGCCATTCTGTATAATTATCAAAAAAGCTGACTCAGCGGGAGCAAACTTTGTTAAGAGTCAAAAACACCCATTTAAGTCAGTGCACGGCCAGACTGGAACAGGGAAAACAAAATGCAGCGCTCAGAAAACTGCCTTAGACTCAAAGTAGGGGGGCCGAGTGAGAGTATCGATCTTTGCTTGCAACAACTTTCTCTGTCAGCAAAATTCTATTTCTGGATCCAACGTATCTCAGGAAGCCAACGAGACCTGATTGTGGTGAATGCCATTACATTAACTTGTCTCTCCTCCAGTCCAAGTGATCTATTTCTATCCAAGCACTCAGATCCAAATTGGCATTTAAGTTAAATTTAGGTTGGACAAAGATACTGAGGGAGGCAAAACCCCCTTACCATATTGTTGTCGAGGCAACTCTGCATGCCTGTTAATTGCGTAGGCCCTTGGGTGAATTCCCACTCAGAGCATTCTTCTCAACCGGCGTGTCACGTTACCTACCTAGCGTGAATGAAACCCGGAGGTAATGAGCAATACATTATCCTCACGACAGCAGACATTCATGAGCTGAAACCGGAACTGCATATCAAGACGATTTGGACTTTCTTTCACAAACAAAACTACTGCAAGCAATCTTCAAAAACATTCATGCCAACGCTAGTGGTGCAGTTTCTCCTATCCAGCAGGATCCGAGACTCTTGGGGGCTTGTGTGCGGCGGCACTGACAGGTAAGTCTCATGAGAGACAGGGTCTCATGTTCATGCATTTGAATCCCGTGTGTGTGTTGCACTTGGTGACGAGATCATTTGGAAAACGAAACAAACAAGTCAAGATGCTCTATTAACTCAAGTGCAAACAAATCTACGACAGACAGGTTTTTACACAACCAACAAAAAAAAAACCCTGTCAGGGGAAAACCTCTGGACAATCAATGAATTCAGATTAAATCGATCAGCAACGTTGAGGCCGCCGCAAAGGAGACGCTCCTTGTCTGCTGGGTGACGCGGCATGATTCATGGCAATCTCGAGATTCATTCATCCCCGATCAGGCAGTCATCCTTGCCAAACCTCTGGGTCAACCCCATAATAAATATAGATGTTGACACACAGATTCTACCAGTCACAAGAGCAGACAACTCATGTTGTGGGTGGACTGAATCTGGCCCCCGTGTCCGCACCTGACACCCTCCAATTATATGTGACAGATGCTTGGCGCGTGCACACGCACATTAATACTCTGCGGAATGAAATCTCCATATCTGACACTGTTGTGCCCCTTCCTCCCTCCCCGTCGCTTCCTTTTGTTCTCCGGGTGTATGTGACCAGATGTGGCCCTACTGCAAATTTAATAAAGGTGCGAGCGATGCAACTACTATGTGTGTTTGCCTCTGTGTGTGTGTGTGTGTGTGTGTGTGTGTGTGTGTGTGTGTGTGTGTGTGTGTGTTTGTGTGTGTGTGATGGACTTTGAGACTTTGCTCAAGTGTGTGTCAAACACTGCAAACGTAGCACACATATACAGTACCTATGAGACGATACGAGTGTCTGTGCTATGTCTGGTGTGTGTTACACATACATGCACTGATCCTATAGATGGGCTTTTCCGAACCGCCTTATTAGCAGGCTCCATGTGTCAGTGGTTAATCCCTCGGTCTCTGGGGACAGCCCCTTCCCCCTCCTCTTCTCCCCCTGTCCTCCTGTCACCCCCTCATCACCACCTCCACAGATGGGTCCTTTTATTTCCCCACAGAATACTAATAATGGCCATTGAAGGATTCCAAAGGGGCCGGTATACCCCCGTTACACCAGCTCCAGGGCTGAATGGTGCAAATGATGCAAGTGGTGGCCAAGGGAGGAAAAAGGGAAGGATCCTACGAGCAAACAGACAACAGCTAAAGCAAACAAAGATTTCCTCCTCAGATGTTTAAGTGCTTCCTTTTCAATCCATGAAGTGCTTCTACTATGTTCACTGCAAAAGTCATCAAAACACGGATGAAAGGAATGAAATTAGGAAAAGGAGTTGAGCAACTTAAGATACACATCTCGGTTTTATTGCGGAAACACTGCTGTCATAGACTCATTAGTGAAAATAAATGTGCTGTAATAAATCCTTGGACATTATAGAATCAAACTATATTTCAGGTGGCCATATGGTGGCAAAATATAGCAACATCATCAAACAAGAGACACAGCCAACAGCAACCAGAAAGAAGTGAAGAGAGGAAATGAGTGCGCCAGTACAGCTTCTAATTATAGAAAAACATTATTAAATGTCTCGGTGATGCTGCAGTGTATAGCAAACACAGCCTGGAGTCAAGTCACTTTGTCTGTGAGGCAGGGAGAGGGAAAGAGGAGGGGAAGACAGAGGGGAGGGGCAGCAGAGAGAGAGAGAGAGAGAGAGAGGGGGGAGGGGGGCTTTTAAACAGCTTTAAACCAAATCCACTGCTACTAACTCTCAGTTGGACAAAGCTATTTTTATGATTCATGTTTTTTTCTTGACAACTCACAACACAAAACCAAAATTAAAAGGCACACAAACAGTCACAGAAGAACATGAAATAAACAAAAGAAAGCGGGATTTGGGCTACTTTGGACACTGGCAGTGTTGAAGTTCAATACTAGGACGTTGCCAGCAGCTGCATAAAAGTTAATTAGGACCAACTGTTTTACATAAAACAAACGGTGCAAAGCGTGCATTCTTCTACCACAAGTCTTAAAATCAACAGTTTTGTTTAGACAAGTACATGATGAAAGTGCCGACTTAACATTATTTTCTCTGTAGGAAGACCAAATATATATTTTAGCTATTAAAAAATATACATGAAGAGTGAGAATAAGAAAAATCAGCAATTTGTGTGTTTTCCATCTGTTCTAAGATAAGCGCATTCAGAACTGGTTCCTACGTCCTATCAGTCTGAATTTAAAGTATATAGTTCATCATAGAGAAGTTGGAGAAGTGTTGACGGTCTTGGTCTGTTGACTTCCTTTGTTTACGTGCCTGTTTACAGAGCATGGGCTGTGTATGAACACCAGACTGTTACCCTTTTTTGAGTGGTTTGGTATAGAATCATAGCCTGGTGCTACCAGACCATCGTACTTCATTTCATTTGTACAGAAGGTCTGGAAGTGCTGTAATTGGCAAACGTTCACTCATGGAGGCGGGTGTCTGTTAAAGTTTAAAACTATTGGATCTGCCCAGTGCCACTCTGGATTAGCCAACCAATCGCATAACGTTTGGTCGTCACGTGTGTCATGAGCCGGCTTCTGGCCATGCTTCTGGCAACTGAAACTGGAGCGCGACTTCGACGTCATCGTTCTCAGCCACTCGCTCTGTTCGCTGATTGGACCGGCTGTCGAATCTCCGGCAAAACTGGGAAATGGGCTGTACACCCAGACTGACTACTGAAGGGAAAATAAAATTTGGCCGGAAGTAGGCGGGCGGGCGGAGCCAGGCTAATAGAATCACATACTACTAGACAAAAGTTGTGTCAAGTATGTAAAACAGAAACTTTCCAAAGTTGTCACAGGCGTTCTTCTCATTAAAATGCGTCTTTCCGCCCATCATTCTCACATTTTCAGGTTGCAGATTGATTCCTGGATGCTTGAGTATCATTTAGATCCTGCCTTTGTCTATCTTGTATTTCACAACTACTATTCCCATCACCACAATCTTCACATCTCTCCAATATAGTCAGCTGGGAGGTTTTATATTTCAACCCACTCGCTCCGTGATCATCATTGTCTAGACACTGAAGAGATCCTGTGCCATCTCCGATCGCTATCTTCAAGTGCCTATATTAGGCCTCTCTCTGATTTTAGGTCAATACATAGCCTGTGTTCAACCAATCTCTGCTTAGTGAGGTACAAATAGAATAGTATGCATTGAAAGAGCTGTCATTCAATCAGGTTGTAACAGAAGGATCCAACTTTGTGATTTGAATCTCTATATTAGTTTGACCTTTGTGTTTGTATTTCGACCACATGTTGTAACTTTAAGACATAGATTAGTTTGGAATGTTGGGATATTATTTAAAGTTAAAGGACAAACGAAGCAAGATATGAAATACTGCTATTATTTGCCAAGGTGGGAGCCAAAATGCCCTGGTGAACTAGAAATGAGGATACAGAGGACTTGTTAATAATTATGAAACAACATAATGAAAAATAAAAAGCGTAAATTGATATCTACGAACATGTGTTACAATCTGTTTTTATCAAGCAGTCAACATCAATGTTGACTTGTACGATATTAGATGCAATTTTAAATATTTAAAATGAACAAAATGTTACTCGTTTCACTCGAGGCTTTGCATGGCTCGGTGCCAGAGTAGATAAGTGGACTTCTTACTAGCTACTGTCCCAAAAGGCATCTCAGATCCGCTGGGTTGGGCCTTTTAGCTGTGCATAGTCCAAACTGAAGTCAAGGGTTGATGGAGCTTTTGCTGTTCTGGTGCCTTTTGGAACAGACTCCCAGTTTAGGAAACAGTCTGCCAGCAGTTTATAAATCACGTCTTAATGAGTATTTTGAGGAGAGACAGCTGTTCAGTGTCTTCTGTTAAAGTAATAACCTTGATGATATCATAGTAATGATATTAAGGTTATTGCTTGGGCCTGAAAAAATGTACATCACTAAGCTTACATTCCAAACTGAGGGGTGGAGTTTGAAAAACCATTTACCAGGAACCTGCATTATGCAAAATGTAGGATCTGCTTTGGAGTTTTGGATTAATAGTGACAGCATATCTCTGTCTCTGCTGCCTAATTCTATTCTCATGATCTCTCTCATGTTCAGCCCAACCTTAAAAAAGTTAAATACTAAATCACAGGAATACCCCTAAAAGCATGGCTTCTGAGACACCCTTTTTTGCCTGTTAGTTTTATTAGTCTGTATTATAGGTCTTGTTCAGATTTAATTGAATTTATTTTCATTGTTGTTAATAGTTTAATAGTCCGATTTATGTCAATTGTTTTGTTGTACACTGTGTGGTGGAGTATTGTAATACTGTTTATATCACCCTGCACCGATAAACACTTTGTGCTTTAAAAGTGCTAGACAAATTTAAATATTGATTATGTTGTTATTAACTATATTTCCCAAGAGTACAAGTGTTATTTTCGTTGCAATATAATTGGCTGGAAGGCCAGTGTTTTAAGGTTAATAAAAATAGCAATATAATCTAAACAACAGGGGAAATTGACACATTAACCTCAACATTATATTCCGTGTCTTTTATTTGCATCCTGTGGTTTTCTCCTTTTGTTATTTTGTGTTGTCTTCATTTATTCTCTCCTGTTGCAATTGCCCCTAGGTTTTTTGCATTTGCCAACACACATCCAACCCAAAACTGTTGTTTCAAATACATTCTTTGATTTCTAAATTTTGTTATAGGAAACCTAAACTGTCATATGTAGCTTACATAAAAAACAATACCCTTTGAGGCTACAGTTATTGTCTTGTAATCTTTTTAATTTTAGTTACCCGATTGCTAAAGTTACTTTGTTGAATAGAGCAGCTCCACACATGGTTGGTATGATTTGTCCTACTGGCTAGTGTTGTCACCAGTTGAACTCTGTCTTGTTGTATCTTATGTTGTTTCTCGTAGTATACAGTGGCAGAGGGGGAATGTTGTTTCCTTTCAGTCCTTCAAGGGCCCAACTAGATTACATTGAGACATTTGTCTGTATGAATATCAGGTCTTTCCTTCAGTCCAATGCTTGGTTATCAAATTCATCCACTATAGAAAACACTCTTTTTGAGTTACGTAGATATTACACTTGTATATTTTTGGGTTCTTGCTTTTGGTGTTAATAGGACCCCTGCATTTACTTGAGAGATGGAACACGTGGTGGAATTCCTCCCTGCTGGCTACAGCACAGGCAGACAGAAGCAACAGATGGCCATGCTCTTGGGTTGCTAGGAAACTGGTAATCAAATACTTTAATTCAGATTGATTTGGGAATCTGAAGTTTATTAAAATCAGGGTGAAGTCTTTTGTCATTCAGATGGCAAGATGTCCAATTCTTTCCTTCTTATTTTGGTTGATAAATATTTGATTGCCCTTTAGAGTTGGGTATAGACTTGGCACCGGACTCTGGACTGGCTGTGGATGAATGATTGGCAGTGTCTGATTAACAGCCACACTGGTCTGAAAGGAATGACAATACAGACAAAACATTCAAAATGTCTTATTGTGAATTTGTACTGAGTAGTATAATTTAGTATAATAACAGTTTAATTTGCCACTTGTTAAACGCTGTTGCTGAGATTTTTGTACACAATTTTGTTTTCAGTTATGTTACATAATGATGATGTCTTTAAAGCAATTTGCAAGATAATACTAGAAAATTAACAGGAATTTCTCTTGTAAGTCCCACTTGTTTGTCCCACTTGTTTGTTCAGCAGAAGTTAAACATGTGTCAAAAAGATACAACCTAAAAAGGCTTGCAAAGACATTAACATCAGTGTATCATCAAAAATGGACCTAAACAACCGAGTGAATTTCAATACCAAACAAATGATCGATTTAAACATAAAATATATAACCTTTAATAGCAGGATTTTGCAGTCAGTTTGCAAGTCATCATTTTATATTAGCAAAGCTGGGCCATTTATGTACAAGGAAGCTCAAGTAATTTCAGTATTCCTGCTGTGAGGGCCATAGTGATATAAAGCAATAACACAAGAAAGCTTGAGTCTGATTGCCATAATCTTGGCAAGCGCTGCAGCCTCCAGATGTTGACAGTTTTGTACCAGAGCTTCTTTCAGAGAGCAGATTTGTTGATTTGGCCAGCACTGGTGCAGGAACAGTTAAGCCCAACTGTGATGCTGAAATACTGCAGCCAGTTCCCCAATTACTGGGACAGATCAGAGCTGATAAAACTTTTCCCTGGTGGGTTCATGAATAGATCCAAACAGAAGACAGAGAAAACCAAGAGAAAAAATATACCCGCTGATTGTTGGTGTTGAAGCTGATTGTTCAAAAAGCTACATTTGATATGTTATCTTTTCTCTTTCATCTAAAAATAAACTCAAGAATGGCATTCCTCAATCCAAACAGATTATATTATATTAATCATTTGGGAGAGACGGATCAGAGGAGGTTTATGTGAACACATGGGTAGTTACATATGTAATTGCCTGTCTTTATGCATACACTCATGGTGTTTGCACACACACACACACACACACACACACACACACACACACACACACACACACACGCACACACACACGCACACGCACACACAATACATTTGTATCATATTGAAGCCTGCATTAGAGCCACAGAACTGAAGAAACAGTCACATTTTCATTCTGTCTAATGAAACTGACCCACAATCAGCATGTTGAGAGTGATCATAGAAACCATAAACAGTCACGTCTTAGGTGCAAGTCTACGAGAGCTGAGTGGAGATGTGGGATCAATTAAAGTGCATGACAAAGTTAATGTCAAAAGAGACTGGTGCACATGTGATCTAAGGGTGTATTCACACTGGGAAAGTCCGCTAGTGCACTTGCTTTGGTCCAGACCAAATAGAGTTTTGATTTTTTTTGTTTGGTGTGGTCCACTTTCATATTGCCCCTTTTGCAAGTGAACCAGCATTACGAAGCAAAACCACACGTGATCTGAGGTCATTCATTCATTGGACAGACATTCTGGGGTGGAGAGAAACAGGAAGCACGAAGTTTAAACTGCGAAATATATATCATTGATATAATATGGGGCTAAAAATAATAAAAGGGCCTACATCTAACCTATAAATAAAGAGGAAAAACATCAAATTATTGTTGTTTCATATGGTCATAATGTGTAGCCTTATGTCAATGCCACGTTATGTGGCTTGTAGCCTACGATGTGAAACATCATTTTTACTGTATTTTTGGTGCTGGATGCGCCTCACGCGAGAAGAATAGGCTCAAGCTGACACTCAGCTGATTAAGCTGTGTATCAGCTGGGTCGGCGCAGTTCAGCTCCAAACTGACACGGGGATAGTATTGACGGTCCCGTACATGGGAAGCAAAATAAAAACACACACTTCTTGCGCAGCGTGAACCTGTTGGCACTGTGCGAGAGACGCTCCCCTCTCCTTCATCTGATCGCTGAACACATTCAGCATTTATATTGTTCTGGGCTCCCGGTCAAACCACAACTAATCTTCCTAATAATGGTGACAACAACACTTTCCCATAATGTGAAGCTGACGGCTATTTATTAAAAAAGAAAATAAAGAAAAGGCACAGTGCCTCCTGCATTTGGGTCGGATCGAGTCCGAACAAATTCACACCACAAACGAACTGCAGCAGAGTGCGTTTGGAAACGCATCGAGACTACCTCTTCAGCTGGGTCTCGGAGCGTTTGTTTGGTCCGCACCCGAGTGCGATTGCTGTATTCACACCTGCCTGAAAGATGCGCACCGAAGGCAGAAGTGCATCTGAGTTCGTTTCAACCGAACTAAACACGGCATGTGTGAATACACCCTAAGATTTCAAAGCTTTGAGCACCAAACATAGACTTGCCGGATATACAACCAGAAATGTATTTGTGTTATTGCCTAGAGAAAATATAACAGGTTAAGCTCTTCATTAGCCAGTAAACCAGAGGCAATTTCATGCATCCAGTTGGCCCCTCTCTAATTTTCTGTATTGCTTTCTCTAGGGGAAGGGCCAGTCTTTCCAAATCCACATGATCTCGCAGACTTACAAGATTTGCCTTACTAAAGGGCATGTTATGACTGTCCATACTGTCATTGCAAATTGCAGCCCTATGTTCAGCGGCACTGACCTTTAGGGCATATTCAGTCTGACCAACATTGTCCTTTTACACCACTGCTACAGATCAGACAGTTAATGTTGTGTTTTTGCTTTTGGCTGGAGTAAAAAAGGAGTTGGATCAGCTGTGGCTTCACACATATACAGTACTTACCAGACATTTGGACAGCCAGGTTGGTGTAATAGGCTTAGTCTGTGCACTATTTTATATATATATATACCATTTTTTATTTAGCATTGAATTATTTGTGAAATAGCAGATTGTTCCAGGGTGCAGCTCACTTGTAGTGAAATATGCCCTGCCCTATTAGATTCTTTGAAACCCTATCCCTGGTTTTCATTATCCTATTGATTGGATAAGGCCTTTCAGAGTTTTAAAGCTCCCATATTGTGCAAATGCACTTTTCCGATGTTTTTGAACATAATTATGGGTCTACGGTGTGCCTACAGACTGCCAAAGTATCAAAAAAAAGAAAGCTCTCTCCTTTTCTCACTCTCCCCTTTTCTGAAACCCTCCACCTCTCCACCCAATATACTCCAGTCAGAATTCTCCCCGTTTCTGACGTCAAAAACTGGAAAGCCAGAAGCTTCCACTGTGCAGTCCACCCCCCTATTTCTTATTGGTCCACGGCCCCGAGATCCTCTCGAAAAATATTCCTTCACCCCCATGTTGTTTGCTTGTTGCTAAGCGACAAGATGCCTGTAGTACGGCAAAACATGATGAATGTTGCATAATCCACTAATTTATCTTAACCACAGCAGCCTCGTTTTTAATAGCACAACGGATAGGAAGCTACTTGTGCTTTTCTTCAAACAGTGAAACTGAAATAAAAAATTTTATTGGTATTTTTTGCCTGACTGGTGTATAGCTATTAGCTTTGGGACAAGCATTCAGCTTTTGCTCATAAAAACATATTTCTATTCCCCACACCAGTCTGGAAATGCCTCGTTTTAACAGGACAAAGGATTGGAAGGTATACTGAAGAAGTCTGACTTTGAAGATAATTTTTTCACTGATTTTAGTGGTATTGTTAGCAGCTAGCTCCCGAGCTAGCTTCGCAGTAGCCACCATCTTTTGCAGCATTTTTATTGTGAACATGCCATTTCCATTAGCGTGTGCCTGTCAGTGCATCTGTATGAACATAGTCTTTCATGTAGACAAGGATAGGTCATGTCAAACTGTTCAAAGTGCGTTACTAGCACTAGACTTGGTTCTTCTCATGGGCTAAACCTAACTGTGCTAACAGGCTATACGTCATCATTGTTTACAAACAGACAGAGGGCGAGGCGTATCTGGCTTCGCTTCCGGACAGGGGGCGGGGGGAGCTAAAAGATTGTGTATTTACGAGGGGCGCTGCAGCTCTTTTTAAAAAATAGGCCATTGTGAGATTAGCTGAACATCAGCATAGTACAATACATTATCTGAAAGTTTTTTTCAGCAAACAATTGAAGAAAAACGTATTAGGGACCACTAAGACCATAATATGGTGTATAATAGAACCGAAAAGTGTATAATATGGGAGCTTTAATAAGCCATCGGTAAAATAAAGTCCCACATAAAGCCCACATAGTCATTTTAAGGGCATTTTCATTAATTCTAGGATTTTTTATTTTAGTTTTCGAATACCTTTTGGTATAGACCGTAAATTAGCGGGGATAGCAAGAGCAGCAAACGTGCAAGAAAGTCCACCAGTAAGAATCTAACTACATCATGATTATATAAGTCACAGGGATGCAGTTGCATTCTGGAGATGTACTTTCTTTATTTGAATTATTATTACTTAACAAGTACAGAAGAAACCAAAATTATCAGATTAACAAACCCCCATTTCAAATCAGGTGTGAAGGTTCTATTTTTAAAATGATAAAGAAGTTACAATTATATGCAGTTTGCAGGGATTGCCAGTGAGTGGGAAAAACATTACACGGTAGACTAGACGATGAATCAAATTCACTAAAGCATATTTAGGTCAATATTTTCCTAGTTTAGAAAAATCAAATAATACTTGAGGTTTAATATTTTCTAACTTCATTGTTTAAGAAATTCCTCAGCAGAACTGGAGCTTGAGAGATTAATTTATTCTAATTTGTTTTCTCCCAAGAATAGATGTGAAAAGTGTTGTCTCAGGATGATTTATTTTCTCATCAGAAACCATTAGACAGTAACATGTCAGATGTTGGCGTCTTTGGAGACGTTTCCCAGTGGCAACACGTCATCAACTTGGTGACACATCTGGTCCCCATGCACCCGATTCGTGGACCAGTAATCCATGAGTCAGAGTTTCAAATCGCACAAAACACTTGGAATAAAACATGTCCCATGGATAAAACAGTTGAGATAGAGGAGAGAAAGCGGGTCTCCAAACTCTCTTCTTAAACCCAGCATACTGCTCCTGAATCTCACATTTAAAAGCCACATGGCAGAATTCATGAAAGGGATGTTCAAATATTGTGCACTTTTCTTGTGTGAAGCTCCCTGGGTGTCTCATAGTGTCTCCAGCCTTATGATAAAGTGCAATCTAATAAATATAAAAAAAAAATAGCAAGGTGCAGAGGCCGGAAGGTCGCACTGCTGTAGACGGCTCATCCAGCTGGTACAAGTCAGACGAGATGACACTGACTGACAGAGGAGAATAGTGTAAATGTAGTCTCATATAAGGTAATATCAGCACTAGAATGTTGTACCGTGGGTGGCACCAATCCTCTTAAGAAGAAATGCCCTGTTGTTTCATCAGAGTAATATTTAAATACAAATACACTTTTTTTATTGTGTTGCTGTTGTGTTGTGTTGTAGTGTCAAGTAAGCAGTCTGAGCTATACGTATATCTCACTATATCTAATTACAGTCCTTGGCAATCAAAAAATACTACTCCTAATGAGTTGCGCTAAAGATTATGTGTGTCTATTGGATTTGTAAATAGGCAAGTGTCTGCTAATCATTGTAGACTAAATAATCTCTAGTGGGTGTCTTGTTCAGCTTGTTGAGTTTTTCGGCCCTAAAGTAGCAAAGAATTTTTTTTAAATATTTATTTTTAAATGCAGCTTTAAGAGCTTGGTGACATATAGTGAGTGTTAGCCAGTATGCTAGCATGTTTTTTGGGCTTCTTAAGTATCACCTGGAACGGGTGGAGTGGCTGGAACCAGATGTGTCTAGCAATACTCTCCATTGAGGACGCCGAAGACATCTACACTATTAGGCTTCTGGTATCAGGTTTCCTGCTGTTTGGAGTTGGCGGATTCTTGATTTACCGCAACGGTAATAAGGCGTTGGCAGCACATCAGGCCATTGAGAAGCTGCCCGTCTTTGAGGGTTTGTGCCGGGCCGTTAATGCACAGACTCATGTGATAAGCGAGGTGAATCGCAAGCTGGAAGTGATTCCTGGACTTATTCGGAAAGTGGATTCGATCATGGCTGCCATTAACGGGCCGTAGGCACTTGGAAAAGGCCACTGGATTTCGGCTTATTTGGATACTACGGAAACCAGTGACTGTAAAACAGGCTTCATTCCAGCGCCTAGTCTCAACCAAAACAAATCACAATCTCTCGATTCGGCTCCCCACACCGTCCTTGGCGGTGTTATCTCTTCTCTCCGGGATGTTTATGTGGAGAGACGCTCTACCCCCACCCTCCCATCACCTACTTCTCCCGTGAACTCTATCTGTGACCGGGCCTGGAGGTCGTCTCCACGGTCTGTCTCATAACACCTGGCGCATGTAGACTCCCACTACGTCTGGACAGAGATAGCTTCATGGAACACACACACACACACACGTAAACACATAGCACACACAATCCCGACTACTCAAGCCCTCTTGACTACCCACCCCCTCTCCCTCCCTCGTTACGGACCGGAAGCTGCGGGCGGGGCGCGCCTGTCGGCTGCGTACGCCCCCTGGTGCCTGGGCTGTGACAACTACCTTCCCATAAATCCCTAACCCGTTCCTTTAATGTGCAATGTCTACGAGTCTTATTGTTTGTGGTGTTTATCATGTTGCTTATTTGTGCTAAGGTGTTTTTTCACTGATCACGCACTGCGCTCCCATAAGGAACGTAGTTCGAGATTTGCATTTTTTTTAACCTATCTTCCCCTGTTGTTGTTCTCCTTTTCCTTCCATGAAAGAGGGGCGCGGCGCACACTGCGACCCTGCAGTTACACTCTCTCCTGTCCACCCATGTTATTGTCACTGTTTTGTATGTTTCTTGGCGAGGTGTGTACTGAAAGGCAAATTTCATTGTGCTGTAACGGTGCATATGACAATAAATAAATCTGACTGACTTCTGACTTCTAAAGCAGGGGTGTCAAACTAATTTTGGTTCGAGGGCCACATACAGCCTCTCTGATCTCAAGTGGGCCGGACCAGTAAAATAATGGCAAAATAACGTACATATGTCAACTCGCGCCGCAGCAAAGATTTTGGGGGTATTTTGCTCAAAGATGCCAATACGCACTAATTAAATAAACAACTGTTTATTTGAATACACAAATACAACCTGACCTAACAGTTGTCCAATTTTGTTTACTATATGTACAGGGACACATTTTGTACAAACATGGATACAGTACAAAATACAATTAAATAAAAGTGCAACTTCTACTGTTTTGATTTATTTTTAAATACAGAGGTTATTGGTTGTTTTGGAACACGTTTTTCCCAATTTAAAACATAAAAATAAAGCAGCATGGAAAATTAGGAAATAAATCTTGTAGGCCTACACTAGCATGCTCCTGCTCGTTTCGCTCGCGCAGAACCGCAGACACATCGCGCTTGCTAGTACATTAATTGTTCAGCACTACTTTACTTTACTTTGCCATAAAGCACTAGAGGAAACATTAATAGCGGTGAAGCAGGATTGCCATTTACCATTTACCATGTCCCACATTGCTAAAATGTGCTTTTTTTATTTTGGCTGCCCCCTAGCGGCTGGAGTGAGCATTTTGGTTATTTCTTTAAAAATTCATAACTCCTCACAGGAATGGGCTAAATGCTCAGAAATGTGTGCTCTACAAGTCGCGGGCCGGATGTTTGACACCACTGCCTTAGACACTTGACACAATCAATCATCAATATTAGCATGCTATTTAGCCACATATATTGGCCTATGTACAGCCCTCAGAAAACTGACAGCTCTTCTTAGATGCAAGTTCATCAATTCATGGCTCAAAATCCTGAGCTGTAGAACTTTCAGCAGACATTCCTAGCTGTAAGCCACGTACATTTCCTAACAGTTGGGAGCGCATGCGACGTGCGGATATGGCACAGGCTCCATGAGATTTTTATTTTTTCAGAATTTATTCAAATCGGCCGAATTGATTCGCGGGCCAGATCAAAACGTGTCACGGGCCACATCTGGCCCGCGGGCCTTGAGTTTGACACGTGATGTAGAGGCAAAAATCATCCCTTATTTGAAATGTTAGATAGCAAGGGCCACAGGCTATACTAAAGTCCTGTACACAGAAAACTATCCCACAGACAAAGCTAGATTCAAAGTGTTTATTGTCATATGCACAATAAGAAGCATGTTCTCAGTCATACAATGAAATTCTTCCTTTGTTTTCCACAGACTGAATGCCAAGAAGGAAACATGAAAATATGCTAAATACAAGTAAAATAGAAAGAAAGCAGCAACAATGTAGAATATACAATTTACAAGACAACTATCACCTTTAATGTCAAATTCTATTAGTCTAAATGTGACTAACTCAAAAAGATACAACTTATTATTTTCAAAAGTGTTTGTAGATTACAGTTCTAGTCGGAAACTAACACATATGTCTACTGAGAAGGGCTGTGAGCTTGATGATGCACAGCACATTAATTAAGACACACATCTGTTTAATTTGCCCATCTGTTTTATAGTATTATTACTGTTATACAGTATTATATTGTGCTGTTTGAATCTGATTCATTGTTCTCCCTTTAATTCTCAGGACCTGCCATTAGCAGTCGTCAGCCAAGTTGTGATTGCATCAATGCATCTAGCGCTGGAAAATAAACGTTGATATTTGTGTGTCCTCTGTCAGTCTGTCTTCAGCCATACAGTAGAGTATCACATACATCCTACAGGTCACTAAGGATACACTCGATTGAACAAATAGACAAGTTAGGCTCTAGTGTAGTGACAGCCCATGGTGCATGCCACATGGGGCTTTGAGGGAGTGAATCGCCATCTTCGTTCAACACACAAAAGGCTTTTTCTTTTGTAATTTCTTCTGTATTTTGCTGTCTCAATGTGAACGGGGTGTGTGCTTAAGTGGGAGGAAAGGCACAATAGGGGGTGTGTCAGTTGTGATCAAGAGGATACGGTGCAATTTCGGTATCAGGGACCACAAGGGAATTGAACTGAAGTCGGGTCAAAGGCACATATTTCATTACTTTATCTTGTGTTTGACATGACACAACCTCCCCCCACTGCCAGTCTACACCCAGTCTTGGGTTTTATAGGTCACTGATGTTACTTGTCACATTCTGGGCATGTTTGATTTTTGTCTGTTCCCTCCTTGTCTTGGTCTTAATAATACCCTGTGTATTATACAATGAATTCATATACAATGAATAGTTTTTGAGGCAGATAACAAAACAGATAAAAAGGAAATGAATCATTACAAAACATTATATAAGCTGATACATAGACATAAACAAATATTTATAATAGATATCCCAAAAATCGTGACCTTCTAAACGTGGGCAGAGAATTCATGTTCTGTGTTCAAAAATAAACTTGTCAGTGGAATAACTATGAAAAACACTTGATCAAGATGACCTCTAACATATGCATTACAATACTCTGTTTTTTGTTAATAGTTAGCCAGGACACAGGTACCAATATCTCTGTTCGAAGCTTAAAGAGATCCTATTATACTACTTTTCTGGTCTTAATTTCTTGTTAAAAACTGCTATAGAGCAACCTGACACGAATCACATCACAAAAAACTATGTAGATTTTCGGGACACTCTTCCTCTTACCCTATCGAGCACAGCAGTCTCTCTCTACACACTGCTTTGAGCTTCTCCGCCCCTCCCCCCCTGCTGCAAACCCCACTCCGTTGTGATTGGTTACCTTCCTTCCAGCGGCGGGAAATTTTCCAGGAAGGTGGGGGCATGCAGCCGGAGCTTGCCTGAGCGGCAGCATTACCATACATGGAAACATGACAGAAACGACCCGAGCGTGACAGAGAAAACCCGGAAATTTGAACAAGTTCGGCTCGACCGGCTGCCATAGTTTTTAGTGCTCTGCATAGCCACCCCAGACGGTCAGCAGGGAATACGTCGAAATGCATGTACGTAATTATTTGATACTCGAGTATGGTTAAACATGACTATAAATCATTATAACAACGTTTATAGGTCATAAAAGTCGAAAAGTATCATAGGTCCTCTTTAAGGATATTGGCTGATATCGGTCAGGCTCTAATCTTTCCACCTAGGTTCAGACACATAAAATCCAATAGATTTTTAACAGACTGGGCATTCAAATAATCAACCTATAGGCCTATTCTGTTTTTTTATGCAGGGTGGGGCTAAATAAAAGTCTGAAAACCTGTCAAAAAATATGAATCAATGCATCATTGTGTGGTGCCAGCGGGTGTCCAAATAACAACAGATGGCAGACATGCATACCTCTTCAAAGCCGGATGACCAGTGGGAACAGCAGGAGTCTGACTGGGCTCTGCATAGCACTGATTCACTATTACATTAGTCATATCAGAGGACTGAAAGATAAGTAAATATGAAAAAATCACCCAAGCAGTTTACAGTATTGTCGTCCAGAAGGACAATCATAACCCCACACTACTGTAGAATTGTATGATCTTAAAGCTTGGGTAAGAATAAACTTTTTCAGTGGAAGCATTTCTGTTTTGCCATTAAGTAATTTGAGGGGTTCAGATTCATTGCATTGTTAACCATAAGTCAGAGCATGAGGAGAGACGGGCCAGGATAACAAGGTCTGTGCTACTGAGAGCAATGGTGATGAGGATGGTGGGGGTGGTGAGAAAAGTCATTATCAGCAGCAACATTTAGATTTTTCCTCATTTAAAACTGTTTTTCTCACATGCAATAAAATGCATTTGTGGTGGTGTTGAGTTCATGTGAATGTCTCTTTTTGATTGTGGATGTGCGATATATATTTATAGTACAACGCCTTGTTTGTTCTTAGATCTTCTACCATTTCAGTGCTTTCCTCCATGCATACCCGTCTGCACATTGTCCACATGTGTAGGAGTGTTAAGTCCCTGTATATTATCAACAGGAATCCAAAGAGAGCAGGTCGATAAAGCCCCTGCCCACCCGTGTCCCCCTGAAGTCCAACAACACACCATCTCCAGGCTTTGCCCTCCTATAGTCATCTATGGTAATCACTGGGATCACTTCATAGCACATCCTTAATCATGCTGGAGGCGGTTCTGGGAAGCCAAGTACGCAGTCAGTGAACCGCTGACCTCCGCGGACTACCAACTTCTTTTATCTCTGAGCGACAGTCTGTAGTTTTTCTCCCCTAAAAGTCTAATTTAGAACACATCGTTCGCGTCACAGCATCACAGAAATGAGTGGTTTTCAGAGAACTGGGTGCTGATATGATCATACGAGGGCAACTTCAAAGCTCACATGGACCTTGTTATTTTTATGCCATTCAGAGGTAGGGGAGAACGGGGTAATTTGTCACATGGGTTGGATGTCACATTCGTTATATCTCGCCACCAGAGCGCGCTAGCTCTGAAATGTTGATATAAAAAAGGTCCAGAATTGGGATCAGAGGTCACATACATAGACTTCCTTGGAGTTCGACTGCTGCATTTCAGGTGAGAGGATGTTTTGTGTTTTTCATGTCAAATTCCAAATATTTTGCTTCTCAGTATTTTTCTTCTAGGCTTTTACACAATGGGTTTATAACAAAACACTTGTTACCCTCAGAAAGTGTGAAGGGTAAACTATAGTTTAGATTGTGGTTAGCAAGCTAATTAGTTGTCAGATGGTTGTTGGCCTTGATGCTAGCAAGAAATTCAAGTTGGGGTTGGTTGTCAAATTTTTTGGGGGGTTGGTTGTCACATGTTATCTCAAGGCTGCAGCCAGAAAAGGAACCCAATAACGAAAGAAATTGTCAAGCTGTATCCTCACTGACACCCCAGAGAAGGAAATAATAGAGCAGGAAAAGGCAGCTAGCAAGCAAAAGAAAAAAGGGCAACAAAATCAAAACAACCCAGTGCATCCCAAACTAGACCAGCTGCCAAGGCTACAGAACGTTATGTAGGCCTATTTGTCAACTTGACAATGCAATTAAACATTCAAATTTGGTTCTGCCTCCTTGCCTTCTTTTTAAGATTTTTCCCATTAAGATAACATTGTGACAAACAACCCCATAGTGTGTGACAACCGACCCCTTGATGGGGTTGGTTGTCACAATGTGTCAGAGTGTCTTTGATGGTAAATTACTTCTTCATTACAATAAGTTGGAAAAAAAGAGAGACACACATTTCTAGCCAACACCTTAAGCTTCAATTTAATGTAGGAATGGCTATTGACAGATGTTTTGGTGATGAGCAATTCTCACTAGAGTAAAAAGTGTGCCTACTTACCCCGTTCTCCCCTACAGAAGGTTTTAGTTCCACAATGTTCCTGTTAACAGTGGTGGAAAGTAATACTGTACTTAAAGTATATTTACCAATAGGCACCGCAGTTAGGGACAATTTTCTGCTCATTTATATATCAATATCGTACTTTATACTCCATACAATGAGTTGACAGCTGGAGGTGCTGACAGCTGTTACTGTAGTTGTTTTACACAAAAAAATAAGCAATAACTCCATCCTTATCCCAATGATAATACAAAATAAATTGTAGTGTAAACAAGGAGGTGTTGACAGTGGCCGAGTGGGCCAATTGTTTACCTACATTTGATATTACTAGAGAGAGAGGAGTCATCTCAACCGGCTTCAGATAGACACGGAGGAGAGGGAGGTCGGTCTAACAGGTACTTTATTGAAGGGTTGACATAACAGGATATCAGCTTAGTAGACAACTTCTACTATAAACACAAAGGTACTTATTCATTACAATAGTTCAGATCTCATCCTACCCTATCCTACTCTTGACAATTGGGGGGTACCGAGTTCCCTCAGCAGACCTCATTCCTCGGGCATAGGCAAAGGCCAAGGCCACGATCTAGTGAAGGCGGTTGGTTAAATACACTATCTGTCTGTGTGTGTGTGTGTGTCTGTATACGTGTGCGTGTGTGTGTGTCTGTGTGAATGTGTGTGTGTGTGCAAGTGTGTGTGTGTGTGTCTGTGTGTACATGTGTGTGAGTGAGTCTGTGTGAGTGTGTGTGTGTGTATGTGTGTATGTGTGTGTGTGTGTGTGTGAGTGAGAGTGTGTGTGTGTGCGTGTGTGTGTGTATGTGAGTGTGTGTGTGTGGGGGTGTGTGGGTGTTCGTGTGTGACAGATCTTATATCAAGCCTTATTAGCAATAGTGTGCTTTTAATAGAAGCCAGGTCTCGCAATCGTGTTTCTATATTCTGCTGTGTCTGCAACGGTTGTTGTTGCAGTTCGTGTCCTAAAGGTCATCCTGTTCTGAGTGCTGCTTGTCTGACCTGTGTGTGTTGTGGTGCAGTTATTGCTTTTCTGTATTAACGTATCTTTAATATAACATAAATGTTGGAAACCACTACAAAATAAATAACGTTTTTCTCATGAGTTATTGAATCTGTCAATATCTTTCAAACCCTACTGCAGTCTTTACCAGTGTATCTTGTGTTTACAAGTTAATTAAAACATTGGAACAAATTGTATCTTGTGCGCTCAATGTAAAACGCTGCTTCAATATTTTCTCTTAATGGCCACTAAATATTGTGTCCCCTGAGATGCTAACTTTGTTGAAGTGAAAAAGTGAAAAATTAATGGTTTGACATTAAAGTAAACAAAAAGATGGAACACAGAATATGTTGAAGGACAAGGACCACCTGATCTGTCAGCCCAGGTTTAGAGACTTATCGCAATAATTGGACATATATTCATAATTGTGATATTTCCAAAAATGAGGGTGGAAGTGTCAAACTTGACTCAGAGGAAATTGATTTAAACAATGCACACAACCAAATCTTTGCCATTTTAATATTGGCATTCTCCTGTATATTCAATACTCAATATTTTATGTATGACAATAATTGATGAGCATGAAAGAGCGTTCACCTCATGGTTATTTGATAAATGTGGCCATTGCATTAGTAAATTAATGGTTTTAAATAATGTTGTCTATTTAAGGTCACATATTATGCTAAATGCACTTTTTAAATGTGTTCTAACATATCCATGGGTCCACGGTGTGCCTAGAGACTGCCAAAATATAAAAAAAATAACAATCTCTCCTTTTCTCACTCTCCCCCTTTGTGAAACCCCCACCCCTCCCCCCCAATATACTTGAGTCAGAATTCTCGCCTACTATTACGTCACAGTCGGCACAGCCACATCCCCATATTTTCTTTATATGTACATGCTTCCCCCCACATTAGTAACCAGAAACGTCCACCGTATGATAACCCCACCCCCCCCCCCCATTTCTTATTGGTCCACGGCCCCGAAAATTTTCCGAGCGACAGCCATGTTGCTTTCCCCGCTAAGCGACAAGATGCCCATAGTACAGCCTGAATGTTACATACACCAACACAGAATGCTTTTGCTCATACTCCACTAATTTATCTTAACCACAGCAGTCTATTAATGCCTCGTTTTTAATAACACAACGGATAGGAAGCTACTTGTGCTTTTTTTTAAACGGTGAAACTAAAATAATTGTTTTTATTGGTATTTTTGACTGACTGGTGTATAGCTATTAGCTTTGGGACAAGCAACCAGCTTTTGCTCATAACACGCTGTTTATATTCCCCACAGCCTCGTTTTTAGCAAGACAAAGCATAGGAAGGTAATAGAGTCGAAGTCTAGCTTTGAAGCTAATTTTTTCACTGATTTTCGTGATATTTTTAGCCGTTAGCTTCCGAGCTAGCTTCGGGAAAAGCATTGATATTTTGCCCATAACAAGCTCTTTATATTCTCCACAGCAGTCTGAAAATGTCTCGTTTTTAGCCAGACAAAGCATAGGAAGGCAATAGAGTTTAAGTTTAAGTTTGAAGCTAATTTTTTTCACTGATTTTCGTGATATTTTTAGCCGTTAGCTTCCGTGCTAACTAATTCAGTACAGGCACTGTGGACAGGCTACTACTACAGGCTATGGACCCGTCGCTTCCAGAGAGGGGCGGGGTCAGCTCAAACATTGTATATTTACGAGGGGAGCTGCAGCTCGGTTTAAAAAATAGGCCATCGTGAGATTAGCTGAACATCAGGGTATAGAGGCATACTACAATAAATGATCTGAACGGTTTTTTCAGCAAACAACTAAAGAAAAATGTATTAGGGACCTCTAAGACCATATAATATTGACAAAAAAGTGTATAATATGTGAGCTTTAATGAATATGTTTTTAATGTGCAATGCATTTAGTTTAGAGACAGCCATGCCTTCATCATTAGAGTGAAGCATGCACTGACGTATCTCTAAATTTGTACACAAGAGTATGGACAAAGTTAGGTAAGATTGATGAATTCCAGATTGTGCATGAAACGTTTGACGAACGGTTTCAGCACAGCTTTGTAGTTTGTAAATGAGGCCCAATGTAGACACTTCTCATCTCCTTTCAGAGCAGTTCTACCTCAAATGGTTTCAATTCAAAACCATTTCCAAGAATAATAGAAACAGGGATGAAATATTTCACAAAAGAAAATTTATATTATAATTATAACATATTTAATTGATATTTTATATCAAAAGCTGAACACAAATTTGTGTAGAAGAACTTTGTTTTTCAATATGAGATAGATCAAAGTAGCTCCTCTATAAGAGCAAAATGTTGCTCACACAATGTTATAAATAAAATATCTTACAGGTCAATTTTTCTGCAGAAGAAGTACCCTTTCTTTTGATACATTTAGCTGGAAATACTTCAGTCCTTATGTAGGATTTTAAAGGCAGGACTATTACTAGGAGTGGGACTTCTTAACATTGTGGTATTGGTGTGTTTATTTCTGAGTACTTCTTCCACCACTGCCTGTTTTTTCGTTGTTGTTGGTGCCATGTGTAGACATATTGACTGGCGGAAGTGTGTCCTTTCCTTGAGACAAACATCGGCACTGATGTAGAGATCCAGAAAAAACACTGACTCTTCCATCGCAAACACTTCAGCTTGGATGACCAATACACACAGCAAAAGTTGAAGGCAAAATCAGAAACCGAAAAAATTGAGTGGACTCATTATCTGCAGAACAAAACGGCAAGCACCCTCATACAGGCAAGTGTGAAACAAAGGTGATGGTAAGCAATAACAACTCCAAGCTCCTGATGTATGCAAAATACAGCGATAGAAGATAATGAAAGATTAATGAGTAAATCTCTGCCCATGAATATTTGAGGAGGGGAAGTCTGTTTAATACATGATCATCCTGTGAAAGGCTTCCTGAACATGCCAGCATCTCATTCGCCGATTCAGGGAGAATCCTTATTAGATTTTCAAGCGGGTGGCATTTTCATTGCCCTACTCTCCAATTCGCCTCTTTCATAAATCATTTCATATCACTTTATATTTGGCTTTTTGTTATTCCTAGATACAATATACAGAGGGGGAAAACTGTCCTCAGACTTTAGTGAAATAGAGGATTATAAATGGTGTTTGCTGGTTGTGTTTCATAGCTTTCTTTCTCAGACTTTCATCATAAACAAATGTCTTAGTCATTCATGTTATTCACAATGTAATGAAATTGTTTCAGTTGCACATCCTCTTACTCAGTGCATCACACGTAGGGGAGGACGGGGGAATGTGAGGCATCGGGTAATGTGAGACAACCCCTGTATCTAGAACACGGAACACATTTTTGGTCATGCGAGATATATGTTTTCAAGCCCTTCTCATTTCACCTTGGCCATGAAAGAGAGGACCTCATGGTGATGTTGTAAGCAAGTTTTTTCACAAAAATGTCTTTTTTGCATGTAAAAGTAAATGTTCTTGCTGTCAACTTAATCGATTGTTGTGCGTAATCAAATTGATTCAGGTAGAAAAACTTCTATCACACATGTTGATGAACTGCCAACATATGAAACCATGTGATGATGATAACTGAAGATTAGCCTGAATTGCTGAGAGAGGTAGTTTTTTCTCAAATTGTGGCAGTGGGGTAAAGTGAGACAAATTCTGTGGGGTAAAGTGAGACACTCAGTGCGTTTACATGCAGACTCATAATCGGGTAACTAAACAAATAAGACTTCAACAGGACTTTTAATCTGCATGTAAACACCTTTATCCGATCTACTTCGCACACAAATCGGCACAATAACGGACAAGAGAAGTCGGATAAGAACATAGATAACTCGTTCATTGTCGGCATTCTCTCTGCATGTATACAGGGATCGGATATCGCATATCGGACTTCTCGTTCTGTGCTTGTGTGCCTGCGCGTTATAGGCTACACCATGGGTTATTGCCGGAAGGGAACCAGATGTGGCTCTAAAACCACTTGTTGAAAGCATGGTTGAAAGGGCTACAGCGCCACCTAGCATAGTGGAGACAGCCATGCATCTGACATTTATCCGATTCCTGAAAGGCCATGTATACTCAGACAAGTGACACAGTCCGTTTGAGTGCCTAGTTCGATATATGTCTTAATCCAATCTAGTTGTGCCATGGAAACGCACTGAGTGTCTGTGCCCTCTTTTAATGAATCCATTATATTTGAGGTAGCAAGGAGACTAGTTTGAAAATACAAAAGACAATGTGGGCTGGAGGTGGGGGTTGATGGTTGAAGGGGTGTCAGCAAGGGCATGGTTTGGCACGTGTGTATGTGGGGGACAGAAGATTGACCTTTAACATCAATAGACACTAAGAAATATGTCTTTATTCAATGAATGATCCCAATAAAACAAATGCAGAAAAAAAGACTCAAAAGATGGTAAATGACAGCTGGGTGTAGTCCTGTTCTGAGTCCCAGACTGTTCTGGTTCTGATTGTCCTTTGCTCTGACTCCCAGACACTAGCTGGCTCTAAGGGTCCTGTGATCTGACCCACAGACTGTTTTAATCTAACTGGTTCCATCTGTCATTTGAATGTTAATTATTGAATATGAATTATAAATTGTATTTGATCAGAGTTACTTTCAAGTGTTTAGAAAAATGTTTTGCTTAATTGACCAAACCCCATGATTCTGTTACTAGTCCGACATTAGTTTTGGAATATTTGGTTTACAAGCTAGCTGTCAAGATTGTAACTGTTACAATTTGTGTTGTTATGGTAGTTTCAGAGTGGAAAAAGCAAGTGGTTCAGTTTACCCCATTGATTTTTCTGTTCTGCCTCAGTTTACCCCACAGCTGGGGTAAAGTGAGACACATGATAACTTTTTTTAAAACAATCATATTTTCACTGCCCTTTGTCTTGAATAAATTCTGCTAATGCCCATTTCTATGAAACATCCTGAATTAAAGGGAAAAGTGTAAATTTGTGTGATGAATCATTTTAGCTCACTTAGAGGGGAGCAAATGTAAAAAGTGTCTCAGATTACCCCATTCTCCCCTACACATAGCCATCATTTATCCATTTGCATGCCATCTTGCTTTTAGACTAAGGATTCCTGAGCATTGAGGGCTACACTTGACATAGCATAGCTCTGTAGCCCATAGCTGGACTAACTTTTGTGACTGACACACTGAGAGGGATCAATGGATTAGTTTCGATGAGATGGGTGTTCTGGGGGGCCGTAGACGTGCCTGTACATGCTAAGAGTGGGATTACGGAGAGGCAGACAGGAGCTCTCTGGTTCGACGGGCGCCTGCCGGCCCATCTCACGGCTCAAGATGGTGACAAATGGAGAGGGCTGCCAGCAGAGTGCACTCACATCTCCAACTCAATCACATTGAGTCAACACAGGAACTTACACTGTCAATCAGGCTCACCCATTCATGCAAACACGCGCAAATCGGCAAACAGTCGCACCACTACTTGCCTATTTTTACTTCAGGTTTGCATACCACCCTTCTTTTCCCGGAGCCTTACCTCTGTGTGTGCATGTGTGAATCAGTGGGTGTGTACCTGTGTAATCCATTTGGTTTTGCTGTATTTCTATTATGACGTTAGACTGACAAAAAGATCTCTATGATGGAGGATCAGCCATATTCCTTACAGCCACAATCTCTATCAAATCTAATCGCTACCAGAGAGAAACAGGATGTATGAGAAGAAGACGTTTTTCATTTTTCATTCACAAATGACATTTGTTGAATTTTCAGATTATGTAACACCCAATAATGTACGTAGTATATTTGATATTTGATCCAAGCTGGTGGTTAGATTTGTCTCCGACAAAGCCTGAGGAGGGTATTCCACCATGAAAGATATATATAGCACAGCTGTGTTTTTGTTGCATGTACAGGGGAAACCCAAAGCTCTGAAGATGATGAATAGCTTTCATGAACGCATTGCATAAATGCAATACCAGCGGGAAGACTAGGTGAAAATAACATTAAACAAAATGTGATTTTCTGCGTACATGCAAATGGAAGATTCATCACACATACACATGATTTTATGCACCAAAAATACCCACTCATACACATGTAAGCACCCATTTACCCGCACAGATCCCCATACCACCCACACACACACACAGACACACAATTGTACTCTCTAATTTATGAATTCTGCGTTCAACTTGATCACAGCACCTGGGAAAGCACAGGTGACAGTACAGTAGATGTAAACGCTGCAGAGTCTATCCCCCTTCTTTGCATGTCATCAAAACTGGTGGTTGGGACTTCCGATTCCCCATCTCCCCCTGTCTCCATAGCAGTGTATGAATAATGCAGCAGTGCGGGGTTGCCTGCCTGACAGAATAACTAGAAAAAACAGCTGGGGGAGACCGTAGGAGATGTCACTACACTGAAAAAGGACTGCAGCAACTAAATATAAGCGCTACCTGGCTTTATCCATTCAGAGTCAAAGCGAGAAAGGGACACAGAGACATAGAGTGATCTGCAGATTGTCAATAGGCTGATATGGTGCACGACTCACGACCCTTTTGAGGAACAAATATTTTGAGAAAGGTTACCATTTAAGTATGTTGAGCCAAACAGATATGTGTATGCATTTTCAGAAATATTCTGCATGTTATACCATGTCTTGTGTGATACATGCAGTGAAAACCGCACGTCTTCAGCTGATGTTCTCATATCAATGAATAATCATATTTAATAATCATGATTATGATATTTGCCAAAATTAAGTAGCCCTAATTGAGATTTTCAAAATGTTCTGTTTGATGGATTTGGCAACCCATTGTAACATCAACTGCACTTGAAGACAATCGACCCCATTCATTCTGCATATAATCTTTGGGAAATCAATTAGACCAACACAAGCAATTCCCCTGCCTATTCAAATAAAAACAACCACAATTGGAATAAGGACAGTATGAAACTTTAAGAAGTCTTATTTTCCAATAATAGACTTCTTGATTTTCACCCTGTCTCTTCCCTTATTGTACTTTCCATCAATGTCTATCTTTTTCCAAAAAAAAGAGAAGGAGATTACAACCTCCTACCTGAGACCTCTCCTTGATCCACTGTAGCTTGGCTTGTTCTTCATTTGTACGTCACTTTGAACAAAGGCATGTGCCAAATGAATAAATGTAATTCACTATCAGCTCTTCTACTTTGCATTTGACATACATCATATGATAATTCAAAGTTTCATGTTTTCATTAAAGGCAGACCCACAAATGTATAATACTTAAATTGTGTTAGAATAATTTAGCCTATCATGTACTTTTAGTTAGTTCATATTTAAAAATATTTTTTCTTGATGCAGGAATTGTTAACAAATGATTTTCAGATGTATTACTTTTGTTATAAAACGACACATTGGCTCATACTCATAATTTCCTTCAATGACACAATATACTAGGGCTGTCAAGCGATTAAAAAAATGTATCTAATCAATTACAGGCTCTGTGATTAATTAATCTAAATTAATCACATACTTATATGACTGTTTATAAACAACTGTATAGGTCTCTCTCTCTCTCAGGTTACTACATTAAATTAGGAACTACTAGCGCCGAAAAAAAACACAAAAAAACAAGCAGGCTAAACGACTGTCTATCTCCCACAACAGACAGTGCTGCACTGCCACAGGTGCGGTGCGCATAGCCTATGCCGACTCATTCACCGTCCTTCTCATAGCCAAAAATATTGACACACACACACACACACACACACACACAAAGGAGGAAAAAAAGTGAGAGGGGGCGGGTGTCCGTTTGAAGGAGACGATCGCAGCTAGCAAACAAAAGTGAGACACAGAGGAAGATTGAGAGATACTGTTTTGAACCTATTGTTAATTAGGCACCCACTAAATCAATAATGCACAGACACTGCGGAGAATAACATAAGACGTATTCCTACCGTCATGCTTATTTGCCCGTAGCTTCCCATAAAACGTCCCTCTCTATGCTTACTCTTTAATCCCGTGCGGGCCGTGTCAGCAAGCTACAGGTGCAGCTCCGCTATCGCCTCACCTCTTTTGCACCGGGTCAAAGGGCAATATAGAAGTGCGATTAATCTGCGTTAATTTTTTAAATCGCGTTAATTTTTCTGTGATTAATTAATCGAAATTAACGCGTTAATTTGACAGCCCTACAATATACACTTCCAAACAAATGTCCATAACAACTAATGCAGATCACAAGAACTAGCAGCCTAAGACTTAAAGCTTACCCTAACATACAGTAAACATTTATCTAAGCACTAATTATGGTTTTACTCCATGCTCCACACAGTGCCTCGGCATGTGATGGCACAACTCATAGCTAATCAAACCTTTTCAGAGACAAACGGGTGAAATAGGTAAGGGACACTCTTTAAACGCCAAGGGCAAATTGCACTCACTTAAGTGTGACTTCTTCTCAATGGCATCATTGTGACAGTCTATTAGTCACTCTGTTATCAGCAGTAGAGACAGCGAGGAGCTTTAGACATTGACAGTGCAGCTGATAACGCATGACCTTCAGCTTTGTCAGGACAGACAATAGTGAAGATGTGACTAAGGAGCATGTGTGCAGCTTTTCCCCCCTACTGTATTTAAAGTGTAGGTGCTGGTAATTGTTGACAATCCACAGAGCAGTTCAATGAAAACAAACCATCTGCAATGATTAAAGTAATGTTTGCATGCTGCATGTAACTGTCCCCATTACATTATTTTGACACATGACCGCTTCTTAGAAAATCTTAATACTTGCTTATAATACTGATCACATTTAAACTGCATTTAGATATATTTTCTAAATCAGTATTGCCTCATTGATCAGTCTTGATCGGTGTTGATTCTCGAGGCTGTCTTTCACTAGCCTGGTCCTACCAGACCATCGTACTTCATAACTTATTCACCACTGTAAAGTAAAACAGTGGTGAATAAGTTCTAAACTACGACTCTGTTCAGCTGCCCACGGCTGCCCCCTCCCTCCTCCTCCCTCGAAAACAAACTGAAAGCCGTTAAAAGCCGTTGGGCTAATAAGACGCTTTATGTGGCGTTTTGAAATGAAAAAACTTCAGTTTTAATAGTATATGGTCTAATGATAAGTATGAGCCTATGTTTGATATTCAGAAAATTTTTGCGGAGACACAATCTTGTTCGCCGCTTGTATTGTGTGGACGGGGAAAATCTACCTCAGGACAGCATGAAAATAAGCTCCACCCCCCACAGCCCCATTCACAGCATGCAGTACTAATGGTTTGGCCACTTGTCCATGCTGGTTGCTCGGAGAAGGCAGCATCCTGGGGGCCTGGTTCAGAGATGGATATTTTTTCTTTTTCTGACCATTGTTTGTAAGCCCTAGAGATGGTTGTGTGTGAAAATCCCAGTAGATCAGCAGTTTCTGAAATACTTAGACCAGCCCTTCTGGCACCCTCAACATTGCCATGTTAAAAGTCACTTAAAACCCCTTTCTTCCCCATTCTGTTGCTCGGTTTTAACTTCAATAAGTTTTCCTGTCCAGGTTTACATACTTAAATGCATTGAGTTTCTGCCATGTGATTGGCTGATTAGTTATATGTGTTCTGCTGCACCTAATAAAGTGGCCGGTGAGTGTATATAGTTGTAATGCTTATTAGAATAGATTTAATCTATTATTAATTATTTTAATTCTTGGGGTGAGTCCCTGTCTCTGCCTATCATTGAGCGCCATTTGCAGCAGTAAATGTTTGGGGGTTAGCTGGTTTCTGGTTGGTTCTTGAATGTGAAGTTAAAGGGGGCTTTGCAACCCAAAATGTCTAGCTATGTTAAGTTTTAGCTGCATTAAAGGTCACATATTATGCTAAATGCACTTTTTAAATGTGTTCTAACATATCCATGCGTCCACGGTGTGCCTAGAGACTGCCAAAATATAAAAAAAAAATAACAATATCTCCTTTTCTCACTCTCCCCTTTCTGAAACCCCCACCCCTCCCCCCAAATATACTCCAGTCAGAATTATCCTCGTTTCTGACCTCACAAACTGGAAAGCCAGAAGCTTCCACTGTGCAGCCCACACCCCTATTTCTTATTGGTCCACGGCCCTGACAGACAGAGGGCGAGGCGTATCTGGCTTCGCTTCCGGACAGGGGGCGGGGGCAGCTCAAAGATTGTATATTTACGAGGGGAGCTGCAGCTCTTTTAAAAAATAGGCCATTGTGAGATTAGCTGAACATCAGCATAGTACAATAAATTATCTGAAAGTTTTTTTCAGCAAACAATTAAAGAAAAACGTATTAGGGACCACTAAGACCATATAATATGGTGTATAATAGTACCGAAAAGTGTATAATATGGGAGCTTTAAAGGTGACCTACACTGCGGCCCTATTCTGGTCCTATAACTTATTCAGAGATACGGCTGCTTATAAATAGCAGCACATCACAACCTGGCACCTTGTTGTCACGACAGTTACGATCAAAGAAAGAAGAGCTTGTAAACTAAAAATGAAAATTACCTCACATTGCTATGTTGATTCCAGCTTCACAGCCTTGTAACTCTATAATGATGTATAACCTGAAGCCCTCTTAATAACCTCTTAATAAATATGGTAATTTACCTTTTTCAATAAACAAGATGTAGTGGGATAAGTGTTGCCTTGCATTTCTCTCTCATCTGAAACGCCTCCATGGGGAAATAATTTGTATAGAAATCACCTTCAGATTACTTTGGGGCCTCCTCTAATCTCACATGGCTCTCCACTCGAATGTAATTCCAATACATGCAGGTTATAGTCATTCATCTCTCTTGTATACAATCTTTGTAATGAAGCAGGTTACTCCAGTGCACCATGGGTATAATAACCACATAACAGCTTTGATGCACTTCGTAATGTTATGTACAATTGAGCCAACAACAACAATTTGCTCATATTTAGGCAATGTTTAGGTTACACAAGGACACACACACAAAGCAAGAAGTCTAATTTGAGTGACAAATTCATTCAGGAGTTGAGACCTTTCACCACAATTAGATTTTGGAAGATATCACTGCACCAATAATTTATTGAAACGTCTTGAAGATTCCAAGGTAAACAGGAGAATTCTTGTTGCAAGCTTATCTACCAGGTGCGTGCACTGACACAATAAGTCAATGCAGTGCATTGCTGGGTGATTTCACATTTAGGCTAATTACACTTATCTTTCCTGATACTTGTGTTACTTGTAAACTGACAAACAAAACAAAACATTTCTTGCTTTTGAAGCTCTTCATCTAAACACATACACGTCTCCATCTTTTTTCTCACCAAACCAAAACCAACATGCTAAACAATGTTACCTCCTATATCTACAGCCCCCATCACTTTTTAAAAATCCACACTTTTATCATTTTTCTCACTAACATCTCTCTAAGTCCTTTTACTTCCCTGCTGCCAAAATCCTTATAAGAGAAGAGTTTGTGTTTATGTGCTGATTCAAGACACTCTTAATTATTACTGAGTGCCCACAGCAACATACTTAATGGGTAGCAGCTTTTTGCAAACATTCAAATAAATCAAGTCTATTGTTACTAGTGATGTTAGCTAACCACAAATAGCATTACTTAATTACAGTTTACAGTAGAGGCCTATGACTGCACTAATATTATGATTATCTCCAGGAAGTGTTAAGTTTAAGCAATAGGTGTGTGTGTGTTCGTGTCTGTGTGTGCGCACATTTTTTTGAATCAAGTCACTTGTTGATTGCAAAAGTGAACAGAGACAATGTAAGTGTGTGTCACTGTTTGTGTGTGTGTGTGTGTGTGTGTGTGCGCGCATGTAACCCCAGGAGTGCCAAGCTGCCTCACTGAAATGTCTGAGAAGACTGCAGTTATTGAGGCAAAGCTATTATTATTCTTAACTTAACCTTGTGGTTAACTTCCATCTCTGTAGTGACCAAACTCTGGTGGGAAGGACTGAGCTAAAAGCAAATAGTGCCACTAACATGTATGACATGACGTTTAGCAAAAACTAAGCAAACCTTGCAAAACCTCTCAATTGTGCCACCATATGATGTGTGAAGCAACAGACTTCATTCCGTTAGTCATTTATTTTGATTTTAATTAGATATTTGTATATCCATATTTTATGAAGTCTTAATCTCGGATGCAGGGAAAAGGCCCTGGAGTTAAATTGGTTCCAGTTCATTTGACTTGCTCAACGCGCGTCAAACTTTGCAGAGTGTGTGTGTGCGCTCACAATCTTAAATCCAGCTGTCTTATGAGTCCGCTAATGAATGGGGTTTTCCCCCTGACATCCACACATGATGATTCACATGTTAACTCTCACCTGCAGGCGATCACACAGGCTTCCTCTCTATATCACACAATCATCTCCCACTCTAACGTGCGCCATTTGTTTTCTCAATTATTCAGTATCCAGAATCCATATGTGCACGTGTGTATGTGTCAATCTATGTCTGCGTGTGGGTATACCTTTTGTTTATGCGTGAGTGTGAGCGGATACAATGTGTGTGTGAGCACATGCTATATGTGTGTGTGTGTGTGTGTGTGCATGTTTTGGACATTGAATGAAAGAGACATTGAGAAATTTAATTAAGAGGTTATGCTGGGGTTGTATTTCCAGTCTTGGTCGTGTTTTCACAGTAAAAGATTCATTCCACTTCTGGGCTTGTTTTACTCCCCATGCAGGACAAACACAGACTTGGACCTCATGTGGCCCCTGTGTGCTGAAACACATCATTATAAAAGCAAGCCTTCTATTACAGCACTGTCCTTTTCACTGTGAATATGTAACTTTCTCTGGATTTCAAACAACCGACAAATAGGTGGTAATAGAAAATGGCCCACATAGCACTGAGCTGGCTGCAGCATAAAGATTTGACAAGTGCAGATTTGACTATTCCATGAAGATTGGTCAGTAGTAGGGCCACTTTGTTCATGTCAGCCCACAGGTGTAAATTAGCCAATTTATACTCACACAAATAAATTCCTTTTCTTAAGAATTAATTCTTAATATTTTAGCTAGTGCTTGTGTTAGGACAACATAGGCAATCTTGCAAATCACTGAGTAGATCTTCTTTATAGCATTTTTTTCAATATTATTACAAAGTGAGGATGTACCTACTAGTAGATTAGAAGAGACATAACAAATATTGGCAGCTATGTAGATGATTTAAGATTTTCTCAAAAACTCCTCAGCAAAAATTCAATGTATTCTTCCATTGTTCCATGTTTTAATTGTCCAAACAAATAAAGACTAAAAACACTGAATATATTTAAACCCATATGTTCTGTTACAATTTTGTATCCCCATCTCTTTCCTCTCGATCATTTTGAACACATTGAAATTCCCATTTGCCTCAGTATAATCGCAAAGCTGCTATGTTTATGAAACCAGTGCAACTGTTCAGATAGGTACATGGACACAAACATCCACTACATGAGGAGACATCTGGCCATGTTCTGATTGCAACGCCTTACTCATATATTTTCAGCAAATGCCTCTTCAATTATTTAGACAACTGCTATTCTGGGGGCCAAATGCTCTATCTTCAAATATGCATGATGTGTCTATAAAGGATTTGATGTCTCCTCGACTCTGGTTGAGTGGCAGAATTATGTGACAGCAGCCCACAATGCAAGAAAACACAAATAGTACAAGACAAGAGTGGGGTCTGTGTGTCAGGGTCTGGGTTTATTTCTGGATGAAGTGTCTTGGCTTGCGTGACCCCCCTGCAAAGTGCACCGGGTGCTAATGGCGCTGATGCTGGATACGTGATATTTAATGTTTTGAAAAGTTGAGGGTGTACAGGGAACCCAAACTGAACCAGCTAGGAGACACACATGCATTATATTTGGAGGTTTAGCACAGAGACGGAAGATAATCTGTGGAGATTAAAGTATAATGCTAGTCTAAATCCATGGGTATATTACATTCTATCAAAGAATAGCAGAGCAGTGGCTGCCTTAGGGCCCGTGTCCACCTAACGCCTTTTTCCCACCGCAAGCGCCTTTTTTCAATTGATTCCCAATGAGAAGCGGCCGCCTCGGCAAAAGGCGGCCGCTCTGAGAAAAGGCGCAGCGCCCAGCGGTTTTTTTCGAGCGTTTTTTGTCTTTTTGTGCGGCCGCTTCGAGATTTGCAAGTTGAAAAAAGTTTAAGTTTTCAGAAAGGCGCCGGGGACGTCACCGCCGCTTTTTTCAAAGGGCCAATCAGGTAGTAGATCGTCGGGACTCGTCGCCTTGGCAACAAAGAAGACGGAAGAGAAACTGCTTTTTCCGTCTCTGTGTACCCGAAACTGTACGAAAATAGTGACTTAAAATGACCAGAACAGAGGGAGGAGAGCCCGTTTGTCAGATTAGGAGAACACTTGATTCTCTGTATTTTTTCTCTCCTACGGATCGTTTCATGCGCACACATCAGCCTACAACTTGCTCCGTGTGTGTTTGCAGGAGCCGCGATAACTCCTCATCCAAACTGAGGATGGTGGAAAGTATTCTCTGTTTCATAAGACTACTCATATTACAATGTAACGATTTAAATAGAAAACAGCAAGCCCAAACAGTTAAACCAGTGTTGATAGGTCTGACTGACAGGTGACGATCAGCTTTTCTCTCCCCCGATCACAGCACTCTCTCTCCCAGCTCATAAAACGCTTGAAAAAAGCGGTCGAAAAAAACGCTCAGTAGACACACTCCCGAGCGCACAGCCAGCGTTTAACGCTGGAAAAAGGCGTTAAGTGGACACGGGCCCTTAACCTGTGAAAGTTTTTATTTCAGGTCATTCTATAAACACAGATATTCATTTTGTTGCTCTACATTATAGATTTGCAAGAAAACAATTATTAATCCCATACCCAGTTTTTGAAAGGGTATGGCATATTTTTGCAGCTGCTGGTCCCTGTTTGTATTACACCCAAAAAGGAATACTACCTGGTTTTGTGTTTTTTTTTGTTGATATTTTGTCATTTTTTTTATGCTTTATTGATAGTGTAGAGACAGAGTTGAAATGGGGCAGAGAGGGAGTGACATGCAGAGAACGACCGCGGGCTGGAATCGAACCCGGGTCCGCTGCTGGCCGAGGCCCACGAGGGGGGACGCCCTACCAACTGAGCTAAGGGCGCCCCCCTGGTTTTGTGTTTTTGCCTTATTTTTACGCTTGTGAATAATACTTTTTCAGGTAGTTTGGATTACTTTCCAAGCATGGGTTTTTTATGTATGTGAGAAGCAATGTTTCAATAGTTCATATTATCAATATGTAAAGAACAAATGTGATAACATGAAAGCAGCTTGTTTCATTTGAATAACACAGTATTTGATCATATTTTCTCAAGCCGTAAGAGAGAGGAGTTGTCATGCTATTTATGAATGTTCCTGTCTTTTATTAAAGAACATTTAATACATTTTCCCAGTAGTGGTCACAATGACTCGGTAAGCGATCGGTTGCAAGTGTGGTGCTAAAACACACAGCAATGACCACTTAATACCACTTGCGATGCTAAAATCAATTTAACATCACCCACATTTCCACTTCACTGTAAAGCTTTTCACACTTCCTCAGCAATAATAACTCCTTGCTAAGTGAACTCACACCCACCTACAATATTTATTAATATTACTGTGATTTTGTCACATATGGGCACTCACTCCGAGTGTCAGAAAACGATCATTAAATTATTCCATCTGTTTTTGTTACATTTGATCAGGTTTATTTCATGATAAATAAGAGGATACATAGTTATTTCAATTTTCATTAGGAAAGCATAATTTAATGTGAAAAGTCATGCTTAGATATTAGACAGCAATTAGATCGTACGTAAATGTGATGTTATTTTAGGAACACAGTCAGAGGAAGTAATGACTGCCATTTCCTGCATTCCTGCATCAGTGAACATGACCTGCAACAGCATCACAAGGACAGGAACGTCCTACCTCCTGACTGTGAGTAGGTGTGTGGGATGCTTAGGGCTTGTGAGTCATTTGAAATGGCTGACCAGTTTTCTCCACTCCCCATCCAGAGGCTCCATCTGTGGGCCAGCTGCTGCCAGCTGCTGGCCTCTCTCACGCTCCCTTCAGCCCAAGCTGCTCAAGCACGATGCCATGTCATAATCCTTTCCCCCGATGGCTCAGCCAGGCAGCCATCTCCTCATGTTTCTTCTGAGCTCCTACCCCTCTGATTGTTTGCCTGACTTCCTGCATCCCTGAGCCTTGAAACCCAGCTATGGACAGACATCAGTTAACTCCATATCAAGCCCACGCGAACCAAGCCCCTGCAGCGCAAACATTTGGAAGACAACACGCACCTGTCTAACTCTGTGCATGGGAAACTCTGAGAAACGGAAGAATCTTTTTTGAGCTTTTCACCTATCACGCTATCACATGAACATACTGAAGTATTGCATAAGTTGTGTACTCATTCGTCCGACTTCGTATGCATTGGTTTTTAAAGTTGCATTAATAGATCTTTACGGCCAATTGGGGCAGAGGGAACACTGGCATACTGAATTAATTTGAATTCCCTCCTAACCAGAATATCTTTGCAGTTAAACTATTACGAGTCCCACTTCACCCTCTTGTGTTTCCTCGACCCATTGAGTTTGAAAAAATCCTGATTTGCAACAACACAGGTTTGCTCTGGCAAAGTCAGCATAGCCAGATGCTACATCGATATGAAAACGATAGTACAGTCCATGCCTAGTAATTTGTGGGATAGTTCCCAGCCTGTCCTACTACAAGTGGGAATTTTAATTTTAATTTAAAATGCTCATATTATAATGGGTTAAATTCCTCTTCAATGGTGATCATTTTGGGGGGAGAAAAAAAGGGAATGGTTTGCCCAGGTTTAGATGTTTTAATAATTCATCAGTGACATGTCCCCAGGAAATGAGTATTTTTTAATATATTCCTAATGGCCCACTTAAAGGTTATGTCTATCAGATGGCTCTAGCTGGAGGCATTTGGCATTTTAATCAGCAGAAGATATGTTAGACTTTGTGTTTTTTTCTTTTTTAATAATGAATTTCCATCCATGGATTACATGGAACATTTGATTCCATCTTGCGCATGGCTATGCAGAGGCAGGCTACTTCAAGTGAGGATGGATGGCGCCAATAATCAGTTTTATTGAGTCTGCTCAATTTTCAATACTAGACAACATACTGTATTTGTTCTCTCTACAAATGTTTAATGGTTATGTTTAGGCAAGCACATAACTTTGTTAAGGTAAGAGGGAAATTGTCATCTTCAAAAGAGACTTAAAGACAATATGGTTAATTAAAATGTGTTTTTCCATCCTATCCTTAACCAGAGGGCTTTTGTTGCCTAGACCTGATGACACAAGCAGGACCCACATGAACCTCACCGCCTGTTGTAAGTGCATGGTCAACATCTGTTCCAAACAGGACACAAATGTAGGACATAGCAAAAAATCATACCGGTGAGCTAGTCCTCATCTGTTAACTAAATATACCAACAATGATCGACCACTGCTCAGTGCTCCCTATGCATTTGTTTTTACCAAGTCTTGTCTTCATAAGTATATTTGTGATCCCATAAGCCGCATTTCCACCAAAACTATCAGGAACTTTGAGTTCAGGGAACTCCTCAACCACAAACCTTTAGTTCCTGGGCCGCAATGGCTGTATGTGTTTCCACCGGGGTCTGAAGTCCCTGGGAGGTTATGTATATCAGGCCGTTGACATATGGAGAAGCAGTAAAATAATCTGCACTACACTTCATTTTATAACAGGCTACATTTAATAAATGTTGGGTTCGACAGAATCAGTGAATCAGAATCAACAGATGTATTTCTCTATCTATTTTAGAAGAGAGAAGGTGAAAATCGTCTGGTGAAAAAAAAAGGCTGGTGAGATGATTATGGGTGCTCTGTTTGGCTGCTCTAGTCTGTTAAGGCGGGCAGCGGACAGATTATATCTCTGTATATTTTATTTTAACAGTGGCCATCTGACAGTAAAAAAAGAAGAAAAACAAAAGACGAGACTGAGCTGAAGTGTTGCATCGCTGCCAAGCGCGCTGTGCGGCTGCTCATAGACTGTAGGCCTACAAAAAATAAAAAAAAGGCAACCACAAGCGCAGAAAATGCATGATGATGCCTGGGTGATAGTACGGAGGACGTTCATGTTGTGCTGTTGCTGTTCGCTTCTCATTACATGGCAAACTATTGCAAATGGATTAAATTCGAACCAGGAAAAAAAAACGCTCACATAGCGGAGATTTAAACTTCGCGGGTGAAAAGCTGCGAGCTGGCAACTCGACTAATCAGAATTATTCAGCACGGCAGCTCCGGGAACTACAGTTTTGATCCTATTCCTGCAGTGGAAACACGTGTAGTTCCTGCAGAGGTTTCTAGTTCTGGGAACTACTTCCTGCGGTGGAAACGTGGCTATAGATGTTGATTCCTGTCCAGAATACTAAACTTGATCGAGTTTATACTTTTCTCTGTGAGGTAAACAGGACGTAACATACAAAATGCTGAGGTTAAAATGTAACTGGCTACTAAGTAGCTTATGAATGGGGTTCGCAAAAAACAATGTTGCTGCATTTGCTCACTCCGCTATGCACCAATGTCTCTCTCTCACACACACACACACACCTTATTTTACGCAAACTCACACATATGCATTTCTTGACATTTGTGGCTATCCTCCATTACTGTTCAAGACGAAAACCAGTTCAAGGTGCTTATCTGCACCATTATTGTCATAATCATCTGTATTGTGTTAAGAATAGTTTAAGGAATCTTAACTGTTTTTACTCTTTTATTATAGTCAAGTTTGTGAACTGCTCCCTGTCTGCAGGTGGTTGTTCTGATGTAGCGACCAAAGTCGATAGGGCAAATTAATTTCTAATGTCCCCCAGCACCCTCGGGAAGGTGATAATGTCAGTCGTTTGATGGAATGTATCAAGGAATGATAGTGGTGGTGGTGATGAAAAATACATAAGACTTGTAACGGATGACCTTTCTGTGAAAGGGCATAAGAAAGCCCTCCTTTTTGACAATTTCTGCATCTTGGGAATACATTGTGTGACAGCTTGGAGATGCAGGGGTCTTGACAGCAAACTCTTCATTTGCATCCTGTTCCTTTGTCAAGAAGGCACAGGTGTAAATTATGCTGATGTGTGAGTGTCTCATAATTCTGTTATTCCTGGGTCACTTGCCACAGGCTGCAAGAAAGTGAATGCACTTTATATAAGGGATAGATTCCTTTCAAAGGATGGAGTTCAAAGATGAGAGAATCCTCAGCTACAAAGCACTGAGAAAGACCAAGGAACTCGATAAGGACTCGAGAGTTCTTCGGCTTTTTCACCATCTGGTTCCTCCATACGGGTTAAGGCAGACACATATGGAGAAAAATGTGAGGATGCCGTTGTATCTGAATTGTGAATGCTAGCACGCTCTGCCAACTTGTGTGTTAGTGACACCACTTTGATGTTTGAGTGGACTCCTTTATGGCAGATTGACAAATGAATCTGTGGAGCTTAAAATGAATCAGATACGAGGAGCAGTTAAGGAAAACTATTGAGTAGTTAATAACAAAAGAAAAATAACAAAAGTGATTTATTGGATGTATATTTGACAGGTGAAGGGATGACACATCAGCCGAGGACAGTGAAAAAACAGCTGAAGTGACTTTTAATCCAAAGGAGTAATGTCACGTTGAAAGGTTATGTGTACAACTACTATCTTCCACATGAGCTGCACTGACAATGAACAAAGCACCTCATCTACACAGCTGATCCCTTCACACGGTGACAAATCAATGGATGTCAGCCATTTCCCGATGGTGAGATGTTCCCACCTCCCTGACGTCACATATTCAAATATTAATACACACATCCTTCCTCCACCTCCTGCAACCAATTTGACACAATTGGTTGCAGGAAACAAACCAATCTGCATCAGCATGTGAGAAAATGTTCCATTTTATGCTTGATGTTTCTCAACAGCTACCATAAAAGGTAAATACAAAATGCTGAGAAGCAAAAACACAGTTAATTAGTTTTCCTAATCTGAATTTTTCCCATAATTGTTTGTAGATTGACATCCATGGTTTAGATCTTAATGACCTTGTTAGTTTTGAGCATGTCAAAGTTTGTCATGAGAATTGCTGTACTAATTAGCTGGGTTTCACCCCTGAGATGCTGACAATATTTCAGCAAATTTGATGGTATCATTGACAACTAATCAAACAGCAATGTTGGTTGTTGTTATTTGATTAGCAGAAATTGTATTTAATATATTTGGACATGGCAACGAATGAAGCTTCAAAGCTTAATTCGTTGTCATGGCCAAATCATGTTACACTTGTTGTGGGATACCAGAACAGTTACTTCTCTATGAACCAAGCACACTGTATATATCATAGCTGTATTGAATATAAAAAGGGAAGTAACATGTACAGTATATTAACAACATTATTTCTTACTACTGCTGTGTAAGTAGAATATTAAACTATGGAACAATGAACCATGGCAACCACTGTGGATCAGAAAAATAACCAGAATGTAAATAGCGCCTCCCATGTGCACAATACACAAAACAGGTACTCACTGTAAAAATATTGCTTTATAGCACTACTAGTAACAACATCACGGGGTACACTGCTCCTATTATATTTTACTGCTTTTTGTGTTGGCTTGAAATTATTTGAGGGGACGGATACATCAGTCACAATTGAGTGGTTCAAGTAAAATAAAAATACAAAAGATTGAACATTTACAGTAAACACAATCTTCAGACTGAATAATGAAGTGATAACAAAATGGAAGTCCGGTTTTAATATAAGGCTTGGTCTTGATAATTTACCTATTTTAGCTATACAACTATAACACATTCTGGAAAATAACAAGGAAACAATATTAAAAAGTACTGAATAGAGGCACAATTACTCATTACACTGTTGAGTCACTGTTATCAATCACAACCCAGTTAAACCATTGCAACTTTGTACTGAGAAGAACACCAACACATGGCACTATTAAAATGGTAATGATGTGCAGTCATTGTGCCTGTAAACTCAGTAAACCATTACTTTAGCAGCCAGGCTCATGAAATGCTAAATAAAATGTGGAACCTTAAATGCTGTGATCAGTTCCTATGTCACAAAACTGGTGTCAGAATGAGTTCTGTCAGACTTTTCAATGCCCAAATGTATGAAGGGCACGCTAAACACAAACAATATAACACATAGCACTCTCTCACCACAATATCTCTTGGTAAATCAAAAAGTAATACTCCTTAACACCTAGCTAACTTGAATCGATTGCAATATTGAGATATACGAGGGGAGGGAGAGGGCAGACCCACAGACACAACAATAGACAATTGTGTGAGTGTACAGTGAGACAGCAAGGCAGATCCGTCTTCATTTAAAGGTTGTCTCAAACCGTGATTGTGTCTGGGAGGGCAGACCTGGGCTCGTTCTGGATAAAGGTTATGGCGGCTGCTTCCCTCCTGGGAGGAGCTGATGAAAGGGAAGTCTTGTTTTAGGTCTCAGAACTACTAGAATCATGACTGGGGGCTGTGGGTTCCCTCTAACCGTGGTGGTGACATGATGGAGGGCTTTTCCCGTTTCCCATCTGCCCCTGAGCTTAGCCAACAGCCTCTGATTTTATTGTCGGAGAACAATAGTCATTACTCAAGACACCGTAACTTATAATGCTGATTTGTTTATCATATATCTTATTATCGGGTAATGTGATGCGTGTGTGTGTACTGTAGAGAGTTGAACATATTCATATTTTTCTATTTTGATAACCAATCTTTGATGTTCTCTGATTACAACTTCAAAACGTATAAGGATTTGATGCATTTATTTGTGCTATATGATGGTAAGTACAGTATATGTGGTTGTCATAAAGCTATGTGAATATGTCATTTGGGGCTCTAGGAAATGTGTCAGTATTTTCTGCCATTTCATCAGGAAATCGATTTATTAAAAAATATATTCAGCCAATTAATCAGTGATGAACATAAACAGTATCTGCAAACCTAGAATTGGAGGCACATTGAATTGTCATAGCATTCACACAAAAATAAATTAATATCACCCTCAGACGTGCACAGAGCGAAAATAATTCCAAAAGATGGGAATCTGGTCCATCTCCTTTATATCATTTCTCATCTTTCTTGTGTGAAGTGGATGACAAAGGTAGTAAAAATATAACCTGTTGATGAAGTAAGCTCATTTCACCCTGAGATTTATTTTATTTTGTGGGAGCTGCATCTAATTCCTTGTGTCATTTTTTAGATGTACTGTATGTTAAAGTTACTATAAGACAATAACCATGAGGAAAGGGTTATACATGCTTTTAGTCTGGATCTGTATCACTGCCTTGGGTTGTATAAGTCAAAGCACCCTCGAGAGTAAGAAGAAATTAAGTCCTGGCTCTAATGTTTACTGGCAGAAAATGTGGGGAATATTTCAGACCTACATACTGTATGTGGAAAAGAAACATATTATTTGTAGCTTCTCTGATGTGCTTGTTGCTGTGCTTTGCTCTTTAGATTATTAGATCACTCTGACATTTACCCAACATTTCCAATACAAAATCCCACATATCCTTTTGCAAGAAGTGAGAAAATGAAAGATTTTCATGAACTTAAATGATCAACATCATGCAGTCCCTCATCCAATCTGCCATCTTCCTGTTAATGTTCTTACACCACCAGCTAATGTGACAGTGTTCTGCTACACGCTGAACACAAACGGTGAGCTCTGCATGCTGCAAAGGTGTGTGATTGTGCACTGCAGCAGTTTGACTGTGTGTGACTCATAGCTGTACCCGCAGCCAACAGTCAGCCATGTTTGCACACAGGTCGGACAGACTCCTAGGGACAGAAGAGGATGTACATCTGTCCACCTTGGAATCTGTTCTTCAATATTTTGCACATGCAGAGTGCCGTCTCCAATGTAATCCACCGAGCTCATCAGCTGAACTAATCAAATGAATATGATAATTCAGCACTAATACCAGAGCAAACATGACAAAGGGCATGTTGCCATTTGCTAATTAATGGGCTTCCTCATTACTTGACTCATTTACTAAATGAAAAAAAGGAAGTAAAAACATGGTTGGTTTCATACGAACAACAGCTTACATTTCTATTGCAATGAACAAGAATTTTTAATTTTTGTAGAGTGCATTTAAAGCAACATCTGTTCGGTTTTCAAGATTCACCATAAAGTAACATTAAAGGACACTCTTGAGCGTGTGATAATGTACTGTATGTCCAGGAGGTTATCATATAAACTTGGATTGTGCTAGAACTGACATTACCTTCAATTATTAATGTTACTGCTAGGCACTACAGCTCTGAATTGTTGAATAATATGAAGACACCAAAGGAACCAGTACACTCCATCAAAACTGCTTGTCAAATGGTAACACTTTACAATAAGGTACACAAAATTGTAGTAGCTACTACATACCTACTACATAGATATGTGTTTTTGTGTTACCTACTACATAGGGTTTATTTTTTTTGTGCTACCTAACACATAGGTAGCACAAAAAAAACCTGTGTTAGGTAGCACAAAAAAAAACCCTATTTGTTAGGTAGCACAAAAAAAAACCCTATGTGTTAGGTAGCACAAAAGAAACCTAACACAGGGTTTTTTTTTGTGCTACCTAACACATAGGTAGCACAAAAAAAAAACCTATGTGTTAGGTAGCACAAAAAAAAACCTAACACAGGGTTTTTTTTGTGTTACCTACTATATAGGTTTTTTTTGTGTTACCTACTACATAGGTTTTTTTGTGCTACCTAACACATTTTATTGTGCTACCTGTGTTAGGTAGCACAAAAAAAACCTATGTAGTAGGTAACACAAAAAAAACCCTATGTGTTAGGTTTTTTTTGTGCTACCTAACACAGGGTTTTTTTTGTGCTACCTAACACATAGGTTTTTTTTTTGTGCTACCTATGTGTTAGGTAGCACAAAAAAAAACCTATGCAGTAGGTAACACATATCTATGTAGTAGGTATGTAGTAGTACTACAATAAGGTACACAAAATTAGTAGCTACTACATACCTACTACATAGAGATGCGTTACCTACTACATAGTTTTTTTTCGTGTTACCTACTACATAGGGTTTTTTTGGTGCTACCTAACACATAGGTTTTTTTTTTTGTGTTACCTACTACATAGGTTTTTTTTGTGCTACCTAACACATAGGTAGCACATAGGAAACCTCAATATCGAACAGTTCAGTGCATTATGGCTGACAAGAATCCCCAAGATGATAACTGAAAGAGAAGAATCTCTGTACGTGAAAATGATAGCCAATAACAAGTAAAGTTCATGGCCAAATTCAGTATATGTATGTATTTAATGCTGAACCAAACACAATTCCAAGATCAGTGAGAATAGTGTGTGACAAAGGACAACATAGTGTGCCTGCAGACAGCATTCAGACTACAGTATGTACCTACCTACACTGTGTTGCTGGGATCAAACATGAAAAGGTCAAAGTAGTGAGCTCCATACTGATTTTGTCAATGATGTATCGAAGAGACCGTACATCACAACTCCTTTAAATACTGTATATATTTAGTAGGAGATTCCTCCTAGTCCTACTAAATAGAAACCATACATTAGAAGTTTGGAAGAAGTACAATATAATGAAAAATTACACAAAGAACAGTGTTGTTGATTACACCCAAAAACAGGGCTCCAGACTAACTTTTTTCATCACTGTCCCGAAAAATAATTTGAACCATCCCTATTGCCTCGTTTCCACCGAGTAGAGCGGGTCGGGTCGGTTCGGTCAGTTATTTTGGCTTTTCATTCGCAAAAAGTTTGGTAGGGTACGGATATAAGCGCGCCTAACCGCTCTAAGCCGCTCCTATTTTAGGTATTCCTCCGTTGGGGTACCAGCCGCCTAAAAGGGTGCCAAAAAGGTGGAGCTACACACTGCCGTATGTTGATTGGACGAAAGAATAATTTTCGCCGTGTGTAGTCACCTTGGCAAGAGCGAAGAGAGTCTTGTGTTTTTGCGAAAAATGTGAGCGCAGCACTGTTTATTGTGTGATGTTTTTCTTCGTCATTAAATTAATCAAAGGGCTACACTGTGTCCCACTGCTAAGATTTCACGTAGCTGCCGCAGCCAGCGCTGTTCGCTCACTGTCTCTGTCGGCTTGCACCGAGCCGTCTCTGTGCATTTACCGGCGTAAACATGGGGGGAATAAATACAGAAGCGGCTGGTTTGACCAAGCAAAAACGAGAGACCGCTGGCTTGGTCACAGTTGTTCCACAGCCTGATACGTAGTTTGACCCATATTCTGGCGGTGGCTATCGCAGTCCAGCCTAAACCCCGCCCTACCGGTAAGGGTAGGGTCGGCGGTGGAAACACCACCGATATTCTAAAAAGCAGGAAAGGTGGAAACGAGGCATAGGTGAACATGAACTGTCCCATAATCAATAGATCGTTTCTTTATATTCTTATGATCATCTATGGTTGTTGTTGTCAGTGGTAGGCGATTACAAAAACAACGTTGGTATGAGGAAATAAATTGTAACATTTACATTGCTACATTAAAAGAAAGTTTACATTATCACAATATATAAAATTATCTTATAAGGAATGCTTGTGAAGGGATAAAAGACTAGTATGGCAGCTACTGTACTCTTCTGTAATTATTCAAACAGTGTTACACTTGGTCCAAAATGTGATTATGTTTTCCAATTAAATATATATATATATATATATATATTTATATTTATATATATAAATTATGCTTGTGTGAGTTTTGGCCCAAATTTGGCAATGGTTAAACAGTGTCCTGGCTGACCTTGTCCCCATCACTGGCCCTGCTTCCCAGCCAATCCCACCTGGCACTAGATGACCAACTTTGGTCCAGAAACCAGCAGTGACAGCATATCACTTCTGCCAAACTATGCACAAGCCAAAAGGAGTGCGGCATGACTTGTGTATGGTTTTCTCATTAAACAAGGTGGGGAAGGAAAAAAGGGAACATGACAACTGAGTGCAGCAGATAAACAATTAGAGGACAAAGGGAGGGGGTTTTATGAAAGTGGGAATAAGAAAACAAGAAAATACAACTTTTTCACAGCACACATTTTGACAGGGTAGGAAGTAAAGCACAGGTGTAATATACTATTCATAATGAAGGCATCATCCATATCTCTAGTATGTTAGCACATCCCTGTAGGATGCTATGCAAGTATTGATCTCAAAGCAAGCTGAATGATTTTAAAAAAGGTACCTTATCCGTCTTGACCTGACGTGGATAAGCAAACATTCTCAAAGTTTGTTGCGGGTGCTACGTAGAAAAGTTAGAATCCTTCTTTCATTTGTTGTCTGGGGATATTAAATGTACCAAAAATACATGGAAATCAATGTAGTTTTTGTCAATCTAAACCAAATAACAAACTATTCCTTGCCAAATCTGTAAAAAGGAAACGATTGCTCACTTCACAAGGTATAGTCCTATGGTATGATTGGATTCACCATTTTAAAGCAACGCGAGAAAGGGCTATCACTTTACAGCAATAGCACTGGTTCTTTCTTCATATGACAAGTGTGAAGAAATTAACATATCTAAAATATTCATTACAGGAGCCAGACCGTCAGAATAACTGAGCAGATTAAGATCAAACAGATTTCTTTGATGACAATCTCAAACTATTAAGGCCCCTGTGTCTTCAATATCAAGGCAAACTAAGAGACGTTGGAGCAATACTGCAACTGTGTAATACTCTACTTGATCTTCAGTTTAAATGATCAAAGACACATAGGCTTGTGTGAATATGCATACACAATGTATATATACACACACACACACACACACACACACACCTATATCCTTTGTGTCCATGTTCCTAACCTTTTATTAGTTGACAAAATTCAAATTTTCCATCCTCACAAACCTTGCGACAAAGTGAGCATAAAGCAGATGTATAAGACAGTGGTTTGGAAAGGAACAATGCATGCTGAGCGGATCCAGACCCAAGCTAACCATGTCCTCACTAACAGACTTCAGTTTCCTGCTGGCCGCTCTGTGGTGTATGGATGTCAAAGTGCATCTCCGCTGCCTTCCATATGTTGTGTAATTAGCCATCAGTAGGCATGCATGGCTGGTGAATTGGACCTGACAAATATGAATAAAAGATCAGTGGGACTTTGAAATCCACACGATGTTAGCAAACATCTGAGCAAATTAGCAACTATTTGTATTTATGTGTATCGTGGTACGTATGCATCCATATTTTTCATAAATTCTTCATAAATCAACTGTGTTTGAATAATCTGATGTTGCTTTTTTTGTCTACATTCTAATTGGAAGGACAAAAAATATTAGAAGGATTTGCTAGAAAAAAATAAATCAATCTTTCTCCAAATGTCTTGTTCAGGAACAAACATTTATTCTCATGATGCAGATTCAAGACTTGGGACCTATACAGTACTTAATTTACACAACCTAATGAGGCAGAGACCAGTTATTTAATTGGAGTGGAGCATATCTCCTTGCACAACATCTTGTACACACACACACACACACACACAATAAAACCCCAATGCTCAATTATGTTCTCAAATACCCACATACCTCACAGCCCAAAGTGGGCCTATAAATCATGGTTTTCCCTCACAACTGGCTGTGAGGATGAGCAGAAAAAGCCCAAAGGGCAATTGAGGATGGGGGGAGTGAGGGGTTAAGAAAGGGAGATGGAGAGATGAAGGCAGGATGTTTAGCCGAGCTGCAACCGCTCGTGCTTTCTTGCTATCGGACATTTTTCTCAATCTGGCCTGTCACACGGTGGAATGCTCTAAACAAGATTAATCTCTGGTTTACGATGCATGTGGACACTGTCCCATTTGTAATGTAATAGAAAGAGAAGTAGCTGTATTAAACAAAGAACCACAGGCACATACACCGTCCACAGAAGTGGAATGCAAATGCAGGGAAAAAAACAGTTCTTGACTGTTCATCGAATTGGAAAGACCAGGGGCCTCATTTATAACGGTGTGCGTAGAAACCATCCTAAAACATTGCGTCCGCAGAAAGCCAAAAAGGTGCTGCGCAAAAAAAAATTCAGATTTATAAAACTGTGCGGCGCACAGTTGCACGCAATCTTCCCTTTATAAATACCCACCTGCGGTGAATTGTGCGCAGACGATCTCCACCCCGTGTCCTCCCACTTCACCTCCCAGTTTCATCCCACAATCTACCATACATGGCGAATGCTAAATAGCTCCTGAATATGATGACGCACTTAATAAGCACGGAATTTTGACTGACATGAGGAAAAAAGGGAGGCAACGCGGCCGCAAAGAAAGCGACTGTGAAGGAAGAAAGCCTGTGACGTCGTGCATGTGCTGAAGAAACTGGCACACACATACACACCCGCGCGCTTATCACATATCATGATTGGCACAGTCGTTGTAGTCTTTGTAAAGCAGTTTCGCCCAACTTTGTACTGTATGAAATATCACGTATTAGCGTAGGCCTACCTGTAGTCTTATATGTAGGCCTATATAAAATATGGTGTGACAAGTGAAATAATGCCTATAGTCAATTCGAGAGAATTGTTTATCTCCCGTGAGATCCACACATTTCCAACAACGTCAGATTATAGTTATATCTTCCAGGGTGAATTGTTATGGGAAATAGATGTGTGTAATGATTTGCTAAATTCATAACATGATTTTATCTAACGAAATTACAGTTTTAATTAATATCTGTTGGGCTTAACTTTGTACAAAACTACTTTTTACACACCTCTTAAAATTTGCTCTCCCGCTGGCCACTCACGGAAACACCTCCCGACGTATAGGATATTATTATAAAGTAGCGCTATAAGATTCAACTTATAAACTATAACCAAAGCATGTAGACCTAGGCTACTTGATAAGTAATTCAAACTACATCACAACTGCATGCCATAGACTACAGTAGCCATATATTCACAACTATAGGTAAGCTTATATATTTTATTGACTAAATATATTGGGTGCCAAGCATAATTTGTCTGTGTTTTTCTGATGACTGAGCTTTATTTCGTGGTGTTGCCATTGAGTGTCGCTGATTCCCCGAGTCAGGAAAACCTTGCGTTAGGCTCTACGCATGGTCGAAGGTTGGCGTAGGAATACGCACACTTCTCCGCAAATAATGTCTTTATAAATACCAACGTTTGCCACCGCACATTTTCCCGCAAATTTCTTCCCGTCTACGCAAGGTTTTTGTGCGCCGCAAGCTTTATAAATGAGGCCCCTGCTGTCCAGATTTGATCCTTGGTCAATTGACTTTTGATGGCAATACACCTTCTGTATTTGACACAGAGGTCTCCTTCTCGAATTTATTAAATCAAATATTAAAAAATTCAAATGTACTGTATAGTAGCTTGGATAACAGTGCCGTTTTTTTACTCAATATTTCTGAAAGAACTGACAGTCAAATAATCTAGGGGATATGTTAACCTGGATATGACTGGTGGGCGAGTCCCCAGATAGCTGCAAACAATTAGGCACATATCAACAAGAGACAAGTAATTCCAAAGAATAATGAGCAGGTCAGCTTACAAGTAACCAGCAGCCTAGATCCTGATTAGGAGAGGAGCCCGTGAAAGGACAACTCACACACTGCAGAGCCATTTAGCATAATTATATGTCCAGGGGAGAAAAGTGCTTAGACGAAGGGCTTATCGTTTCAGATCACATCAGCTTGTGAGTGCCATCAAATTGTAGATTAGAGAAAAAGGGCTGTGAGCATTAAAAAAAGGGTTAGTTTAAAATCTTAATGCAATTTTGCACATCATTGCTACTCTGGAATGTATTGCATCCAACAATGCATTGCAGAATTCAGGGCCTGTATTTAGTTCCTTATAGTACTGGAAGTCATTAGCTTGATAATAAACCCCTTAATATTGGATGTTAGCACCAATAATTTAGTTTCTATCAAATCATGTACTCATCAAAAAATTTAAGAAAACTGTACAGTATAACACCAACTGTAGTTTCCCTGAGTCTTAGGTGTCACAAATTTAAATGGAATGCCGGTAATAGTTTCATCTCAACTACACTATATTGCCAAAAGTATTGGCTCACCTGTCTTGACTCGCACATGAATTTAAATGTCATCCTATTCTTAATCCATAGGGTTATATGACGTCAGTCCACCCTTTGCAGCTATAACAGCTTCAACTCTTCTGGGAAGGCTTTCCACAAGGTTTAGGATTGTGTTTATGGGAATTTGATCATTTTTTAAGAAGGGTTGAGGTCAGGACTGTCCAGGCGTGGGTTTGGCGGCTGCCAGGAGAACAGTACTTGTCTGACTGCATTGTGCCAAGTGTAAAGTTTGGTGGAGGAGGGATTTTGGTATGGGGTTGCTTTTTAGGAGCTGGGCTAGGCCCATTAGTTCCAGTGATAGGAATGCTTCAGGATACCAAGAGATTTTGGACAATTCCATCCTCCCAACTTTGTGAGAACAGTTTGGGGATGGCCCGTTCCTGTTCCAACATGGCAATGCACCAGTGCACAAAGCAAGTTCCATAGAAATATGGATAAGAGAGTTTGGTGTGGATGAACTTGACTGGCCTGCACAGAGTCCTGACCTCAACCCGACAGAGCACCTTTGGGATGAATTAGAGCAGAGACTGAGAGACATGCCTTCTCGTCCAACATCAGTGTGTGACCTCACAAATGCGCTTCTTGAAGAATGGTCAATGATTCCCATAAAAAACACTCATAGACCTTGTGGAAAGCCTTCCCAGAAGAGTTAAAGCTGTTCTAGCTGCAAAGGGTGGACCAACGTCATATTAAACCCTATGGTTTAAGAATGGGATTTCGCTTAAATTCATATGCAAGTCAAGACAGGTGAGCCAATACTTCTGGCAATATAGTTTATATATGCTCTCGGTTGATTGCTGAAAAGTTAAGGTAAATAAAACTTCTAATCACAGTTTTGAATACCTTATTCAAGACTCATTCCAGCAGATTATGAAAGGATAGAAGTCATTGCAACACTGGCCTCTATTGGATGAAAGGTATAAGTCTCTAGAACCTCTAACCACACCCAGCCATAAATTGTATAGTACATGGTAAAACAGTACATCATCGCAGGACAAAAAAGGGGGAAAGTATGCTGTCACCATTAGTTGGCAGGGCAAGCAGGATTGTTGGAGTAGGTTATTCTTAAAAGAGCAACTGAACACCTGCCTGAGTTTTACCTCCCTTTATGGGTGGAGGTTTCAAGTCTGTTGCACCTTTGACCATAGACAACAGTGACGTCACAGTGTACTGATACACTCTGCAGTACATGTATACAGCACTCCAGAAAAGAGAAAACTTTAACCCCTGGTGGTAGAAAAAATATATATATTCTCAGCTGGGGTTAAATTGTGCTTTGGTACATACCAGATTAGTAATATTACTTGGTAACAACCATAAACCTGAATTTGGGTATCATAAACGGAATTAGGATAGCCTGGCTCCGCCCACCTACCTACTTCCGCTCAAATAAAAAAATTTCCCTTCAGTAGTCAGTCTGGGGCTACAGTGAATTTCTCAGCTCCAGCTCAGGAAAATTTCCGGCGGTCCAATCAGCGAACAGAGCGAGTGGCTGAGAACGATGACGTCGAAGTTGCGCTCCAGTTTCAGTTGAATACTGCGTTTCTTTATAGGGGAGAGTGGCCTAAGTTGTGCATTTTGGAAGTTGTGCCACCCCTTGTTTCTAGAAAACCGTGGAAGAAATTGGAAATGTGACCACATATTTAAGAAGAGCCATCCATTTGACTCATCCTGTAAAGAAGGGAGAAACATGGACTAAGATATAAGCACATTTAAGCTCCAAAAACTGTGTTTTGCCTTTCAAAGTAAAATTTCCATGATCAAGGTTTTTTGATTATTGTGTCTGAACAATTATAGACAAGTTTGAAAACATTTGACACATGTTTTAGTGCTTTGGTATGCTACATTTTGAGTCTATACAGTTAGCACGATGTCAGCCCTAAATTGCTGCATCATGCTTATTATCCACATTTCTGGGATTGGGGTGATTTGTGCCAAAGGGCCTGGGTGAGTTATAAGTAAGTAAGTAAGTAAGTAAGTAAGTAAGTAAAATGTATTTATAAAAGCACATTTATGACAGTTTGCACTGTCCAAAGTGCTGTACATAGTGCATTCAGTAGGTAAACAATGAAGGTAAAATAACAATAACCAAAATACAAGACGTAAAGCCCATACATCCACATAAACACAGATAGTAGTGCAGAGGTAAGATAGTTAATGGGGAGGAAACACCAGGGTGTACATATGGGTTTTGAGCCTTGATTTAAAGGCAGAAATGTAGGGGAATCACATTTGTCAGGTGGCAGTTGGTTCCACAAGCACGGAGCAACTAGTGCAAAGTACATTTCTGAGAGTTGTGCCAGTGGCATGGCTGTATACGCTGGTCACCAAAAGAAAGTGATTGTCTACAGTAGCTCAGAAGAGAGTGACATCTCAATTCCACTTAACGACACCACTGATGAGAGTTCAGATGGCCAGAAAGATGATGATGGTGACTTTGTCATTGTGAGCTTTGCAGGTAAAACCATTAGATCTGCTAGGCCTTGTTTAAGAAAATTGTCCTTCAATCTTTGTCAACTATTTACTTTAAATACACCTTAAATAAGTGAATGTCTAATGGTGGTTACAGTTTATGAGATATATATCAATGGCACAATTCACCCCATGGTATTCTCTCCAACCGCACAACTTACACCACACCGGGGGCAAGTTGTGCATCAAGACAACTTTTTTTCCGAAAGCTATATTTCTTCAACAGTTTATTCCAGATCCAAAGTTTTTATTGCCAGGGATGCACAACACCCTGAAATATATGTACATATTTGAGTTGGAGACTTTACTGTCAAGGCCTTACTTTAAAGTCACTTTGAGTGAAAAGTTGCACAACTTAGGCCACTCTCCCCTACTCGGAATTCGGAAATTTCCAACTTTATTAGTGGTAGTACCATTAATATTAGTGGTAATACCATTAATATTAGTGGTAGTACCATTAATATTAGTGGTAGTACCATTAATATTAGTGGTAATACCATCAATATTAGTGGTAGTACCATTCCCTACTGGCCCCATACCGTTTTTCCACTGACATGCCACTCAAAACCTGTGGTATTTACCAGTTCATACTGGCAAATACCACTCGATCCAGCTGCAGAATCATTTTGATACCAACAAATATATGATTGGCAATACATGATGGAAGCATACATTAACAATGTCAAAAGTGTGAAAACTAAAATTCAAGTAAAATAAGTAAGAAACAATTGAATGAAGATGGAGGTTTTTAATGATTTTATGACAATTTTATGCTTTGTAAGGTACTATTATTAGTATAAATGGCAGGTGACAGTGGCACACAAATAATACAAAAAGGTTTATGACACTGAATCAGTGTTAAACAATAGGAACCTGTAGGCCTACTTTGATAAAATATAGTGAAAAAATTCTAAATGCCTAGTCGAAAAATTAAAAGAAACAGTCTGGGCGAGACGCGAACTCGGGTCTACTGTTTCAAATACGAATTCCCTACCGGCTGAGCTAAGCGAACACTTGACGAAAGTGTCACCCCCTGCTACATATAGCAACCTGCCTCTGTAGTCAGGGCTAATTCTCTGTTATCGACCTGCTCAGGAGGCTATGCTAACTACCGTGACCGGAGCAAGTCCAACTGTTTTATAAAGCATCTGTCATTTCAAAAGCAACAACAAACAGATCGCACATATCCTTACAACGGAAAGGACCAGAGACATGAATAAATCCATTTATTTACGGCGTTATGTTGTTATATAGTGTGAATAAAGACCAACTATATTTAGCTTTACCTGCCTCTGCCGTAAAGGCAATACCTGTCGTGAAATTATAGGGGGGAGGCGGGGCGTGCCGGTCGCAGAATACCACTTCTGGACTGGCATTACCGTTACTGAACGGCTCAAGCCATGGTATGGCAGTGGTCGCCGTGGTACTGCCAAATGCCGGAAAACGATCTCGGCGTCTCTCAATGATTTGCCGAAAATAGAAACCAAAAAAAGCACTTATAAGTCGTAAAAGAAAAGGCCGAATAATTTTTACCAAACAATTACGTTTTTGAACAGAAACTGGCATGGCGGGAGGGGCTTGTGCTTTATATATGCCGCACACATGTTGACATTGTGGAAACATTACAAGTATCTGAGAACGGGGCGCTCTGTGGCATGGAGGGTAGAACACGTACCATACTGGCTTAGGCCTTGTGGCAGTGGTTGCGGGTTCAAATCTGACCCGTAGCCGTTTACTGCATGACATCCCCCTTCTCTCTGCTCTTTAGACCATCTCTATCATTAAAAAAAGGTTAAAACACCAAAGTATCTGAGAATGACACAAAAAAAAGTCAGTTTGCACACCCTGTTCTTCTGAAGTATATAGCGGGGATACATCTGAAATGAATTCATCACTTGAAATCAAGGCACCACGAACAGCATGAGGAGTGCAAGAAAGACTCGGCCGTCACTACACGTTTGGACGTTTTTTTAAATTTATATACTGAGCAGTGAGCAATGTACCTGTTCAATTACATTATACAGTATAAGACATCTGTTGGCCTAACAGTTGGGGTGTTTATCTGTTATCTGCCAATTTAGGCAATATGTTGATTTTGCAAATCTTTAATAGACCATATTCGGGACATCACTGGACCTATTGCTGTTTCATTTGCAGATCAGGGATGATTTATCTTCAATTGAGTTGAATTCCATTTAATGCCTTTTAGAACGGAATTTCACTTAGCCTATGTGTGGTAATAATTGCCCATTTCAAGTAACACAGCAACTTCCTGTGACCATTTTTTCAGTTTTTATGTTCTGTACTAAATATCTAAAAATGTATCAAGATGTTAAATTAAACGCTGACTGTCTGCTGCAACACTGCACTTTCTTAACAATCTTCAAATTAAAAGACCCACATCTTGCCAAACAAAACCAGCTGAATGTGAAGAGGAAAATTGTACAGAGGGGAAGAGGAATAAAATGTGTGTGTGTGTTTGTTACTTGTTATTTCGCACTCATCCAAATTTTAAGCGAGATCTGCACTTTCTTTTGTTTTTGGTCTTCTTCTCCCAAGTTTATGAGTCATCCTGAGCAAAAATCCCTGCATTATAAAACAATTAGATCAAAAGCTTCTGGTAATGCAGCAGGGATCCAATGCTCCCAACCTACTGCCGTGGTGAGAAAAGAAGGGGGAGGGTGTCTGGGACGGGTGGGGGCGGAAAAGAGGAAGTGGGAGACCACAAGAATGGGAGTATGACTCACAGATCATCACAGCCACTTCAAAGATAGAAAAAAAAGCTTATTTTCTCCCTTCAGTGACAGAAAAATATGTTTGTGTCATGAGAAGTTGATGATTAGTCCACTAATAGTTGTAAAAAAAAGTAACTTAGTGTTGTATCCTCTGTCATCCCTCTCTCTCTATATATATCTCTCTCTCTTTGTATTTTTTCCGATACTCAATCTGATGCATCAAAGGGTTTTTGATATGAATTACTGGTGTGTTCTAATCTGAATTTTGCTAATTCACTTCCCTTGTGGTTCCCTTCACAAAGCCTCTTAAAATCATTAATAATAATGAATAATAATAATAATGGATTGGATTTATATAGCGCTTGACTGATAATGAAGCTCATTAGTGCGGCTCTGATTCTGTCCATGTCCCCCTTCTCCAGTTTACTTAGTCTTGACAAGCAACACTAACAAGCAGCTGTGGTTTCATCCAATATTGTTTTTTTCTTTAGAAAACATCCAACTGGGGGCTTATTATCTTTAGACAGCTGTAACATGAGGATTAGAAAACTGATTGTTGACCATTCAGGAATCAGGGGAATTATGGTTTTCAAATTGATACCAACGATAATGTTTTTTAATAAAATAAAATAATTTGATCCATTTTATTAAATAAACCTCCTGCATTTTCATCATTACATCGTAAGAGATGTATCTTTATTTAGGCATATTATGACGGCTTTCAACTACAAATTGGCGCATTTATGAGGCTGATCAGTGGAACATCCATATGGATTTACGTTTGTTACACAAGGGGTATGGAAAGAGTATAATCTGACTCACCGTGCATAAATTAATTAAGGAACGATGGCGGCCTCTACTTCCAAATGGCTACTTCCTTTCTGTTATTTTTCCGGTGATAACAATGTGTTGAAAAGTGCTAACATGGATCGAAATCATCAGAAGGCAGGAACTGTAAGACTGAGGTGGCAGGCAAGTCTATTACGTAACTTGAGTTGAAGCCATGAAAAGTAGTAATTTTGATTAAATCCAACATGTAGTCCACTCCAAGTGCAATTTACGTCTTGTGAGTTTATGGCTAGTGAATTTCTGAGCATTCTGGAGAAATGAATGTCAACGTGTCGCAAGTTCTGGCGGTGAGCAGGTGTGAAAGATAATGCAATTTTAAAGATTCCACCCACCTAAATAAAATTGTGTTTTCTCTCTGTGTCGTATCATGTCTTTTTTCCGGTAGCAATGTTTCCTGTTAATTCGTTAAACAGAAATGCCAATTACGCATGCTTTATGTCTCGATATCACATTTTCATTACAGATGCAAAATATAATATGGATCTCCTGTCATATGATCACATTCAGCTTTCAATATTTGCCATACCTAGAATGGCATTATTATGAATGGTCAATCGTTCCACCATGATTAGATTTTCCTTCGGTTTTGGCCGACATTCTCCCCCAGCTTGATACTGGCCATTTGTCTGTTGTAATAATATAAAAACCAATTCTATGGCAGGTGAAATTGAGTTTATGCCTTTCTCATTTTTAGTAAAAGAGGAGGGCGGTTTGTGAATCTATCCTAACATCTAATGCCATTATCTTCTCAGTTAAGATTATGTAATATTATATAATAGTGGATATAACCAATATATTCCAACAAGCGAGCACTGAGGTTCTCCACAAGTAAATAGCTGCTCTGTTTTTTTTTGCTCCAATGTTTTCCTTCCTTGTGTGAAACTTGCTTTCATAAATGTTTCCTTCGAGTTAACTTTCCCTTAGTGCCTGCCTTTCCACACACACCAGCTCACAGCCTTGTTTTTCTTCGATGTGAAACTGTCATTTAATTGCTCTTTTTCTGAAACTAATCATGTGGTGTAAAATGTGTATAGGAGGAACAAGGCATGCAGTAGATTTGTAGTGTTTCTGCAGTAAATTGGGGTTATGCGACAAACACACAGTGAAACTTGATTTGTAATGGCATATAAGCCATGTGAGAGTATAGGCATCACTTTTTGATATTTGGTATTTCCGATTGAGGTAACATGATGATAATTTGTACCGATGTCTTGGCAGGGGTCAAGCAATGGCCGGTGTATTCCTATAGTCAAACATTAATGCTCTAAAAGCCTTACATGTGAATGTGACTACTAATGCCTTAGGCTGATGACAACTGACCACTGTCCATCAAATCTTTGAGTACATATGGCCAAACCTTTTAGCTCAAACATACACACATACCGATGGCACGTGTCCGCTATATACAGTTTATGGAGTTTTGAGGATTGAAGACTAAAGGCTGTTACATACTCCGCGAGAAGAAAGAACAAAGTTCTCGGTGACAGAGCTGAGAGAAGTTCTTTCTGGTCTGACATTACATGCTTCACGAGAACTCAACTGCCGAACTCCTCACCGCGGCGCATTGTTACCATGGTAATTGACTCATAGCGCCAGCTGATTTCACTTCGCTTTCTTCATTGACTTCAGACTGACCAATCACACAATAGTTCTCGGACAAGCTGCGAGAAGAAAGTTCGGCCCGGGTGATGTGTTGAGAACAAGCTGCGAGAACAGCTAAACAAGAGCTGAGAGAAGAAAATGACGTCATTTTCTTCTCGCAGCTCTGTCACCGAGAACTTTGTTCTTTCTTCTCGCGGAGTATGTAACAGCCTTAAGTCTAACTTCAAGGATGTATTTAGTGCGAGCAATTTATAATTATGATGAAGTTTCTCACAGCCAGGCGCCTAGGCTGAGTTGTTAACAAAAATATGTTGCCTGAGGTCAGTGGTTCATGTTGTCTAATTAGGACTTCTAATTAGAAGGTTTATTTAAATGAACTGTTAGTCACTAGTTCCATGTATTTATGTACCAAAATAAAAATCAGCTGTGTAAACCTTACTGACATGATATATGTTGCTACTAACTACCATGCTGCTGAGAATTTCTGCCGGTTTCATTATATACAGTACACACACACAAGTCCAGTAGGATGGAGAACATTACAAAATGCAAAACGCAATTTCTTTGAACGACTTGCCAGAATACAATATCTCCTATATTTCCTTTACATATACATACAAACACCTCACTAAACTGCCAAAAAAGTTGATACTTTGAAAGTAATCTACAACAGCAATCAGGAATACATTTATAAGAACATTGGAAAAAAGACGAAATATCATCTTTAAACCATCAAAAGGAAAATAGAAACCGATTGTATTCTTCAATTGAACTGGAATTGACTGATATGTATGCAAATATATACAGCTCAAGCCGGGCACTGCATTTTTCTATATGTGGGTGTGTGTGGAGGTGGGCGGGGGGCTGGAAAATAAATAGTTCCTTAAAACATTTGCCAGAATCCCAATTTTTATCTGCAAGTCATCTCTCGTGGAAATCAAAGAATTTCACTTGAATTTGTGTCAAGCGATACAACCGTATTCATGTGAAATGTAGATTTATTTTAATTTTTTCCAACCTTTGCCAACTACAAACGACTTCCGGAGTAACCAAGAAAGTCTGGATCCCCTGAGCCAGAGATGTGTATGTATTGGATAATGAGGAGAGCATCAGTGCTAGTAGATCTATATTTGGCTGCATCATTTCTGTTTTTAGATTTGCTGTGTTTTAGGAACTATAACATCCTGCATTTCTGCCTCCGTTATTTTATAACGTGACAAAAAAAAACACACAAAAGCTATATCTTTCCTGATGTAAATGGGAGCCTTCCGGTGAATAAATTAATCTTGAATGAATTACTGTCTTTAATTTATTCTGTAATAAACATATGATTATCTTCATGAGCAGAAAGCCGCAGTGTCCATGTGACTGCATTTCCTGTCTGCTTTGGTTGTAATTTTACATGAAGACAGTCCTTTCTGCTGTGCAGGTCAAGGCCGTGGCCTCTGCTGGACATTTTCCGTGCTGGTCACCCGCTGTGATGGCTCATTGTGGTGTCATCTGTTGCAGTTCAATAACTATTCTGCATCAAAGAGAAAACGCCACCACAGCTGCAAGTCCATCCACGACAAACACCCACCCACGCACACGCCTGTCTATTAAACTAATCTTTGAGCAGAGAACAGGATTCATTAGTGAGACCAATGGTGTGCGCCTCACTAATGCTGATTTTCATGTCTCTTTGATACATCTTCCCTGTTATTCTACCTGACACTTCAACCCCCGTAATTGTAATGCCTCAAGGTAATGAGAATGATATTAGAGTGACAAACACTATATTTCCCTCTGTACATCAGCCAGGTGCGATAATGGAGAGTAATGTGCAACTACCTTTGCAAGTTAGTGACTTTTGAGTTAATGGTAATAAATCAGATTTAAGGTTGAAATTAGCTGCATATGGACTCTGTGGAAAACAGCGTTTATCCTTGGAGGCGTCAGACCTGAGCCACACAGGAGGCTGCTTTAATCAGTGAAAACACTTTCAATGGGGAACAATTTAGACATGCCTATAGGAATTATTAGTACAAGGCTGCGCTCACAAAAGGATCAATAGCAATTAGAGGCATTCCCACCTCACTGACTCGGTCAGTATTGACAGAAATATTAGAGAACTCAGAGGGCTCTCAGTAGACTTCGCATTCCCCCCACTGGAGTAGTTCTTGGGAGTTTAAGAAAATCTGAAGTCGGTAGGTTTATTAGTCACTCCAGGGCAATAGATCAGGGGAGTGGAGGAAGGAACTGAAATAGTCTGCAGAGGTTTTCTTAGTAAGCCTACCGACTTTTCACGTTCGTAGCCTGGTATCCTCGCTGAGCTAATTGGTGGCGCTAGTGTTTTTCCGGAAGTGTATTTTATCCCAACCGTTGTGGTTTCACTGAAAGAGAGTTAAAGAATCGTTTAAGACCTGCCCTTAACACTATACGCACCAGAGGAGCAGAGGGACAGTGTAAACAGAGTATTATGGGCATGAAAGGAGATGGACATCCCTCAACAAATCAGGATTTTACAAGCTTTGTCTGCCAGAAGAAACACTAGCTCAGTTTGGGAAGCTGATTGCTAGGTAAAAGTCGTAAAGGCAACCACACTAAATATGAATCTTAAACAAGACAATTATCTGCACCGATTTACAAAACATAAAAGCAGTACAAAATGTACCACAAAGTTACAATCAGGAATGTTGGATGATCACAGTTTGAATCAATGTCTTTCTTTTCTTTTTTTTATACAATGAGTTAAAAACACTAAAACAGTAACTAAAGACCCCACTAAAGACCCAAAAACAAGAACTGTAACTTCTTCCAAAGTCATGATGAGCACATTTGATACACCTCAGGAGTAAAGAAGGCTTGCTATGGCATGTAAACACTGAAATCAAACAAAGTCTACAGAGACATAGCTGCATAAGGTATTATTAAGTAAATATAGCCCAACAGTAAGTCATAAATGATTACTAGAGCCCAAAAGCTAAACCACAAGATTCATTGTAGAACAGGTGGTCTATACAGCCAGAAACATTTGTGATGCTTGTAGTTGTTAATAATTACACCTATTGCATTACATTTCCTGAAAGTGACAGTACCACAACCAATGCTTCAATTGAGCATTTTTATTTATTTAAACAATCACTTGAAGAAATCATAAATTATCTCCTCTACCTCTGTGTTACTGTTTTTCTTTTTTGTACAAAGCTGAGGGAGAAAAGCTCAGGGAGAAAATAGTGTCAAGTTGCATGTATGTATTATCAGGAGCTGTATAAATCCAAAGCTAATGGTGATATCGACGCATGGTTAAAAAAGCTAGACATACCAAAACTAGACAGCGCCTCCCGCGAGACCTTAAACTCTGAACTGTCCCCTGCAGAAATCACGGACGCTATCAAATCGCTGCATAACGGCAAGAGCCCTGGGCCAGATGGCTTCGTAGTTGAATTTTGAAAGAAGTTTGCTGACCAAGTAACCCCAATCCTGCATAGAATGCTCTCCCACTCAGCCGAAGCGAATAGGCTCCCACCAACACTGTATAACGCAAACATTTCTCTCTTGTTAAAACAAGACAGAGATGAAACTAACCCGTCCTCATATCGACCAATTTCCATGCTTAACTTGGATTTCAAAATGTTTACAAAAATTCTGGCAAATAGACTAAACAAATCTGTAGAATCCATTATTCACACAGATCAGATCGGGTTCATCCCCAATAGGTTTTAATTTTTTAATGTTAGGAGAGTCCTAAATATTATGTATAACAAATTCGACAGCTCTTCCAAGCTGTTCTGTGTCTGGACGCCGAAAAGGCTTTCGACCAGGTTGAGTGGGGGTACTTGCTCAAGGTGCTGGAGGAGTTCGGTCTTGGGGCCCCTTTTATTTCCTGGGTGTGTTTAATATATGCCCATCCCACCGCCTCCATTCTAACAAACCAGGAAAGATCCACACTCTTTGCCCTTCAGAGGGGCACACGCCAGGGTTGCCCCATCTCGCCGCTCCTCTTTGCGTTGGCCATCGAGCCCCTGGCTATTAGCATAAGAGGGCACGCACATATAAAGCCAATATCACTAGGTGGGATGGACCATAAGATCTCTCTGTACGCAGATGACATCGCCCTCTTTGTAGCCGACCCCGAGAATTCCATCCCCCACCTACTCCAGCTAATTAATTATTTTGGCGACGTCTCGGGTTACACCATAAACTGGCAAAAAAGTGAACTCTTGTCTTTAACAGCAGATCTGGACCCAACATTGCTAGCCAATACGCAGTTTAAAACAAATCTGGTCAGTATAAAGTACCTGGGCATTAAATTATCTAAAAACCCAAAGACACTTTTTAAGTAAAATTTTACGGAAAGATTGAACAAACTAAAGGAGAACATAGAGAAATGGAGAACATTACCGATCTCCCTTATTGGCCGTGTGAACGCAGTAAAGATGGTCTCCCTGCCGAGATTTCTGTATCTATTTCAGAATGTGACCATTTATATTCCTAAATCTTACTTTAAGTCAATTGATTCTATTATAATGCCTTTCATTTGGGGATATAAAGCACATAGGATCTCAAAAGCCCATCTTCAGAAACCCAGGGAGCATGGCGGACTGGGGTTACCATGTTTTTTACATTAATACTGGGCTGCCAATACTAGAGTGATGGTGTATTGGCAATTTACATATGAAAAAGGCATTAGACCTGATCTGGTTGGCAATTGAAAAAAGCTTGGCACCAAAAACTTCTCTCACTGCCCTCCTTTTCTCTTCTCCCAGACCGCCTGCCTCTTTTAGAGGAGACCACTTTACCTTGTCCAACGGTCAGAGAATTCGGAACCAAATTAGGAAGGCCTGTGAAATATCGAGCACGACCATACATGCCCCAATCTGGCATAACCATGCCTTCCCCCCATCGTTCACAGATTCAGTATTCAGAGATTGGAGTCGGACGGGAATAGTAACAGTTGAGGACCTTTACATAAACGGTCACTTTGCTTCATTTGATCAGCTAGTATCAACATTTTTAACTGTCAAAAGCTCAATTCTTCAGGTATCTACAGTTAAGGAATTATGTCAGACAGAATATAACATCCTTTGAATCCCTGCCCGCAGATGGTTCATTGTCCAAAATTTTACTTGGCTCACCAGAAGCTAAAAACCTGATTTCATCTTTTGTGGGAATATTTTTAGACCAGCAGGACAAATCTACTTTAAAAATAAAGCAAGCCTGGGAAAAAGACTTAAACATTGGAATAGCTGACGATGTCTGGGAGGGAGCGCTAAAAAGCATAAAATCCTCTATAAACTCGAGGCTTCAGTTAATTCAATTTAAGGTCACACTTAGATTGCACTATTCTAAGGTTAAACTGCATAACATTTTCCCAGATTTTTCACCTTTATGTAACAGATTGCCGAGGGTACACTTGCTCACCACTTTTGGGAATGTCCAAATCTTTACAACTTTTGGTGTCTTGTATTTCAATGGTATTCTAAGGTTTTAAATGTGTCTTTAACTCCTGATCCGGAAACCGCCCTGTTCGGACATTCCACAGCCCTGGAAAAATTGGACCACAATGCACGCATAATCATGGTTTATGGCATGGTTATTGCCAAAAGATGTATCCTGAGGCTGTGGAAGTCCGACTTGGCCCCCCAATTTGAAACCTGGCTGAGGGAAATGGTGGGCATTCTACATGTGGAAAGGCTACGACATGAGCTGTCAGGTCACCCCCATTGGGTGTTGTGTATGTATTGTATGTGTTTACTTATCCTGTTTTATTTTGTCCATATGTAAAAAAAATACATAAAACCAAAAAAAAGTTAAAAAAAGAAAAGAAAAAGATGCATGTATAAAATTGCTTTTAATTTCAGTGACAACTTGACATCTGTCACCAAAACTTCCCCTTGAGAAATCTGATTTCATACAGTATTTAGTGATGCCACAACAATTATACAAAGAGTAATATACGGAAAAAGCACACCGATACCTTTTCTGTCTTGTGCATTGTAGACAAATATTTAGGACAGAATGCTCCAAATGAATACAGCCTCAAGGAAATAAATTGCAATAGCAGTACTGCGGGCACCCTGCTCCCCTCTCAGTACAGGACAGCGCCTTTGAAAATCGTGGTTTTAGAGAAATAAAATAGTTTCTATTAATATTCAGTGGAGGCTGGTACCAAAGCGATTTGGTTACACTTTGAGAATATCATTCATGTTGGCAGGAGGGGAAGAGAATATTTGTATGTATAGGTGAATTTGTAATTCATGAGGGTGGCTGCTAAAGACTTCTGATGATGTCTCTCATGGTCCTATACTGTCACACTTTATTCTTCCTTGATGGTCTTTTTATACCTTCACTTGTAAATATTGTTGACAGTTTAGTGTTGCTTATATGACTTTGTTCATATTGTATAATGTTTAAGGGGGTACTCTTCACAACAAGCCACACCACCCTTTGTGTGTATTTTGCCCATAAATGATTGAAAGCAAGCCTTGTGTAAATAATGTTTATTTTGCATGACTGCACCACAAGCAGTGCCTTCTCCGTCTTTGTTATCTGGTGTCATACAACAACAATAGATTGTTGGCGGCGACAAACCTCTTGGCCCACCGCTCTAACACTTCTGGCTGTTCCTCTAGAATCATACAATGAGACTTTGATTTTGTCAACAAAAATAAATGTTTTATTTTGGTTAAAATGGTGAGCTACCCAAATTTGAAGTTTAATTTCCTGTGAAGTAGTAGATGCCCATTAGGCCTATATGATGAATAGATAGTGCCAGAATGCCAAAACTGTCTAAGAAAGCTCAACGAAAGAAATAATTAAAGAAAACATTGAGAAGGCATGCAATTGCTGTTTTAGGTGTTAAATTGTATTTTGTTGCAAAATAGCCTACACAATTGCAGTCATTTTGAGACTATACAAAAAAAGTGAAAACATGTTAATTTATTCCACATACATACCCTTATTTCACCTTTATTGTATGGGACCAGCACACAATTAATGCTTTTAACTCATTCAGGTGTGCATTATTTCAAAATGCGTAATTTTGTTTTCAAAAAATGTGTAGCATACATCACAAACTGTGAGACAATTGAGTTTTTTCCACAAAGCTCTGCAGGTGAGCATTAGCAGTAGCAATCAACTTTACATATTGGCTATGAAGGCATAGTTGAAGGCAAGGTTGTGTTTTTTTTAAGAAATAGCCATAGCTAAGGCCATTAATAATATATAAAATGTTAAGATGTTTTGACTCAGAATGTGATTTAACATCTTTGAGCTGATCATTTTAATAAATCTGATGGGATTGAAAATGTAACACTGGTATTATTTCATCAACGCAACAAGAAATTTGCCCACATAAACATAAATAAACACCTCCAGCATCATCATTGAATGGGAATCCTCCTTTCATGCTCTTCCTCCAGTTTCGCACTGGCAGCGAAACAATATCCAAAAAAAAGAAACAAAATATTGAATGAGGGCTTTCTCATCTAAACACAAGGGACTCACTCTGCTGCTCTTTCCAGAACAGAATGTACTTTATGAATCACATCTCCATCACATTTTAATTTATGAATCATATGTTGTGCAGGTGTGAAGTTTTGCATTTAGTGCATGAATGCTGAATGTTTATTCATCAGGTGCAGGGTATTGTGCAACCATGCACTTTAAAGTATGTGCATAAAATACTACATATCAGTTTGCAGTATGTGCTTTTGTATGCAAGTTTTAAATATTGTATGTGTGTAAATGATTTTTAAACAACAAAAATCATTTTGGTGTACAGTATATGCTGCACAGTCAATTTTTATAGCTTGAGCTAAAAGTGAGAAACAACTTCTGTAGCTGGTAACACATGTGTGTATATTTATACAATGGAATTTGCATAAGATTGCTATGGGACGGAGGCTTCTATCTCATGCCTGTGGGCTACAGCATTGAGTATCAATGCTCTTTTTTCTGGGCCAAGTAGAGGCTGTGTAGCTACTAGAAAACCAGTGTTCATATGGTTATTATTGGAAAGAACCAGGAAAAGATCAGCCTAGGAGGATGAGTCACACAGTCGGCAGCCCACCCCCAGAGGCCTCGGCTGGGCAGTGCTTTATTACCCAAGCCTCACAGTGGTTGGGTGGGATCTAAAGCACTGCCACAAACTGTGCATTTTAAGGCTTTGCTGTGCCTGATGTATCTGAGCCTTCTTCTCAACTACTCGGTGTTCAACTCACCAATATCTTGTTTGCACAGGAGGCGTTGTTACAAATAAACATGTCTGGTGGAGGTGTCTAGAACGGAAGATAAGACGGACACAGTGGGGATGAAAAAGAAGAATATTGAGGGTCTTCTATTTTGTATGTCGTGTCCGAGGGAATGTAAAACATGGGGAAGTATGAAACGCCTGAAAGATGTCTTGCCTTCTTTAAGGAAACATTCATACAGGATTTGCATTTCATTCTCCGGTACTGTGAAAGCTAATATGCATCGTTTTCAAAATGTGTCATTTAATTCGGATGAGACTTTCATTCTGTGGAAAAAAAGTGCAGGCTTCAAGGAAAAAAACATCCATCAAGGCCATGTCTACTGAGATAATACAACAAATACTTTAAAAATATATTCTTACAAGAGAAATTCCAAGGTAATCGGGGACACATGTCGGCATACAAGCAAAACACAATTATTTTTTAAAGATCAACGACACATCTAATACTTTAGTCTCACCCACAGGATTAGATACGCCATTGTACTATGGGTTATACATAATATATAAACGTAAACGTAAAATAAGACAAACTTCAAATGTGCTTCCTCCTGTATGATTTCTGGTTCTATGATTATACATCAGAGTTTAGGGATCAAAGACTACACGTGAAGGTTTGAGAAGCAGCCTTGTAAAATGGTTTGTGTTGTGCTCAAATCCTCCGACTTGCTGAAAAACACAACACACACACACACACACACGTTTAAAATACAGGGCTGGGCTATAACAACAGCTCTCCAAATGCATTCAGCGTCACTGAACTGCATTTGACTTGTCGACGCACGGCAGTTTACTATTAGATTTCCAAGAGTGCAGGTTGGTAAGAGGCAGGCAGGAGCTGCTACCTGTTCGCTCGCTTCCTCTTCTCAACTGAGCCCTGCACTGCACTGACACATCAGTTAGACCAATTAGCTTTTTCTGTCACTCTGCTGTCACAGCTTACTGTAAAACAGAGGCTGGACCCTACAGCCAGACACCAGAATAGACCATGTGGGATGATGTGTTGCCCACCAAAGTTGAGTCCAAGCCCACACACACATGTGGTTTCAGTGAAAATAGATATCTATAAAGTCTGGGGTGTTAATGTGTGTAACCAGGCAACATGTTGATGATAAAAGTAATCTGACAGCATAAAAGATTACTAGCTACTTACAATTTGAACAAATAGATATAAACTAAGAACCGTGTTAGTTATTGATTTAGCATTTCCATTAAAGAGGACCTATGATACTTTTAGACTTTTATGACCTATAAACGTTGTTATAATGATTTATAGTCATGTTTAACCATACTAGCGTATCAAATAATTACGTACATGCATTAGACGTATTGCTTACCGTCTGGGGTGGCTATGCAGAGCACTAAACACTAGGGCAGCCGGTCGAGAATTCACTTGTTCAAATTTACAGGTATCGTGTCGTCACGTTCTCGGATGTTTCCATGTATGGTAATTCTGCTCAGGCAAGCTCCGGCCTTGCCCCCACCTTCCTCTCTCAGAAATCTCCCCGCGCACTGCTGGAAATGTTCCGGAAGGAAGGTAACCAATCACAACAGAGTGGGGTTTGCAGGAGGGGGTAGGGAGGGAGGAAGGGGGAGGGGGGGGGGCGGAGAAGCTCAAAGCAGTGTGTGGAGCAGACTGCTGTGCTCGCTAGGGTGAGAGGAAGAGTGTCCCGAAAATCTTCATGGTTTTTTGTGATGTGATTCGTGCCAGGTTGCAGTTTTTAACAAGAAATTAAGACCAGAAAAGTAGTATAATAGGAGATCTTTAACTGATTAATTGATTAGCCAAACAACAAACAAACGCCTAACGTGAATAACGTGGAAAGAAATTTGGTGACTTAATATTTTTTTTTGTGTTGCGGCTCTTTTCACTGAAGATCTGTTCATAGGTTGACGTGCTTTCTTGGCTTTATTCCAGCCATGCCTTTGAACCCTCATCTTATTATTGGCTTTTTTCATGCCATCGATCATTGCTTTTAGCTTTTTGTTTTCTTTTTCCAGCCTCTTAATTTTTGCGCTCAACTTGGGTTGACAAACCTTTTTGGGGAGACTTGGAATTGGGGAAAGAGAACCATGAGCAGGAGAAAGATTAACTGGACTAAATGAGACATCAAGTTCTTCCGGTGATGGGGGAGTAATGTCCAAAATGGCTGCTAGATCCTTCTTCTTCTTCCTGTTTCTTCTCTTTGTATTCTTCCATTCATCACGAAGCTTTGCTCTTTAATGTTTTGGGAGGCTGCTTATGTTTCGTGGTGGAATTTCTCCTTTAACTTTCTTTCCTTGATATCTGTTGAAGGAACAGAGGCAGCTATTACATGTTTTCCACACAAGTGTAGGTCTTAGAGAATGTATAAACTGCATTTCACCATTATGAACTTATTTACTTTCTTCTTCTCTCCCTAAGGATCTCCTCATGCCTGGCTTCATCCTGCGCTAACCTTTCCCGATACCTCGTTGTCCTCTCTTTGCTCATGCCTAAAAATCACTTTAAATACAATGATCAGTGACTGTTAATATACAGCAGACAACAAACAATGATTCATAACATTCAAACTGATATAAAGATAGAGATACATTGTTATGTTTAATAATTGTTAAATATGTATAATATTTACAATATTTGTTTTATATATATATTTAGACAGGGATATATTTATATTTATTTTTAATATTTTAAAAATAACAGACGAGAATCTAGCTAGACATCTGACTTAATTATGTCACACCACAGGAAGGGGTTGTCACACCGCAGGACTCTTTCACTTATGCAGCCATTTTGAGTCAGTGCTATATAAGGCTGATCTTGAGCTTTGAAGTAGCTGAACAAGTTCATTGTTTTAAACCTAAATATGATTAATTAAATAAAATAAAAAAATCTTTTTTCTAAAACTAGAGCAGTCACACCACAGGACAAGAAAAAATGGACACGTTCATGGTCTGGCAGAAACTATGAAATTTATCAAATTAATAAATGATTGACACTCACCTTTCAACCTTCTTTGTACATCCAAACATCTGGGGGACTTCCTGGTAGGGGGCTTGACTAAAAGACCCCTATGGATGTCCATGTAAATGCCAGTCCAAAAATCGAAAATCATATGTCACACCGCAGGACAGCATTTGCGTTACAAAACTAATGGCGCTTTTCCACCGCAAATGTAGCTCAACTCGACTCAACTCGACTCGACTCAACTTGGTTTGGTAGCAGCACGGGTCGTTTTCCACCGCAAATAGTACCTGCTGAACGTGGGCGGGGTCGTCGTAAGGGGCTGAAAGCCTACTCCGGAGCAAAGTAGCAGAGCAGAAATTGCGAGCAGTTGTTGCACTATTAACTGAACCAACCGCCAAAAACACGGATGAAAAATGTTTAAGAAATACCCCCCTTGTATCTGTTTGCTAAAAGAAGTAGAAGAATATTGCTACGGGCCATTAAAAGGGATGGTTGTTGTCCCGATGTGTGACTCTGCCACACAGTCAGCTGTAGGGATGCGTCACGTACATCCCTATGCACGTAAACACGGGCATGATAAAGTTGACTGTTTAGTGCTTGTTTCAGGATACGTGTTTTCAAATGCAAGCCGTGTCTCAGCCTGAATATTTTATTGAGGTAATCAGTTCAGTCCGAGGCTTGTAATGTAATCGCTCGCTATCATGTCTGTCCCAGCTGGCTACTATTTAGCCTAGCTGCTAGCTGCCCTACATGTCTCCTCTCTTATGATAAGTAACTTCCCCAACAACCAACACTGGGTGAGCTTAGCGAATATATGGAAAATAAATTCAGATCTGTGATGCAAATCAAATGAAAGAGAGCCAGAGAAGGCTGCACACGGCGTAAATACACTCAAAAATCCCGGAGAGTTGGGGAGAATAAACAACAGAATGAAGCCGGTAGTCTCTGGCCACTGATTGGCCAGACAATAGTCTCTGGCCAATCAGTGGCCGGCCGTCTGCCGACGTCACCTTTTAGCATCGGCTCAGCTCGCTTGGAACCTAGAGCGAGGCGATACCAAAAAAGCAGCCGCTACGTGGTACCAGGTACCATGAAATTGCGGTGGAAAAGCCAAAAATGCGAGTTGAGTCGAGTCGAGCTGATACCATGCGGTGGAAAAGCGCCATAAATGTACTGTAAATATTATTTTTGTATTTTTTGGCATTTTGAAAACTTAAGTTAGTGAAGTAAATACAGAATAATACCAAAGCATTTATTAGCTGCTCCAAACGTCTCTGTTTTATTTGACTAATATTTACATTTATTAAGTCATCAATGTTACAGTTACACCGCAGGACATTTTGCACGTTCACCTTGAAATACAAACGACACAAAACAAATTTTCCATTCAAAATTATAATTTTAAAGTGAAATACTGTTATATGTCACTGTGTCATGTGATGGTTTAATGGGAAAATGCCCATTATGTTTGTATGTATTTTTTTCTCCTTCTCGTCTATGTTGTGGTGTAAACTTTTTGAAGAAGGAATTAGGGGGCCAAGGGCCTGGGACCGCGTTTTGCAGAGCAAGCCCTGCTGGGCAGGGAACCCTATTGTTTTCGCAAGATTATTATTTTTTGAATATATATTTTATATATTACACGTGTAAAAGTGTGTCCACAACCCAAACCGTAAGTCTCCGCGACAAACCAACTAACAGAAAAAAACATTCAGACATACCGGCCACTAGGTGGCGCTACAACCGAGGAAAACACATTTTGGCCTATAACTCCCACACTGAACATCCCACATTTAAAAACTTTATATCCACAGATTCAGGCCACAACATTATAGATTATTTGCAAAATCAGCAAAACTGACTTGGAAAAACTTCAGTTGGTCTTTGTAACTTTCTTCATATTATGGAAGAAAAAAAGGTGAGAAAAAAATTAAAGTCTATTACCCTTAAACCTGCAACTGATTTGACACATTGATGCCGTGGAAATTAGTTTTGAAATTATTGAAAACATATGATCACCTTCTTTGTTTATATGGCACCCTGGTTAACTTAGAGTAATTAATAAGTAATAAGTTCTTAACTTAAATATTGACAGATTGGACTGAAAGTGAAAACATCTGCAATTTTGTGTTTACAGTCAACTTAAAATCATTGAAAAGAATAAGAGGATTGGGCACACAAAATTATTCATCAAGTATGCTCATTAGATACATTTCATATTGTAAAATATGATTTTATGATGTAATATTTTCATAATGGCATATAGACATTTTATATGTTCAATAAAAATGGTAAGTCAATTATACTTGATATAGTTTTAAATACATGTTATTCAAATACACCTAAAGGGGCGATGTGTATTCAAGCCCACCTGCCTGTCATCCACTACTGCAACCACTATTGATGCTTTAGCTCTTGGGAATCTATGTGATACTACTGAATTGTAAACGAGTACGCAAGTAGAGATCCACGGGGGAAGACTCACACAAGGAAATCAAAAACCATGGAAACATATCCACAAGGGGGGATTGAACACCATGGAAACAAATCCATGTGACGTCACGCAGATTCCAGCCTGTTTAGAAGAATTTAGCAAGCAGCCAAGGTGAGATTCCTCCTGGGAGCTGCTTGTTAAGCAGTAAGACGGAGAAGAATACAACAAGTCTTCTGACCAACTACACACAAACACCATTTTCTCAGTTTCAAAGATGTACAGAATTACTTTTACCCTTCTCTTGGCAACGACTATCAGCAGGAAATCAATTCAGTTGAAACTGTTTCAACATCAATGCCAGGTTCAAGTATGATATTTGCACGTCTTTCCAAATGTGTCATCACTACTGATTGTTGTGCGTTTGCCAAATATCCCAGAACACCAAGAGAAAGCCACAAAGAACTGCAATTAGGCCTGGTGCCCATGTTTATGCTGTGCTGAATATATCAGATCTGTTGACAAAATGAAATAACACAATACTGCTATATTGAACAACAATAAGGATTATGGGTAGGATTATGGATATGCGTGGATAAAACAATCCAAAATGTGTGTGGTTGTGGTGTCTTATTTGAATCCAATTCTGCTGGTTAATTGTGGCTGTGGGTACTCCCACTCCTGCTCTAACAATATCCTGGGCCATCCTGCCCGGATGCATCGCTGAGTGATGCAGAAGTGTGTTGGTGCCACAGCCGACTGGAGTGATGAGATATGTTATCTCAGAGCTTCCTTCGGTACGTTGCCAAGACCGTGAGTGGGATAAACCTCGAAATAGAAAAGACGTTTAAAGACGAGGTCAGATTGCCGATAATAGCAGCATTGTAGAGTATATCAGGCCTTCCTTCATGACATTAAGGTTTCTCTCAAGTATCTCTGAATCCTAACAACATTAGCCTTGCTTCTTGGGTCGACAGGTAGTTTTCAACATATCAAGTTGTCTTCCGGAAACATTATATTGGTATGTGGAGCAGTTCAATGTCAGAGAAAGTGACTCATCTTTAATACATGTATTCCGCAGCTCATCTAGGATGGATCCATCATAGTTTGAATACTGATAAAACATTTTTTAAAGTGATTCCTAATGTGTCACTAATGATAGGCTTATTATTATTAATTAGTTTGTCAATTGACAAAAGAAAAACACAATTGATTGTTAGAGTCAATTAGAAAATATTCTTTGGTTCCACTTTCTTAATTGCAAGATTTGTTGTTTTCTCTGAATGAATTTAATATATGAGAGATGTTATAGCTATTTGAAGAATTAATATTGTGCTTAAGAAAATTGGAATGGGGTTTTTAGCCATTTTGGTCATGCTGTTGTTGGTCTGCTACTTTGGTTTATATAGAAATATCTCAACATGTATTAGATTTAATTCTATTGTTTCTAATGGTCTTAAAAGGTCCACTGAATAACCCTTGCTGTCAGCAGGGGTCTGTTTCAGGTAGCTGGTTTTGAGGCAACCCAGAGTATGTTCGCTCTGAGTTAGAGGAAACTCTCGGTTTTCCGTTTCAGGTAGCAGGTTCAGCGCAACCGAGTCAGTTACTGCGGCAACATACGCCGAGGGTCTAACCTCCTGGATAGGTGGTTAGACCTACCCTGAGTTGTTACGCTGCAGCTCCGACTGAAGAAAGAGTCACTTTCACAACGTGTCCCTGTACAGTTTAAAGCAAAATCACTCCATAGAAATCTCCATCCGGATGTTTTTATCATGTAGTAATGATTTTACGTTTGATCGATTATTTATCTGATCAGTAGCCTTGTTCTCAGCCCTCGTGTCTTTCATATAGGCGGCCACCTTACACATCGTGAACATGCTCTACATTCAGATTTATAAACCTATTTGTATTCATTCTTTTTTTTATTAATATGAGTTTTTTATCATCTGTGCCACTGAACACGTTGAAATGTAATTCTGCGGCTGCACGTGATCATTACTGTACACTTGTGTAATCACAAAGTCACACACGAGCCTCGTTAAATAGCCTTATGTGAATATAGAAATAATGTAATAATTTAAACTGATCTCTTGAGGACAAGGGATCTGGTAATAAATTAATCAGGCTCTGCAATGGAAACTGTCTCCTAATGTGTCTGACGTTAATATCTTTCATTCCCCATTTAAAAGAAGCGACAATCTGTTTACTGCACAGTATTATAGGTTGCCTACACAATACAGCGAATATACTGTAAAACACTGTCAGCAATGCTGTAGCGCCAGCTTAATACTTTTGCTGCTGCTGATATGTGTAACTTAATTCTTAAAATAGACTATTGTTTCTCATACGGAAGTGTAATGATGCTCTTGACAACAAATGTTTGCCTAATTTTTTTCTGAATTGCAGAGGTGCTAGATCAGAGTTATGAGATAATATCCCCGTTAATTCTTCTCCATATCATAAACCCATTCGTTAATATTTCTTACTCAAGCGGGAGGAGCGCCGTTTTTTTTTTTTTCCTGAGAAGTGGATAAGTGGGAGAATCAAGCATTTGTTTCTCCTGTTTCCATGGTGAATCATGTTATCAGCGATCCATTGACGATGGCTTTTATCGGCTTTTATGCACACACTCAACCCAGAGTGAACACGCTCAGAGTTGGTTGACCCAACGCTGATCAACTGTTCCTTTTTTTTTTCTTAGATTTTTTTTGGGGCATTTTTTTTTATGCTTTATTGATAGAGACAGGTGAAATGGGGCAGAGGGGAGTCACATGCAGAGAACGACCGCGGGCGGGAATCGAACCCGGGTCTGCTGCTGTGCCCGGCCCGGGGAGGGGGCCCCCTGATCCACTGTTCTGAAACCGATAACCCAGAGTTGCTCATCTTTGAGTTGAGCAACTCAGAGCGCAGGATTAAACCCAGAGTCTTTAAACCCTGCTACCTGAAACAGGCCCCATGTCAACATCTTTTGCTTACACAGTATAATTAGTGGCTGACTGTAATGTAAAACAAATAATGTATTATTATATTACAAGTTATACATCAGTCATAGTACTATTCAATAGTTTATAGAAACATGCCCATGTAATGAACTCCTCAGAATGTTGAATAGGTACTCTTCTCTGTTTGACATCGTTAGTAATTTATTAAAGAGGTTAGCAGTGTAATTATAAGCCATGAGTTTAATTCATTAGTAGATTTAGTTACTTTTCACATCAGTAACAAATTAAGCCTGTCTGCAGCCATTGTGGACCATCCTAATGTGATAAGTGACTCCAATTGAAGACAAAGTGCAAACTCATAAGACCCTCATCCTCCATGAGTGGGAAGTGTTTAAGTTTGATAATAAAATATATAGAGATATGATGCAAGTCAAAGCGTGGTGTTGCTGTTTACCAACACAGTTAGCTCAAATCCCTCAGTGATAGTTTAGTTTATGCCCCTGAATCATACGTGTACTCATATATTTAAATGTACTGTATAATATTGAAACCGTAGGATTCACTAAATAATGACTAACAAAAACGTCTGCTGTGACATTTTTGTATTCAGACCTGCATGCCTTGACGCCTTTGGCTGAATGAGCCGCCACAGCCGCAAACCTTACCATTGAAAAGAATAGCAATTCGATTAGTAAAAAACAGCTACGGTCGTCTGGCAACGCCAAGGACACGCCATTCTTCTGCAGGGCTTTCAGCTATTTCATAAAGTGTAATGACATTAAAAGAAAAAATCTCAGCCAAGGATGGTTACAAACTTTTGTAAAGCTTGGATGAATTGCAGTTCTTGCCCACGTACCATTTTGTCTGATTCTGTTAATTGATGAGGTTAGATGTGACTTTTGTTTTGATTGCATTGCACCTCAATGAATGAACACTAAGCACTAAATCCAGAGGGATACAAGCTGCGAGGACAAAAAACATTCTCCATTATATCACAGTGCATGTTGCACGTATACTTTTGTATAAAACAAAAATTAAAAAAATGGTGCAATTTACAAACACTTTCCCATTGCATTGGCATTGCCAATGGAGAACTATGGCAAGGTCAGAACACAAGGCTTTAAATTAAGGTCTAAACACATTTCAATTTTAGTGGCCACTAATGTAACAGAGCTACTGGTCTGCTAATTTCTATATATTTAAGATTCAGATTCCCAGCCACACCAACACAGGCAGAACAACACAAAAATTCTTATAAAAATAATCTTGTATTACAATATTGTAAAACACAAGCTTGTAAAGTTAATTGCCTCTTAAGAGGACATCATTATTTATAAGCAAAGTCTTTTCGATTGTCCAATGTTCTATACCGGGGGGTGAATACTAAGTTCCAGTCTCGGCTCCATGTTTTACCTTGCCGCCGCAAAGTTTCGGAGTGTGTTCCGGGCCTTACGAGTAGCTCAAGGTTGCTCCAATCAGGAAGTCCATGTCGGGAACACTTTGCGTGAGCTCTACGCATGGGTGAAAGTTGGCTTGGGAATACAGACACTTTTCCGCATAGAATCTAGGTTTTTGTGCACAGCAATCTTTATAAATGAGGTCCCAGGTCATTGAATTAATTTAATGTATCTTTTTTAGCATCTAAGAACATTGAAGGCTTAAATTTAGATGCCAGAAAGGGTACACAAATAACACCATGTTCATGTACTCAACTGTGAGTCTGAGAAACTAATTTGAATATTGTTCTTGCCTCTTCTAGTGTTGTGTGGTCTGTCCTCTTACCTCAGGTTCAGGTCTTACCCATTTGGTGACACCTAAAGTTGTTCTACATCCTCCTGCATTGAACTTATTAACATATTTACAATATGCAATAAATGTTTCATGAAAACGTGTTCATATTGAACTTTTGTTGCATGTCTGCCTGTCCTGGGAGAAGGATCCCTGCTATGTTGCTTTTCCTCTGTTTCCTCCGATGGTCTAAAGGACAGATGGTGTAATACGCTGTACAGATAGTAAAGCCCTGAAGGCAAATTGTGATATGTGATTGTGGGCTGTGTAAAGGGAATGTCTTGACTGGACTTGAAACCACATTTTTCAACACAGGCACTGTATCCCATTACAGAGACCGCATCCTTGGAAGGACGCGGTCTACGCTGTCTATGAAAGCTATAGCCTGTGAAGGCCAATCGAGCATTGTTAAACGAAACGGTCTACGCAGGTCTCGTTTTACGAGCATTTCCGGTTTGCGTAACAAGCCGTTACCTTGCGTGACGACTCGCCGCTCCTGTGCTGCCTAGCAACCCTGATTGCTGCCAACGGAGACAGCCTTGTCAACGGAGGAAAAAAGAAAAAGAAGTTGCCTACCAGACGAAAAGAAAAAAAAGTACAAGAAAAAAAGAAAGAAAGATAAAAGTTAAGAAGATGGAGCAACACGTTGCTGTTTTGTTATTTTTTATTTTATTTTATTTTATGCCATCTCTGGAAAAAAACGCAATGAATCTTGGGATATGTTGGGCCGCGAAGGATCCATCTGTTGCAGCCTTCAAAACCGTGAAACGAAGGCTGCATTTCTCGGCCGCATATGAAGGAGCCTTGCAAATGGAACAAGCCTTTGCGCGCCGCTATGACGCAATCGGTCTTCAAATGCAGCCTACGTAGGCTGTAACCCCTGAATTGAGATCCAGCTATGGACTGATCCTGCCAGCAAGGCCCGTCAGGATTTTTCCCACCGAGCAGATTTCAAGGTCATTTTAAGTGCTTGCTGAAGTTAAGTCGAGGCTTTTCATCTTCAATTTAAGGTAGTCGTTGAAATAGTCATGCTGTGGGAACTGGGGACGGGGAGTTGTATATGTGACTGGCTACCTGCGATACTACATTAACCATAGGTTGTTACCAAAACAACCAGGGAGCTTGAGGATGTTGCTAATTTCAAAAGCAGAGTCAAGGTGTCAATTCACCAGAGAAAAATGTGGTTTGTCAACAGGAACATTGAGAGTTTATATTTAGAAAAATTCAGTTTTTTGTTTTAAAGAATATTTTTGTCTTATGATTGACTAAACCATGACTACGACATGCTACCGTCTACACAAGCACCTTGTCACAGGAAAAAAAACTTGTGCTATTAAAGTCCAACACTGGACTTCTGTCTTGCTCCAAGGGGAGCAATACAGAATTGTGATGAGAATGATGAGATGAAAAGCACTGTGTGGAAAGGTTGAAGGGAAAAAAATTGCAGGCACAGCCTCATGTACAAGCGTTTTGTAACAGCCGTGGGATTCATTAACACAATCTAATAAGAACAAGCAAAGTTGCTTTGCCATTGTTTGGTATCGATTTTTTTTGCACCTCTTGATGACTGTAATGTAAGCCCTTGGAGAGTTGGGTGGATCCATAAATTGGTTCATATGTCTGTCACAGCCTTAGTGTCTTTCATTGGTTTTTCATGGTGAGTTATTGAATTTGATGTGCAAGGCTTTTATTACGGCACCTGTGTGTTTGGGGAGATCTCGTCTCGATTGACCTGTGGTAAGCTGAAGTTATTAAAACAGTCGTTGTGTGCCTTTTTCTCACCTACCTTGTCCTTTCATTCCCCTACCTCCCTCTGAGACGCACACCTACTTGATCACTTTCTTTCCGGTTTGACAGCTCCCTCCCACTTGCTCTCATTCTTCATTATTACTCTTCTTTAAGTCTATCTCTCACCCTCTTTCTCTCCTGCTTCCCACTACCCACACTCTCTCCTGGGTATTTTATAACTCTCTAAATGACTTTCAACTCATTCTCCATCCAATGTCCTGTCAATTCACCTGGCTTTTGTTGCCTGAACTTCCCACCGCCTTGCAACAAGGGATCATTTCCCCAGGTCTTGTGACAGCAAAAGTGAACACTTGTCATATTACTTTTGTGACAGAGTGGCTCTTTTTGGCTCAGAAGTGTCTATGCTTGCTTGTCTTTGTTCTTTCCCCCATGGTGTCCCTGTCCAACTCCAAAGACTGCACCTGAATTACAAATGCCCAACAACCTGTACACACGTAGAACAACAGTGTTTTCCTGTAGAGTATTGGAGTAGTGTTATACTACTTTTAATCATTATTATCAGGCTGCATCATCAGCATGACTGGATTGAGAAATCAAAGATATCCTAAACTTCAAGTGCAATACAAATTATTTTAAAGGTGTAGTCATTTGCAGAGACGTGACTCAGGTCTGTTGGACTGTTGGAGGATAACACTGCAGGCAAACATGGGCAAAAAAAGGGTTACAATGCACTAAACCTAATAGTTACATTAAGTACTAGGAGTAGTTTTAAATGGGTCAAAATATAATAGACAGGCAACATGTTTCCAAAATTATAAAAAGGCTTCTCCATGTGTATGCAGATATGTAAAGGGTATAGGGTGTAGTACTATTTTAGAGACTGGTAGGAATAAGATTACACTCACCAAGTATATTGTTCTGCTTAAGAGTGAGCTCTAGTGGCAACAAGCAGAACCACAAAATGGCAACAATGAAGTACAATCCAGTTTATTTCCAGCTATGGGCTGAAAATCGATTAAAAGACTGTTACGAGAATGGTTTTATTTTTCTCTTTTTCTTTTGCACCCAATACAGCACGAATTATAGTGAACGTTTCTACTTTCCTTTTGTAAATAAAACACTATATCTCTCGGACAGTCACATAAGTCAAGTTGAGTGTTAAGTAAAAACTATAGATACAGTAGTATATAAAATGGATGTAGCATCTGGGCTGACCTCAGTTAATTCAACTGCATCCTATAGTCGTGGCCTAAGCACGTCGCCATCTTGTCAGATTTCTACTCCACCTCATTTCCTCTTGCCGAAAAAGGGCATTGTGTTGTCATGGAGATATGACCTAAACATACGGACTAGAATGTATATTTGGACCAGGCCGTAAATAGGTTTAACAATGCTGTGAAAATCACCTATTTAACATGGGAGTCAATGACAAATTGCTCTGTTTTGGTACCACCTCTTAGTGGCCACTCGAAGAACTGAATTTTTTGTCACTTTCGCATTGGATGCTGGTAGAACTTGCTGTGGTTGGGGCTTGATAAAAGCACAACCACAGTAAACCTTATTCCCTGTAGGTCATCTGAAGGGCATACATCATATGGAACTGGCATTAACATAATAAAGAATTATGAATCAATTTTACCGGGTGTGTTAATTAAAAACATAAACCGTTAATACCTCAACATGTCAAATGCTTGGATCCACTCTTCTAGAACAAGATAAATGCCTTTAAGGCAAGACACGGCAGGCAAAAACATCGTTTTTTTGAGCACTGGTCAATTTTGAGATTTTTGTCTATTAGCTTCCTTAACATGTCTTCTTTCATACTAGTATGGATAAAAGGTCCAAAACATACGTTTTAGGTGTTTATTTTCAGGGGTCTAAAGTAGCGAATTACATTTACTCGCGTTCCTGTAATTGAGTAGTTTTTTTGTGTACTTGTAATTTTTTAAGTGATTTTTAAAACCTATACTTTTACTTTGAGTATGTTTATTTTGAAGTATTGTACTTCACTACACTTTATATCACCTGCGTTACTGAGTAAAAAAATAGATAGGCTAAAGGAGAGAAAAGAAAAGAAATATCGCGGGGTGCTTTTATTTTTACGGCACAATACCGGAAACTAACACAGTGAATGATCGACAGGAGGAGAGAACACATTGCGACTAAATGATAACAACAAACATTGCTTCCCTCTATCATTAAAACAAAATAATCCTAGTTAAACTATCATTGTACCGCACATGAAGACATGAAGGCCTTTAAATGCAGCGAACCTTTCATCCAGCCGTGCGATCGGCTCCTCCCTCACCTAATAGTTTAGCTTTCAGTTTAACAGTGCAGAGTAGGATGGAGACGGTTCGTGTTGCCGGGAGCTTTGAACAACTTCCAGAAGACGGCAGAAAGTCAGCCTTTGGTCGAGAAGAAAGGTAAAATTAATAGACTAAAATAATGTGCAAGATATGTTATGTGCGGACACGCGAGTCAGATGACATGCGCGACCGTGAGAGAGAGAAAAAAAGGCATATGCGACCCAGCTGCACCTCAAAACATCACGACCAATTAGTTTACTCACTTTAAGTCAAATCCAAGTGGTCTATGACCAAGCAATAAAGGATTAAAAAACACAGGAAGTTTAAAGCTCCTTGACTCTTGCCACCACAACAGTCATCAATTAAGAACACTGTAGCCTACAATGCAAATTGGTTATCCAGCCAGCTCCATGAGATATAAATAAAATATGCCCTCACATTCCTGCTAGCAAAAATTAATTTTTGCTCTTTAATTTGTAAAAGTGTTGCATTAATTAAACAAAACTAGTTTGAGATTTATATCCCCTTGTCTATAATGCCCTACACAGAAGAGACCCATGCCCCCTCCCGTTGTTAGAAAGTAACTAGTAACTTGTACTTAAAGTACATTTTAAATCAGCTACTTTTTCACTTTTACTTAAGTCTATTTTTAGACCAGTACTTTTACTTTGCAAGTGAACCAGCATTACGAAGCAAAACCACACGTGATCTGAGATCATTCATTCATTGGACAGACATTCTGGGGTGGAGAGAAGCAGGAAGAACAAAGTAAAAACTGCGAATTTATCATTGATATAATATGGGGTTAAAAGTAATAAAAAGGCCCACATCTAGCCTATAAATAAAGAAGAAAAACATAAAATTATTGTTGTTTCATATGGTTATAATATGTAGCCCCATGTCAATGCCACGTTATGTGGCTTGTAGTCTACGATGTGAAACATAATTTTTACTGTATTTTTGCTGCTGGACGCGCAGCTCGCGTGAAGAATAGGCTCAAGCTGTGTATCAGCTTGGTGTCAATTCGGCGCAGTTCAGCTCAGCTAAAAACACACACTTCATGCAAAGCGCAGCGTGAACCTGTTGGCACTGTTGGCTATGGGAGACGCTCCTCTCCATCTGATCGCTGAACATATCAGCATGTGTACGCGTCATTATCAACTGTAATATTTCAGGAACGCGACCTCATTGGCTAATGCACATTTCTGACGATGTGATTCGCTAAAAGGCATCACGTGATGTTAGCCGCGGGTAGCTCGAAAATCACAAAATAAAATGGGGAAAACGCCGAAAATATGACAAACCAACACAAAAAAATACTTAATAAATTGGCTACGGACATTACATGATCACCATTTGAAGGGGAGAAGTGTTAAGGTGCGAACACACCAAACGCGTTGGTTGCGGTGGCCAACGCGCCCACCGCACCTGATCTGGCGCGTGGTCATTTTGTGTCAAAAAGTGGTTCAACGCGTCCAACGCTTCGCAGCTAGTCTCCCCCCGATATATTTATTCCCCTAATCAACCATGGCTGCGATCAGAACCGACCCGACACAACAGCGATCATGTCCGCACAAAAACAACAACATGGCCAACAATTGTGCCAAAAGACAAATAAACAGCAACTGAACGGAACAAATAGCCTTAAAACAGATTTACGCCACTCGGAAATGAACACAAACAGCAAGGCAGCACCATACCAAACACATTTACAGCAGCATTGTGTGCAGGGCAGTAGAAAATAAAGGCAACTAGCCTACATTACCCTACCTGGCTGTGACAGGGGACCGTGGCTGGCGTTGATATAAACACCGGTGCTTCGCTGTACTCGTTGTGAAAGTTCCCCGGACTAAGCCGTTATGTTTGGCTTCATTATATGGAGGTGGTGGCCGCACACAACCGGGTGAGTTAACTAATGCTATCCGACCGGCGCTAACTTGGCTTATCGGCTAATGCACAGCCACACATATTCACTGAATTAACCAGGAAGCCCATTCTCCTGGTTCACTTTCCCCACGTCTTGTAACCCCGAGCGGCTTCATACAGCACCAGGCAGCCAGCCGTAAATACAATTTCCTCCTTGGTGTTTGCCTCTGTGTTGTCCTCCGCCTCCGGTCCTCCCACGTGCCGATGTCTGTGACGTCGGGTCAAGCTCACCGCTGATTGGCCAACGCGGCTAAACGTCACGCGCTGGAGCGTTGAAAGTTAAATTTTTTCATCTCAGGCGATGGTGCGTTGACGCTTTGGTGGTGCGTTGACGCTTTGGTAACGCGGCTGCCGCGCCCCCAAAGCGCCGCTTTGCCGCGGCCAACGGATCATCGCGCCTAAACCAATGGTTCCCTATGCAAAAATAGGATTTTTCAATGCCGCCACCGCACCCAACGCGTTTGGTGTGTTCTCACCTTTAAAGACGTGTAAATCACGCCGATCACGTTGGAGAGACACAGACGGTCAGAGGATCAGAGGGGAGATGGTGGGGAGAGAGAGCGTCAGTGCCGACTGCGGAGCAGGTTGACAGACAGTGGCTAATAATGAATGAATCACGTTTAAATTAGGGTGTGGATGTAAATGCTTGCTATGCTATGGTTTAAATGTGTTAAGCAGTGGTATGCCTATATGGCATTGAGGGGTGCAGGGCCTGGTGACTGCCTTCCATTCCGACATACCGCCACTCCGACATTGACGTCTAATTGTCTAAGTGGCGGTACTTTTTTTAAATTAAAACATACCGCCATTCCGACATATAAATTCCGACATATAAGATCGATCTCTACTCTCTATGCCACTTTGCGCTCTCTCTCTCTCTACTCTGTAGGCTATAGCCTATGCAACTTTCTCTTCTCTCTAATCCACTAGGCCTACATGAGCCCCGTGTTCATTAGCCTATCTGACCGAACCACATTATGGGCAGGAGCCTACAACCCGACAGGAATAAATTGGCTACAATTCCGAGTTTGATTGACAGGTGAGAACGTATAGGCTAATGAGCGCAACGCGCAAGCATGTAGGCTATTATTTAGCCTACCAAAAGTGTTAATAGAAAGAAAACACATTTAAACCTCCAAAAGACCTGCCCCTGCACGGCCGCCGAATAGTCGAATCTCTGGACTGAAAAGGCAGATCTGGCGGGGGGCGGCCGCTCGTAGATTCGCTCGGTCGAGAGGACGACTGAGCCGGGCATCACTGGAGCTTCTCCCCGCGGGGAGAGCCAGCGAGTCGGGCAGGGCTGGAGCGGCTCTGCCCCCAGCTACGGCGCATGAAACTATAGGCTATTGCGACCGGGGAACATAGGACCATTTTTTGGAAAAATGGGAAACACAGGACCCTTTTTTTTAGCCTACTATTTAGATTTAAATGTGGGCTACTTGCAACAGGCAGTGACGACAACACAATTCAATCAAAACACACAGCCTAACATTTAGAAGTTACAACATTCACAGACAAATAGTCACAGTGAATAGACCGATTTGTCGATTTATGCCTCTGACACGTAGCCTGGTGCTACCAGACCATCGTACTTCATTTCATTTGTACAGAAGGTCTGGAACTGCTGTAATTGGCAAACGTTACTGTGATGTCTTTTACTGTGACATCACAGTAATATTTACAAAGTACGTTTTTTTTTAACCCTATATTTCTCTTTCTGTGATGTCACGAGAAGGAGAAATATAGGGTTAAAAAAACACTCTTTCTGCCTTTTCTCAGGCTAGGATGAACTGATTTCAATTTTTTTCGCACATTTATACTACATAGGATCTCAGAATTCAATACACCTTCATATTCAAACCGGTGAAGTAGGCCTTTAAGGAACACAACATTCAACTGAAACTGGAGTGCGACTTCGACGTCTTCGTTCTCAGCCATTTCCTCTGTTCGCTGATTGGACACTCAGAAATGTGTTTGAGCAAAATCCCACTAATACGCCCCATCCCCAGACTGGCTACTGAAGGGAAAATGAAATTTGGGCGGAAGTAGGTGGGCGGGCAGAGCCAGGCTATCTGACACGTAGGCCTATACACGCAAAACAATGAGCCGTGCATAAAACAAACGGGCTCATATTATCAAGTGCCGACATAATTATTTACGTTTGCAAATCAGAAAGCCATAGCCTAATAAAAAAATTAAAACGACAGTAAGCTAAACAGCCTGCTGCCTGCCGCGACTTAATAGCCTACTTAACTAAAGTTTAGGTCTTTTCTCATATCAAATAAAAACTCATAGAAAAAAGCAGGCCCTAATGCACTGATAACAGTCTCTCTCGCTCGCTCTCTCCCTCCTTTTCGGCATGGCATCATCCGTCTCTTCGGAGTCTATCAACTTGTAGTCCGATCAAACTTTATTCAAAGGTAGTCCATAATTCAAATAAAATTGTTTTCTAACGAAAAAGTACAAAATTGGGGCTCCTAGAGCGATATTTCAGTGCTTCTTAATTGTTTCAAATAAAGGTTTGCCGCAATGTCGCAGATAAGCCTATTTGACTGCACATTACGTGTGTCCTTTTCCCCCTGAGAGCTACTTTAAAGAATACAAATGAGGGAGAGAGCTACTTGTGTAGCCTACATTATGTGTAACGTTTATTCAAATGGCAAGTTTGTATAAAAATCCAACTCTTTGGAATTATAATCAGTGATTCGCATGCAGGCACAAATATGCGGGAGAACACGAAACAAGTGTCGGAATGGATGTATGCAGGGGCGGGCCGTCCATTGAGGCAAACCAGGCAATTGCCTGGAGCCCCGGGGCCCCATAAGCCCCTTTGGGGCCCCCAAAATGCCCTCTTTATATTTTGCCCCATATCTATTGTTTTTTTATAAAAATTCTCTTCACAATAGTATCATCGGGATGTCTAATTACTCGTGTTTTGACGGCCTTTCTGCCAACCGTGCACCCCCCTTCAGTCTGCACTACATGGACTATTGAATATTCCATTACACATTACGCTCATGACGCTGCACGTTCACGCGTAAATCCAAAAAAGTAAATAGCGGGAGAAGAGAGAGACGAGATAAACCTAACCTACCTATACCAAAATGAAGCGAACATACGAGAGCGGGTCACAAAACAAACAGAAGAAGGACCAAAGTCAGGACTTAATATCAAAGCTGCCGAAGCTATTAAGCTTTTTTACAGCACCCAGCGCGGTGGCAGCGGGACCTTAGACGGAAGAACAGCTGTCTACATCATTAACCGGTAACGTTCCAGCTCCTACTGTCAATCCAGTGGCTCTGGCTCAGCCAGCAGCTATGCTAATGACGTGAATGTGTGTCAACAAACTGATGGAGATAATTAATGGTGCAACGGATCACGGTTGATCCGTGGTCCATTCGGACCAACCCTCACGGTTTGGGACCCACGTGAACCGCGGATTGGATGCATATATGCTTAAAAAAAGAAAGACGCCTGTGTGTTCACGTGATCGGCGATCGTGTATTACAGAACAGTTAGTGGCGATCGGGGCCAGCCTCTAGGTCTACTGTAGGCTACTGACAAAAATCACACAACACATTGCCTGTATTTTTGTAACAATATTTAGGCATATTAGTTTAGGCTATATTTGGCTGCTCCACTTTAAGTCAGCCCAGCCAGGCGATAGTTAAGTTTCAATTTCGTTTTCACCTCCGTGTGTAACAGCTGTTCAGAACAACAGCTGATAGGCTTGCGACAGCAGGAATCAGTCTAAAGCCATCAATGATCAATTTAAGTAAAAAAGCAAAATAAAGCTATCTCTTCCTCCCTCTATCTGTGTATATTTCTCTCTCCCCTGCACACTTAAGGCTGTTACATACTCCGCGAGAAGAAAGAACAAAGTTCTCGGTGACAGAGCTGCGAGAAGTTCTTTCTGGTCTGACATTACATACTTCACGAGAACTCAACTGCCGAACTACTCACCGCGGCGCATTGTTACCATGGTAATTGACTCAGTAGCGCCAGCTGATTTCACTTCGCTTTCCTCATTGACTTCAGACTGACCAATCACACAATAGTTCTCGGACAAGCTGCGAGAAGAAAGTTCGGCCCGGGTGATGTGTCGAGAACAAGCTGCAAGAACACCTAAAAAAGAGCTGAGAGAAGAAAATGACGTAATTTTCTTCTCTCAGCTCTGTCACCGAGAACTTTGTTCTTTCTTCTCGCGGAGTATGTAACAGCCTTTAGTCACTACTATCCATGCTTAAAGAAGGCAGGGTTATAACCTAATTTTTTTTTTTTATATTTGAAGATTTTATTTCAAATAGGCCTAGACTCTGTGGACACAGGCTATTTTGTAATTCACTGTGTATTTAAAAAATAAAACAACACATTTAATTGAAAGCAAAGTCATATTGGTCTCTAGAATTTTATCCAGGTTAGTGGCAATCATCAACTTCCTGTCAGAGAGAAAGCTTCCTCTGCGTGGCCCCTCTGACACACTTAATGAACTAGGACTAGGCAATGGACATGTCATGGGTCAGGTTCAGTTAATGGCTCAGTTTGACCCTGTGATGTGGGATCCTCTTAGACCAATCCAAGCTAAGAAAGCCTCTGACACGTACCTGAGTAGTCTCATCCAAAATGAAAAAAAGCTAGTGACTTTTGTTCATCCCTTGTATGGAGTATCTCAGTGTGCGCGATATAAGGTACATTAGATGCAAGGGCCCCCAAATGACTGTTCGCCTGGAGCCCCAAAATGGCTAAGTTCACCACTGGATGTATGTATAGGCTAACCTTTTATTTGTCTCTCTTCTATGCAATATTCATGTAAGGTTAAAACAATAGACATAACCCCCCCCCCCCCCCACAAAAAAAAAAGTCGGGATGGCGGTATAGGCTATAGCCTACTAAAAGGTGTCGGAATGGGGGGTTGTCGGAATGGCGGTATGTCGGCATGTCGGAATGGGGGCATGTAACCGCAGGGCCTAATTCAATAAATTACTGTAGCTATAATCAGTGATTATCAGCAGAATTCACGTTTTTATCTTTAACTGCCGTTTTCTCAAAATGAGCTTTTTCCAATACTAATATAAAAAATATCTCAACTTCTAGACCACTGACATCAACCAAACTTTCTAAAATCATGCCTAGCACTATTTTGAAGTTTTTTACACAAGGATTTTTTAATATATTGTTAATTGTCTGATTTATGATACATTTTCCTCCTAAAACATTCCGAAAATGCATTTCTAAGACATGTACATAGTATTTTTTGATTTATTAAATGAAAAAAAAATCCCTATTCACCTGGGGTGTCTCGCCTTAATAATTGCTTAAAGTGTAAGGGGTGTTTATGTTGAGAAAAACTAATACCATCCGGCACATAAAGGAAAATTCACTGCCTTTCTCAACACCAATACAAACACTTTGTTCTCTGACTAGGGCCATAAAAACCTCTAGCAACCAGAACCCACTCATTCAAAATGACTTGAATGGGGATTCTGGTAAAGGAAATGGCACTTTAATGGTTCTCGCAAAGTGCTTACGAGATCACAATCTTCCAAAACAAAACAATAACCTACAGTGTGGCATAGTCTGGAGATTTCACTAATGAGGAGAGACAGGGAAATACACTATTGACTTATATTACAGTCACAGCTGAAAGCCCTTTAACTGCTTTCACTTGGCGGAGATTGTGGCTTCAATAACTCAGTGTGATATAAGTTTTGATTTTGAATTCTGCCCTGTTGCTTGCTCATTTCAAGACAGACTCGTGAGCAATATTTGATGATGATAAACAAAATGGAAATTAAAATAATTAGAACTGCAGCTTTATTTGTTTTGTTTCACATTCAGGTGCTTAGGTACTAAGTCTGACTATTTTCTAACTTATTTTGTATTTAGTAATGAATACAAATTATAAGTATCTCTATAAAATATCACACACATCCTTAACTTAGGCTCTCTGATGCCCCTTGGCTGTATCAATATGGAGCTTTCCCTCCGGTTATTCTGACTTAAAGCAATTCAGCAATAAATCTCCTGCCGTGCGTTGCTGATGAAAAAGCAAAGCTGTTCACCTTTAGAGGATGGACCTTAACCAAAATACAAATCTCTGTGGATGCTTGTCTCCCTCACTCCCTCCCTATGTATCTCTCAACACGGCCACTGCAAAAGAACCTGTTTATTATTCATGTTTATCATCACACCATGTCTACTGTTTGCTAGCAGTTTCATGGATGGACTGGCAGCAATTTAGAGTTGCCAGATGAAACCCGACTTTACCGTCAACACTGAAATGGATCCCACTTAATTTAACAGAGCCAACCACATTGATATGTGTTCACAGAAAGGCGCCCGTGCACATTTATTCAGACGGCTACTACAAACACCCACACATCATACATTCTCTCACACACATACTGTACGTTCTGGGAAATTATACAATCACTAAAGTTCATGTGTTTTCTCACCATCATGGGCTTTCTTCTCAGACTGCCATAATTCAGCACAGCAGCAGGAAGAGATATTAGAATAATAATGCAGTTATTGTAAACCTACTGAGATGGTGGATAATGACTTGACAATGACTTATTTCTTAAATGAAAACATATTGAGACGATCCTTTTTCTGTGTGCTGATAAAACAGTGTGTCTATAGATTTCCATCTTATCTTCATGTGTCTAAAGATCCATTGAGCTTAGTTTCATAGCCAACCATTGTCAGCTTTGAAAACGTTTTATTTTCTTAAATTCCAACACAGACTTCTGATTAAAAACACAGAGAATGTTGAGATAATAACGTTCTTCTTAGATGCAGCGGCATGAAGAATGTTAAGGTCCAAGGTAAGAATCTGAACATAATCAAAAAGGCGCCCTAATTTAAAAAAGGAAAAAACAGAGCAGGATAAATATTACATTCGTTCAATGATCAGGTGAAATCCGTACACATTACAGGATATGACAAAGTCATGAGTTCATTATTTATATTTCCAAACATAGAATCGGGAGCAGCCTAACAACTTTTACTAAATGTTTGATACATTTTTTTCAATACTATTTCATAGACAATCGTAGTTCAACTCAAAACCTTCTCATCCATTCCCAGCCTTGGGGTCAGGAATCAGGCTCTCTAGATGCAGCAAATAAATTAAATAAAGTAAAAAAAAAAATCACCATATTTAGATACTGTCTTAGATAACCGTCACACAATGGTATCAACAAATATTCGTTAGAAAGAGGATTAATAGTATTGTGTAAGGTGAAGTACAGTTAGTTACAGTGAAGGTTGGGACTTGCAATATATGGTCAATATTCGGTCATATTTGGACAAAATGTGCTGCTTACAGCTTGAAATTGTGACATTTAAATCACATTTTGTGGTGATCAAATGTTTCATATTGACCAAACTGAGCAGAGATAGCATTACAATTTTAAACTATCAAATCCACATGAATGCTTGTAGGTTCACTGAGGACCAGCGTCTGCCAGAATCATCAAACAAAACATATTCTAGCTCAAGTGTCGCCACCACTCCTTTACATTATCATCATCAGAGAAGATATCGGAGTGATAACTAGGGATGTTAAAAGACTCATTATTTGCGTGTCGACGTGTCAGAGGAGTAGAGTCTAGCTGCAGCCCCGGAGAACAATACTGAGTCGGGGCGGGAGTACTGTGTCGGGGCTAGTAGCCTATCGGTCTGCGGTCTTTTTTATTGTTTGACATGACCTTCTCAAGATGGCCACCGCGGTGTTCCGTTAGCCAAGTGGAGCTAGCGCCGTGGCTAATCTAATGTTCTATCTATATTCTAACCTCTCCCTGTCCCCTTGTCCTAACCCTAACCACCCAGCTGTGATGCCTGAACATAATCTAATGTTCTATATATATATATATATATTCTAACCTCTCCCTATCCCCTTGCCCTAACCCTAACCACCCAGCTGTGATGCCTGAACTTAATCGCCAAAACAATATCATTTGTCTAAATAACGTTCAAAATGTATTTGTATTTTCTTCCGCCCCGACTCAGTACTCCCGCCCCGACTCAATATTGTTCTCCGGGGCTGCAGCTGGATACTATTGTGTCGGAGGTATTGAATCGACAAATCGATCGATTTACTGTGCCATTCAAAAAAAATTATAAAAAGGCCAATGTGCCTTTTTTTTGCGGCAGCAGCACGTAGTTGTGGTGCTGATAAACTGCGCTTTCCTTTAAAAAACACTGCTGTGTGTGTTTTTTTAATTTTTTTTTAACCTTTATTTATACAGGTATATCCCATTGAGACCGAAGACTCTTTTGCAAGGGAGACCTGTTTTCCTTTCCCACGTTACCATTCACACACACATTCATACACCGATAGCAGGCTAACTATCGACATTCACACGAGGCAAGGTGGGTGAAGTGTCTTGCCCAAGGACACAACAACTGTGACACAGGTGGCAGGGTGGGGATCGAACCTCCAATCCTTTGATCATCGGCCGACCCACTCTACCAACTGAGCCACAGTCGCCCCAGACTTCATCTGCTTCAAAGCCTTTTTGATAATAAAATGAGAGGCTTTCCATGTGTCGGAGGTGAATGTAACTTACTCGGCTGAAAACAGAAACTAACGGAGGGAGTCTGATCACTGTACAGTCCCTTCAGTCGCGCTGTCAGCTTGCCGACATGGCTCTGTGTATTTAGACTCGAGACATAAAAACAGATCGCGGAAGCCGTTCCCGTAGACAACGTTAAAAACCGACGATTGCTAGGCTAGTCAGTTTTAAGACAAAAAGCTAAATTATGAAATAAAGACCTCTCTGCCTCTCTTTGTCTATCTGTCTGCCGGTCTTTCTCACTGCACTCTGTCACTCCAACTGCATCAGCAAAAAATAAAATGTGTCGACCCCCCCATATTAAACGTGTATACGAAAAAATTGCAGCCGTGTAACCATTTAGACATTTTTGTAAACGTTCACACCCCTAATTGACATGATCCCTCACTGGCTTCCCATCCACAGACACTAACATGGGCTGCAAATAATGATTATTTCAATTTTAATGATTATTATTGTTTTGCTCAATCACGTAGTATGTTGGTCCATATAGTGTCAGAAAATAGTAAAGACCCATTATATTTTCTCATAGCTCATGCCATTATCTTTAAATTGCTTGTATTGTCCGACCAACAGTAAGATCTTAAATATATTCAGTCAATTATTATGTTACACCAACAATTTGTATACATAGCCCTGTGTGGCACCTGCCTAACCTACCTCAACCACCCTGATGAAGGAAAGACAGTGAGAAATGTTCAGGGGGGAAGTATACCAAAGAAGAGTAATACATGTTCAATTTTGATCGGATTTGTACTGAACTCAAACTGCTCTGCACCTCTGTGTGTATGCATTTACAAAGATAAGAACTGTTTCCTAAACTACATCTCAAAGGCCATATAAATCAACCTACTCTCTTCGTAAGGTATAAGAACTTGTTGGACAATTGTCTTCAATTGGGACAACCCAGGAGCACCACTACTGTGGATTGAACTGTGGTCTGTCTGATGGGTCCCTTAACAGTGTGCTACCTTTTGTGACTTTAATAACGGAACCTATTGTTCAGACTTTATTGGTACAGATGTGTAACCTATATTGCCAGAAAACTACTTTGTATCTTTAATAAGGTGAGGAAAAACTTATGTTTGCCCCTGACATGGTATATCTGTGATAAATGTACTTTCCGGTCCATAATGTACACACACACACACACACACACACACACACACAAACTCCAGTGAGGTAACATGTCATCACTCCAAGGATCTAAAACTAAGTAAACATGCACAGCTACACACAAAGGTGAGGATTTTGATCTGCACCACCTTCTTCAATCTAAGAGTTTCAATTATACTGTCTTTGAGAAGATTTCTAAACGAAATAGAGCTTTGTCGGCTCATAAGCACACATAAACTGAATATCCTCTGCAGATATGTCGGTGCACCTGTTTATACACACACACACACACACACACACACACACACACACACACACACACACACACACACACACTCACTCACTCACTCACACCGACACGTACATTTTCTAAATTAGACCCTGTTTCCACCTAGCTCTATGATGTGGTTTGAGTGATCCGAACGCAAGTGGACAGCTTTCAGTCCGTGTGTTCACACCTGGCAGTACACATATGCGTCTTCTGTCTTGTTGTGATCTGATTCCATTTACCCGCTCTGTATGTAAATCTACACATACATAACTTCTGTTTGCATTGGTGTTTTTAACCGGAGGGGTTCAAACAAGTACACATACAGGGCATCGCATTTGTTATTTAAATGTAGGCCTATTACTGCAACGATAGGCTAAAAACAAGGCTACTTGCAATTATGCGCCAGGTTGACGAGATACTGACTCATTTAGACAGAGTAGTGACGCACAACACTACTTTGAGGGCTCTACAATAACACTCGCCAAATGTGGGTAAATGTAGTCTTAAGGTACAGCCACACCAAACGCATTAGGCGCGGTAGAGGCGTAGAAAATCGGCATTTTAGCATAGGGAACCATTGGTTTAGGCGTGTTGATGCGTTACTCGCGGTGCGTTGGGCGCGGTAGCCGCGTTACCAGCGTGCCTACCGCACAAACGCACCAACGCGCAAGTTAAAAAAAACTGAACTTTTTACACTCCAACGTGTGACGCTTAGCCGCGATAGCCAACCAGCTTTGAGAATGACCCGACGTCACGGACATCGGCACGGTGGGAGGACAGTGTGTACACAGTGGCTGAGAAACACCGAGGAGGAAATGTATTTGCGGGCGGCTGGTGCTGTATGAAGCCGCTCGGGGTTAGAAGACTTGGGGAAAGTGAGCCAGGAGAATGGGCTTCCTGGTTAATTCAGTGAATATGTGCGGCTGTGCTTTAGCCGATAAACCCAGTAAGCACCGGTCAGATAGCATTAGTTAACTCACCCGGTTGTGTGCGGCCACCACCTCCATATAATGAACCCAAACATAACGGCTAAGTCCGGGGAACTTTCACGACAAGTAGCCTACAGCGAAACACCAGTGTTTATATCTACGCCAGCCACGGTCCCCTGTAACAGCCAGGTAGGGTAATACTAGGCTACTTGCCTTTATTTTGTACTGCTGTGCACACAATGCTGCTGTAAATGTGTTTGGTATGGTTCTGCCTTGCTGTTTGTGTTCATTTCCGAGCGGCGTGAACCTGCAATGCTGTTTTAAGGCTATTTGTTCCGTTCAGTTGCTGTTTAGGCGTAACGAGTAAGTTATTATGCCACTTTGGCTGGGGAAATTTGTTTGTTTGTTTGTTTATTTATTTATTAGGGACAGTGCATATTCATGAACAGCTGTAACATTTACAGCTGTAAAAATGCCAGATTTTAGCAAAAATGCTAGATTTCATCTGTTGTCCCTGGCATGCAAAGAAATACAGGTTAAAAAAAAGAATACATATACAAAGGCACAAATAACACAAGCAAATAAAAGAGTTTAAAGGTGGTCAGACTTGGTTTTCTTTTATCCACTGTTTGAGGTGTGTTTTGAAGGTTGAATAATTTTGTGAGTCTCTTATTGTGAGTGGGAGAGTATTCCAATATTTAGTTCCTTTGACTAACAGAACAGTTTGTCCGAATGTAGTGCGTCTGCATGGGACGTCACAGTCTCCTCGGGCTGTGGCCCTGGTGCCAGTCCCGCTCGCAGACTTCAGCTTAATAAAATCTTTCAAAGGTGGAGGAGCAAGTCTGTGCAAAATTTTATATATAAAACATGCATTTTTAAAATAAACAAAGTTATGAAAATTTAATAAATTATGTTTATCTAAAACAATGCAGTGGTGAAACGAAAATGGCTTTTTGTCAAAGATTTTTATGGCCTTTTTAAAAAGGGATTGTATTGGTTTTAGTGTTGCGACAGCAGCAAGTGACCATGTGGTTATACAGTATTCAATATGTGAAAAAATCATCGAGTGTAAAAACATTCGAGCAGCATTAGTAGTCATGGAGGATCTTGTCTGAAATTGTGTATATTGAAATTTACAGTCTTTGTTAATTGTTTGATATGTTTTTTAAATGTTAATGTTGGGTCCAATGTTAGGCCCAAATATCTAAACTCATTAACTAAACTAAGTTCTACACCGTCCAGGTAAACGCCAGACTGCTGAAGACTGGTTGGCTGTTTAGTGAACATCATGCAGACTGTTTTCTTTGCGTTTAGTTGGAGACATGAATCTTTGACCCAGCTTTGCACTTGGGTCATGGCTGTTGTTAAAATTTGTGAAACTTCATGAGTATTCCTGCCCTGTGTAAAAACAACTGCATCGTCAGCATACATTTGAATGTTTACATTTCTACACACTTCCGGTAGATCATTTATATACATAGTGAATAAAATAGGTCCCAAAATACTCCCTTGTGGGACCCCTGTTGGACAGAAAGTCACATGGCTGTTTACACTACTATTTGAATGTGGACACATCGGCCACAAGTGATGTAAACCACCTCTGAAGGTGTATTTTGTGATCCGATCTCAATGCGTCCTGAGAGTGTTTCCACCTGTAGTTAGAGCTGTCCTCTTGTATTCGGTTCACTTAAACCACATTTTAGTGCTAGGTGGAAACAGGTTCTTAGAGAGTCACACACCATTGCAATGATGAGCTAAAACCCACTGACATCTTCACATTCAGACGCTCACAGCAACCAATAAAAGTTAGTCAATATCTTGGAACTTGCTATTTTCAATCCATTATAGACATACGTGTAAACGTATTATTGCTTGCATCCTCTTTTCCTTCCTATTCTCAAAACTTATTATAACAATTTCATGGCATAAAAAAGGCTTCCGCAAGCATACCCTGCAGAGCCTTCGTCCATTGCACGACTGCTCGACATTCTGAGAAAATCGGCTTTCATTCAACCTGTTATCTTTTATTCTTTCTTTGTGGTGGTTTTACAAATCCTCACAGTGGTGGGCTGGACAGGTTTCCAATGACCTGACAAAGTGAAGCAGTACGTTTTTAAGCACAGATCCTCTGAATGCCATTGTTCTCTGTGGAGGAACATATCTGCTATGTTCTTTGACTCTAACCACTGACTCAATTAACAAAAGAAGGAATCCCCCCTTTTCCTAATGTCAGCCTGAAACCTTTCCCCAGAAACCAATTACTGGCGAGTGAGTTCGCCTATTCTCTGTGACATGTCTGGCTTTGCAAAAACACAAGAAGATCGAGACAGAGTTGTGATGAGGGATCAGAGGTTCAGGCCATGATGGGATGAATTGTCTTTCCTCCCTATTTCCATTTATGTCACTATGTGGTGACCTTAAGCTATAAGCCAAAAGGGGCCGGTGCCTACCTTAGTATTTTGCATTCAACACACTCATCCATCACTTTTTAAGGTCAGCTACTATTTCTAGACACACTATCACACCCTTGCACATTTTTAGATGCACACACACATGCAACCAAACCATGTGACGTACGCACGCAAGTGGTCAAATGAAAATAAAGTGTGAAAGCCACATACCCAACCATATGACACTGGTTTAAATTGTTTTCAAACTATGCCAAGTAAATGAGGAAATGTTCCAATCACATATTCAACCATCATCTTGTCCTTGTACCTTTGTATGTGTTACTGAAAGCATCATACCTGCACCAGGAGAGAATAATAAGATGTATGACGTAGAATATATTTTGATAAAGAATAGGGTATGATTCGGTTATATAAATTCAAAGTTAAAATATCCTCTGGGGAATTGCTGTAGGATTGAAGATATTACAGGAGAAAAAATGTCTATGACCACTAGATAGTTTGATTTGCCCTGCCTACACATTGTGTTACTGTACTCTTTATTAAAGAGATTAACCTACTCAGAGATCACAATGAATTTTCATTAACTGACATCTCATCCACGAAATTTTCAGCACTTTAAAGCTTACTCCTTAATTGTAACCTTAGGGAGGTTCATTTTATCATTCTGGACAGGCATTTAATCTTGCATCTGTTGGATCACAACATTTCTTCCGAAGACACAACCAGGTTTTGGTTACACTGACAAATATATATATATATATTTTTTTTTTTAAAGAGTTGATTTAATGTCATAATGTTTGCACGCCGCTGGACTGAATCATGGATGGAGAAAAGAGGTTACAGATGGGGCTGGTTCACCGAACAACACTTTTTATTAAAAAAATTATCAATCTTATACTGCATGGAACATCCAGGGATGTTACTGGTGTTTAGTATCCATGTTATGACAATAAACTAATACTACAGCTAAGATGTGTGCGATACTGACAAAAACTAATATCTCAATATTTTGGGGGATTTTGCTGATAACGTTTTGCTAATATCTAATATTTATGTATTTTACATCCCTCAAAAATGTGTTTGCGCTGGATAAATCCTCTTTGGCGGGCACCAAAAATGTCTCTATGCAGGAAAAACCCTTGAACCAGAGGGAAACGCAGAGGGGTGAAGCATGCCCGGAGGGCCCGTGTACACAAGCCTCCCTTGGCAAGTATCCTGGTTGCTAATGTTCAGCCATTGAACGATGAGAAAGTGGATGCACCGCTTTTTTTCCTCTCATCCAAATCACACCACTAGCCTACTCCATTCCGTGCCCCTCCTCCATGCTTATAAACCAATCATAGCAAATATGTAGCACCTTCTTCCCTCCCCTTTTCACGTCAAGATCTTGTAAAAGAAAACCAAAGTAACGAGCGGTTCCTGCAGCGCTGCTGCCCACGCTTCCTTCCTTCCACAGACTAACAACAGTTACATACAAAGTTTGTACTGAACGAATAACAATGTCGGATAGCAACAGGACAAACCTCTTCAATCACCTGAAAAAAAAGTCAAAGGATGAGGATCCACACAGTAGGCACAGCCAGCAGCAGTGGAACACGTTCTAACCACCAGAACAAAACAAATAACACAACAACTAACACGTTTAAGAAAGCCACTCCTTTTGAGAAGACAAGCAAGCTCGGAGAGAGGTAACTGCAGTCATGTTTTAACTGGCAAATGATATGTATTTTAAGTTATGACAAAAAGATAGTTTGACAGTAAACCATGACTGTGTTCGGAAAGCCATACTAAAGCCCTACTCATACTAATTTTGACATCAATTTGAGTATGCGATGGTTGTCTATGCGAGTTTGGGTAGGCGAGAAATTCCCGGATGAGTACTAACTTCCGGGAAGATTTTGGGTATGGATCGACAGGTTACTTTTCCTACTCAAACGTCCCACAAAGTATTGCGTCTTTTCAAACGACATGGAAGTTTTTTTTTTTTTTTAAACACTTGAACCGCCACGGGGGCAATTTTACCCGTGGCAGTTTTTCAATTGCCCATAACTATATTTTCCCTGCCCCCACTCTTTGACTTTTCCTAAAATTGTGTTGAGATGCTCTCCCTATGGTTAAATAAAGTCACAATTTATCTGGATGAAAAAAACAGACATTTATACCTAGAACCGCTGCACTGGGTCAATTCTACCCACACAGGAAAATTAAATAGTTTTGAGCAAGTTACTAGGCAACGGCATTGTTTGGGCTCCCCGATCTGACAACTATACGTGCAGTCATTCATAAACTCTTACAATAGATAAGAGATGAAGATAAATACCTAACAGCATTAGAGTTATAGTGAAATGAGTGATGCGAGTCTGATGGTGGAGAGATATCAGAACTGAATGCTGTGTTCCACATACTGCGGCACGTCTAGTTCAACACACAGCTGAATGCTGTGAGATGAGCCGGGCAGAGTGCGTCGGAGGGATCCTCCGCTTCAAAACGTGTGAAAAAATGAATTAAATATCAATTAGAGCTCTCCTAAAAATAAGTGTGCCATGTAACTGTTTTTTGTATTTAGGATTTTAGCTCATATAGAGGCTGTTGTCATTTATTGGTATCTACTTTCAGTTTCATTACAGAGTTGCCACGAAACGTGATTTGTGTTCTTTAAGATACTTAGATAACGTATAAGACCAGGGGCCTCATTTATAAAGCTTGCTGCGCACAAAAACCTTGCGTAGACAGGCAGAAATGTGCGGTAAAATGTGCGGTGGCAAACGTTGGTATAATAGAACAATTATTTGCGGAGAAGTGTGCGTATTCCTACGCCAACTTTCGACCATGCGTAAAGCTACCACAAGGTTTTCCTGACTCAGGGAATCAGCGATGCTCAATGGCACCACCACGAAATAAAGCTCAGTCATCAGAAAAACACACACATATTACTGTGAAATGCTTGGCACCCACTATATTTAATCAATCATAAGCGTACCTATAGTTGCGAATATAGGCTACCGTTGTCTATGGCATGCAGTTTTGATGTAGGTTGAATTACTTATCAAGTAGGTCTACATTTTTGGTTATATTTTTAAAATGAATCTTATAGCGCTATTCTATAATAATATCATATACGTTGGGAGGTGTTTCCGTGAGTGGCCAGCGGCAGAGCAAATAGTCTATATTTTTGGCGATGTGTAAAAAGTAGTTTTGTACAAAGTTAAAAGGTGAAGTAAACGGTTTATTTATGTTAATATACACTCAACAAAAATATAAACGCAACACTTTTGTTTTTGCTCCCATTTTTCATGAGATGGACTTAAAGATCTAAAATTCATTCCAGATACACAATATTACCATTTCTCTCAAACATTGTTCACAAATCTGTCTAAATGTGTGAGAGTGAGCACTTCTGCTTTGCTGAGATAATCCATCCCACATCACAGGTGTGCCACATCAAGATGCTGATCTGACATCATGATTAGTGCACAGGTGTGCCTTAGACTTTCCACAATAAAAGGCCACTCTGAAATGTGCATTTTTTTTTGCTTTATTGGGGGTCTGGGGACTCAGAACCAGTCAGTATCTGGTGTGACCACCATTTGCCTCATGCAGTGCAACACATCTTCTTCGCATAGAGTTTATCAGATTGTCAATTGTGGCCTGTGGAATGTTGGTCCACTCCTCTTCAATGGCTGTGCGAAGTTGCTGGATATTAGTGGGAAGTGGTGCACGCTGTCATATACGCCGGTCAAGCACATCCCAAACATGCTCAATGGGTGACATGTCCGGTGAGTATGCTGGCCATGCAAGAACTGGGACATTTTCAGCTTCCAAGAATTGTGTACAGATCCTTGCAACATGGGGCCGTGCATTATCTTGCTGAAACGTGAGGTGATGTTCATGGATGTATGGCACAACAATGGGCCTCAGGATCTCATCACGGTATCTCTGTGCATTCAAAATGCCATCAATAAAATGCACCTGTGTTCATCGTCCATAACAGATGCCTGCCCATACCATAACCCCACCACCACCATGGGCCACTCGATCCACAACATTGACATCAGCAAAGCGCTCACCCACACGACGCCACACACGCTGTCTGCCATCTGCCCTGAACAATGTAAACCGGGATTCATCCGCAAAGAGAACACCTCTCCAACGTGCCAGACGCCATCGAATGTGAGCATTTGCCCACTCAAGTCTGTTACGGCGACGAGCTGGAGTCAGGTCAAGACCCCGATGAGGACGACGAGCATGCAGTTGAGCTTCCCTGAGACGGTTTCTGACAGTTTGTGCAGAAATTGTTTGGTTATGCAAACCAATTGTTTCAGCAGCTGTCTCAGTGGCTGGTCTCAGACGATCTTGGAGGTGAACCTGCTGGATGTGGAGGTCCCTGGGCTGGTGTGGTTACACGTGGTCTGCGGTTGTGAGGCCGGTTGGATGTACTGCCATATTCTCTGAAACGCCTTTGGAGACGGCTTATGGTGGAGAAATGAACATTCAATGCACGGGCAACAGATCTGGTTGACATTCCTGCTGTCAGCATGCCAATTGCACGCTCCCTCAATGCTTGTGGCATCTGTGGCATTTTGCTGTGAGACAAAACTGCACATTTCAGGGTGGCCTTTTATTGTGGACAGTCTAAGGCACACCTGTGCACTAATCATGATGTCAGATCAGCATCTTGATGTGGCACACCTGTGAGGTGGGATGGATTATCTCAGGCTGAGATTCTCAGCAAAGCAGAAGTGCTCACTATCACACATTTAGACAGATTTGTGAACAATGTTTGAGAGAAATGGTAATATTGTGTATCTGGAATGAATTTTAGATCTTTAAGTCCATCTCATGAAAAATGGGAGCAAAAACAAAAGTGTTGCGTTTATATTTTTGTTGAGTGTAAGTGTAAACTCGCTCTTTATTCATACAGTGATCACTTTCAGAATGTGCGCGTTTCATAAAGCCGATCTCTCAGTCAGCTGCTTTGCATGTAATCGGCAAATAAACTTATTGGAGTATCCCGAAATTTGTATCTAATCAGAAGAGAGAACGCAACGAACCGACACTCTTCTCACTTATATATAGTATACACTCCATGGTCTCACTGCCGGTGCACGCCAGAGCAACAGATGGGTGAATGTGTATACGCCTACAATGGCGGAGCAGGTAAAAATCCTTCCCAATGTCTGTTTTGATGGTTTTTAAACATGTTTTATCACACTTATGGATCTGAGATGATGCTAGATAACTTGCTGCTTGAAGACCGCAGTGCATTAATGTGGTGACGTAGGGACGAGCGAGAGGACTGCTAACTGCAGTAACTGACAGGAAGTTAACTAAAAGAACCATTCCGCTTATAGCACCTTTTAAGGCCAACAATATTAATTAAAACAGTATTTCGTTACATAAAATCATGTTATGAATTTAGCAAGTTATTACATGCATCTCTTTCCCATAACAATTTAACCTGGAAGTTTAAACTATAATCTGGCATTGTTGGAAATGTGTGGATCTCACAGAAGGGAAACAATGCTCTGGAATAGACTACAGGCTAATGCATTATTTCACTTCTCATAACACATTTTATATAGGCCTACATATGCTAATACGTACAAAGTCAATACAAAGTTGGGCGAAATAAATCAAAAAGTGTTATCAAGCACTTCTTGAGTTTAAATGAGGCCCCTGAAGTCTGAATAATCAATTATCAGTACATAACCTGCAGTGAGGTTTTGGGTCCCTGACATTAGGATTTAAGGCAAAAAGATAATAGGGTTAATCTTTTTATAGCACTGAGATGGTAATCCCAAAAACGACACCTGTACTTATTATAAGAGGTGAGTGTTTACTTTCCGTTCAGCCATGTCATGATCAATTCCTTTTAATTGGATACACCTTGTCACCTTTTGCTGGTAATTTACTGGAAGGGTTATCTCTCTATGTTTTATGTGTTTTATTTCCTGCGTTAAAACTTTGCAAGCAACCATAATACATAAATAAATAAATATAAATATCATGCCATGGCTGCCAAAATGTCTATTGGTATCTCACCGTGCATCCACTGTTAGCACTTTGTAGCTCTAATTAGACTCCCGAGTAGACTGTTTGTGGTTGTTGTTTTCTAGGAAGCAGACAGGCATGAAAAAGTTGGGAAGGTAAAAGGTTCCCTATACACTTTCACTGGGTGACAGGATGTGCCGCGTTTGTACATATCAAAGCCCTTTTTGCCAATGTGAAGCACACGAGTGATAAAATACTGCATCTCATGAAGGATGTCAGAAGCATGGTGTCAATGTTTTTACGGCAGAATGGTTATCCTGTGAAATATGTTTAAGGGATCTCAAAGTAAACCTAATACCAAGTATATCAAAGCGATCCATTGCAAGAGGGTGAAGGATGCAAGCAAAACAGGACTAAGGGCATGATGGTTATAAATTATGCTTAATCGAAAGCATGAATTGCTCACAAATAAATCAAACGCATACATTTGTTTAATTTTTTCCTCCTGGGCTCTGAAAAATAACCATCTGTTATGAAAACAAATTATATGGGGGTTGTTAGTTTAAAAGTGTTTATAATTTTTTAATAAAGTTGTAGGAGACAAAAAACAACATCAAAATAAGAGACCCATTTTCCAATTCATACATACAATTATACAGCACTACAAACATTCAAGGCTAACACCCCAACAGAGAAGGGTGCAGCAGATTGGAAGAACAACTTAGTGATCTAGGAAACATTGTCTAGATCACTAAAACAAACCCGTCAATTTACATATTAGCAAACTTAAAAAAGGGACCAATACAGTGTTTAATTGACATTGACTACTTCCTAAGAAGGATCTTATCCAGTCCCATGGTCCCAAACCCATTATCAAAGTCTCAGAGGGTTGATACTGCCTTTCCAATGGCAACAGGTCTAACATGGTCAACTTCTGTGTTGTTGTATTAAATAGTTTGCTTATGTTAGTTCCTGAGCCAAGTAAAAAAACATATTCCATATCCAAATGTATCTGCCTTAAATTTGTCAACAACACAGACACCATGTGCAGCATGCAGCTCAGGTTCCATAATAGCCGTGACAGAAGATCCTATCAGTAGCGTTTCCCGACTTCTATTTTCTGTCGCCATATTGTGAAATTGTACTTTTGCACTTGTAGTTGAAAGGAGTGCAGTACAGTGCCCTTGCTGGGGATGCATTACAGCGCTCCGAAACCTGTCAGAGTCTGCTGTCTGACTTTTGGCCTTGCCGTAGCAACATTCTTGTTTTAAATGAGCTCATTTGTGGCTATCTATCTACAAGGGGGTGGACTGTCAAGAGGCCATGGCAGGGTGTCAGAACGAGGTGGTTTTCAAACTATAAGTGCAATCTTATTTGTCTTTTTCGCAGGGTTTATCTCATATGTTTAATCTAGTTTAGTGCCTAATACTTAAAGGCCTACTTCACCGGTTTGAATATGAAGGTGTATTGCATTCTGAGATCCTATGTAGTATAATTGTGCAAAAAAAATTGAAATTGGTTCATCCTAGCCTGAGAAAAGGCAGAAAGAGTGTTTTTTTAACCCTATATTAATCTTACTGTGACATCACAGTAAGATAAATATAGGGTTAAAAAAAAAACCTTACTTTGTAAATATTACTGTGATTTCTCCTACTGTGACATCACAGTAATATTTACAAAGTAATTTTTTTTTAACCCTATATTTATCTTACTGTGATGTCACAGTAAGATTAATATAGGGTTAAAAAAAACACTCTTTCTGCCTTTTCTCAGGCTAGGATGAACCGATTTTTTTTTTTTTTTGCACATTTATACTACATAGGATCTCAGAAGTCAATACACCTTCATATTCAAACCGGTGAAGTAGGCCTTTAAAGATCTCCTATTATACTACTTTTCTGGTCTTCATTTCTCATTAATGACTCCTATAGAGCAACCTGACACGAATCACAGCACAAAAAACCATGTAGATTTTCGGGAAGCTCTTCCTCTCATCTCAGCGATTTCAGCACTCTGTTTCCACACTCCGCTTTGTGTTTCTCCGCCCCCTCGCCCCCCTCCTGCAAACCCCACTCCGTTGTGATTTGTTACCTACCTTCCGGAACACTTTCAGCGGCGCGCGGGCAGATTTGAGGACGCAGGTGGGGGCATGGCCGGAGCGTGCCTGAGCATGTTGCAGCATTACCATACCAGGGTTTTTCCTGGCTCAGAATGGGCCTTTGGGGGGTCAGTACGCGACCGACTTTTGTAAAGGCAAACGGTTTGTGTATTTTAAGAGGGGTGTTGGGTTGGGAGAGGGGAGTTTCTGTCCAGCTCAAGAGCATTTCAGTCAGCCTGTCAATCACTGCGTTACCATGGAGCTCACTGACTCTTATGAAATCACAATAAACAACCTGTAGATATGAAGTCAAAATACTAATAATGACTAGGCCTACCTGTTTAATACTTTAATTGTTTCTAATTGATCCAAACCATGGAAGAAGGTAGGGCTGCTCAATTGTGAAAAAATCATAATCATGATTATTTTGAGTAATCACATTGTGTTATCACGATTATTAAAGACAGTTAATCATTGATTTAAGAACATTATGCATTTATTTTACTTTTAACAAGGTTTTTTTCTAAAAACACCATGACTTTGGACTTTAAACAAAGGCCTAATTGAACTGAAAACAGGGAGAATAGAAATAGGCTAAATAAGTGAAACATATTTTTAATAATTTAATAAAAATATGTCAAAATAAAAATAACCAGTTGTAAATGGTGATGATAGGGCACGTCTTTTGCTAGCATTGAATGTAAGGGCATGATTTATTTATGTCATGGAGCTGGCTGGATAGGCAGTTGCATTGTAGTGTTGACAGTTGTGGTGGCAGGAGTTAAAGAGCTTTAAACTTCCTGTGTTTGTATTCATTGATTGCTTGGTCATAGACCACTATGACTCGACTTAAAGTGAATAAACAAATTGGTCGGGATGTTTAAAGGTGCAGATCAGGTCGTATATCACTTTTCTTTCTCTGTCTCTCGGTCGCGTATGTCATGTTACTCGCGTGTCCGCGCGTGACAAATCTTGCACATTATTTTAGTTTGTTGTGAGTCTGAAGTGTTTTCAGACAACACAATTAGTTTTACCTTTATTCTCGTCATCTAGAAGTTTTTCAAAACACCCGGCAATGCGCAACATCTCCCTTGTACTCTCTGGACTAGCCGTTAGCGAAACTATCAGGTGAGGGAGGGGCCGAGCGGAGCTCACGGCTGAAAGGGTTTGCTGCATTTATAAGCCTGCATGCGAGCGGAACAATGATAGTTTAATAACGATTATCCCCGACCTGATTTCTTTTTTTACAACTGAGATTGCAAGTAATATGACTGGAATGGCGCGGAAATGGAAACACATTTGGAGCCGTTTTAAGTAGATTTTTATTTATTCATCTATATATATATAAAAAAAAAACACTTTGGCGCTGAGGATTTTCCTTTGGGGGGGCGCTAAAATTCCTTTGGCGGGCGCCAACATTTTTTGAATGCAGGAAAAACCCTGCATACATGGAAAAATCCAGATTCTCTACGTAACGAATCACAGAAATTTTAACAAGTGAATCGCGACCGGCTGCCCTAGTGTTTAGCGCTCTACACAGCCACCCCAGACGGTCAGCAGGGAATACGTCTAAATGCATGTAAGTTATTACTTGACACTTTAGTAGGGCTGCTCGATTATGGCAAAAATTATAATCACGGTTATTTTGATTGATATTGTAATCGCAATTATTAAAGACGATAATTCACTGTAGGGATGCCCCAAAATGAAAATTCTGTAAATTCTTTCAACATTGCATAAATTAAACTCCCAAATGTGCTCCTCAAACATACCCTACAACTAAAAAGCCACCCTAAATAAATAAACAGTGAAACCTTCCAATCTAAGAGTAAAATTAATATTTTACTAGGGATGTGATTGTGAACAACTCATTTATTTGCACGTTGAGGAGGTATAAAAAAGATCAACTTATTGCCTTTTTTTTACAGTGCAGGTTGAGTTGCTGAAAAAAAACTGCAAAGCAGCTGCCAATGTAATATTCGGACTTCAGAATGTGCATCAAAGCCCTAATGATCATAAAAACAAGAGGCTTTATTTAAACGATGTCCATGGTGGTTATTGTAATTTTTTCGGCTGTAGACTGAAACTAACGGAGGGAGGCGGCTCACTGTATATTTTCTCTAGTCGCGCTGTCAGTTCGGCGACATGGCTCTGTGTATCCAGGCTCAAGAAATGCAATCCGATCGCGGAAGCCTTCCACATCAACGTCAACGGGCAGGATATCCCCGGTTCATTTTAGCCGTAAAGCCACAGGGCTTTTCTGTGCGGCGGCTCACACTGGCGAGGTGTCACTGTGAATGACACTGTTACCCACCGTCACAGAGTTTCAACTGGCAACTCGCTATTTCGCTCGCGAAAGGCTTTTGTGTTTCGATTTAACATCAGTCTTGGGCGAGTAGGCTACTTTAACTTTATGCTGAATAAACCATTGCACTGCAATCGCTGAAAGCGAAAGTGTTAGGGCGGGGGCGGGGCAGAGTGGAGCTCACACAGAAGGGTTTGCTGCATTTACCACTAAAGACACGGCGTGCAACACAATAATCGTTTTATTACGATTATCTTGTTTTCATGATCGAGGGAAGCCAAAATCGTAATCGAATTTGAATTTCAATTAATCGCCCAGCCTTACACTTTAGTATGGTTAAACATGACTATAAATCATTATAACATTGTTTATAGGTCATACAAGTCGAAAAAGTATAATAGGTCCTCTTTAAGAATTTGTTAAGGGAACTGCTGCAGCTGCTAGGAACACAATGAAAACAAAGTTAAACATTAAAATCTAGGACTATGATTCAAATGAGCAAAATACTACAGTTGTATTCATCATCCGACCTCTGACCATGGATTCTTCATGCAATAGTAATGAGTAGCCAAGACAACAATTGCTGGATTGGAGCATTGCATCCTGGTGGAGTTATGATTTATGACAGGCTCTCCCTGCTTCTCTCCATGTCAGTGTTTCTTTGATGTCTGATGTCTCAGCCCGGCCCCAGGCTCTTGCCTCAAGCAAATCATCTCATCACACCAGCGGGATAAAATCAGGCCAGGGGGAGCTCGAAAATAAGGTACCAAACAAGCCACCGGCCACTGAGACTACTGTCTTGCAGGGTTTCCTTAGAATTATTTAGGATATGTGATTTAACTAGCTGTGAGCAGAAAGGTAATGTGGTTAAGGGATCAGCTGCGGTCACTTGAGTGTTTGGAGAAAAACACAGCATAGTGAAGGTTAATGTTGGCTTTATTCAAATGTTTTATCTTACTTGCCTGGAGGATGGAGTGAGGGCTCATCTGATGCCCTCTTGCTGCACACTAAAAATCTGTGTAAGAACAACAGAAGCTAATGAAATGCCACATAACACCTTATTTACACTGCATTCCAAATTATAAGATTTTCCCAGATTTTCCTAAATAGTCGATGCAAATCACAGTCAGTATAATTTTCAAGTCATCAACCGTTAGAGTATATTTCAAATTGTATTGAACAAACCTCCCAATAAAAAAAGTATTTTTTTTAAAAATAAAAAACTCCAAATGCGCTGTTCCAAATCATTATGCACAACAGAGTTTCAAAACATTTTATAGGTTGTAAACAACTAAAAATGGTCATTTGTTGAATTTGCAGCATTAGGAGGTCATATTTAGTGAAATTAAAAGCTATTTCAATCAAAAACATCTTAACAGGCCAAGTTACATGTTAACATACGACCCCTTCTTTGATATCACCTTCACAATTCTTGCATCCATTGAACTTTTGAGTTCTTGGAGAGTTTCTGCTTGAATATATTTGCAGGATGCCAGACTAGCCTCTCATAGCTGCTGTTTTGATGTGAACTGCCTCCCAACCTCATAGATGTTTTGCCTGAGGATGCTCCAAAGGTTCTCAATAGGGTTGAGGTCAGGGAAAGATGGGGGCCACACCATGAGTTTCTCTCCTTTTATGCACAAAGCAGCCAGGTATTCTTTGCAGCATGAGATGGTGCATTTTCATGCATGAAGATGATTTTCCTACGGAAGGCACTGTCCTTCTTTTTGTATCACAGAAGAAAGTGGTGAGTCAGAAACTCTACATACTTTGCCGAGGTCATTTTCACAACGTCAGGGATCCTGAAGGTGCCATCCAGCTCTCTCCCCAAAACGTGACTCCGCCACCTCCTGTCTGCTGTCGCAGCTTTGTTGGGAAATTGTAGCCATTCACCAACCATCCACTACTCCATCCATCCGACCATCCAGGGTTGCACGGCACTCATCAGTAAACAAGACTGTTTGAAGATGAGTCTTCATGTATTCCTGAGCTCACTGCAACTGTTTCAGCTTATGATCATTGTTTAGGGGTGGCCGAATAATACGTTTATGCACAACTGCAAACTTCTGGATCCTACACCTTGAGGTTTGCGGGACTCCAGAGGCACCTGAAGCTTCAAATACCTCTCTGCTGCTTTGTGATGGCATTTTAGCAGCTGCTCTCCTATTCTGATGAATTTGTCTGGCAGAAACCTTCCTCATACTACCTTTATCCGAACGAACCCGTCTGTGCTCTGAATCAGCCACAAATCTCTTCACAGTTCGATGATCACACTTAAGTTTTCGTGAAATATCTAATGTTTTCATACCTTGTCCAAGGTATTGCACTATTTGACGCTTTTAGGCAGCAGAGAGATCCTTTTTCTTTCCCATATTGCTTGAAACCTGTGGCCTGCTTAATCATGTGGAATGTCCTTGTTAAGTAGATTTCCTTTGATTGGGCTTACTTAGCAAACTGATTATCACAGGTGTCTGAGATTGATTTAAATTATCAAAAGCACCCTGAGACACAATACCATCCATGAGTTTAAATGAAATACACAAAATTAAATGTTTATGACACTTAATTCCAATTTGCATAATCATTTGTGACAGACTGTATATAATGCAGTAACTGTTTTCTTTCTACATACTGTAAGGGGTAATTAAGGTGAACTATGTAACTGTGGGTGTGTCAGAGAAGTGAAAGTGTTCAAAGTGAGGTTCTCATATCTGAAGAAACAAACATTCCTTACAGGAAAATTGGATCGGTGTAAAAAGTATGTATCAGCCAGCTAGTTGTGTCTAAAATATATTTCCCTGTGCCTTCACACTGATAGACATATGTGCAGGCAGACAGACGGAGGTCTTTACAACAAACTGAAAGACTTGCGATTTGTTGAAGGTCAAGCTTTCTAGCCTTACAGGGTAGCTTTTGTCTACAATTTCAATAGCAAAGTATTGACTTGGCAACATGTGGTCCTCTATTCAGACAGAAATATGGATCCTTTCTTTTCCGGAATCTCTAAGTGGCCCTGGCCAAAATGACAAGCGACAGCTTGGCTTACAAATAAACATGTGGTGCATTTGAGAATTTTTTATCACTTTTTTTCCATCATACACATACATAACTCACTTGCTTCTTCTCCTCTCTTTTTCGTTAACTCTACACTACACTTAATTGATTTTCTATTATTTTCTTCTTCAGTATCAAGACTTCCACCGTGTGTATAATTATATACGTACTACCACACAACACTGACATATTTGACACTCTCAATATTAGCATGCCTCCCTAGCCCTTTAGTTAATATAAATGTACTGTATACCCTGTAGGGACCCTTAATGGCAATAGACTTCAAAAAGGCATCATAGGTGGAAATGTCCTGGTAAGGCAATTGATCCGATTACTGTGATTTGTCATAATGCCAAGACTGACATTTCGTCATCCATTAGAGACCATAAAATTGAAGGGAAGCAGCCTCATGAAATCCAATTAAAAGACAACAAATACCTCAACCCTTTATGTTGGCCAAAGCTCACAGAGATACACAGTCAACTTTCTGGTTGAAAGTTATGTGAAACGAGAAATATAAAACATTATTGGTCAAAAAGAATGGCAGGAATTTTGAGCGTATGGAATATGCCATCACCTATATAATATAATAAACATTTATTTGATTGTGCAATAAGGTTGAAACAAAGTTGTTGAGTTGATCAATCGATGGACAGGAAATTGTTCAATCGATGGACAGGAGATTTTTCAACTAATCCTCTATGTAATGTATCAAGCACTAACTGGTTCCAGCTTTTGAATGTAAGGATTTCTTAATTTTCTCGGATTTATATTAGGGCTGTCAAATTAACGCGTTAATTTCGATTAATTAATCACAGAAAAATTAACGCGATTAAAAAAATGAACGCAGATTAATCGCACTTCTATAATGCCTTTTGACCCGGTGCAAAAGTGGTGCGGAGCTGCACCTGTAGCTCGCCGGGCCGGGCGCGTGGGTTAAAGGGAGAAAGGTAAAGAGAGAAGCAAGGGAAAGGGGCCGACTCGAGGGCTCTATGGACGGTTTATGGGATGCATGAAGGTAGGAAGACATCTTACTTAATTCTCCGCAGTGTCCGTGCATTATTTATTTAGTGGGTGCAACAATGTAGGCTAGGTTCAAAACAGTGAGTAGGCCATATCTCTCAATCTTCCTCCAATTTTGTTTGCCCCGTGTGTGTGTGTGTGTGTGTGTGTGTGTGTGTGTGTGTGAATATTTTTGCCTATGAGTAGGCTACGAAATGGTGGCAGTGCAGCGCTGTCTGTTGTGGGAGATGGAAAGTCGTAATTTTGTCTGCTTGTTTTTTTGAGAAAATTCGGCGCTAGTTCATGTATAAAGCTGGCTGAGGGGAGGAGACAGAAGTTACGAGAGACGGAGAGCGAGCGCGCGCGCGAGAGAGAGAGAGAGACAGAGAAACAAACTGTAGTAGGCTATACAGCTGTTTACAAACAGGTATAAAAGTGTCATATAAGTATGCGATTCATTTAGATTAATTAATCACACAGCCTGTAATTAATTAGATTAATTTTTGTAATCGCTTGACAGCCCTAATTTATATTATTTCAAATTTGATACCTTTGAATTCTGGCTAGTTGGTTGGTTCGACAAAACAAGACATTTTAAATAAATCAATTTAGATTTGGGGAACACAGACACTTTGAAGATTAAAGCATAAGGCTGGCATTATTCAATTTTTTTTCGTAATGTCAACAAATCTCTTGAATATCAAAACCAACAATGAGGAGATGCCACTATTTAATCTGAGCTAAAAGGGCATTAAGTGACAACAGACTTGATACTTTTGGTCTTTTCGTGGGATTTGTTGGCATCAAGAAAAACAGCAGCCTTATCTTATTGCATTATTTGAGCAATTACCTGAAAAAGAACATTTATCATTTGACATTGAAATAAATGATTAATTTCAGCTCTAGTGATGTGTCTACTTTCCAAGCTTAAGACCTTTGCTGCTGTCCTTGCACAATGTTTATGCGATCAGTATGCAGTGTGAAACTCTTCCAAGTCATCAATATGTCTGTTCACCAATGTCACCAAGGAAAATCTGTCACTAATAACCTCTTGGTGATTAATGCACATCAATAAGTGATGAGAAATGAGAAGACACTGTACATTCTAATGTGTATTTGTAAAGTTTTTTTGTGTTCCACCCCCATATCTTCTTAGTACTTTGTGTTTGGTGTGCGGAACTTTACTTTTCACAGTCAGTGCGTTTACATGCAAAAATCAAAATCATGTAAATAAATGGATAAGACTTGTAAAATGCATGTAAACACCTTTATCCGATCTACTTTGCACACAAATCGCAAATTAATGGACAAACGAAATCGGATAAGAACACCTAGATAACTCGTTCATATTCTGCATTCTACCTGCATTTATACAGGATCGCATATCGGAGTTTGCGTTCTGCGCTTACTCGCGAGTTCCCTGTCGGGGATTTCACAAGGAAGTGGAAGGAGACGACATAATAAATAGTAGTGTTGTTGCCTGAAAGGAACCGGACGTGGCTCTATAACCACTTATTGAAAGGGCTACATTGCCACCTAGCGTAGCGGAGTCAGCCATGCTCCGGCCATTTATCGAATATTTGAAAGGCCATGTATACTCAAAGAAGTAACGCGGTCTGTTCCGAGTGGCAAGTTCGGTATATATCTTAATCCAATCTAGTTGTCCCATGGAAACGCACTGAGTGATTATGTAGCTACGATGTGTAATTCGCACACTTGACACATGCATCATTGTTCTTGTTTAAGTTGAAAAATAATTTGGTCAAAATAAGTCATTATCTCCTCACGATCTGTGTGCTGAAAAAATTCTGGTGTTACTAAACAGCCTAGGCTGTAGGGCTGGGCGATATGGACCAAATCTTATATCACGATATAGGTAATTGTATATCACAATATGGATATATATCACGATATAGTATTTTTCCTTAAAATTCAATGGATTACAATAACCGTACTGAACTTTAATCACGTAAGATTATTTTCATCTTTTGCATGGAATTTAAATTTCCATACAAAAGAGAAACTGGTGCAAAATACCACACCAGTCTGGCTTTAGTCAGTCAGTGCAAAATAAAAATGACAGCATCAACCAAAGAGCCTACATTTTCCAATTGATAGTAGCCTATATCAAAATAATGAAAGACTTGAATTTTACTGCAGTATTTGCTCATCTTCATTTAAAAAAGCTGTCAAAATTAACTAATGAGCAAATGCCTGGTAATACTTTAACTCCAGCTTCAACACAAATAATATTTTCAAGTTTGACATGTTTTAAAGTTACATAAAACCAGCCTTGCTGGCTGTCTCCAACAATAACAGCACGGGGGTGAAGCCCCGAGTAGGCTAAAGATGTCATTATTAGCCAGCTAGCTCACGAGAGCTAACCCATGTAGTTTGCGGCTTAAAACAAGCCAACTCTGCGTCACGGCAACAGCACGCTGAAGCAGCAAGCAAGTTTCCTTTGCCCGATGACATTTTTGACCGTTAAAACCAGCTGCTCTGCCACCGTGACACGGAGTTGGTTTGTTAACTTTAATGACAGCGCACCGAAGCTAGACCATGAGCTAGACAGTTAGAGCAACAGATGAGGCTTCTTCTGTTGCGGGTAGAGAAGCTGTATTGCAGCCCAGAACTCTGCAGCAGAGCCCCCGTGTGGCGCGGCGGTGTAACTGCAGTGTAATTATAGGGACTCGGAGGGACAGCTGCCTCCCGCTCCATATATGCTCCCGCCACATCAACTTTGTATCTCCGCGATATAAACGGTATGGCCAAATCTCTCCCGGTAGACACTTTTATATCGTCCACGATATGATATCGTCATATCGCCCAGCCCTACTAGGCTGTGTAAACTAGTATGTTGTTAGCTATGGTGCTTATTGTTTTTTTTAAGCGCACACACAGTACAGACAAGTAGCCAATCGTGAGGAGAAATTCATCGATTTTGACAACAAGCTTTGTCAAAATCGTTACACCTTAGCACTACAGATATTATTCAGTGTTTCCCCTACCATTAGGCCTGGCGGCCCCGCCAGGCCAACGGGACCCCCCGCCAGACCAACAGCTGCCAGAAAAAAATAAATAAAATGTAAAAAAATATATATATATACAGTATATAGCTATACTTAGAAAGTTAAAGTCGCTACGTCACTGTGGCAACCAATATGTATCAACAGCTGAGACAACGCAGCAAGTTATCTTGAAAACAGCAGGGTATTGTAGCCCTACAAGCTTTATTTTTTGGTATTTTAAATGCTATTTTATTTTTAAGTTTTAAATTGAGAATTAGGCTACATGAAATATAATGGTCGGAATACGAAATTTGGCTTATTTTGCACACATTTTGATTGATAGGCTAATCATGATGTGTAGCCTAGGTTAATTCATTTATTTTAAATGAATATTTGATAAATGAAAGAAAATGTTTCATGATCCAGATTATTCCAGAAATTAATACTAGACAGGACATACCTGTCTATATTAGGTCTTAGTGTTTATTGTATTTTATTTTCATATCCATGTGTTTTTCGTCAATAGTTTATATGGCCTGTGTCTCCAAATTATTCCAGAAAATTGTTTTAGGCAGGACATATATGACAGCTGTTTACAGAGCAAAAAAAATTAAATCAGATTTAGCTTCTCAAAGTGCACCAGATTGATGCATTTAACTTTAAAAAGGTAAAGGTTTTCTTCCGCAGGGGCATGCCCCAAGACCCCACTAGAAGGTCCATTCTCCCCCAGCAGTCTCAAAAAATCCTGAGGGAAACACAAAATGTACAAACATACTGAATGTGAAAGCATAACCCTATGCCCTAATTTGTAGCCGGCTGTCAAAAGAGGCTCATCCATAATACGGTTAGTTTTGGTCAATTTCTACTAGAAATTTGGTACGCACGCCATGCGCATACTCTTTATCAGCTTTTACCACCGGGCCTAAAAAAAAATTCTAGGGGAAACACTGTTATTGTTAACCTTTGGCTCTCTTAATCACACCATAATAGGCACTCAAATAACAGAGCGGAGAAAAATGTTTCACATAAGGATTTTTTTTTTGTTTGGCTCCAGTCGAGAGAGTGGACTCAGTCTGTGTGCATGTGCTATTAAACAATCAGAGATATTGGCATTTTGGGCTTTAACGTTTAATGAATCTCAGGATCAGTCGATGAGTGCTAGAAAACAAACAAAACCAAGCTGAAGCCCTTGTGCCCTCTCGTCCCTTTGGCTCCCACTGACCTCTACTCAGTCCTGAGTGCTGAGAGGTAGCCCGCTAACGCACTCAGACTTTGTACTAATTTTGCTCCCTTCCCTCCCCCTCCTGGATCCCACCTCTCTCTCTCCCCCCTTCTTTACTGGGCTCAGTCTCTCCTGCCATCACTCCCACCCAGTATTGCAGGGGGCCTGACCAAGCGGATTGATTTCCAGTAAGGCTGTGTCTGGAGCGCTTTCTGGAGCTTTCCGGATGTGTTCATCCTCCTTTATTGCAATCTAATCTGAAGGGGCAACCGTGTCTGCTCCTATGGCTTTGTTGTAGACGCACACACACACACAAGCAAAAAACATAAAAGCTTACACACACAAACCTGCTTAATAACTAAGCATTGTTATTGCCTTTGTCTTACTGATTTTTGTTTACCTTTCCACAGTCAAGCCAGTCATATTGAAGAATAGATAGGCATTTCATTAAATGATACCTACATCAGAATTGGTGCCCCAATACTAGGGCTGGCCCGAATTTTTCGAATATCCGAGTATTCGTTTGATAAATTATTATTCTGAGCTCAATTCAGTATTCGGATTTTTTTTTTTATAAATTTTTTTTTTTGTTGCAAAAGCACCTCCAACTCTGCAACATATTTTGTCAGCAAATAATGATTAGATACACAAGTTATACAACAATTGTAAAATACACATTAGACTTTAATTTGAATTATATTATTTGAACTTTGACCTTTCAAAGCACAACCGGTGATATCAGCTGTAGTAGGCTACGTGATGTTACCAGAGCGAGGCAAACTAAAGCGGCACCAAGCGCAGTAGGGAGAGAGAGATGGAGGAAGAATAGATTATGTGTTCCTCTTAATTCTATAACACAACATTAGCGCGATTTTGGAAGGAAAAGTAGCCTAATGCTTGTCGTAATGCTAACGTTAGCTTACCTTAGCTGTTTGTTTACGTTCGTAATGCAGTGCCGCTATCGCCCATCATCAACACTGACTTGCTTGCATCATGGGAATACGCGGTCAATAATGGATATAGTATGGACACAAAAGACTATATAAATATTGGACCTTTGTATGGATTTATAAATCCCCAAAAAGATGCATGTTCCGGGATGAATTGAAAATATCCTGTAAGGGTTACGATGGCAGAGCACAGCTGATTTGGAACGGAATAACAGCTGTTCGCTTCCACAAGGAAAAAGTAAGAACTCCGACTTTATTGCCGTTCGAAGTAGGGCTGGGCGATATATCGAATATATGCGATGTATCGCGAGATGTTCTCCACGGGATGTATAAAATGACCCTATCGCAACCATCGAATACAAATTGGCACGTAATGTGTTTTTTTTAGCCGCAGCCGCCACCGGCAAACTCGCTGGTGTTCGCTTCTCTCGCTCTTTCCTGTGGCTCTCTGCCTCACAGACTCACATGCATTGGCAACTCACTCACTCCCCCCTCCCAACGTAGTCTGCAGTGCACCCCGTGTGTTTACTTTTATCGCTATGTGAAAACAACGAGAAGGGGAGAAAAAAAGATGAGGGCTCTTGTGCTCTTATGACAGCCGAACGAGCGAGTGGAGGGGGGCGCGAAAGACGGCGATGGTGGCCGTCGTTCATAGCATGGACCTTTTTTGTAGGTCCATGCTTATGAGAAGAAGGCTACACAGGCGAACGACCAGGGGAGGCGGGCGCACATGACAGCATTAGCGGCCGCTGTACACAGCACAGCCTGCCCTGGTCCTTATGAGAGGAAGGCTAGTGGCTACACATGCGAAAGAACGGGGGAGGCGGGCGCTTGACAGCATAAGAGGCCGCTGTACAGAGCCTGGTCCTTATGAGAGGAAGGCGAACGAGCGCCGGGGGGCGGATTACTCCGATTTAACGGAGGGTTTTTGGTCCAACGTCACACAACCACGGCATCACATTTATTACGGGCAGCCTCTTATAATAGGTCCATGTCAGCACCAAGGGAGGTGCACACCGTTTATTAACTAAAAGTCTATGTAAAGTAGGCTACATTTGCGAGTATTTTTTATAAAATAAAACATAGTGTTTTCGTGATAATGCAGGAGGGCTAGATCAATAGGTATGACTAGCATCCAGGAATGGTGCATCGGTTAGAATGCAAGGAATGATGATGAGACTTTGCTTTCTTTAGACTATATTATTCTCAGCCGTATTTATTTAAATCCTCTGATTGTCTTCCAGTTTTATTTTCATGAACTCAATACAGGACAATTAAACAATAAGGCAGGTAACAGAGGGACGATGAGCCACCTGCTGGTGGGCGCTCGCATGAATCTCTCTCGGACTAACAGGCAGAAAACGAAACTGTATACACACTGACTGGGAGCAACTGCTCTTAAAGCTACAGTAACCATTATACATGTCAGAGCCTTTTATACACATAGACTACTATTATGGAGCAAAACCTGTTCTGCATTTAAAGTGTGGCTGCTATCTTCAGGGGGTTAGTGGTGATAAACTATTAGTAAGTGGTTGTAATGAGTCATAATTAGTGTTCTCAGTTTACAGATTAACAGAAGATGGAAAAAACTGTTTCCAAATAAAATAATGCTGGATCCATTGTATGGGAGTGGAAGGATGTGGAATAATCAATACAATGTGCAAACTCTTTGCCATGTGCAAGTTTCAAATTGTTCCAATAGAAAGCACTAAAGAATATAAACAAGATGTTGTTTCATGTAGCCTAATGCATCGTTAGTGCAGACACATTTTGCAGGGATTATTTAAATCATATTACTGGTGTGATGTTATGCAAAAAATTAATTAAATTGAGCATTTAGGATGTGCTCTAGAGGAGATTTGAAATATATATATAAGATATATATTGTGTATCGAGATATAGTAAAAAAATATTGAGATATTGATTTTAGCCCATATCGCCCAGCCCTAGTTCGAAGGTTATTAAAGTATCAACAAACTACGCAGCTTACTGTCTTGGCTCACACACTCAGTTTCAGGGTGTACATTTGGATTATTAATGTTGGTTTTGATTGAAGGTGTTTTTTTTTAACGAATACTCGAATATTCGCTCGGAAAATCTAACGAATATTCGAAGCCTGTAAAATGGTATTCGGGCCAGCCCTACCCAATACAGGAAGCTCATACTCTGGTTGCACAGTAACCAAAGTGTGATCGAGCAGATGCAATCTCCTTTGACCCATATACTGGATCCATGACCCATCAGACCTCAGTCCCCTGGTAGTCTGCCTAGCAGCTGGCATGTGGAGGATCCCTCACAGTGAAAATTCCTTTCCCTATTCCCAGTGCTGGGACCCAACAAATCACACCTAAGTAATGCAGAGGTCAAAGTTTTAATAGAGTATCCGAACATAGTTGCTATTCAATCCGGTAAGGCGAGATCAGGACCCTGGATAATGAGATTTCTTTGCACCTGGTGATTACACCGAGCAGCCAACCAGAAACGCAACAGGATCAGGTTGGGAGGATATACCCACTGATGGGTACATTGCTTACATCGACCCTTGCAGCTCCGTTCTATTCTTAGCCATGGTCTGCCAGCCATTTCCTCCAGGGTCAGGGTTTTTGGGGTGTATCACAGAAGTCCTGAGGTTTTTTCATAACACTCTGAACAATAATTACCAAGAAAGCTAAAAAAAAGGGGGTGCTTTAACCAACCCTCATATTCATTGTTGAATAAACTGTGGATTACGGTATAGTTTCATCAATAAAATGTCAAATTCCTCTAGCAAGTTCCCAAAGCCCATGCTAATTAAATACTGCTAATTTCAAAAAAGACCCAAACAATTACTAGTGGTGTTAGAGCTGAGACTAATTTATTTGGATTTGTTTGTGAAATCTCACCATTATTTTCTTGATGAATAGATAAATTGGTTTATTTAAGAAAAGAGGGGAAATTGCAATTTCCCAGAGCTCATTGCGACATCAGTTGTTTTGTCCAATCAACAGTCGAGCTATATCACAAATGTAAATTACAAATCAAATAAAAGTCTACTCTATACCTCAAGAAGGCAAATACAATTGCTTTACATAAGATATACAGAAAAAGGCATACAATTAGGGCTGCAACTGGCAATTCTTTATCATCCATGAACTTGCAAATTAATGTCTTGATCAAAAGGATTTATCCATCAAATATATGACCTTACATTTCTGAAATTCTGCAGTTTTGCATAATAATCTATGTATTTAAAGTAATTTATAAAAATGATTCTTCATTTTATTTTGCTGGTTAGAAATTGGATAAACGCAATCATGATTTTAGCCCTCTGAATGATACTGGTTCTTAAAATCTTGCACATGATTGGTGTTGTTTTATCTGATCAGCTGAGGATATTTAAAATTTACTTCATTATTGAAACCTCTTCTCCCTTCCATTAGACAATTTTTAATGACAAAACTTACACTTTTTCAGTCCAAATCAATGGGACAAACTTCTTTTTAGGATTCCAAACACAAAGGGGGGCAGCTCTAATATATTGCTGTTGAGTCTGATCCTACCTACCACGACTGAGTGAAAACGCCAGCAGTGTGACACGGCCTGATGGGGTGCCGGCCACTAGCAGCTCATTGATGATGAGATAGATGTATGACAGCCACTCACAGAAGAGTGTCAGCCTATTTGTCTTTCTGTCTCAGAAAGATGGATGACCCTTCAACCCCACGCCAGTGGAAATATTCACAGTGCTGCCATGTCATAAGAAGCCTATCATCATCCCTCACCCTCATGACAGTCACCCTTCAAGCTTTGTTAAGATTGGATTTGACGTTTGCTATGGTTTTAAACAGTCAGTCAGCATGATTTCAATGTGAATAATCGTGTGGAAAAGGGTGATACTGTGGGCAAACCTGAACGTATAGTGGAAACCTGTGACAACGGATTAATAGAACAATTAATGAAGGGATTGTTTGACGAAATCATTACATTTTTTAATTTATATTTAGAAAAAAATGTATTAGATTTTTGATATTGATATAAAAAATAATAAAGTGATTTAACGTTTGTGTCTGAGGATTTTTCAATCTCACCATTTGTTTGTCGAACTTACCATTTCTCTGCAATTTCCTATTTAAAAATAAAACTAAGTCCAACCCACACTGTACTAATGGAGACCTTAATGGCCAGCTGGAGGCGAAGGTGTCTCCATCATACTCTGATGTTCCTTAGAAAAACACTATTCTAACCTTTATTTATACAGGTAAATCCCATTGAGACCTTTTTCAAGGGAGACCTGTTTTCCTTTCCCACGTTACCATTCACACACACATTCATACACCGATAGCAGGCTAACTATCGACATTCACACGAGGCAAGGTGGGTGAAGTGTCTTGCCCAAAGACACAACAACCATGACACAAGTGGCAGGGCGGGGATCGAACCTACAACCCTTTGATCATCAGCCGACCCGCTCTACCAACTGAGCCACAGTCACTATTAAATTATTAGTGAGGTTGTCAAATTTATTTCTTATAATCTTTATTAACTGATATCTTTGGTCACTTTGGGGCACTACAACATGCTGTCAAAAAACAACACTAGCACATTATCACCTTAAAATGTTTATACCACAAATGTGTCTGCAAACAGTTGCTCATTTCCATCAAATTAAAAGCCATGTCTCTGGCCAGTGGCCACCTGACAATATTCCTTCAGTTTTGGTCTCCACTAACTCTTTAGGGAAATATGTTATCTTTAGATGTCGAATGTTCCATTATTATTATCACCTTTGAGTGTATAACTTTGTATGTGATGTTTGGCACTATACAGCGGATGTATTATAGCATCTTTAATTACAGCAACCGCCTGCTGAGGCACGAAACGCAGTCGATGAGTGGTGAGAAAGAACAAAACCAAACATTTGCAAGCCGTTTAACCAAACAAAGTTTTTAAAGGAAAATAGTGTCTTCATTAGAGGGGGATGTAATTGGGCCCAACAAAAGTGAAGTGTGTGGTCCTCTGCAGGAGCTGTAGCCCAAGTAACCTGTCCCCGGAAAATAAATTTGAAGAGGTTTTGAGAAACTCCTTTCTGAAGAGTAGAATTTTACATTGATACTTGTGACTTAAAACCTTAAAACACTCTCAACATTCTTAAACATGTTAACATTAACTTAGATAACTTTAATTGAAAAACACATTTAATTAAATGGTATACGTATAATTATTGTACTTTGCAATTGTATATATTGAGTCGATTATTACTTTATATATTAATTATGAAATATGAATAGACACGTTATATATATCAGCCTTATTTCCCACGGGGGAAGAAGAGGCATAAGTAAGTAGTAAGTAATAGACACGTTATATAACGTTATAGGGGAGAACGGGGGAATCTGAGGCATCGGGTAATGTGAGCCACCCCCTGTATCTAGGCAACGGAAAACATTTTTGGTCATGTGAGATATATGTTTTCAAGCCCCTCTCATTTCCCCATGGCCCTGAAAGAGAGGACCTCATGGTGCTGTGGTAAGCATGTTTTTTTCACCAAAATAGGTATTTTGCATGTAAAAGTAAATTTTCTTGCTGTCAACTTAATCAACTGTTGTGCCAAAGCAAATGTATTCACGTAGAAAAACTTCTATCATACGTGTTGATGAACTACCAACATATGAAACCATGTGATGCTGATAACTGAAGATTAGCCTGAAATGCTAAGAGAGGTAGTTTTTTCTCAAATTGTGGTGGTGGGGGAAAGTGAGTCAAATGCTGTGGGGGAAAGTGAGCCACTGTCTCACTTTCCCCCACCATGAGGCACAAGTTAAGTTTAGTCTTAAACATATTTTAATGTAATATTACATCACATATGTTTTATTTTAATGTCATACACATTGTAGAAAAGCCATCATGCCAAGGAAATACACCAGGAAGACAACCTGGGGCAACCACACGGAAAGAGCACTTTCTCATCTTTCCCTGTAACCTTCAGGGATTGAATGTAGAGTATAACAGGCTGATGTTATAATCCAGTTGGGTCTTCTCCTGTGTTCTGAGTCCCAGGCTGTTCTCACTGGTTCTGATTTTCCTATGTATTAACCCCCAGACACAAGCTGGCTCTAAGGGTCCTGCGTTCTGACCCCCAGACTGTGTTCTAATCTTACTGGTTCTATCTTTCATTTGAATCTTATTAAAACCTTTTGAATTATAATATGTTGTATTTGATTTTGTTCAGAGTTACTTTCAAATGTTTAGAAAATTAGCTTTGCTTAATTGACCAAACCCCATCATTCTTTTACTAGTCCAACATTAGTTCTGGAATGTGTGGCTAGCTTTCAGGATTATAACTGTTACAATATGTGTTGTTATGGTAGTTTCAGAGTGGAAAGTGGTTTACCCCCAGCTGGTTCACTTTACCCCCTGACCTTTGTCTTGAAAAAATTCTGCTAATGCCCATTTCTAGGAAACATCCTGAATTAATGGGAAATGTGTAAATTTGAGTGATAAATCATTTTAGCTTGCTTAGAGGGGAGCAAATGTAAAAAGTGGCTCAGATTACCCCGTTCTCCCCTATATTATTTTTAAGTAACTGTAACATCATCACATACAATTTGAATGTAAATTTAAATCATGATTTTCTACTTACTTTGTAATTATCTTTTTATTCAGTAAGGATGAATGACTGAACAAGATTATTCACATATATGTTCAAAATCACACACATGGTCTCTGGGGTCAGTCACAGATGGTACACAGAGGACCAGGGCAGGGGTTAGGCCGGAAGATTGGAGGAAATCATTATCTCCATACATTTCAGTCCCTCATTTCCTTTGGGAAACACATCATGATGTTCCCCGCCTTTCTTTTCGAAGATCGCATCAACTGCATAACCTTTTTCCAACGGGCAACTCTTATTCAAGTGAAATTCATTTAGAGACTAGCCACTGCTCCTAAACATTTATGCACCTTTTGTCACTACAAACCTAAGACTCTGAGTTAGTGAAAAAAAGTGATGAACTTCAAAGACTTGCGGCACGCCGCTTGGTTCAGACTCTTTTGATGGTGCATTACACTCTGATGGCTCCCATGGTTACCTTGGTAACTGCAGGTTGTGCTGGGGAGTTGAGTTTGTCAATGCAACAGTTGTTAATGAGAAAAAAAATTCAAGCCATGACATGCCATCTCAACCTCCAGCACATTATATTTCTATACCATGACAGGTTTTCCATGTTATTTTGTATTCACATTAAATAGAAGCCAGTACAAACACTATTTTGTATCTTTATGGCTAGATTTACTGAGGATAAATTTCCTCTTTGTTACCTTCCCCTGTGGTAACAATTAACCCCTGTGAATCGTTTATCTTTTTTTTAGACAAATCCATCCAATTTGCATTTCAAAGAATTAACTGTGGAACTGTTAACCAAAATTTCAAACACCAAGGCCATTTCATGCCCCTGAAATACACTATCTAGTTCATTATGCAAACCCTAATTCCTTAACACCAATCCTCGAAAGGAGCAGTGCAAAAAAGATTTTTACAAAAAAATCATGTAGGGGAGAACGGGGTAATTTGTCACACGGGTTGATTGTCACAATCGTTATATCTCGGAACCAGAAGGCGCTGTCTGTGAAATTTTGGTATGTAAATATCCAGAATTGGGATAAGAGGTCACCTACATAGTCTTCCTTGGAGTTAGACTGCTGAATTTGAGGTGAGAGGATCGTTTGTGTTTTTCATGTCAAATTGAAAATATTTATCTCCTCAGTATTTTTCTTCTAGGCTTTTACAGAATGGGTTTATAACAAAACACTTGTTACCCATAAAAAGTGTGAAGGGTAAACTATAGTTTAGATTGTGGTTAGCAAGCTAATTAGTTGCCAGATGGTTGTTGGCATTGATGCTAGCAAAAAATTCAAGTTGGGGTTGGTCGTCACATTTTTGGGGGGGTTGGTTGTCACATGTTATCCAAAGGCTACAGCCAGAAAAGGAACCCAATACCGAAATAAATTGTCAAGCTGTATCCTCACTGACACCCCAGAGAAGGAAAGAATAGAGCAGGAAAAGGCAGCTAGCATGCAAAGGAAAAAAGGGCAACAAAATCAAAACAACCCAGTGCATGATATTGTGTCTCTTGTCAGTGGTTGTCAAATCCATTTATATGCTGATGACACCATTTTGTACTGTGTTGCTGACTCTGCAAAGTCAGCTATTGAGAATCTGCAACTGTCCTTTAATGCTCTTCAGAATGCTCTTATTTCACTTAAATTTGTCCTTAACCAGACTAAAACTAAATTCATGTTGTTCTCTAGGGCTAGAGAATTGGACAACAGTGCATGCATCTATGCTGTAAACGGTTCTTTGATCGAAAAAGTCACTGAATATAAGTACCTTGGTATCTGGCTAGATGAGAAGCTCACTTTTAAACCCCATATTGACAAACTTGTTCTCAAATCTCGTCAAAAAATTGTTTTTTTATATCGGAACAGAACAAGTTTCCCAAAAATTTGTAGGAAAAGGGTAATCGAAGCAGTGTTTTTATCAGTGTTGGATTATGGAGATATAGTTTATAGACATGCCTCTGCTACTGCCCTAAAACCCCTTGACTCGGTGTACCATTCAGCCCTTAGATTCATTACAGGTGATCCTTTTAAAACTCATCACTGTTCCCTGTATGAAAAAGTCGGCTGGACATCCCTGTCATTAAGACGTGAGTTACATTGGTTTTTATTTATTTTTAAATCCTTAATTGGTAAACAGCCACCTTATTTATCAGCTATGCTCGACTGGAACTCTCAGTCTTTTAATACCCGATCCAGTGAGCTGCTGCTTTTAAAGGTTCCTAGAGTTCACTCTAAGCTGGGAACAACTGCTTTTAGCTATAGTGCCCCCACCTCTTGGAATGCCCTTCAGAGCAACTTCAATATGACCATTCTCCCCACTTTTTCTTCTTTTAAATCTATGATTTCTGATTTTCACCATCACCACTGCATTTGTTTTAACTGAATTAATTTTTTAAGCTCTTTTATTGTAATTTTTTATTTCTTTTGATCTTTTTTATCTTGCTAGGATTTTGTGTTTCTCTGTTTTATTCTGTCACTCTGTTGTTATTGTTGTTGTTGTGTTGTGTGCGCTCGTCGGCGTTGTAAATGAGGGGAACCTCAATGCCTTTCGAGTTTGAATAAATAAAGGTTTCAATCAATCAATCATCCCAAACTAGACAAGCTGCCAAGGCTACAGTAAGTTATATAGGCCTATTTGTCAACTTGACAATGCAATTGCATTTTCAAATTTAGTTCTACTTTCTTTCCTTCTTTTCAAGATTATTCCCATTAAGATAACATTGTGACAAACAACCCCATAGAGTTGAAGTCCCTCTACCAGCACAGTGAGCTCAGCAATGGCAACAATACCACACTGTCATTACTGAAGTCCATTCATGAGAACAACCTCCAGGAGGCCTTGTCTGAAACAGTGTCGCTTCTGCAAATCATCATCACCACACCGATGACAAGCGCTGAATCTGAGAGAAACTTCTCCACTCTTAAAAGAATCAAAACCTTTACACGGAACACAATGGGAGAGCAGAGACTGAACGCCCTGGTGATGCTTTCTATTGAAAGTGAACTCATCCACGGACTGTTGGATTTTAACAGCAAAGTCACCGAGAGGTTTGCGCAGATGAAGGGCCGCAGAACGTCATTTCTGTTCAAGAAGTGATCCTCATTGGTGAGTCTAATTTGTAATTATTTTTATTCTAAGTGGAATTTATAATGTAGTTTACATATTATTGTTTGAATTAGAATGTCTGCATGCGCACCTGCCGATACGTGTGTGTGTGTGTGTGTGTGTGTGTGTGTGGGGGGGGGGGGGGGGGGGGGGGGCATAACCTCACATGGGCTCCCCGAGGGAGCTGTTCACCTGTTTGTGGTGCTGAAATTGCTCTTTGGCTGTGGTATATTGTGAGTGGTGGCTTTGTATATTGATTGCTGTGTATAGGGTGTGCGCCGTTGTGTTTTTATTGTTGCCACGTTGTTGTTTCTATCTTGAGTTTTGATATTGTGAGATCTTGAACACTCCCATTTGGTGGTGCTATTGATATAATAGCCTAATGTATGTCGGCAGATTCGCGTTTGAGTGATGGCATTATTCAGCTGCAATTTTGGTCCCCTCTGTCACTTGCTGCTTTGTTTTTGTTGTGATCATGGTAGTAATATGTGGTATTTCTGGATTGCGTTATAAGATTTTCCTGCATGGCCCCACCATAAATTTCAACCCAAAATCTCCACTTGTGTGGAGACCCGCTGTTGAAGTAGGCTTATGATAATAAGAATGAGAGGCTTTATTTAAACGTTGTCAATGCGCAGGTGGACTGAAACTAACGGAGCGAGGCGGTTGTTTCACTTTACAGTTAGTCGCGCAGTCAGTTTGGGGACATGTCTCTGTGTATCCAGGCTCGGGACATGCAATCGGAATCCCCGTTGATCATTTAGTTTAAAACCACATAGTTTTTCTGCACGGCAGCTCGCGAGTTCTCACTGTGAACGTAACTTACCATCACACTTTAACCGGGAGACGCGCTGCTTCGCTCAGACGGGGCTGTGAGTGTAGGCTCAGGCGCAAAGAGGCAGTCTGTATCTATTGCGCGGCACCAGAGAGATGGTATAGAATTGTTTTTATAGTCTTTAAGAATCGCGTGACGTGTGAACAAAACTCCAAGCCAAAATTCGAATTTGAAATTTTCTAACGGGAAGTCCAATGTATGTTAGAATGGAGATCCGTGTGAAAACGGCTTGTCATGCGACATTCGAATCAGGATTTTTCAAATGGTCGACCAACTGATATGACGGTAGCTTAGTGGGGGGTTGGCAGCTATTCCTAAAACCTTTCATATACATATTAACATTCATTTTACCCCCCAAATAACATAGTTACAAGGATTTAGTGGATTTGGGTTGCCAGGGCCTTTAACAATCTCTAAATGCAGTTAAATGTAGTCTTAGACGAGTAAGTTATTGAGTCCACCCGGCACTTTGGCTGGTGAAAGACGTGTGCTCTAGATCTGTGCTCGTGCGGCGATTCTAGCGTCTTATAAACTTCACCAACGGTAATAACCGGAAGGAGACGGCTCTGAAAATTAACACGGTTAAGTTAGCGTGTTTGCGAACAGAACATTTCCTGTGTGCCTTCACTTTAAAAGCATGTTACTAGCCAAACACGAGTTGACTTTTATTTTGAAGCTAGTAAGAACAGGAAGTTAGCGCTTTACAGGACTGTAGTGCTCTAGCTTGAAAAGCAACTCATTCAGCTGCAGAGAAAAGTCAACAATAGTATTTTTAAACAAAAGCCCCTTTTACACAGAGATTGCGGCATAGTGACGGAACAACATCACTCCAATATGCCGGCTTTGCTTGCTTCTGTGTTATTTACACAGAACCAAGCAACGCCGGCCTGCTTGCGCATCAGTAGCCCCTTTTACACAGCGTTCCGGAATGAAAGAGGTGCTTGTAAACAGCGCCAGGTGTGACGTAAACATTTAGCGCCGTGCCGGTCAGCTGCTTTACAACAACAACACTGGCCGGTGAATTGAGAGCAGAAGTGCTGGAGCTTGCAGTAAGAGGGCCATATTTGACTGTCCTCACGATGTGCCGGTTGATCTCGCTACGCGCTGAGTCCAACATCACTTGGACTGTTAACCAAACTGACAAAATCACTCCGCTCCCTGCTTCACCTGTGTGTGTGTGTGTGTGTGTGTGTGTGTGTGTGTGTGTGTGTGTGTGTGTGTGTGTGTGTGTGTGTGTGTGTGTGTGTGTGTGTGTGTGTGTGTGTGTGTGTGTGTGTGTGTGTGTGTGTGTGTGTGTGTGTGTGTGTGTGTGTGTGTGTGTGTGTGTGTGTGTGTGTGTGTGTGTGTGTGTGTGTGTGTGTGTGCGCGCGAGTCTCTTTGTAAGGGCAGCGTTCTGCCGATCAGACATACACATACACACAGTGTGTGAGGTCACGTTACTGTAGACAGAAATAAAGTGTGGATATATGCTCAGACTTAGGATAATAATAGCGGCGGCGATCCGGTCGTAGCCTAGCTTAGCCTAGCCTAGTGTAGCATTTACCAACATTTATGTTATGATGTTAAAAGGAGTCAACACAGAACTCTTTGAATCAAGCAAGAAAGTCACAGGTCATACAGTGACCTTACAAACTGCAACAACAACTGTTGCAGACACAGCAGAATATAGAACATGATTGCAAGACCTGGCCCGGACAGACTATCATTTGATTCTATTTAAAAGCACACTATTGCTAATAAGGCTTGATATAAGATCTGTCACACACAAGCACTCACACACACACACCCACACACCCCCACACACACACACTCACATACACACACCCACACACACTCACACACACACACCCCCACCCCACACACACACACACGCACACACCCACATACACACACACACACACAGACACACAGACACACACACAGATAGTATAAAGCCGAGGCCTTCACTAGAATCGGGGCCTTTGCGCCCGGGGGGCGCCTTTACGCCCGAGGAAGAAAACTGCTGTTGGGATTTCCCCTACCCCCAAAGTTGAGGCTAGATAACTAGGATAGGGTGAGATAAGATCTGAACTATTGTAATGAATAAGTACCTTTGTGTTTATAGTAGAAGTTGTCTACTAAGCTGATATCCTGTTATGTCAACCTTTGAATAAAGAATCCTGTTAGACCGATCTCCTACTCCTCCGTGTCTATCTGAAGCCTGTTGAGATGTCTCCCTCTCTCTCTAGTAATATCAAATGTAGTGGAACAATGGGCCCCTCGGCCACGATGACAACACATTGTTTACACTACATAAATGGCGTTGTCGTAACGGAAGACCTTCAGAAGTTGCAGCAGACAGACAAACGGCGGAATGGGTAATGTATATTTTGCCCTAAACCAATGTCAACCTGTCTGTGGTTTTTCTTTGAAGTCTGTTAAACTTGCGTGCTTGTATAAGGAAAGCGGAATCATAGACTTGCAAGTATAAAATATCTGCTAGTCGTTATAACTGAATCTTGGCTTTTCTGTGGATTGTTAAGAAACTTGTTGGGTTAAAAAAAGAAATGGTTGTGTTGTTTTAGTTGGCTGGCCACTCTTGCTGTTTGGTTCCGTGTTTTGACATTCCATTGTGTAATGAATATCGCTGCAGTGTGATGTGCTTCCCGTTGAGGAATAGGAAAAAAATAATAAGAGTTTTGAGGATACCTGTCGATGAGTTTGGGGCCCGTCCATGAGCACACGAACCTCTGACTGGTACAGAGAGATCCGTTTTCCACGGTGGACATTACGTCAAGAAAGGCATTATTTACACCTGTAATGTCTTTAAAAATAAATAAATTATACAATTCGGGAGAGAGACATTTGCTGTTCTAATTAATGACAGTGTTACTGCGTCAGAGAAGTTCAAGTTAGAGTCTGGGATAGCTTTGACGTATTAAAAGTAAGCAGCATATATCTGGTTCTTGTCTATCGAGATTTCAATTGATCAAGGTCTTCTCTCCATATAGACATTTACACAGAGTCTAGGACGTTGATTACCGACAGATGAAGGGTTTTGCGCTTTAAATGTGATTAATAATAAAAAATAAAGAGTTGAAAATTAAAGAGAATAATTTAATTTGAAAAAGGAATAACAAGTAAAACTATTGTATGCTGTTTGTTGCGTTGAATTTTGTATTATGATACAGTTGGTTGTGTTGCCATATTGTTGAAGCAAAAGAGTGGCTTCTGAAGTTGTGTGCAGGCCTGAAAATTTCTGTGGCATGGTTGCCAGATTAAAGGACAGAGCAGTCAAAAGTGTTGATTACATCGTGTTGGGTGGGGGGACCGAGCTCCTTGGCAGTTTTCTCCTCGTTAAAGAATCCCCCGCTCCCCCCTCCCTCCCGTTTTGCTCTAAGCCTGAGTGTCAAATTTGCAGGCTGGGCTAATAATAGCTGCCTGCAGCTGGGGGAGAGACTGAACAGTTGAATGCTCTGATTTTTCATCTTAAAATCTGTAAGAGAGCATTAAAGTAAATAAATTGATTAGGGAATAAAATCTATGGTACATTCTGTTGATTTGGTTTAACATAAGAATTGGGTTGTACTAAAAATAAAGCATCTAAGTTAAATTGCCTGTGTTTTAAGACACTGGAGATATGATACAATGAAACATTAAAGTTAAGTTGTCTGTGCCATATAAGACACTAACGTAATGATAAAATAGAAAAAAGGTGACATGTGTGTTTAGTAAGCGTTAAACTAAGAAAAAGATTTGGGTTTATTAAACTGTGTGAGTACAGGTGTTAAGTGAACAAAGTTAGCATAAGTATTATTGGAACTGTGAAAATACCTTACAGGGGTTTCAGTGATATACGAAAAATAGAGACAGTGAAGTTCTTTCCACTGATATGTAACCATTTGTTTCTCAATTGGGATTTGAAAGCTGTTTAAGAAGCGTTAAATTGCATTGTCACCTGTTATTTGAAACATAGTTCTCTGAAACATGTGTGAAAACGTGAGTGTACGTTGTTCATGTGATTGAAAGAGGATGAAAATGTCTGTTTTGTTTGTGAAAAATGTTCAGTGTTTAAGTAAAAATGATCTCTTAAATCTAGTAAGAATCATTGAAGTGTGATTTGCCACATTTATTTCCAAAAAGAACCAAAACAGAATCTTTGATTTTGTAGGTCTAATAAAGAGCTAGATTGAATTGTTAGAAAAGGGTTAGACCTGTTGAAATTTACTAAAAAGAATTAAGTTAAAAAGTGATTTTAAATTAAGGTTTACATCTGAGTAGGCTAAAGAGTGTGCTCTCAGTTACAGTAAACAACAGTAAATCCTGTGGTTTTTGGGGTAAGTAATAAAATCTTTTGAATAACATCGTGATTAATTTAAGAGTAAGAGATTTTGTGAGCAACAGTTTTGAAGGTTTGAGAATCCCTTGGTTCTATTTTAAATGTGTGATTTTTCTTTTTTCTCTTCCAGAAGCTGTTTAACTGAGAGTGCACTGGAAGAAACGATTACAGTGCACTGCAATGTAAAGGTTTAGCATTGGGTTGAAGAGTTAGATAAACAAATAAATCCACTTTTTTAGAAAATATCCACTATCTAAAGATGATCTAAAGTCTATTCTAAGAGAAATGATTATGCTTGCAATTGGTTTTGGGGCACTAAAATTCGAAGGTTGTCACAGGTCACAGTACCTTTTCTCTGCCCAAAGAAGAAGAGAAGAACACAAAATGTATTTAATATCAAGAAAGAAGGAAAGAAAGTATAAAGATGAAAAGACAAGTTGCCTGGCATTACCGATGCCGCAAAAAGACAAAAGACAAAAAGATATGTAAGAAAAATGGACTGAAATGCAAAAAAGACATTTAGCCTGAGGACTGCTCTGCTCAGCTCAGCAGTTTCCAGTTTCAGTGTTGGTCCTGGAGCCAACAGTCTGACTGGAGCCAACGCATACCGACAGAGAACGCCCTGCCAATCCCAGAGTGAACTACAAAGATGGAGGCGTGTATGCACGTGGCTAAGTAACACCGTGCCAAAAGTGACATTCAATGCCCTGTGTGGGGACTACAGGATGGAAGGAATACAAGAATGGCAAGTAATATGTGCCATAATGACACTGCTGACTTCTGCCTTGTGTTATAGGGAAAAAAAGAGACATTGAAGGAGCCGATGTGATGGGTTTCCCTTGCTTCTGAACTGAAAAAGTGGACATTCCATCTGTAGAAGGAGGGTGGAATCAACTGTCCACTTAAAAAGAAAAGTGCAAGTACTTAAATTGTGACAATTTTCTGATTAATGGTGTTTCCCCTAAATTTAGATTTGTGCAAGCAAATGGAATAGGTCTGCTTTGGACATAAACTAATCTAGTTATACTCTTAGGACGACATAATGCTTTGTAAAAAGAAGTACGTAAGATTAAAAGTTTAAAGGACTATTTTGATAACTAATAGGTTTCCTCTTTTATGCATTGAAGAAAAGCATGTTTAGGGTTATTTCCAAATAAAAAATACAACTAGTGTTTACCGTTTTCAAATCAATAAAAGATTGTGTTGTTGCTTTCTCAGCCAAAAAGAAAGAAAGCATGACCAGAGGGTTAACACTTTAATGTTTTTTCAGAAAGAGATTAGTGTTTTAAATATTCCCAAGTAAAGAAGGTTAAAGATAACAAAGTTAATAAAGTTAATAAAGAATAGATATTCCCAAGTGAAGAGGTATTAAAAATATTGAGAAATAGTTGTTGATTAAGTAGGATTTTGAACCAATCTTATTCTCACACTTTCAGGAATACCTGAGTTTTTTAAGGGTTGCTCTGTACATTTTACCGATTCAAGAAATTGGATTTTTTGAAAAAGGGTTAGCATTCTAAATTTATAAATCGTTTTGGGGTTTTGTTGATAAGAGGGCTGGGAGAAAGCCACATGTTTGTTTGTTCCTGTTTGAATACAATTGCTCACACAAAAAGTGAGAATCTTATTTTAGCTGAATTTTTAACTTAATATGCTTCCTTTTTGTGTTTCAAATAGGAATTTGAAAAAGGAGGGAGAGGTTGAGAGAGCACATTAATTTAAAAATGATAGAAGTACATGGTAAAGAGTTTAAGGAAGCACATTAATTAAAAATAATAGAAGTACATGTTAAAGAGTTTAAGAAAGCACGTTAATTAAAATAATATAGGTACAGGTTAAAAAAGAAAGGTAATAATTACAATATTATGATAAGGCCACATAGAGAAAGCACTATACAAACAAAGTAAGTTTAAAAAGAGAGAATGATCAAAATACTTAATATCCATTTAAGTTAATAAGTAAGTTAAAAGTAATTTATTTAGGGTTCAGGATCAACACTCTATTAAAAAAAAGTAAGAACAAAACATACTTGTAGTGTTGTTGTTAATGTCATAATCCATAGCTGTTCCAAAAAGTATTACTGCACAGTTGACATCAAGTGTGATTAGATTACACGTATGTGCAGTAATACAGTAAACCTAGGTAACAAAATTAAGTAAGACAAACACAAACTCCCCAGAAGTTATTTAGAAGTTTGTGTCAGGTAGGATTCTTTTCCCTATCTGTCTTTTCTCTGTCTATATCTATCTCTCCGATGGCCTCGATAAGAACTAGGTACAGAATCCTGCTGTGGAGATTGGAGAAATATCGTGCTGAAATCTGATGCTAAGCTACGCTCTCAACTCGAGCTATCAGCGTGATGTCACTGCCGTGTCCAAGTCGTGATGTCACAGGACAACTGACAGCCGAAACCGAGGGGGGTCGTTTTCGCCTCTATACAGCCCAACCCAATCACAGCCAGAACCGAGGGTCGTCTTTCGTCAGCCCAGCCCAACCCAACACTAGCAGCCAGCAGGAGGGTGCCAGGACAGGGTGCTATGGAGGAATTATACTATAGTGCCCTGTCCGTGCCACCTGTCGCTTGGAGGAGCAACTCGACACTGGTCGACGAGAAGTCCGTTCCACCACCGGCAGCGTCGCCAACAACAGAGAATCGAGATGCAGTCGTCAATGTCGTCATCTGGAAATTCGAGAGGGGTTCGCTCTCGTCTCCCCTTCAAAACGGATCCAGTTGCACAGTCATCGATTCCCAGCACCACTGCAGGGTGCACTGGGATTTCCCCACAGCCTCCCCATAGTCGAAATGGGGGGAGGCTGTTGTGTTGTGCCTTTCCGCACAGAAAGTATTGCCTGTTTAAGCAATTCTAAAAATATGCTCGTGTCGGTTCTCGCAAAGGCGCGGGTGTTTTGCGGGACTGGCCAAATCAGTCCGAAGAACGAAGACTGAAAGACAATTGTGAAAGTCATTATATGCTGTTCAATTATTGTTATTGTTGTTGAATTTTAAGAGGGTCTAATAGGTTTTATTAAGTTTCATACTATATAGTTAACAGTGGCCACTGTAGTTTTATTTTGTCAAAGTTTATCATTTTTGATGTTTGATTTTGTTGAGTTTAAAGGTTGTGCATTTTTCATGCAGGTTAAATGTTGAAATTCTCTTTTGAGCGTTGCTATTAAGCAACGAAGGAGGGATATGTAGCATTTACCAACATTTATGTTATGATGTTAAAAGGAGTCAACACAGAACTCTTTGAATCAAGCAAGAAAGTCACAGGTCATACAGTGACCTTACAAACTGCAACAACAACTGTTGCAGACACAGCAGAATATAGAACATGATTGCAAGACCTGGCCCGGACAGACTATCATTTGATTCTATTTAAAAGCACACTATTGCTAATAAGGCTTGATATAAGATCTGTCACACACAAGCACTCACACACACACACCCACACACCCCCACACACACACACTCACATACACACACCCACACACACACACACTCACACACACACACCCCCACCCCACACACACACACACGCACACACCCACATACACACACACACACACAGACACACACACAGATAGTATAAAGCCGAGGCCTTCACTAGAATCGGGGCCTTTACGCCCGAGGAAGAAAACTGCTGTTGGGATTTCCCCTACCCCCAAAGTTGAGGCTAGATAACTAGGATAGGGTGAGATAAGATCTGAACTATTGTAATGAATAAGTACCTTTGTGTTTATAGTAGAAGTTGTCTACTAAGCTGATATCCTGTTATGTCAACCTTTGAATAAAGAATCCTGTTAGACCGATCTCCTACTCCTCCGTGTCTATCTGAAGCCTGTTGAGATGTCTCCCTCTCTCTCTAGTAATATCAAATGTAGTGGAACAAATGGCCCACTCGGCCACGGTCGACACCTCCTTGTTTTACTACACTAGCTTTCCCATTGTACAACTTCCCCTCGGCAGAAATATACTCATAAACTCTGCAAAATAAAGCGTGGGGTTTGGATTGAGCAGCGGACCTTATGACCAGCTAGATTATACGCCGTTCCTTTTATTTCGTGATTTTTACGGGACATCAGGCCGCCGTGGTTAATGTTAAACACACGACACACGTCCTTCAACTGCTAACATGGTCGCATGTTTAGAACGTAGGCTATGGAACGTCAAACGGCCCCCTGTTCCGCAACAAGCTGGCCGCATTTATACAGAGAGGCGGAACTGATTGTGTCGGCAATCTTACTACCCCCCGAGGTAGTAAAATTCCCGGAACAATCTCTCGCACCTTTCTTCCCCCGTTCCGCAATGGTCGCATTTATACAGCAGGGCGGACGTTTAAGTTCTTGGTTACAGCTTGTGACAAAACATCTATAAACCTGCAGACGCCGTTGTCCTGTTTCTAAATCTTAACTGATTTGTTTCTACAATCTTTTTTTTAATCTCCAAAAAAGATAAATAGATACATTTCAAGTGAGCAATGCAATCTTCCATCCAAGTATTTCTTCACAGGCTAACTTGGCAATTCAATGAAAGATTTTGCCAGATGGAGTCTTGCAAGATGTTTGTATAATGCAATCCCTGTAAGTAAAAGAGGTATTGTGGTCGTTGCTGCTCGAATACCTATCTCACATCTCTAAAGCCCATACAGCTAAACCAACCCTAATGGAAGATATCAAACTATAGTTGGCAGCACTGTTGGCAACACAGAAAAAAACGTATCACCAACTCATAAGAAAATTCATTTCACATTAGCATTTACCAGCCTTATCGAATTGATGGTAACTCATCAGAAGGAAGGCAAACACAAAAATAATTGGTTAGGTAGGTTTAATAAAGTTTCTAAAAGTACAGCTTGGATCTGCTTTCACACTCTGGGGAAATATTCTCTCATTACACCCAGTGTGGGGGAGGACAGAAGCAGCAATAAGGCGGAATTCATCGAGACTCGGGAGGAAATGAAAGTTTCCAATGACAGTAGAAGAGCATGTAATGTTTTCATCTGGTTCCACCCATGGAGGAACATTGAAATTAAATGTTACGGTGTTTCCTTAATACTAACTCAATGTGAATTTTTCCTTCATAACCGATAAATAAAATGAAGGTATTCTTCTTTGGTCATGAATTTTAACAGGTACAACTATCTGATGTGTTGTATATTAGGTCATGACACATAGTATCATGACATGAATTATTTAATACTGTCGTAAATCAAAAACAGTCTAATACAACAGGCATTTAATTTTCTTTAAACGTTCAGGTGCGGTCTAAATACTTTCTCCATGTTCAGCACAGCTGCTGAACTATAAGCACGGCTGCTAAAAGACCCCCTCAACTAATTTTTCAAAGGAAAACTATTCAGAATTGTTACTTCAGGGAATAGGACAGTGTTTAATGTAACATTAAAGTGAGACAGAGGCCTACCCTCGCTAGGGCTGCACAATTATGGCCAAAATAATTATAACGATTATTTTGATCAATATTGAGATCACTATATTTTACCACGATTATTCGTTCATTTTAGTGACAACATTATTGGACTGTCACGTAAACATAACACAGCTTTCATATCCATGTGATCGACTATGCAATATTCCTGCTAGTGTACAAATCTTTGCATAAAAAATGTATCCTAATTATTAACCTGAAATCAATGCATTTCCACAAAGAAAAATATAAATACAAACATTGTAACAACTTTACACAAAATCAAGAGCACTGCTTTATCTTTTCCTTGTGCTACATTTCTGTTACATAACACATCCTTGCACACAAATAAGGTGTTTAGTCACCTGACCTCATTGCAGCTCCTAGAAGCAGAACATAACATATTTTACTCCATTCATTGTACCTGCATGATGGATGTGTATAAAACTTGATTTTGAATTAAATAAAATTGTGCCCAAAATGTATAACTAAAATAATGATACTAAATAATGAAACGTCGTATATGGCTCTACCATGTCGGAATTTAATTTGAAAGGACACAGGAAGTGGCAGGTCACACTCAGCAGCAGTCCACGTTAGTTAACTTAACCCTCTGGACCCGGAGCCCGCAGTACTGCGTTCTATGGCGTTCTGTCGGTGATTTCGTTATGTTTTAATACATTATTTAACATTATTAAATCGCAGCAATGTGGTTTAAATATCACCGGAAAGCTGAGATTCTCCCCTTTCCGGGACATATTCTCGCGTTATTCTACGTGACTCACAGCCAGAGATATGTTGCTGAGAGGCGCGAAAATGTATCAACCCTTTCCCTTGCGCTACTGGCTGAGCCGCTTGTCAATCAACATTTTGCGAAAACGTCATCGGCCCTTTCCCTTGCGTGATTGGTAGAGCTGCTTGCTGTCATATTTTGTGAAAAACCATCCAATCAACTTAGTGTAATCACTAAGGACCTCCCACTAAGGTCAAACATACACAATCACTGAACAAAGGACTCCTATCATGCTCCTAATTTCGATTTCACCATGGCGCGGATGTTCGACAACTGAGGCCCGCGACGAGATTCAGAGGAAGACGCCAATTCCGACATTGAGGGCTTTGACGAAGAGGAATATGAAAATGACATGGATCCATTTGAAGACGGGTAAGAGCATTTATTTGACAAAACGTCTGTTTTTGTAATGGAAGCTAAGTGTGAACATGTAAACTAGCTTGAATGTTGCGTCCGTGACGTGACCGATTTTTTTTTTGGAACTGACGTGACAGAGCTGTATACTCTTGTCGCCAGCCTTCTGTTGTTTGAAAACAAGTAATAGTTTGAAAACAAGTAAAAGTAAGCAATCTTCCCCGTGTGTCTCAATTTTGTTTGCTAGCTGTCTCGCATAAATGGACACCCGGGGTGTGTGTGTGTGTGTGTGTGTGTGTGTGTGTGTGTGTGTGTGTGTGTGTGTGTGTGTGTGTCAATATTTTGACACACACACAGCGCTGTCTGTTGTGGGAGATGGAAAGCCGTCATTTAGTCTGGCTGAGGGGAGGAGACAGAAGTTACGAGAGAGAGAGAGAGAGAAACAAACAAACTGTAGTAGGCTATACAGCTGTTTATAAACGGATATAATAATTTATTTTAGAAATTGCAAATGAAGCTCTGTGTGTAAATGTAAGATAGCTTGAATTTTGCATTCTTGACATTACAGGGACTGATTTCTCTATTGATAGCACTACTTTTGTTTACTTTTGTTTGAAAATAATAGTAATAGATGTGTATTCTGTGTAAAAGTATTTCCCTTTACAATTTACAAATAGTACAGAATGGAAATGTTTTTGCATCGACTTTTATTACACTGTTGTTTGCAAATACAAGTTGTGAAGTTTGAATATTTTTGTTATGAGATAATGAGACTGATTTCTGTGAATCTGTGGCAGCACCAGGTCCAGGAGAAGAGGAGAACCACCCGCAAAGAGGTCCCGTGTCCCAACTCCACCAGCACCCCCTACGCAGCAGCTGGCTTGGAAGACTGAGGAAGACCAGAGGGGTATACTACGAAGCGAGATTAAGGGCTGAGCAAGGTCTGTTGAGTCTAAAGCGGTCTAAAGCCAGAGTTTTCAGTATCACGAAAGGTGGCTCTATTTTTACCTGGCTAGATCACCGTGGTAACAGAGGCTGCACGGCTAACCTGCTCAGACCAGTTTTTGTTTCAGAGTTTGAGCTTAAATTCGGCTCTTAGAGCGCTGCCCTTCAAGGAAACTACACATTTAGAAATCCCGCGGACCTGACTATATTGTCTGAGCACTACATTCTCACTGAGGAAACTGTTACATCTAAACTTATTGATCAGTAAGTTAATGAACGAAACGAAGCCGTGACATTAGGCTTACAGAGTGAACTGTAACATCGCGCCGGGGCTTTTTGCCACATGCATACAGTTATTGAAAATGTAAAATAGCCCACACCTATACTGTATGCAGCGCCACTCTATGCTCTCCTCTCAAATGATTTTACCTGGCGATATACACACACTGGCTCTTAATAAAGCGTTCTATAAAATCACAGGTTGCAACATTATTTCACTGTAGGCTTCTTTCTTTTCATCAGTAGCGATTACAGTTGGGACGTGACAACTGACAGCTGTCACAGTTCGGACATCGTTGCAGACTCGCAGGTTAAGCTTCTCACAGTAGATTCATATTTGTCCGAAAAATCCAGTCTACAGGTTTTTTAATGTAGGCCTATTGGTATTTGTAAGATTCAAATAAAAGGCTAATAGTCTAAATCAAAATTGTATTCATTATGATGTCGCCCAAAACTAAATGATTTTCCATAGGCTATTCATTTGGGGACAGTGTCAGACTTAAATTACATTCTTAAGTGTGGGACTATAGGCGTAGTGCTATAAATATAGCAAAGTAGCCTATATATATATTAGGCTAAATGGTATAGTGTTTAAATCCGAGTTCAACGTTTCATTTTTTTATAATGTCACGTTACGCACTGCGAGAACGATCGGCAAGATAAATAAATAATGTCCATGCTGGCAGCATTCCACTCTCCTTAGCCTATTTGCAGTAAGAGTTTTTTTCGGCTCTCTGTTTTCTGCTGTAATAATTCAGACTGACAAACTCTTCCTCTTGAATGAAGTTGGCGACACACTTTTGTTTTACTCAGCTGCTCACAATCAGTCCGTTTGTGTAAAGTTAGCGGCAAAAGATCAGTCCAGTCTGTGCGGAAGCAGAGTCAAATGACGGTCAAACGCCCCCTCTCATGGGGACGCGCACAGAGCCTGAAGCTGAAACCCTCGTTCAACATAAGAGGTTGATAACTGCCTTCGTGATACCGGTTAGCTCTGAGCGAGGGTATGTGTTATGTTGAACCAGATCAAAAAAAGAGAGCCGGGCTCTGTTGAGTTTGCTTTGTAGTATACCCCTCTGGACACCGCTCCTCCTGTCTCCAGGTTTCAACCTGCACGCACCCCTGGCCCACAGCTAGGCACGCACTTCTACACACCAATTGAGCTCTTCAAATTGTTTTTCACTGCACACACTGTACACACACTCTGTAGCAACACAAACAAACAGGCTGCCAAAAAAATTGCCATGGGTAAAAAGTTTAAATGGACTGATTTGACAGTTGAGGAGTTTTACAAGTACATTGGACTCCTCTTTTACATGGCCCTGGTTAGACTACACCACATTGCTGATTACTGGAGGCAGAACCACAGTTTAACCTGTCCATTTGCCGCAACAGTCATGAGTAGGGACAGATTTGGTGTCATCTCCTGGAACTTACACATAAGTGATCCAGATGAAGATGTAAACAATGATAGGAAGAAGGGAACGCCACAATTCGACAAACTCTTCAGGGTCAAACCTCTCCTCAATTTGATCAAAACCGCAGCAAAGACCTATTTTCATCCATACAAAAACCTAGCCGTGGATGAAAGGATGGTTGCCTCAAAGGCTAAAACCGGAATTACTCAATACATGAAGGCCAAACCTACTAAGTGGGGTTTCAAATTGTTCGTTTTGGCGGACTCAAGCAATGGCTACACCATAGATTTTAACATTTACACAGGGAAAAGTGACATCCCCTCCGGACACGGCCTCTCTTACGATGCTGTAATGTCAGTTTTTGTTTTTGTAAACCACATTTAGTCCCGTTTTTATTAGTCAACAATAAAGCATTATATATTTGATTATAGTCTTCGTCACATGACCACCATTTACGTTGCGTCTCGTCTCGTTTCTGTCACGTGATAAATGTTCGTTGACGACGATATTTTGTCATACATTTCGTTGACAAAAACAACACTAGTATCAAGTCATTATTCAGTCTCATTTTGCTTAATTCCTCATATGTGGTCAAAGTAGAGTAAGAGACTATTTGTATTTTGGCAAATTTGATTTTAGTCATGTTTTTTGCACTTCCCAACTTTTTTTTGGAAAATGACAGTGCATTATAGAAGCTAATGCTTTGTAAATGGGGATAATGCTTTCGCTCAGCAGGATAGTCTTTTTGTTTTCATGCCTGTTCACTTTTCTTGGCTCATTTGTTGTCTGTCTGTTCTCTTCCAGTTTTCCCTGGTGGAGACGAGACGGTGTGGATCAGGTCCTTCCTCTGGCAGCATCTGAAGTTCTCCTGCATCCACACTATTCATATTTTATTTTAACATTAGTTAACATTAGTCAAATATTGTATTCCTTCGCTAAGCTAATGTTTTGGAGAGGCAATTTCAAGAGCCAAAACAATTTGTCCTGGTGAATAAAGGTATTATTTCACATAAGTTTCCACATTTTTCAAAAATCTGACTTCAAATTGCAGCATTTGTGTCAAAATATTTTTGTTCACATTGGTCTAGGACAAAAGTGAAATTCCCTAATGTAGAGCTGAGAGTGTTCTGAACATTTTGATATGAATCACCTGGGTATTATGTTATCTACTTGCCCTCTAAAATGGTAATTTATAAAAAGCATGTAAAATCGAGAAAATGCCCTTAGATCTCAACCAAAAAATGTTTGGACAAAAAGATCATTTTAGTCATGTTTTTTGCTCTTCCCAACCTTTTTATGGAAAAAATTCCAGTACATTTTAGAAGCTAATGTTCTGGAGAAGCAATTTCAAGAGCCAAAATAATTTAATCAGATGAATAAAGGTATTATTTCACACAAATTTCGACATTTTTCAAAAATCGGACTTCAAATTTCAACATTTATGTCAAAATATTTTTTTTTTACATTGGACTAGGGCAAAATTGAACCTTCCTCACTGAGAGCTGAGAGTGTTCTGAACATTTTGATATGAATCACCTGGGTATTATGTTATGTACTTGCCCTCTAAAATGGTAATTTATAAAAGCATGTAAAATCGAGAACCAAAAAAACAAAAAATGTTTGGACAAAAAGATCATTTTAGTCATGTTTTTTGCTCTTCCCAACCTTTTTATGGAAAAATTCTAGTACATTTTAGAAGCTAATGTTTTGGAGAAGCAATTTAAAGAGCCAAAATAACTCAATCAGATGAATAAAGGTATTATTTCACACAAATTTCGAAATTTTTCAAAAATCGGACTTCAAATTTCAACATTTATGTCAAAATATTTTTTTTTTACATTGGACTAGGGCAACATTTAACCTTCCTAACTGAGAGCTGAGAGTGTTCTGAACATTTTAATATGAATCAGCTGGGTATTATGTTATCTACTTGCCCTCTAAAATGGTAATTTATAAAAGCATGTAAAATCGAGAAAATGCCCTCAGGGCTCAGAGGGTTAACCATTGCTGCCTTATGCCTTTACTTGCAACCAGGCCCCCAGGACTGTGCCTTCTCCGAGCAGCCAGCATGGACATGTGGCCAACCCATTGGTATTGCATGGTTGGGGGTGGAGCTTATTTTCATGCGACCCGTAGGCAGATTTCCCTGTCCACACAGTACAAGCGGCGAACAAGATTGTGTCTCTGCAACATTTTTCTTGATATCAATCATAGGCTCATAGTTATCTTTAGACCATATACTATTAAAATGGGAGTTTTCTCATTTCAAAATGCGACCTAAAGAGTTTTATTAGGCCAACGGCTTTTAACGGCTTTCAGTTTGTTTTCGCCAGGCTAGATGCTACAGAACGAGAATGATTCTACTCCCGCCTCCGGTCCGCTACGCTTGCCGCCCTCTTCCTTGATAGGTCCATAATACAGCTACGTCCATGCTACGTCATGCTTCCCGGGCCGCATGGAATTTCCGGATTATGCTTCCTTGTTGCTTCTCTGCGCCAATGAGCAGCTTTCATATGAATGAATGGGCGCCGTGTTTCAATCCGGTGTCCATTTCTTTATATGTCCATGCTTGCAACCAACCATAGATATATAAAACGCGAGGTTTCATATTTGCTTCAGGTCGTGCTTACGCCAGTGAAACAGAGGCACTGACTTTATGGAGTTATTATTGGGTTATAAATCCGGCACACACAGGAGACTCCCTGTATGTGGCCAGGTTGGAGCATGGACAGGCACATGATCAGCGTGTGGTTTGGGGAGTGATTGATTTGCTTCGCGGGGGGAGCACACGCAAAAAAATATCGCACATTCATGTAAACGTCATCGTGGGAAGCCAATGTCGTCATTGTGCATCCCTAACCCTAGCTAACAACTCTCTTGTGCTACTGGCTGCTGTTACGTTCTGTTAGTTGAAGCACTGTCCAAAAAACCTTTTTGCAGGCTTTGAATATTCTGAAAAGGTTTTAGAATTCTCATTCTGAAAAATATTCAGCCTTTTCCCCTGCCTACAAGCAGGGGAAAAGGCAATGTATTAGAGAAAGTTGAGAAATTATATTTTCAAAAATATTCTCCTACAAGAGCTGTCACAATTAACCAAATTTGCTCAGGTGATATTGATTGTTCCGAGGACAGCTAGAGCTGTGAAGCATGATTTAGTAATTTTTGAATCAAGCATTCCAAACGTTTCTTGGTCTTACTTGATTGTAAACAGAAATATTTGGGTTTGGAATTGTGGGTTGGACAAAACACGAAACATTTTGAATACGCTAGTTGCAGCAATAGAATCAGCTATTTCCGATGCAAAAAGACTGCAGTAAATATATGTTTAATATCTGTTGTAGTAAACTAAATCTGTTACCTTTACAGCAAAACAGATATATGGACTTGAAGCTGCACTGTTTCTTTCGCACCAATAATGAAAAATATATAAACTGATCCGGTTTTGAAACACCCTGAAGGAGAAAAAAACATTTAATTTACATATTCAATAAAAAATGTCAGATTAATATTTTTCCTCCTTTTAAAAATGTAATTTCTCAGTTCAACCCATTAGCATAATTTTATTCTGGCTTGTACTGTAGATCAAACCAATCCAACGCATCATTCCATGGTTGCCACTGGCTCATGATGTATCCAACTGATCAAATTGAAAAGCTTTTTCTGACATATTTTGCATATCAATATAGGCATCCTCAAATTGAAATCCGCTTCTATTTTAGGAGATTGCTTTTTGATGGCTTCTCATTACAGGGATGCTGGCTATGGGTCAAATGAAAATGTCATCACAGACTCAGCAGAGGCGGTTCACGGGAGTCTTTACACAGACAAACGTCCTTTTACAGTTTAACCTCCTTTGCCTGGGAGATGATGAATAAGAGCCCAGAAGAGAGGGCGCATGGTGATGGGAGGTGACTTAGCGTTTGACGAGGTGCCAGCCAGCCCGTTTGTGTGACAACCTTACACGCTTTCTACGGTGTTACTCACAGGCAATAATCACTTTAAGTCAAAGTTTCACTCAGGCTTTTCACACTTGCCTCTTGTTGCCTCAAATAAGTAAAAGGAAAACTGTAATGACACATTGAAAAAAACTATTTCATGTTGGTAAAAAACTAAAAATTCCTGCCCATACAGACATTTAATAATTAATACTTTAAACCTGTAAAATGTAATAAAATATAAAGACAGTATATATATATATATATATATATATATATATATATATATATATACATACTCAACAAAAATATAAACGCAACACTTTTGTTTTTGCTCCCATTTTTCATGAGATGGACTTAAAGATCTAAAATTCATTCCAGATACACAATTGTACCATTTCTCTCAAACATTGTTCACAAATCTGTCTAAATGTGAGATAGTGAGCACTTCTGCTTTGCTGAGATAATCCATCCCACCTCACAGGTGTGCCACATCAAGATGCTGATCTGACATCATGATTAGTGCACAGGTGTGCCTTAGACTGTCCACAATAAAAGGCCACCCTGAAATGTGCAGTTTTGTCTCACAGCAAAATGCCACAGATGCCACAAGCATTGAGGGAGCGTGCAATTGGCATGCTGACAGCAGGAATGTCAACCAGATCTGTTGCTCGTGCATTGAATGTTCATTTCTCCACCATAAGCCGTCTCCAGCAACTTCGCACAGCCATTGAAGAGGAGTGGACCAACATTCCACAGGCCACAATTGACAATCTGATAAACTCTATGCGAAGAAGATGTGTTGCACTGCATGAGACAAATGGTGGTCACACCAGATACTGACTGGTTCTGATTTTAGATCTTTAAAGAGGACCTATTATACTACTTTTCTGGTCTTAATTTCTTGTTTTACACTGCTATAGAGCAACCTGACACGAATCACATCACAAAAAACTATGTAGATTTTCGGGAAGCTCTTTCTCTTATTTTGGCGATCCAGCACTTCCTGTCAACACTTGAGTGTGTGTGCTTCGGCAATCTCCGCTCCCTCCGCCTGTGCATCGGCCATCTCCGCTACCCTCCCCCCCTCTTGCAAACCCCACTCCGTTGTGATTGGTTACCTTCCTTCCGGAACACTTTCAGTGGCGGGAAGCGCGAGCATGGACCTATAAGGGCGCGAGGCAGACGCGAACAGGGAAGTGACAGCATTAACATACATGGAAACATCCGCGTGGTCACGTCACAAATTTTTATGCGACGTCACGAATTATGAAAGGGTAGACCGCTTTGAAGACGTGACTTCTCGACTGGCTAGAATAGTGTTTAGTGCTCTGCACAGACACCCCAGACGGTCAGCAGGGAATACGTCGAAATGCATGTAAGTCATTATTTGATAATTTAGTATGGTTAAGCATGACTATGAATCATCATAACAACGTTTATAGGTCATAAAAGTCAAAAAGCATCATAGGTCCTCTTTAAGTCCATCTCATGAAAAATGGGAGCAAAAACGAAAGTGTTGCGTTTATATTTTTGTTGAGTGTATATATATATGATGCTTTCCATCAGTGTTGTTTAATGTTATAATGAACTGCAGTTGTCCACCTAGGAAGAAAATTAAGTTGCAATCTATTTTATTCTATTCTACAATTAAACTTTTCAGAGCTCTCTAGTGGACAAACTATGTTATAAAACATTTTTGTGTTTAACTAAGTTTAGGTTATAGGCCAATAATTTTTTTCATTCTTAGAATTGAATCATTCATAAATCAGAAAAAAAATTATTTTGAGGAACCTGGAACTTAACATAAGACTACCATATATGTTTTTTTTCAGAGATGACACAATAAAATAAAAAATAACAAAACAGCAACGGGTTGCTCCATCTCCAAAAATGGTCGCAAAATGCACGCATTTTGTCGCAGTCTGGAGCCCTGCTATGGCTGACTCATAATCATTATGCTACTTTTATATTTTTTAGATATAATTTACTGGCCTTGGACACAAAATTCTGAGGTTGACTCACTCTCTCTCTCAATAGATCCCCGGTTACTAAAATAAACTGCTTTTTGTATGTCTTGAGCCTGGTTGGCATTGAAGTCAAGGTTAAGATTCATATAACATTTCAGAAATTCCACCTATGTCTCCATGGTAACGCTTTTGCTATTAAATCCCAGCTCCAAACTCCCATCCTGCTCAATACTTAAGTATGTATTCCGCATGCTACAACAAACAGACATTACTAAACCAAAGGCCGCCTTCAGACAAAAACTACAAAGTTTTGACATTTGCTTGATGAGTCATTTCTGTGGCTTGTTTTTGTTTTTTGTTAAGGTGGGCAGGAGGTCACAGGCAGCTGTGCTTAATACGATAGCTTACGGATCCCAATCTGCCGCTGCAGAGGTTCATGCTGCGAAGACAACGTCTAACAGTAACGAGCAACCTGTGGTGTTGGGGTGCATGAGGCTGCTTCTGGAGTGTCAATTCTGTAATGAGGTTTTGCTCAGGCAGAAGCAGTGTCAGGACATCAGCCACTTTCGTAAAGACAAATATTCTCCTGCCTGAATATGTAAACTATGTTTGTGTATTTGTAGCCTAATGATGAGCAGTCCTGGAAATGAGACAGAGGTGGGGGTGTAATGAAGAAGGAGCATGGTGGTGGCAGGAGTATACTGTGTGTGTGTGTGTGGGGGGGGGGGGGGCATTCAAAAGAGGAAGCATGCAGTTGTTCCAATCACTGATTAATTAGATCATCATTCTCTTGTACTACTCATCTTTGTTCTTGTGTGTGTGTGTGTGTGTGTGTGTGTGTGTGTGTGCGTGTGTGTGTGTGTGTGTGTGTGTGATCTAGTATTTCTGTAGCTGAGGTCAGCTGGTCGAGATGGTGCTGGTGTGCTAATGCAGAGAAGGCATTAACCCCAATCTCTCTGGATGAGAGAGCGCTTATGGCGAGCATCCGTCCCCCGGGACTGATGGCATGCTTCTGTCTGCCTGCCAATCTTATTTCCCGGATGGCTTGCACACTTATTACATTTTGGTCTGTTTCACAGCCCCATATTGATTTTTGGAACATCATGTCAGTGTGAGGATGAAGGGCCCTCACTCGAATAAGGGGATTTGTAATGAGCTTGTTTTCTGTCTGTCTGCATTTTTGCTAGGGATGCACCGAAATGAAAATTCTTGGCCGAAAACCAAATAAAATTAAACAGTTGGCTGAAAGACCGAAACCGAATACTGAAAGAGGCTTTTGCAGTTTTGTTTATTATTTAGTCAATTCTTTCAACATTGCATACATGAACTCCCAAATGTTCTCTTCAAACATAGCCTACAACTAAAAAGCAACCCTAAATAAATAAATATTAAACCTTCAAATCTAAGAGTAAAATTAACATTTTACTAGGAATTAATTTGTGAACCACTCACTGATTTTTACCTTGACTTATATGAGGATGAATCTACAAAAAGATCGACTAATTGCCTTTTATAATTTAATTTTTTTTGCAGTGCAGTGCAGGTTGAGTTGCTCTAAAAAAACTGCACCACAGCTCCCACCGTAATGTTCAGACTTCAGAATTTGCATCAAAACCCTGATCATAACAATGAGAGGCTTTAAACGATGTCCATGCTTAGGAGGTGATTGTAACTTTTTCGTCTGTAGACTGAAACTAACGGGGGGAGGCAGCTCGCTGGACATATATTTAGTCGCGCTGTCAGTTTGCCGACATGGCTCTGTGTATTCAGGCTCGAGAAATGCAATCAGATCGTAGGAGCCTTTTCCCCCAACAGCGCTAACAGACAGGATATCTCCGGTTATCATTTTAGCTGTCAAACTAAAGTTTTTTTTGCGCGGCGGCCCTCGCTGTGAAGGGCACCGTTGCCAACCATCACACTGTCAGAGTTTCACTGGGTGAATCGCTGCTTCGCTCGCGCAAGGCTTTTGTGTTTCTAAGGTGATTAAATATCTTGGACGAGCGTTTTAACTTTATGCTGCATAAAGCATTGCACTGCGCCGTGTTTCATCCAGTTTGAAAAAATGCTCCCTCACTGGACTCTGACATTTTCATGCAAGCACCTTACAAACTGCTCCTGCTACTGGCTCACAAACAGACGTGGACTCGCATAGGCCTACACGTTACGTCTCTCTTTACTGCCATTTCCTGGTTTACAAGCGTGCAGCTCTTTTAAAAACATATTTCCTTAGTGTCATTTAGTTCGCCAATTTTCGGTAATTTTGTTCGGCTTTTTAACTGTTTCGGGCCGAAACCGAAAATTACTTATTTTGCCATTTTCGGTGGCCGAATGTTCGGTGCATCCCTAATTTTTGCTTTCCTTCCTCTGTCCTCAAAGAAAGTCCTTTGTGATCATGTGATTTGGGGGATTTACGCAGGAAAATATTAATTAAAATTAGACATATGATCGTGTCACTCTTCAGTTGCTTTTTGCATTTATTGTGTTATTTTTCTGTGCTTGCAAACTATTTTATACATATTTTCCTAACCGTTCTATTCCCCAGCTTTTATTTCCCCTGTTGTTTTTCAAACCTCATGCGCTTGCTCTGTCTGACTTTGTGTGTCGAAACTAGCGGATATGAGATAGCGGGCTGTGTGTGTCGGAGACGTCTGTCTAACAGTCCCTGTGGTACATTAGCCTTCCCTTACCATCTATTATTGATTCCCTCTCTCTCTGTCTCCAGTGTTACAGATGAGCCTTTACTGCCAGCCGTGCCTGCGTGAGGTACAGCTCTAAAAGATACAGGTGAGGTATACTGAACTCTTGTCCAACACTCAACATTAAAAGGGGAAATTCTACTATCTTTCAGCCATATTTGCAATATTGTGGCCATTTCAGAGCAAGAGGAGAGAGCCTTCTAGAGCTTTCCAAAAGCGTGTGACTGTTCGACCAAAGTTTACACAGAATGTAGACACCTCAACTACCGATTGTTATCTAACTGCATGGATGTACTTCTGAGGAAACTTGCTGGAACAGCTTACCCACAGAACTCAAAATGAATCAAGACATTGAGCCTTTCAACTCAAGTTTGAAAAGAGCTTCAGTTGTGTACCCATTCTAAAGTTTGAAAGTTTTTATGGTATTTATATTAGAACATGTTTTGCATTTTTCAGTGTGCAATTTTAGAGAATGGCACTTCAATTAGTTTAGAATAGATTAATGCTGTGGTATGTGGCATCGGCCCACATTTTCCCTATAACCTTACATTTTTAATATACGTTTTGACTAGGGATGGGCATAATTAATCGATGCTCGATAATTGCTCGTTAAGAAATGTGTCGATCAATTTATATTGTTATCGATCAAAAGGACGTTGTGTATACTGTGAGTCTTGAAGCGTTTAATTGAATATCACTATGTGGAAGAAATAACAACTCTAACCACCAGGGCGCGATGTTTTATTATTTCAAATGACAAAAACGGAACAGCCAAATGAGCGGCAGTTGACTTGTGACGCAGCTCATTTAAAAACTTGCCAGCAAATCAAGATTAGCCTAAACATGAAGCGGTCCAAGCGAAGTGTTGCGTGGGACCACTTCGATTTAAAAAACGGAGACGTGCACTGTACACATTGTGATGCCGTGTACAAGTATAATTCCACGACGACTACTATGATGTATCACTTGACCAACGTACATCCGACCTTGTTGGCCGGCAGTTCATCCTCCTCTCAACCTACCATCACCTCGGTCCTAGCAAGGAGGAGCTGTGACTCACAGCGGGCAGATAAAATTACTAAAGGTATCTGTAAGTTCATTCAGACAGACATGCTGCCTATAAGTATAGTTGAAGGCAAAGGTTTTGGGAATCTGATTGATATAATGGAACCAGCATATCACATTCCATCACGGCGCACAGTCACTAGACTCATTGAATCGCAGTATGAAGAAAGAAAGGAGGAGTTGGTTAAAAAGTTGGCCACAGCCGAGAGTGTTGCTCTCACGACAGACTGCTGGACGGCTTTAACAGCTGAGAGCTATATTACCATCACCTGCCACTACATCGGCGATGACTGGGAAATGAACTCGGCTGTCCTGTTAACAGAAAGCCTGCCAGGCCGTCACACAGCGGACTGTCTCGCGGAGAAATTGAATGGGGCTGTGGAGCAGTGGGGAATTGAAGGCCGAGTAATCGCCTGCGTACATGATAACGCGGCCAATATAGTCGCTGCTAACCGTCCAACCAGAGTCAGCTGGGTTTCCGTTGCCTGCTTTGCCCACACCCTCCAGCTGGCCATAAATGACGGCTTTGCACTTTACCTGCATCGGGTAATCTCCGCGGCTGGCAAACTTGTTGGTCACTTTAACCACAGCACAGTTGCCAGCAAAGCGCTGCAAAAAAAACAAGAACAAATGGGTCTCCCAAGCCACCGGCTAATACAATCATGTAAAACACGTTGGAACTCAGTCTGTGAAATGTTCGATCGGCTGGTGGAGCAACGGTGGGCTGTTGCTGCTGTCCTGTCGGACCGCACCGTGACCAAGCTCCAGGACGCCAGGATCCTGGAGCTGAAAGATGAGCACTGGCAGCTGATGGAGGAAACGCAGCCTGTGCTGAGAGCACTAAAGTGTGCCACCACAGTCATGTCTGCGGAGAAGGACGTCTCCATCTCCAACACTTATCCCATCACCTTCGGCCTCATCAATGCGCATCTGCTGCGCAAAGAAGGAGACGGGCCCAAGGTTATCGAGTTCAAAACTAAAGTGCGGTCCTCCCTCAGCACCCGAATGAATGTAAGCTACATGTAGTTTAATTTCAATATGCCCAATAGCAAAAATGTTACGAGTAATAAGATTTACAACATAGCCTATACTTACATGCCTCTTATTGGATAGCCTAGATACGTTTTCCATTTAGCATTATAGATGCACAATTATTTCTGATTATTGATTTCTCCGCATCATTTATTTTCAGGTTCAGTCTGCTGAATTTGTATCATCGGCCCCCATGCTTTCAGCAATGCTGGACCCTCGTCACAAGCACCTGGGCTTTCTGACACCTGCACAGAGAGTACTTGCTAATGCGAAATTAGTTGAACTGGGAGAGGCAGTGGAGACAGGCCAGGAGGCTATCGAGCAGGCTGGTGGGCACGCGGCGGACGAAGGGAGCGCAAACACTGGAGCCGCCGCCGCCGCCACACAGGCTTCCGCTATGGCACTACTCCTCGGGGAGCAATACTCCACTATACTGGACACTGGCATTGACTCAGAGGTTAATAACTTTCTGAGGGATACCCCCCCACTCCTGGATTGCAACCCTACCGACTGGTGGAAAGTGAATGGAAGAAGGTTCCCCAGGCTGTCAAAGTTGGCGCGCCAATACCTCTGCATCCCCGCAACTTCGGTCCCGTCAGAGCGGGTGTTTTCTGCTGCTGGACTGACAGTTACAAGGCTGCGTTCGCGTCTGACCCCCGAGCATGTTAACATGCTTATATTCCTAAACAAAAATATGTAGGCTGGAGGTACTGTATGCTATGGACAGTGGGGACAGTCACCACCGTATGTAAGTCGCTCTTTTTTTTTTCTTAATGTGTTGTCTCTCGCTCCGCTTTTCTTTCGGCTTGGTGCCTATTGGAGTCGTTACATTTTGTCAAAACTGTGACATTTTAGCAACAAGTTCAGCCTTATATATGTTCACTAAGGTATTGCTTTTAGATAGGCTAGTTCATGCAATTGTTTCTAAATGTGTGGCTCATCTTTTTGTTGCGAGCCTTTCCGAGCGCCGGCTGCACTAGGCATATATGTCGGCCTTTTTTTCCCCCTTTTTTCAAACAGTTATACAGTTTTATGCCCACTCTTACTGCCTTGTTTGATTATTGTTGGCCGATAGTAGGCTACTTATTGTAATTGGAATACAGATTTAGTCTTGTTGAAGCGTTTCCAAACCTTTAAGAGCGCCTGTAGGCGCATTGTTCGGCCGTTACAAGCGCCGCATAGGCCTATAACCTATAATGCCTGTAGGCTATTTATTATTTTAAAACTGTTAAACAGTTGTAGGTCTTCAAGTTGACTGTCTTGTATTATTGTTGGCCTAAACATTATTGTTGGAATAAAGATTGCATTGATAAAAACATGCTGCATTTTGTATTTTCTACCAACGGGAATTTTAATATAGCCTATAGAAAAAGTTAATGATTAATCGATAATTGCTCGATAATTCTAGCGATGATTGAGCAAGGAAATTTCTTAAAATGCCCATCCCTAGTTTTGACCAAAGAGACAACTGTAATGAAGCCATGATAGCCACATGAAGGACTGTGTGTGCTATACTTTGCCTGTGCATTTGACAGGGATAAAAATGGATGTCGACAGAGCTGCGAGATAAAGCCTGGATTTTCTCTGCCCTTTCAACTCTTCAGTGAGCGTTTGTTCTCTGATTCTGATAGACACATTTCACACAGCGGGAAATCAATTAGATTCCCACCAATGTGGATCAGAGACAACTGGTGATCTACATGTTTTTCCTGTTCTTCTCTTCACTCTGTGTCTTGATGAATAAAAATTATAATTTTCTTGTTGTTTTTTTTAAAGAGAAAACTATTTCTCTGTCAGCCTCTGATGGGTGCTCTGGCACAGAGTGCAACACTTCACACGACGGGGGTTTGCTGCATGTGGGGATACTGAGGCAATATGTATAGAACAGGGAAGTGGGGGGCTTAAAAAGTGGGTCATTTAAATCATAGCATTAAAGGTCCGTTCTGATATCATGCTGACATCATCATCCCCCGCCACACATCACAAAACAATGAACTGGGACTCATACTTCAGCATAAGGTTGTAGATTAATAATCTTCTGATGTCAAGATCAAAGAAACATTTCTTTGTAATTAACATTTAATATTTATTAACATTAATTAACTAATGTGTACACTTTTTTAATAAAAAGCTTCATATCTAAATAACAACAAAAGATTCACACTGATACAAGTTTGAGGCTAAATGAAACTTGTGAAAGTGCGTCACATTTCTGTAAAAGCGCTCTTTTCTAACAAACGCTGTGGCAGTCAAGCCAAAGCTCAGGGTTACTTCTTTCTTCACACTTCTTTTACAAAAAAAAACACAGACATGAGTGATACAGAAGTGTGTGTTCACTCTGAATTAAAGGACAACATTTGAAAGAGGGTTACATCCCTTCTATCTTGTTCAGAGTAGTCCTTGACGAAATTACAGTAGAATGTGAAGGCAAAACACTGACTGACAAAGAAGGGTATAGAAAGAGAAAGTTAAAAAAAATTTAAAAGGCAGTACAAGTATTCTGGTGAAGAGGAGAAAAGAGCCACATCTATCCTGTATTTGATGAGAAGAACTTGATGATCTCAGCTAAAGCAAATATCATGACTCCATTTAGAGTAGTAGCGTTATAGATGTGTCGTTTACTTTTTATCCATTTCCAATCTACAGTACAGTAAGGTTGTTTCTCATGGAAGTAATCTATCTGACAGTGGACTCACATGCACCTTTGTATTTGGCGCTGTTCTCATTCCTTCTGTATATACTGGCCCTGAAGTGATTCCCTCCTAAAACACTATAATGGAAGACACATTTTTAAGCCTTTTAAGTATTAAAGTTCCTCTTTTAGTTTGCCCATACAGTGCTTCCTTGCTGAGCAGCAACAGATCAACAGCAGGGCAGTTCGGACAACTGTAACAAGACCTATTATGCAAATACAGTGTGTGTACAAAGTTGGTATTTCGCCTCTATGCTGACCTCGTCACTCCCTACAAGCTAACGACAAAACCAGCAAAGCGCATTGGGGAGTGATGATAACAAACCCAGAAACACAATATGTATGCCAAATGCCAATCAATATGAGAAATCTTCAATGTGAGGCTGAGCAACAGACTTTGTGGCCACTACTATATATCTCTAACCAAGAAGTGTACTATTTAATGAGCACCTACTAGTATAATAGAAGCATAAAACATAATATAACAAAGACAATAATAATAATCCCCTACCAGAAATGAACGCCCGTTTGTGTTTCCCCCTATTTCTGTTGCTGCCATTCGTTTTAATTCTGTCCCAGTGCTAGTGTGCACTTTTTTTTACACTCAAAACATTTTTAAGAGCAAAAATTAGTTGATTAATCAAAGAAAATAAGACTAATCTGCAACTATTTTGACAATCTTTTAATAGTTTCAGTCACTTTTCAAGCAGAAATATAAAATGTTCTAGTTGCATCTTCTCAAATGTAATGATTTGCTACTTTTTCTTTGACAGATATAATAGTCAATTACAAAAGTTTTGTTTTTGTACTGTTGGTTGTCACTTTGAAGACATTACGTTGATAATTAAACACAATAATTTAATGAGAACCTAATTGGTCGAGTGATTGCTAATAAAAATAATAATTTGCTATGGCTCTCTTACGATGTACAGTCATTTTATTTTTTCTCTTTGTAGTGCTTCCATGTCATTTGTTTTCTTCTTGGATCATTTGGGGCGACTGTGGCTCAGGTGGTAGAGCGCGTAGGCTGATGATCAAAGGGTTGGAAGTTCGATTCCTGCCCTGCCACTTGTGTCATGGTTGTTGTGTCCTTGGGCAAGACACTTCACCCACCTTGCCTCGTGTGAATGTCGATAGTAAGCCTGCTATCGGTGTATGAATGTGTGTGTGAATGGTAAAGTGGGAATGGGAACAGGTCTCCCTTGAAAAAGAGTCTCCGGTCTCAATGGGATTTACCTGTATAAATAAAGGTTAACATTTTTTTTTTTAAATGTGTGTGGTTCATGCATTTTTACTGAATTACGATGATGTAGTAGATTCAATCTCTGATCTTTGTACTATATATATATATATTTTTAAATATCACTGAGGGGATAGGCATACTATGTTCCTTTATATAGTATCTTGTACAATCTAAACCACTATTTGCACAGAATTAGTTTTACGTGGTAACTTCATTTATAAAGAGTTCGCTCTTTGATGGATTTCAGCCTTCTCTTTCTGCGAATGCTTTTTTTGTGTAGATATGGTGTAGGTGTTGAGAAAACGTTGCGGATTGGTTTCGAAGAACAGCCCGGCCCAGGCCAAACGCCGAAACGTCAATCCTTGGTGTACCAGCCGTGGTTTGTATGAACATCTCCAGCTCCACTCATACACATCGATGGATTCCCAGTACCCTTCTCCTCCAAAGTTAAGAGCCTCGGCGTCATCCTGGACAACACCCTCTCATTCGCACCTCATATTCAAAACATCACCCGGACTGCATTCTTCCACCTCCGCAACATCGCCAGACTCCGCCCATCACTGACCCAATCCAGCACTGAAATCCTGGTTCACTCATTTGTCACATCACGTATAGACTACTGCAACGCCCTCCTCACCGGACTCCCCACCAAACTCATCAACAGACTGCACATCATTCAGAACTCAGCCGCCCGGATCATCACCCGCACCAAATCATCTGAACACATCACCCCTGTCCTCATCAAACTTCACTGGCTCCCAGTACCCTACCGCATCCAATACAAAACCCTACTCCTCACCTACAAAGCTCTCCACAACCTAGCCCCCAATTACCTCTGCAACCTCCTCCAAGACTACACTCCCTCCCGCTCCCTCCGCTCATCCTCTGCTGGACTACTATCCATCCCCACATCACGCCTCAGCACAATGGGTGCCCGGTCATTCAGCTGTTCAGCACCCAAGCTCTGGAACTCCCTCCCCCACACATAAAACAGTCAGACACCATTACAACCTTCAAGTCACAACTCAAAACTCACCTGTTCAAACTCGCACACAACATATAACTGGTCCCTGTCTTGATTGTTTGTTCGTTTTGTTTTGTTTTGTTGTTTTGTTTTGTTTTTTCCACAATGTCTTGTTTTTAATGATTTTATGATGATTTTATGATGATTTTATGCTCTGTAAGGTGACCTTGGGTGCCTTGAAAGGCGCCTATAAATGTAATGTATTATTATTATTATTATTATTATTAACATAAACAAATGTTCGCCAAATGTTCACTGGGGATGGCTTTGTGTGCCTTTAACTACACAATGCCTAATAAAGATATGTGATACATCTTAACAATGCTCTGATATTTTGTCAGACAAACCCAAAAAAGCACCTTCAACCACTGTAGTGAAAATACAATCTAGTGCACTGAGTTGGATAAATCAAATCACAGCAATACACCACAACTTCTGCTATTAAGCGTATCATTCAGTTTACACATCAGAAAATCAAAGAGGCATGGCTGGGAGCAGGCAGCCTCTTGTTATGAACATTGATAAGCAGCAGTTGACCAGCAGTACATGATACAAGCTTAATGTTTCCGCTGAGTGAGCAAGAGATCCGCAGTTTAGATGTAATTGTGATACGAAGCCTCAAAGACTGCCATTGCTTTGAGTGGAAAAACTGTTCTATCGCCTTGCAGAGGGGGAATTTGATTGAAATGTGATTATTAATTTTTTTTTGGGCCTATACAACTTGAGATGGGACTGATCCAATCCAATATTAGTATCGGGTGCCGATAAGGCCGTAATTCACTTATCGGATTTTGGACTGACTTCACAGATTCACGTATTTTCAACAGATTCTATTGTACTTCAATGATGCTGTTGTATATTTATATAACTTTATAATTGTTGCGGCTGCAATAACATCCAGACCGACTTCAATTTTGCTGTTAGATTTAAGCATTTAAGCAGCCTTGGTTGGTTTTAACCTATGTGGCAGGGTTTTTCCTGGCACCAAACTGGGCGATGGTTGTAGAATTTTTTTTGATTTGTCATTTACACATAATTTTAAATTCTTGCTAATTAACGACAATTTCAGATATTTTAGGCTTATAAATTAAGTTCATTACAACTCAAAAATATGGCAAAGTGTAATTTAATTTGAGTACTTTTTCATTTAAATATCATATGTGTGTTTTTAAAACAGTTGCCACATTACAGGGTAGTTGCATCGTATTCGAGTTTGTTTTATGAATACATTTTACAGCCGGAGGTAGAACATTTTAAGAAGAAAACATATGCTCCTTGTGGTCCAAGGCTTCTTCTGGTCAATCCACGGACACCTTGCGGGATTAAAAATCTATTCATATACAGACATTAATATTGCTGGTGAGAAATGATTAGTGCTAGTGTTTTCAATACTTTCTTACAATCTTTAGCCTGTAAGCACGCAGTGAATGAATGCTCCACAAAGCATAAATAAAACGTGATATCAAAATCATGTAAAAGTCGGCTTCACTTACACGCTTAATGACCTATGCTAATAATATTACAGCTGAATATATATGCCTTGTCTTGACTCCCCCTCCGCAAAACAGTAAGACCGGATACACATAACGAATCTCGTCCGTAACATGAATAATATCTTTTTTTAGGCGTTGCAGCCGACTTAACACCCCTTAACTGCGATAATATGCATTTATAACAGTATGGCATAATCAATAATTGCTTAATTACCTGCCTAGAATGATCGACTGTCCTCCTCACAAACTCGCTTTAAGTAATAACTCATTTTACGAGCAATACCTGCAAAACTGAAAACAATTACACTGATAGGATGTAATATTACTAAAGGCAATCCCTTAAGAAATGCAAAACAAACAATATTCACTTCAATATTCACGTGTTCCAAGCTGGCGATCTTCAGATTGGAGAAAATTTCATCCAGAAAATCATGATGAAGAAAATTGAAGTTTATATTTTTCCTCTGCTTACAGTCTGGTGGAGGCCGCCTCCAAAATTATATGCAGGAAAAACGCTTCTATTTTCTCCGTTTATAATTTAAGCACTTTTTTTCAAACATGAAAACCTTTGAATGACTTGAAAATCTGCAATTTCAAATTCTGTTATAATAATTCTAAAACATTTTAGGGTTTCCTCCAGAAAAGTTGTTATGCATAGTGGCAAGTATCTTTTGTAAGGGGGGCAGTGCTCATGAAGGAGAGGACATGACTTACCTACTTATTGTGGCAAAGATTGCATGTTGGATCACTACACGCTATCCTCCTGGGTGGTTCAAAGGTAAATTCTGGTGGTCCATCTCAGCTTTGGAGGGTCCATTTATCTTGATCCGCATGCAGACTGTAAAGCCCGGTTGTAGCATGTTGAGGTTTGTAAGAATTGGTCAACAAAAACGTAACTTGAAATGCAAATACAAAGCTTATATAACTCTAGCCTCAACTGAAACTCAGCTTGCTAAATTCCTGGAATAGGCTACACTGGGGAAAACTGTGCATTATTGCACTTTTATTTCAAATATGAAAACTTTGGAGCTGTCAATTTGCCATTTCAAATTGTGTTATAATTTTAACTCAAACGCAAACTGTTCAAAACTGTTATATTAATTGCTTTGGCAACATTTAAATGTAAAGCATTTATATATGTTTTGGTCTTCCAATAATAAGTTCTCTGTTTTACTAGACCCTCATAACCTTATACTGATTGCCAATAACAATATAAATAGATTTAATTAAAAGAGTTCTGGGTATAGAATCAGTATCAGCAGATATCAAAATCCAGTTGTCGAAATCAGACTTGAACAGAAAAAAGTTGATTTATGTTTCCCTATATAACATAGAAATCATTTATTTTGTCTATCATCAATGTACAATATTGCATTCTACTTGCCAAAAAGAAAACCACTCTAAAATTAATTCCAACAACTGAATGTAAACGCAGGCTACTACATCCGATTCAAAAAGCTGGCATTAACAGTATATTTCACCACCATATAAATAAACAGTTTAGTAGCAACAGAGGCAAGTGACTACAACCACAGCCAAATGAACAATTTCAGCCAGTCCAAAGCAGAGACTCACAGTCTGCCTATACAAGCAAAGCTTTACATAGCTTACTGTAGCTAGCATAGAGGCACAACAACAGAAATAAGCAACCAGCAGCAACTCACTTTCAGCAGCCTAAACCAATACACTTACCGTTAGCTAGATGAAGAGAACCAAACTGCTGCAGACAGCGGGACAGGAACACTCCGGTATGACATTATTTGCGGGATTATTTCTCGATAACAGACATCACTCGACTTTTGGGATGCTAGCTAGCCTGTTACATTTGCCACGTTGACCAACAGCTCAGCAGAAACAGCACTCCAGAGCAAACTTTACTATCTATGGAGCAAACGAGCGCGAGGACGGTGAAGGTTTAAATAGAGCGCGTGATGGTGAAAAGGTAGCCTGGTCCAACCAGGAAAATTAAATTTGAGCGGAAGCAGGTAGGCGGTCGGAGCCAGGCTAGTGAAAAGGTGCGTTGAATATATGATCTGTTAAGGCCATATTTGCCTCGTTTCCACCTAACATATTCACCATTATACATGAAAAAGGTTGCTGCTGAGTGTTTTTTTTTTTTTTTTACTCAATAATAGCCTACGCTGGAGTTGGAACTGTGATTATGATAGATTTCTACGGATTGCGTTGAACATTCAGCAATTAAAATAAAAAATTATCATCTTATCTAGGATCTTGTAATTACGGGAAAATATCTCGTAATTATGACATCAGGATCACCCCTCTCATTCATCTATTTGACATTATTGATGAATGAGATGGGTGACCCTGATGTCGTAATTACGAGATCTTTTCTCATAATTACCAGATCCTAATGTCGTAATTACGAGATCCTGGTGTCCTAATTGCTAGATAAGGTGAGACATTTCTTTTTTATTTGCTGAATGCTCAGCGCCGCCGTAGGTTTCCAACTACTGTCCAGCCAAAACACAGCTGCAAGGTAAAATAAATTGCAAATGATGGTCAACAAATTGTGCTACTATAATACATTTGGAACTTACCAACTTTTTATTTTATTTTAAACAAGGTTTCGAGGAAGTGCTGCTATCCTCTGTCAATAACATTGTGTATAGGTCCATCAAAAAGGCAACATCAAAGTGGAAATAATCAATTAAATATGTATAGGCCTAATACATAGGGACATGTCTATGGCCTATAGCCTTCCTTCCATTTCTATTTATTTTTTATTTGCCCTTAAAATCCATCATATAGGTTTTAGATATTAAGCATCATAACCAAGATATTAAATAAAATTAGCCTAAATATATTAAAAGATACAAGATGTCAAAGACTGCCGTGCAGAATAAATAGCATTATGATTTCTGACATCCTTGTGACTTACTTTGCAGAAACATATTATTGAGATGAATATATTGTAGGCATATGGCAACATGCTAAGTCTTGCTTGCAGTGCAATATATCTATATTTACCATAGAATTAATTACCAGGAGTATAAAGTAGTTCAAATTTCCAAATTAGGTGTGCTCCGTGGCATGGTTGGTGGAGCGCGTGCCACATGGACTCAGTCATGGTCAACTGTCAATTAAAGGTTGAAACACCGAAAAAGTATATTTGAAAAATATTATATTCCAAATTGACCAGCTACAATATTAATTACTATTTAAAAATCTAAGACCTGTCTCACTGCAGACACTTTGGCTTAGCATAGGGGAATCTAATTAACATTGCATTACATATAATTTGTTATCATATAATAAAAAATATACTAGACATGTGTCTGTAGGCCTATGCCTCACTGCCACACATACATGGAAACCAGCCATCCTTAATGTTTTAACTAGGTCCACCTAAAGGTCCGTCAGCCATGCCAAGTCCAAGGTTTATTTTTCATTATCATTAAGGTCATTAAAATAAAAGTTCCATTATCGTTAAAGAGGATCAACGTGGGTGGAGGCTGATTCTCACCCCCTGATTGCATTTCTAGACTCAGGAGCGCCCTGAGGAATAGACTGATACTGAATTACTGATTACCTTAAAGGTGCTGTAAGCGGAATGGTTCTTTTAGCTAACTTCCTGTCAGTGACTGCAGTTAGCAGTCCCCTCGCTCGTCCTTACGTCACCACATTAATGCACTGCGGTCTTCAAGCAGCGAGTTATCTAGCATCATCTCAGATCCATAAGTGTGATGATAAAACATGATAAAAACCATCAAAACAGACATTGGGAAGGATTTTTACCTGCTCCGCCATTGTAGGCGCATAAACATTCACCCATGTGTCGCTGGCGTGCACTGGCAGTGAGACCATGAGTGAGACGGGTGTCGGTTTGTAGCGTTCTCTCTTCTGATAGGATATTAATTTTGGGATCCGACAAAAAGTTGATTTGCCGATTACATGCAGAGCAGCTGACTGAGAGATCGGCCTTATGAAACGCGCACATTATGTAAGTGATCACTGTCTGAATAAAGAGCGATTTAACACTTATTAACATAAATAAATCGCTTACTTCACCTTTAATTTATAAAGATAAGAATAGCTGAATACTTTTTTCTTCTATGAGTCAGTTTCGAACAAGACAGGACAGGTATGGCTGGATGAAGGTACAAATGGATCACAGAGATATCCTTCCCTTCCACTATCACATTGGTTAATCCTTACACAGCCATTCATTTATTTAATCACTCTATGGGCGAATGGGGCAACGACTCCTCTCAGGTGCCCTCAGCGTTTCTTATTATAGCATGTGGGGGGTCTTGTGGATTCAGCTCATCAGTTGTATTTGCTCAGCAGCTCACAGAGACCTCTTGGACCCCACGCAATCTCACCTCATTAACATTTTAGGTGACGAGTCTGTCACGGCCTAAATTAACAATTCATGAGCGCGGCTTATAGCTATATTAACATTTGACAACCAATAAATCAGCTTTACCAAATCTTCCGTGTGTCCACATGCACAGGCCCAAGTGTATGTATGTGCATCTGTGAGAGCTTTGTGTGTGCGTGTGCCTGTGCGTGTATGTGTGTGTGTGTGTCTGTGTGTGTGTGCGGGCGGGCAGCGGGATGGTTGCGTTACTTGTGTACATCCACACTAGGCATTTAATAGCCCTCACATTGTCTCCAAGTCTGTCTCCCTGTCTGTCTCTGATTTCATTGAACTTTTTCTCAATCTTGTGTTCTGTTCACGACACAGAACTAAATGATATACCCATTATGCTTTCCCTTAAAATTATTCTACCTCCTAACTTGAGCCATATAGGAGGTCATTCTCAGTGCTGCCAATTAATAACTTAAAAAAGCTAAATCCGACTAGGCGCCCACAAATGAAAGCTTCACCCCAGTGATGGAGAGGTCAACAAATTAGGGAGCTATTTTCGATCAGTCGACTATTGTAAAGTGATGGAGGTACAAGTCGGTCCCCGTAAAGATTTATTTTCGTTGGAAGCTAAATTAATGAGAAGGGAGAGGGATAAATCTGATATAATGATGGAGTCGGTTCAACTGAGGTATCATCATTTC